>NC_070588.1:25309322-25937655 GCF_027409825.1 Scomber japonicus
GCATTGGATTACAATACATCACATAAGGCAGATGCTTTCTGATTTCAGTTTTTTCTCTACATACAGGTCAATGTCTGACTCACAAACTCTTAGATATGTAGGTAGAGGGAGCTGTGGACTACGACTAACACCAACACTATGATTAATGGCCAACCAACAATATACAAAACAGTCAGCTGGTCTAGTTCCAGACCTCAGAGTTAGTGCCCACATCTTTAATTTTGGAGATAAGGAATGGGGACGTTATCTTCCTGTGCTATATCCAAAACAATTTTACAATATAGCTTGTTGACTCATAGAAATAACTGGGCATTTGTCCTTAACTGACATGACAAAAGTCAGCTCCTCCCAGCAAACCCTATAGAGACCTCTGTGTTGACTGAACATGATCTTGACAAGATGGATACATCAGTCACTACTGATTGGTTAGGGGAATCACTACAACATAAGCCTCAATCATAATGTAAAAAAGAAATAGTTTGATCATTACACAAATAATAATTATTGCATAGAACTAACAATATCCATCTATTGAACTGTCACAGAGACAGCAAAACTCCTTTTCCTGTCACAGGCTTTGGAGTTCCTTTGGCTGCGTTTAACACCTCCTAGTGGTGATTTTATTTACGCAGGAAATAACCTGTCTGTGAAGGAACTAGTTTCTTACCTAAAAGCAGCTACTTCTCCTCAAGCAGTATCTTATCTTATCATTCGCATTGTTTCGTTTAAACTTGTGAAAACATCATCTGTAAGTTTCTCTGTCGTACTTGGTGATATTTGTGAGGATGATGCTTTTGTGAACTTTGTTAGATATATGCTATAATTGCTGGGATATATATATATATATATATATATATATATATATATATATATATATATATATATATATATATATAAGTACAAGTACATAACTGTAATTTAATATACATTTATTGTAGAAATTCAGACATTTTGGTTTATTTAAAATGGATACAGTATGTAGCAGTAAGCCATACCTACCTTGTCACTGTGCCAGCTCTAACCCTATTTAATTGTGAATGTATTTTGTTGTGTTTTTCTACAGTTTCACACTTGATTCATGAATGCATCTACAATGGCATCTTATTAATGCCACAACTAAGATGATGCCTGACTCTTATGTATTTATTTGATGCAGTTTGACTTGATGTTAAATTGTGTTGCCGCATAATGAAAACAGTACAGTCCTACTCAACTAAGTTATAACTAAGTTATACAAAGAAATATCTGAATATAGAGTCACATAATAAACCTTACATGACTGGTCGGTTTACCACAGGAAGAAGAACCGCACACTAAACTGCTAAACAGGGAGGAAATGTTAAATACATCTGTTTTAAACAGAACTGGAGAGTTTTGGGCAGATTTGTTCCTTGCTGAAAGACACCTACACAGTAATTTCTGAGGTAGGCGAGCATATTCCTTCACTTTCCATCTCCACATTTTTCCAAACCAGCCAGAGGATTTGGGCTGGCAACTGTCATGAATATTCCAATATAAAAAAGTCAATTTTACACAGTAATTCTCAGTGGGCTCCAGTTCAGGTACTGCCATGAGTGGTGTGAGTTGAACCCTGAGCTATGTCACAGCTGATCCTGTTGTGCAGCCCGCTGGTACATAAGAGCCTCACAGTATTAATCGTCACCTGCACTATTTTGATTCGCCATGAGACAAATGTCGGCAGACAAAAAGAGGGCTTCACATACTTTCCAGCTTCACTAAAGGGCTGTCTGGAGGTGGGAGGTAGCTGTGGTTTGGTATGAACTCAGTTCACGTGGGAGTGCGTGTGTTTTCACATATGAAGGAGCCAGCACAGAAAAACAGTAGCTGTTCCAGGCGGCCTCCAAGTCACTATATTAACACACGTGTCCAACCACACACACACAGACACAGACACACAGACACACACACATACGTTAAATGCCTGTACTTTTCTTGCTTAGTGTGAGCAATGGAAAACAGACAGGCTTACAGTATCAACAGTTTCTTAAAGCCAATCCACACACACACACACACAAATACTATAATAACATCTATCTATCACACATCGCTGACACACAACAGAGGCTGTGTAGCAAAGCTTAAGGTATAATTACTGTGACTTGTTTTGCCGCTTTGTACTACAGTGTAGAGCTAACGTGCTAACAGCTAACTTACCCCTTTCCATTTGTAATTGTGCTACTGGTGGATTATATGTTTAGCTGTGTCCACAAACCTTTCTCAATCTGTATTCCTGTATGTACTTGTGTCATCACTCACGGCTGAAATAGCTACTGTTCCGCCTCAGAATGTTTGACTTTCTCTGCCCATTTGATCTAGGATATTGTTTGAATCTGGGGTAACACATAATGCATTTTGCATCAACCACTGGTGATTCATCATCACCAAGATTTTCAGCCAGGCTCATAACTCTTCCAATTTTTGTGAACTGTCATTGTGTCACTTAACAAAGTTTTGATATTTTTTAGGTGACGATGTAACCAGTTACAGACTGAGTTCATAGATGCGTTGTCCAAGGTGTCTCATACCTCAAACCTGTGCTCCATCTTCTCAATAACAATGTTCTGACTCTAGCAGAAGATGACACACACCTGACAAAGAACATGAAAAGAGGAATCCTCCAGTATTTAAATGAGAAATTCTCATAGCAACATACAAAATAACATGCATTCAAAAAGACAAACTAGTTGCCCTCTCCAACAGAGTTGCAACTGAAGTTGAGCTCAACGGCTACCTGCAGGCACTGTAGGTTGACGGGGAGACACTTAACAGACTCGTATTGCTGTTTAATAGCCAGCAGCAGCTGCTATAAGCAATGAGGCTGGCTAAGTAAACACATGCAGACAGGAATGTTGACAGTACTTTGAGTATAAGGAATAAGGCCATACTCTGACCAAATCAGGTGTTAAAAGTGCATCTCTACAGGGTTGACTATTTGTACTTGCTCACAGCCAATCAATGCAAGCGTTCCTCGATATAATGCTACATGTGATTGGCCCACTGCCACAGAAGCTACAACCCCTCTGTGTTGGTGAAGTCGGGGTGAATTTGAGTTAGCGCACTTAGCAGTTCAGCAGTCAAGATGCCACCTAAACGATCTAATGTGTGACTACACTACATGCCTGTTACACCAGATACAAGCAAGTGCACAAAATGTGTGTTGAGTATCAAATTAAGTATCAATATCACTTTATGGGTACGTGGATTGGTAGAGGTATTGTCATTTTATAAAGGATACCCAGCTCTAGTTCCCCCCTCATCTTAGTAATGTCTTTGTACTCCCTCATGGCAGGCTTGTACAGCTCTGATTAGTCTGGCCACTGGATGTGATTGGCCACTGTAGGATAACGTCAGATTGCATTTCACCAAAAGTCGATTCTGGTTCCACCTCTTCACTCCAGGCTACTGCGTCTCCCATCCCTGCAGCCTAAATGCAGTACCCCCATTCAAATGAATGGAAGGACTGGCATTTTCATTGCAACACGTGCTTTGATTTGAATTGCTTTGAAAGTGTTGTTGTTTTTTTTGCACTATGCAGGCCTCTTCTTACAATTATATAACTGAAGAGCAGCTGTTCATTTTGTAGTTTAGTATCATAAGGGTTGCATCGTGTCTGTTTGTTGAGAAAAAAGTTCCTGTCCTGCTGTACCTACTTTATTTTTCAATTTGATTATATGCTGCTAGACTTTATTGTGTTTAAGGGGTTCAAGCCATGAGGCCAAGTAAACACACACAGTGAGATGCTACAAAAAGAAGTTATTTTGGACTATGCAGAAACAATCATGCCAATTCCTGCAACACTATAACTGAAGAAGAGTTACTTTCTTTGAACTAATTTTGCAGTTTCATTGTGTTTGAGTTGGTCAGGAGAAAGAAACCGCTTGGCCTGCCTTGAAGTCAGTTTTATTTTCTCTTTGTGCAGCTTGATTTTATTATATTTCATGAGTGTTTTTCAGAGATGAAAGTTACTTGAGAAAAGCTTTTGTATTCTTTTCCATTTATTATTGCAGTTTTAAACAATAAATGTTCTTAATACCCCTGGATTATGTGAAATATGTCCCAGTAATACAGTTAAGAGGACGGTAATAGCTGCCATGCAGTTGCTATGCCAGTGCTTTACCCCTTCAGGAGCATTTATATTGAAATGTTAATAAAAACGAATATACCATCATATATACCATTACTGTCTATGTTTCAAATTACAGCATGATATAAATTTTCGACCATGCCACCCAGCCTTAAGCTAAAAAGATGATGGCTTCTACAGCGGGATAATGGTCCTAAACATACCTCAAAATCCACCATGGACTACTTCAAGAGACACAAACTAAAGCTTTTGTACTGGCCCCTGACTTAAGCCTAATTGAAAATCTGTGGGAAGATCTTAAAAGAGCTGTGCATGCATGACAGATCAAAAATATTGCAGGACTAGAAGTCTTTTTAACAGGAAGAATGGGAGAAAATACCCAAAAACAAGAACTGAAAGACTTTTAGCTGGCTACAAAAAGCATTTGTAAGCAGTGATATCTGCCAGAGGGGGCGTTACTAAGTAAAGACTGTAGAGTGCCCAAAGTTTGCACATGCTACAATGTTTTTATATTTTATATTTATACATTTTATGTTCAATACCCTAAAGAGGCTGTGTTTACATCTTTTTTCGATGTAAAAAAAATGTTACCTTTCAAGGTGTGCCCAAACTTTACATACAGCCCTTAAAAATAAACTATTATCTATTATATAGAGAGGGTTAGGGTGATTTCAGGTGCAGCCCCTGTTACTCTGTGTGTTTTTACTTATGAGCCACGTCAATGACGAGGCAATTTCCATCGCCTTCTGATGGATAATAAATTAGAATTTTATATAAAAGGGCTGGAGTGTTTCTCCGCCACTCCTAAGTCAATAGTGTTCATGGAAAGTATGAACTTTACAAAATGAGTGAATCAGAGTGAGCCTCAACGCAACACAGTCAAAATGAAAGTCCTGATTTCCAGCTGCACAGCCTGCCCCTGGATCTCCATGAGGGCTGAGAGACATAGACACAGAAAGACAAAGAGAGAGAGAGAGAGAGAGAGAGAGACAGAGGGTAGGAGAGAGAAAGCGGCTTGGCGAGAGTGATGCTGCTCAGAGGAAAAACACGAAAGGGAAAAATAAAAGAATTAAAAAAAGCAAAACAAAAAAAAAGAAGAAATGAGATTAAATTTTCCAAGAATGAGGTCTTTGCAGTAACAGCAACAGCAGCCAGAATGACTCTACATCTGTCTGGAATTAGAGTGAGAGACAGACTGCTGATGCTGGTTGAAAACTGTATTTGAACTTCAGTGTTTTGTTCATGGTGGAGATGGAGTGAAGCTGAATAAAAGCCTGTCCAAAGCTTCCTGCCACGACCGATCCATGCTAACATTCCTCTCTCTGAGGATATTGTCCAACACATTAAAGAACAGGATAAGGTAAAGTCATATTGTTGCTATATATAGAAGCTAGAATTTATCAATGCTACTGTCAAAAATACTGCTTTTATCATTTATTTATTTTTAATCAATACAGCAGAAATATCATATTTGTTTCCACACTTCTTCTATGTCAAAACTTACCTACATACCTGCAATGTAGCTGCTAATGTAGCCTTGACCTGCAAACCATGAGTGGATATATGGAGACAGCTATAGAAATCTGCTTCCTAACTCCAGATTTTCTTTCATTTTCAAACTCGTAGTCAAGCCCCAATGAACACTGACTCAAGTGACATCACCTGAGGCTAGTTATCACATTTCACACAGCTCCCTCTGGACCTACAAAAGACTTTACATAACTTTTTCTTTTTTTTTTTTACACAAAATGAAAATTGGTGGAGTCCCCCTTTAACGGCCGACCAGTAAAATTTGGTTTGTTTTCCAAGGCTTCCTTGTTGTTTGACCACGTCACGAAGACTATGAGAGGAATGTCCTTCGCACCAACACCAGCCTCCCAAATGACATCCCTGACCTCTGAACCCTGAGGGATTGGTATGGGGTTTCCCTGATACACACACACACACCGCAGAAATCCCTTTTCCACTGTTTTTTGTAAAGTGAAAATGTTAAATAATGCACCTATTTTCAAAATGAGTAATACATTCAGAGTCCATTTCACTGTTGCTGGTCTGTTTGTCCTCTGTGTTTAGTTTATAGAACTGTTAACTAAGGGGAGGCAGAGGAAACCAGAGTACTGTTACCTCATCTGGATACTCCATTAATACAATGTGTTTGTTTGTGTGTGTGTGTGGGAGGGAGACACTCACGCAGGCTGAGTCATTGTATTCAGAATGTGCACACACACACACACACACACACACACACACACACACACACACACACACACACACACACACACAGAGTCAACATTAATATGAGATATAAAGGGGAAACAAGACTCATATGTGACTCTTAATGCCAAAACTTGTAAGAAACACAAACACACACACAGCTGGTGTAACAGTCAGTTCGGTCTATAGAGAGCACAGGCAGCTTGAGTGTTTGAAATAATACTGTGTGACCTTAAAATGTCCTTAAATGTCTTCAAACTATTCTAATCAGTGAGTCAGTGAGCTAACACTTGCTGCTTTCTCTCCTTCTTCTGTTGTGTACTTTTACTTCTTAAAAAAACACTTCAACTTCCACTTGAATCAGGATTTGATTTGTTTTAAATTCAGTTTCCTGGCATTGGATTTTGATTTTATTAAAAAAAAAAATTAGATGCCAAGAAAATGTAATCTAATATCTAATCCCAACCAGACTGAAATAGAGCATTTCATTAGTGCACAAGTGAATATGGGGGTAAATCTACCTCGGCTGGTCACCTGATTTGAGTTTGTGAGCTTCTGTGGCACAAAGCTCTCAAAGACCCAAAAAATCTAATGTGCCAGAATTTCCTTCACAAATCTACAGTGACAGTAATTTACTTGCAGCTTCATTTTCTTATTTAGAACTGTGAAAGTTCCGTAAGTGTTCCTATTTCAAATCTACTAGCACAAATCTGCTTGGGTTAACATTTCCACCTTCTTACCACCTCTTTATTTGCACCACTGAAGTACCCTTGAGCAGGGTCCTAAACCCCCAACTACTGCAGTGGAGTCTTCTCTCAATGGTTAGACTAAACAAGGTGGACTCAATTCTAGAAACCTCTAAAACAGTTCCAACAAAACTGACAATTGGGAACCTTTATGAAGGCAGGATTCATTGCAGGCTGTTGCTTTAGGTCACATTAGTTTAAGCCATCTTCTTGTAGACTTGTCTCTCTCATTAGCTATTGTGGTCCTACACAGAAGGTAGTGATGCAATCATTCAGAATTTAACTCCTAAATATCAAGCATGTTTGAACTTATTGGGGCAGCCCTGATAAGTCTGGCAACAGCTCTGCAGGTTTATAATTGGACCTGTAAACCCCTCACATTACCAGATAATCTGGGCTGGACATTGGTACCAACCAAGGTCCCAGACCAGATTTGCCCTCTCTGACTGTTGGAAAGGGTGAATCAGGGATAAATCACCCCAAACTCCTATACTGTTGGCTTAAGTGTACTATCTTAACTGTACTTACAGTAATAAACTGTCAACTGAGTGCATTTGTACAGTTGTCTCCAATGGTGACAACTCATTTGTTGAAAAACTGTGAGAAGGGGGAAAGCAACATACAATCCAAAACCAAATGGAAAAACTTTTATTTCATTTTTTTTCTTGTTCCAGCTTCTTAAATGTGAATATTTGTGGGGGGTTTTAGCCGTCTATGACTGAAAACTGAATATCTTTGTGTTGGTGGATACAAAGAAAGACATCATAAGTTGCATATAAGGCTTACTGAAACAGTGACATTATTGTTATAATAATAATCATTATAATAACAATCGTTAGCTGCAGTCCTTCATCACTCTAGACATCTAGACAATCTAGACAAGTATATAGTATTTAGGTTAGCCAGCAGCCTGACTGAACCTCCAGGTCCAAATTAGCCATACTAACCACACATTAGCCTAGTTAGCCTAGAAGCCTCGCATTTCATCTGTCTTGCAACCATTATCACATTAAAATAAGCCAACCAGAAACTGGCCAACTTACACTTACACACACGCACACACTCTCCAGTTTCTTCCTCCGGTCCTAATGCATTTTAGTATGCAAGTGTCCCTGCAAGGTTAGCACTGACACTGCAAAACAAACTGCACTATAGACTACTAAACACTAGTACTGCATTACACTATACACTACACTACAACATAACAGACTGTACTGTATATTAGCAGCATTTATGCACATGTGAAATGATGTTTCATGTGGTATGTGCACATTTGTGGAAAAAAGGGCTTGCTTTTTGGATTAAAGTGATGGATTTGCAGCTGCCAAATGTCTCAAATGTCTAAGCCTTCTTGAATGCATCAACCAGGTAAAGAATCGAAACAGTCCCTAATCACACCTGGCTTAAAATGCACAACAAAATAAAACTAAAATAAGAAATCCCGGCCTGGAGTGGAGTGTCGCTTGCAGATGTAGCCTGTTGTTCTTTCACACCCTCTCTGCCTGTCTTACCCCAGGGATGAGGAGGAATTTCCTGAGAAAAAAGGAGGGATGACTTTTCCATACACTTGGCAAGAGGGAGACGCACAGAAATACAGACGGAGAGGAAGAAGAAAACAAAAAAACATCAGATGGTGACCTGGTTTGACCTCTCGTAGCCACTAGTGAGAATATACTGACAAACGGCACCAGAGCAGCTGATACAGATGTAACCATTGCATTGATGTTTACAAGATGACTGCATTTTCTGCCAGAGGAAGCACACAAGTCCCATGTCGTCTCTTAACGCTAGCAGCCCTGCCTTGTGACTGGAAATGCAGATGTACAATTCCCACAACAGATATCTAATAGACATTGCAAAGTTGCATTTTGACTGTTGTGCGTCAACTCAAGTGTTATATTACTCCCTGTTAGCCCAAAAGATGTCTTATATACTCTGCTGAAAAAAACATACAGCACATATTGTATACAATTAGTATGTATCACTGAGGTAGGGAGCAAGTAAATGAATGTCCACCTCAGATTTAAATGAAAATCAATATGTTTTTGAGATAAATGGCTTTAAACCAAAGTGTTTCAATGTGAAATTCAGACCTGACGGTGGCACTACAGAAAAGGTCAGCAAAATCATCAGGTATCATCATGAGAGGAAGATAAAGATCCACCACAAATTCCATAGCGGTCAGTAGTCAGAGTTAATAAGAAACTTTCTATCACACTATTATTACAAAATACTACAAAAATGTTGAGATATAAATACAACTGAAATTCTGAGAGGGAGAGACTGAGGTCAACAATAGATGCTATCATTACTTTTGTCTTGGTCATCATAAGCACTGATGTAACTTTGGGGTGAAAACTTGATTCCTTATTTCCTCCAGCCATCAATAGCATAACAAAAGATGAAGGGGGGGGGGGGGGTGGAATGTCTACAGAGCCCTTCATTTTCTACCAAAAACTACACATAAGTTGAATGACATTGAAAGATACCCAATTGCTTACAATACCTTAATACCTAAGGCCTTACACAGAACTACTCTCAGGAGACTGAAAATGTGATCGCTGTTGTTTCTCTGGAGCCATTGCTAAACAAGCTAATGTAACAAAAGTCTGAATGGCTCACAGTTCATGGTTTTTTTGACAACAGTGGAGATCTACAGAGGAAAACCATACTGTTTATCTGGCTATACACAATACTTGTAAGTAGGATCAATTCATTGTTGGTTTGGCTTTGGTAACAATAAGAATAATAAAGCCTCATGTTCAAAGAAAATCTTTATGCTACAACATGCCGTACAAATGTAATTTAGACAACATTTTGTTTCAGGGTTTGTTGTAACAGTTTCTGGAAAGCACCTTTCCTGTTTCAACATGACAATTCCACCTTGCACAGATTTAAGTCCATGAAGAAACAGTTTCTTGTTGAAGAACCTGACTGACTCATGGACAACCCTGACCTCATGCCCATTGAACTTCAGTGTGACTTGCAAACTCAGCCTCATCGCCCAAAATCAGTGCCTGACCTCACTAATCCTGCAACCAGGTTCCAAAATCTAAAAAAAACATGTCATATTTAGCGCAAGACATTAGTACATACTTAATCATCATCTGAGAAAACAAATGTCATATTGCATCATGAGGTGTCTGCTGATTCACTTCAGTGTTAGTGAAAGCCAAATTGGCACAGTGCTTAAATAGGATCAATGTTAAGACAAAAACACCACCTTCAACAACTCAAACACAAATCAACAGAGGATCCAAACTGCTTGATTGTCAGTGGATCCCTGCAGTGCAGTACAGTACAGTACAGAGCAGACAACACAGCAGCAATTAACACAAAAAGTGAAAGATACTGAATAAGGAAACAAGGATCCTGCAGGTCTGAGGCTCACTGACTGGCCTGATACAATCTTCAGCTGAAGTAGGGCAGTGGGGATTTTTATACTCCACTTAACCCTCAACACTACTGGGATATACTGAGTTCTGCCCCACTTACACACAAGTGTGTTATATAGAGGTGGAACGTCTCAGTCTGTCAGAATGATTTCACTTCAGCTCTGATGGGCCTGACTATAGATAGATAGCCCTGACACAGAATCCTCCATCACTAGCATTTATCAATTTTCTGTATAGTTTTTCCATTTTAAAAAGCCACAATAAGGCAGAGGCCTGTTCAAGTTTGCTCTGAAAAGGGAAGTGAAACACTTTTTGGACACTTTTTTGGTATTGACTGAAATGGGTCTTTAAATAGAGTATAGGAAACTGTCAAGTGCATTAAGATCAAAGCATCAAATCTAAGCTTGCTGACATATCCAGTGATCAGATAATTCCTGATTTCAATTGTTTTGTTCATATTTTTGAAACTAAGATATCAAAAAAGTATCAGCTTTGTTTTGGATACCAAACATCAGTTATTATAACTAGCAGTAGTGTAGAAAAAGAACAAATACCGAGCCCTAGGGAGGGTTTAGGAGGCATTCAGTCCAAAGAAATCCCTGCATCCAAAACAGCCTCTTTATTCATTTCAACTCTTGCAGAAAAAGTTGATCCTAGCTTAACTCTTCCAACCTCATCTGGCAACAAAATGCATTAGCCAATCAAATATGTGCAAGCGATGGGCATGTCCCTTGTAGAATTGTGCCAGAGATGGAGACAAAGGAGAAAATGACAATGATCAACTTTTACAGGGTTGGATGTCCTGCCTCAAAGCAGAATAAACTGGTGTGCATATGTCTTCCAAGCAGATTTCTCACCAGTAGACCTGCAATACATATAGTCCTGCTACTAATGTAATGTAATGTAATGTAGTTTATTTATACAGCCCTTTATAACAGTCCTTGCGGTGTACCAAAGTGCTTTACAGTAGGTAATAAATAAATAAAGAGAAAAATAAAAACAATTAAAAACAATAAAATAACAGTGAAAGCAATAAAATACAACAAAATCGAATAAGATAGAATAAGATAAAATAAAATAAAATAAGATAAAATAAAATAAAAGTGTCATCCTACTAGGTGTTAAAAGCCATCCTAAAAAAGTGTGTTTTTAGCCTGGACTTGAAGAGGCCCAGGTCAGTAATAGTACGCATCTCGACGGGGAGCTTATTCCAGAGCCTGGGGGCAGCGACAGAAAAGGCTCGGTCACCCCAATGCTTATACTTGGACCTGGGTAGTTCCAGCAAGAGTTGATTTGTTGACCTCAGAGCTCTACCAGGATTACGGACAGTTAAAAGCTCAGATAAATACGGTGGGGCGAGGCCGTTAAGAGCTTTAAAAACAAACATTAAAAGTTTAAAATCAATTCTATAAAAGACAGGAAGCCAATGGAGGGAGTTAAGAACAGGAGTGATGTGCACACGTCTGTTAGTGTTAGTTAAAAGACGGGCAGCAGCATTTTGCACAAGTTGGAGGCGACTGAGGGAAGACTGGGAGACGCCGACATAAAGTGCATTACAATAGTCTAACCTGGAACTTATTAGGGCATGGATGGCTATCTCAAGGTCGTGACGGCTTAAAAACATTTTAACTTTGGCCAGGAGGCGCAACTGGAAGAAGCTAGTCCTGACTAGGGTTAGGGTTAGGGTTTTAACATTTTTGACCAAATACTGTGAGGATATTGTAGGGATGACTATTGGAGCTTTGAAAAAATACTTAAACGATGAGATTTTTGATTAATAATCATCAGTAATGTGGATATAAGGACTAAGTGGGTAAAGGAAAATAACAGAACAACTCCAACAGTCTGGTAAGTATAGAAAATGACATCACTTTACTGTAATGCAGCCTTTCAAACCTAGAAAAGACAACACTTATGCCAAATCACGATACTACAATAAGCAAACTATAAGACAATATCTAGTTTCATCATGATATCGATATACTGTCCAAGCCCACACTCATCTTCATCAGTGGAATCTGCAGTGATGAACACTATGATGCAGAATCATGAATCTACCACTGAAGTTACTGTTGGCTATAGCTCAATCTACAAACTAGGACCACAGTTTTTAGATGTGGATTTGGTAGACAGAAGAAAAAAAAGCATCACTTTGATATAAATTTGGGAAAATGTAATGCAATATATAGCAAAACAGTCAACAAGAGAAACAATTTGGCAAAAAAAAGCACTTTTACTATAACCTTCGACTGATCCTTTGTGATTGATCCTTTCCACTAGTTATGAGAGCATTCAACCCTCCAACTAATACCTCAACACTATTGCTCAACAATGTTAAACCTCAACATTTCCACATTAATAGCTTAACTTTACCATCACATTAATCATTAATAATCTCATCCTTAAGCCTAAACCCAAATGTTAGGAGTAGCAGGCTGATCACATAACCCTGACAGGTTGCTCAGACAGTGAGACAGGTTTACCTGCATGAAGTCTGAAACACTAAGACTGTCTACAGCAGGAAAAAAGACAAGATGGTGAGACAGATTGAGCAGCAGGAATACAGACAGACAGACAAACAGACAGATGGCAGGCCTGCATGTCTGATGATGCTGAATTTAAGATGACTTCAATGAGACATGGAGCGAACCCTGTCCAGCCTGCTTAATAAAGAGAGAGCACAGATAAAAAACGACACCACATGAAGGTGAAGTTAATCTCATTCAAGGCATTTTCATTAATTGCAATCAACTAAAATGCATACAGTCAGTAGTGTGGCAGCTGCGGGGGAACACGCCCATAGCTGTGTAATGCTATATGAATGCCACGCCTTGCTTGTGTCAGCTCTGCACGCCTGGCCTCCGGAGCTGCAGCGCTCAACCTAAATATTCCGGCTGGAGAGGCGCTGTCAACCGGCTGCTGCTCCCCGGCGAACCTGCGCATCCAGGCCGGGAGTGTGTGTGTGTGTGTGTGTGCTCTGCAGGCCCTGCGGCGTTTAATAATACAGCACCGTACAACACACATGCACAACGAATAACGGCACTCACCGGTTACAAATCAGCCCTGTGCACACATGCAGCCACCACTGAAATGCATATAACCCGCTTAAGTGAATGAAAGCCTTTTTCCCCCCTTCTCCTCTGTGCAGCTGGTCGTTTTCTGAGTCACCCCCTCCCTCCCTCCCTCCACCCCTTCTCCTTTCTCTGCATACACATGCAGGCACTAACGGGCTTAATTGGCTTTTATTCCAGCAGGATGTTAATTAAAGGATCAGCTCTCCGACAATCTCACACAATAAATGTGTCGCTTTAAACAGACACGAGTGTAAAAATCCAAAGAGCAAAACAGCGAGGACAAACAGAAAACATTGAATGTGGTGGGATAGAGATGCGTTTAGGTGAGGGGGGGATCGGGCTACTTACTGTGCAGATGCAGGGAGATTTGTGGGAGAAAAGCCGCAGCCGGCAGCGGGAGACAGCGGACAGACCTCACGGTGTGGCGGGCAACGCTTCGTCGGGATTTCTGCCGGTTTAGTCCCGGTTTTTTACCGACTCCCCGTTCCCAGATATTCCAGATTTCCCTGATTTCCCCTTCTGCCACACTGAATCCCAAAGCTGCTGTCACTGCTGTCAAATTAGAGGCAAGCAAAGTGGACGACTTCCGGCCGTGAGTTTCGCAATAAAATCCCCCGAGGCAGTGAAAATATCATCCGACAAAAAAAAAAAAAAAAAAAAAAACAGAGACCAAATAAACTTAGTGAGCCATTATTATTTAGAACATCTTCAAATAAATCATGCTAATTACCATTAACGTTACAAAATAAAGCCCTTAAACTCAAAAAAGGGACACGTTTCCCTAAGGGCACAATAAAAGTATATCATATATCATATCAACTTTTCAAATATTGTCAATTCTTATTCCACTTATTACATTATTATTGTTTCTTTTTTATATGAATGTGTGTATGCATGTATGTATATAGTAATCTATTTCACTCTCTCTCTCTCTCTCTCTCTCTCTCTCTGTGTGTGTGTGTGTGTGTGTATTGTTGAATTACCTTTTTATGCTTCTATGTTACCTATAATTTATGCGTTGTGTCTGTGAAAAGTAATATTATAAAAAAGTACTAATTCATTCATAAAATTTCCCTGTTCATTGTTATTACATATCTTAATTGACTTTTTCTGCATTGCTTTTATGAAGTGCTTTCATTAAGCACTATGCAATGGACCACCATCAGGACCAACTGTGGTTCAGTGTCTTGCTTAAAGACATTTAAACATGTGAATGAGCCAACTCTGTGAATAGACAACACTCTGCAGCTCGAGCCTGTACTATGTGTACCGGTACATTTGTTAACATTTCCAGATGAACATTGCTCAGAGCCAATGATAGCCTATAGTATCAAAATGATTAACATATTTTCAGTATTATTTTAAAAATAAAAACTACCAAGAAACGTACTATCAAGGAATATGTTAAAGTAAATTGTGTTAAGTTTAAATAATGAAAATATATTTCTTGATCTTATATTGTGAAAGTAAAATTACCTCACATCCGGTATTTGGCTGTCGGGCTTGATGTATCCTTAGCTCTATTCCGGATCCCAAAAAACTCAGCGGGAGCGCGTATCCATGCCCTGCGCGTTCCCGTTGCCTTGTTTCCTGTCGTGCCCAACCCAGAAATCAGCCTCAACCAATCAGTCCTGATGAAGTCATTCTATTCTATTCTATTCTATTTTATTCTATTCTATTCTATTCTGTTCTGTTCTGTTCTGGTGCATTCTATTCTGTTATATTCAATTATATTCTTCTTTGCCATTTATTTTATATTGCATTGTATTATATTGTATTGCACTCATCTATTCTATTCTATTCTATTCTATTCTATTCTATTCTATTTTTTTCTAGTCTAGTCTATTCTATTCTATTCTATTCTATTCTAGTCTAGTCTATGAATCAATTATGTTCTTTTCCATTGTGTTCCATGTATAACATGTATTCTATTCTGTTACATCAAATTCTAGTGTTCATGTCTTTGCCCTTTCTTATATATTGTATTGTATTCTATTTTGTCTCTTTACCAAATGTGTGTCATTACACACACATATCAGTCAACACTTTTATACCAAAGTGTGACCTCTGGTGGTCTGAGTCTGGTATGAGAGAGAACTGAATTGTTATGTTTTTGAATCACAGCTGTACACACCAACTGTGTGCTCATAATACAGTCACAGGTCTGTTTAATGACTATGCGGCTCATCCCCTCAGTGACACACTTATATCATTAATAGTTATTAGTTAATACTTAATGTTTCCTAATTAAAAATAATTCCATCAATTGATTAACTATAATAATGATGTAATTTTTAAATAGAATTTTAAGGGGTTGGTAATGCATTCTTTAATGGATTGTACTGTATTATGGATTATTAGCAGCTCAAGAGTTTTAAACTCCTATTAAAACTGATAAAAAAACATGGAAACTATCCCTTAAAAGTTGAACCTTTAAAATAACATATTTTTAAAGTTGAGGTGAAAAGTCTTATCTTTAATGTAGGACATCTTTGGTAACTTTGCACCAAGGACAACAATGGAAATAAGTCTTTATTGTGTCATTCTTGACTCAATTTCCCCCAGTTTAATATCCTTCTTGTAATGCTGAATGAAATAAAGTAAAGGTGAGCTGAGCTTTCACATTTTCACATTAAGAAATCTCTATCATATATACTTTCATTGATATTAGGATGTTTGGTTTTCAGAGATCATTAAGGATGAATTAATTAGAAATATTTTAGGGGGAGATTTTTCCTAGTGTGAAAGCACTTCCCACCACTACAGAGACCCATGACCAGATCGGGACATTTAAACACATCTGACAGTGTTCAAAGGTGGGAAAATGGTGAGGGATCATCTTGCTCGAACAAATCCTACTGGGTGTACAGGAAGCTTGTGCGGAGGAGGGTGGAATCTGGGGGTGGGTATGAACTTCTCATTTCCTCCATGAGACGTTGCTAGGTGAAAAGAATTGGCTGTTAACTCTATGTGGATATTGTGTATCGTGGACGTACGTGGCTGCCTGTACCCTCCCAAAGTCAACAGTGGCATTCTGAGTGCCAAGGACATGGTGCACAGGGAATACAGCCAGTGGAGAAAAAGGAAAAGCTCAGGAAAAACAACAACAACCACACAATACAATTGCAAAGGTGGATAATAAAAACAAAGGATTCAGGGCTGTTAAAAGAGTAATATTTAATTCCCTTTACATCCATGCCGCTGTGACTAACAGTAACAGTAAATCCTGGGAAAAATAAGGCACTGCAGGCCATGTATAATGTTGAAAGCATATATGTGAGAGTGTGGAGAGTATCCTACAGCAGAACAACCAGGCAGACAGAAGAGAGGAAGGAAGAGGAGGTGATGTGAGCTGCTCTGCTGAAAACCACAAACACCTCACTTGCATATGTTGCACTGGGCGGCTGGCAACAATAATTATTGTCACCATAACCTCATAGTTATATTGACCTTTTCACTACAGAAATATAATTGAAATTCAAACCGCAGCATTAAATCAGTACATAGAGACTCCATGTTGATCAAACACTTCATGTCATTCTTCCATCATTACAAAACTGTTACCGAACATTCACAACTACAAATTATACACACAGAGGCACAAACAGACAGTTTTTTGAAGGTACAGTCTGTTGAAGCGGATATCCCCTGTTAGCTTATAGTTGGTGGAACATGTCAGCTGTTCAACAGAAAAACATTAATCACAAAAACATGAACTGCATCACATTTCTCAGCGCTTTGACAACTTTCCAGCCCACAGCCCCGATCGCTATCTGAGGCTGTCATGGCAGACGCATTTTTTAGTGCTAACCAAGTAGTCTATCAACTGATAGACTGCTTAGATAGAGTTACAGGTACATACTCACAAACTCACTTCACATGCCTTTTCACACAAAATACAACCGCACTATCACTCAAAATCTACATTTCCATTAGTGTAACTAGTGTATAAAGTTCACACCCCCCCTCCTCTTCTTGTTCCTACAGTTGGATGTTTGCACTTCAGTGTGCAGAATGATGTACGTGCAGAGTTTTTACATTCATCTGCTGAAGGGGAAAATAGTTTCTCTACTCATTGGAAATATGAGTTTTAAGGGGTATGAAACTTCATGTGGGATTTGTGAGTGTGATGTGGAAACGTGAAGCCCCCAGTGCACAAACACTTAGAATGGACTCTACAGTGAAATAGGAGACATCCTGTTTACAGAAGTTAAACTCTTGAAATGAAAAAAATGTGCACGTTCATAGATTAAAGAATTGAATGAGGGAGGAGTGGGAACTTTATTTTTGTAGGAAAACCATATCGTAAACAAATTATTATTATTATAAACATCCTGAAACATGTCTGGATATTCTCTTTAAATACTCATTAGGTAATTTCTACTGCTAGGCCTCATTCTCATTTGATCAAAACAATAACAAAAGACAGAGTTTGATGAATTTGTGAAGATCATGCGAGTTGTTGTCTTGATGGTTAAACAACCAGTTTCTCCCAGTTAGAATTCCTTCAGTGTCCATGATTTAAGAGACTCCACCTGGAGCCAAAATATCCTCAGAGGTCTCCAAGATAAATGCACACTGCGATTAAAACTGATAAAAACACTAAATAAAGCATTTTCACATTAAAAAATAAGTGTCTCTCTTGAAGGGGCTCTGTATGAGCTAAATGCTGCTAATTTAAGACCTGGACATCTGAGGATTAAAATCCTTAATCACATGAAAAGATATACTTAAATACGACCAAGATCTATAAAGTTTATGATAAAGATGTTGCTTGAAAGAGAATAAAAGTTAATGTATGAGAAGGTTTTTGGTGGACAACCACAACGCCAACACATTATCTTGCATGCTTATACTCTTTGCTAGATGTCTTTGTGGTAGGCAACCACAACGCCAACGTTCTCTCTCTGCTAGACAGGGTATGATAAGAGATGATGATAGATAGACTAAATGAATCCGACTGTTACATGATTCAAATTACAGATTTCTCTTGGTTTGAAAAGTCAAATTGATACATATTTTACCTTTTTTTAAAATTTTGGACTTGTTTGCCTTTACTGTATTTATACAGTAACTGACATAGAGGCTGAAAGGAATCAGGGAGAGAGAGGGTTGCTGTGATTATAGATTATATGGCATACTACTACCAGGTTGCTCCAGATACATATTTTACCTTGCCCACAAATAAATGATATATCCTCAACCTGAGTGGACACGTATGGCTGACAAACACTAATCAATGCAGATGACTCCAGAATGACAATTTTAAAATAACAATTTGGAAAATCTGAGAATTAACACAAGTAAACATGAAGAAGATGTAACTTATCTTCATCATGAAGACCTGGAAAGAGGATAGACCACAGAGGCAAAAGTCAAGGAGACCATTCACACAGAGAGGGAAGAGACAAAGACACCACACACAGTCTGCTTTTCACAAACACTGGGAGCCAGTCTCTCTCCCTCTTTTAGTAGACAGGCACCCACACAGCAACTCTCTCTTCTGGAATGAGCCTGTAGTCACTGGGAGAGAACTGCCACACTCAGTCGGTGTCTGTGCGCCCTGAGTGCATTTACATCTTGCGTTAACATGCATTCTCTCTCATCTGCACACAGGTCACATTTTAATGCCAGGTGCAGATGTGGTTGGGATGTGGTTACAAGGCAAGCTCATTGTCCTCTCCAGTCTGTTGCTCCAGATCACAGATAGATATGGGTGGATGTGGTCAGAAGCGAGATATATTTGTAGCTACCTGTGGCTATTGCCGATCGCCTAAGTCCTTAAGGGCCAGTTCTCTCAATGTATGTTTGGTTTTATTAGCCCAAGGTTTAATATGTCTGATTTCTTTAAAAACATGACCGTGGGGAACGACCTGTAGCCAAGTAGTTACAACGCATGCCACATAACTGTAAATTCACTGGTTTGAGTCCGGCAAGGCTAACCGGCAAAGACTTTCGCTGCATATCATACCCATCTCTCTCTCTCCGCTTGTTTCCTGTTGGCCTCTATGCCACTGAGTGTCTGCTAATAAAGACAAAAACAAAAGTAACAGTGACATTGCTTTACGAAAAGTTTCCTCGTTATGCTAGATGATGAACACATCAACAGTAGGAACTTATTTTCATAGTGGGTTAATTAGAACATTGTGTCTTACAGGAGATGTACATGTCACGATTTAGAAAAAAAATTTAAAAAGAGGGAAAAAAAGACATAAGATTTTAGTGTGAGGGTTCCCTTAACAAAAAGTAGTATACTTGAAGTTTATTTTATTAAGTATCCACATTTTAGTTTATTGAAGTATACTTAAAGTATACCACAAGTACACTCTTCTATATAGTGCCATTGTACTAGTTCTATACTATATGATGTTGAACATATAAGTTTATAACAGGGGTAATACCTCAAAGCTAATGTGTGGAGTGAAAAACATTTTTATTCTGCTAAATTAAATGTAAGCACCAGTCAATGACTTGACCTTATTCTGTACTTGGATCAAGATATACTAAGTATTAGTACTTTGTGGCAGAAAGAAGTAAAAAGTATACTAAAGTACAAGTATAAGTATTAAAGTATAAGTATAAGTCTTAGTATTAATGTACTTAGTCTTAGACTTTTCTTTATACTTTTCAGTATAAGCCAAGTATACTTCACTATACTATTCTAATATATACTATATAAGTATGTAAAATATAGTGTATAAAAAGTAAACTTCAAGTATACTGCCTCAGTTTTAGTATAAAATAAGTATACCCGTAGTACACTTGAATAAAGTACTTTTTTGCTAAGGGTTAACTGGTGGGTAGTTCAAACCCCAATGAGATATAATCCAAACTATGTAGGTGCTGAAAATCATTTTGGGCAATTGTGGGGTTTTTGTGTGTGCATGTGTATGTGTGTGTGGAGGTGTGTGTGTTTTTTCTTTATGACAACCCCCCACCCCCTTTCTGCCTACAGTGTTCAGTCAGCCACTTCCTGTAGGTGGCAGCTGACAGTCAGGGAGGGTCATTGTTGACACCTGACAAGGCCTCTACCAATGTTAGGCTATAACTACCAGTCCAGTCATATTGTCTCTCTTTCTCTCTCCTAGGCTCCACATCCCTTCAGGTTTGGGGTTTCTTTTGACCTCTTTTCCTGCATTCAACAGCAGCATACACATTTCTCACTCATCCATACACTCCATTCACCACTGATGCAGTTACTCTCCACACCTTGTGTCCTTTGTAAATAGTTATGTTGTTTTATTCCCAAAAAACATTTAATTGGCACTTCAACCTGACTTTCTACCCTCTTTGTCACATACACTGAGCCAGTTAGTGATAATATATATATGTGTGTATGTGTATGGGGGCTGATATGTGTGAGACTTGGTTTGAAAAACCATGTTTTGTTGTTCTACTTAAATATTTTTAGTCAGTCCTACAAACCTGAGCTAAATATTTCACCACAATTGAAATAAACATATTGTAGCATACATCTTGTATATGTGTTTTCTTTAAGTTTATCTATCAATTCAAGCAAGCGAACCAAAGAACAAAGACATTTAAAAAATACCCCAAAAAACAGGGACCCTCCCAGGTACATGCTGGTCCTATACTGACCTATCTACGTATATAACTTGAGGAGCCCGTAGTGAAACCCAATTCATAAACCAAAACAAAAATAAAATACTCAAATAACACTAAAAATACAAGGGCAAATAAACTAAACAAATACTAGCAAAAGTAGATTTAAAAATCTAGTCAAATTACTTTCACCAGCCTGTGTGGCAAAGACGATTGCAGCTACCCAGACAGAGAGCAAACACCCCAAACACAAAGTAAGTGGATAATACTGCACACAATCTGTCTGAACACACGCTACTCAACGCCCTCAAGAGAATAAACAAACACAACTGTTTGCAGTGAAAATCAAAGAGTCAGAGTGACCACACAGGCGCGGTGCTTATACAGCCAAAGGTTACCAATCAGTGTGTGGTCACCACAGGTGATATGTCTTAAAGAGTAATCCACAACAGCTACCCCAATGGGGTCGGCCTTAACATGATAGACAACATACAGTCAAAACAAATACAAATGATGATTAATAACACAAAAAAAACACATTATATTAAAGATATTGGCATTAAAACAATGCTGTGATGATTACCATAATTTCTGTCTCATCATTGTACTTTATATTTTCCTTTCTATGGTGAGACATAAAACAACTTTTCATAGAAAAAAGCTCAGAATGCCTCTCTGGAAAAAGTCAGACATGAGTTGTGGTGCTCACCCTGCGTGGGTGATGCAGTGGTTTAAAATTTCTCGCACCCCCTCTGTATGTGTGTGTGTGTGTGTGTGTGTGTGTGTGTGTGTATGTTTATGTGTGTGTATGTATATGTGTCTTTGAGACTTTACTTGTATGTCTTGTGTATGTGCATGTGTATAAGCATGTTTGCATGCGCGAGTGTACAGTATGTTTGTAACAGTGTGTATAGAAATATGTGTTAGTGTTTAAATGTGTGTGAGCACATGTTTGCAGGTTTACTTATTGTTTGTGCATGCGCAGATTGTATATGGTTTCACAGCTTCACACAGGAAGTGTTCCTGTCTGCTTCATATCACACATTTCTCTTCAGCTTATTTGTATTACTGAACCGACATGGTTTTAGTTGACACCAGTATTACCACCAGGATTGTTGCCGTTAGGGTCTTGGCAATCCCCTTGCACCTGGCTTAATGTCAGGCTGTTCCTCAATACAGCTTAATACTGAACATTCAATTATTGACACTGATCAATCGTGGTCACAAGAACAAGATGAGAGTTGGGGTTCTCTGCATGGTGATGGTGTGTTTGAGTGACAGAAAGATCACAGCATGTTCAGGTAAGCTGAGTTAAATTCAGAATTAAACTTTGGTTGTGTTCGTAGAAGTGACGGCTGAAAATCACAAGTTTCAGAATGACAGCAGGGATTTTTATGAGATCAAATACCTGGAATCAGATCCTGATGAGATAAATGGTAGATTCATGCTAAATCTGTTTGATAATTTCTCACCTTGGTTGCACGGAGTAATTTTCTTCACCTCAAAAGCACTTCTGGGATTTTAAGAAAATATTAGAAAGATATGGCAAAATTAAATTAAGACTAAACTGATATTTACTTAGACAATTATTTAAACATGCAAATAAAAATGTTTCTTCACATTCAAATAAATAAACACAGGAAACGCTACATTATCACCATTTCACAATTATGCAATACGCACTAATATTATTACTAATACTAATACTAAGTTGTGAAAGTGACACTTTAACTGGGAAGGTACTTTTTACAACTTTGGAACAAAGACAAAACATACTGACGGATGAAAAATGAAAGGAAAAACAACTACAGGTCCGAATGCTTGACCCCTGCAGTGAGGGGGTCTGGTGGCTCTTTTATGCGGTGGGGAACATTTTGTTGGCATGGTCTGGGTCCAATTGTCCCCTTAGAGGGAAGGGTCACTGCAAATCAATACAAAGTTGTTCTGAGTGATCATCTTTATCCTATGTTGAAACATTTCTATCCTGATGGAAGTGGTTTCCCTAACCCTAACCCTAACCCATAATGGCCCCATCCATAGGGCGCAAGGGGTCACTGAATGGCTTGATGAATATGAAAATGATGTTAATCATTTCCTGTGGCCTTCGCAGCGACTAGATCTCAACCCAATTAAACACTGCGCAGTGAAGCTGTTCTGGCGCTACGTCACGTTATGTATATATATGTATAGGTGGATATACATAGATAGATATACATAATTTAAATATAAAATAAATTATAATATCATTTTCGTTCTTTTTTCCAAGCTGTGAAAGATTATTTTGTGTAGTAAATTTCCAAAGTATCACATGTTGGCTTGGGCTATATTGCATTCACGCAACACACTGATTAGAATGATATGCACCGTGGAATCAGTTTCACTTGCATCAATAATGATAATGTGTCCTCCACTTCTCACACATTCATGAAGCAGAGTGGTTTCAGTTCTGCATCCATATAAACATTCACACAATCATAGGCTACAATGGAAACCTACTTTCATTCAGGGAGTCACCCTCTGTGACTTTTTTGGCATGTTTCCCAGCTTTACACCATGGATGTATGAAGAGAACTGGATACAGCATTGGAAGCAGGAACCTAGCAACACTCAAAAAAATTAATCTGCTAATTTACAGATGTCTCATTCACAGTGTAAGTCTATGGGAAAAAGTGTTTTTGGGCTAAATAGGATCACATGGTGTTGTAAATGTTTAGCCACAATAAGTCCTCCATTCAAATGAATCACTCTAGTTACTATGATTTAGACTAAGTCTAAATCATAGTTCACTGAGTTCATTAGAATTGACACACACTGACTTAAAAACTGATGACACAGAAAACCCAGCAACAAAAGCTTTGTACTGCTGTTGTATCAGGTCATGTCTATCACATCTGTTCAATGTAACATTACCAAAAGAGGTGGTGGATATAATTTCTCTCTCTCTTTTTTTGTTTTTTTCTACTCAACTTATATTACTAGAACAGAATACAGGAGCTACATCAGGACTGAAAGCTTAATTTCTCCTCTTGCACGTACCTTCAACCACAGACATTGAGGGGGAGGATCTCAGGGACCAAATTCCATTCCAATATCATAGGGCATATACAAACATGTCTGTTACCGTTAAGTAGGTTACACTGTCAGTGAGGCTAAGTGTTTACTCTTTTAGATGCAGGTGTATTAGCAACCAAACTGTGTGTTTGTGTTGTTTCCAAAATATAATCAAACAAAACTGTAGAAAAAAGTTAATACGTGAGCACTGACCCATTTAATTTTGTGGGTTTGTAGTTATCGTGATAACAATTCACACACCAAGTTAATTGTGTTAATTGGATGAAAGCAAAACTTATTTGGAATAGAAAATGCAGGTAAATGGTAAAAAAACATGAACCCAAACTGTCCACTGTGAGGATTGATTATAGTTTATAATTGATTTGATACAGTTTTCTATTTTCTGTTCATACATACTTATTATAATGTAAGTACAGGAGGTAAAAGTTCACAGTTTTCCTGTGTATTGAGGGATTACTGTTGATATTTCAGGAGCTCAGTTTCACTTTAACATCCAAACAAAGTAGATTAGATAATGTGGCTGGAAACATACGTTCCTTGCCTCATCTTATAATGATAGATAATGAAATGTGGAAATTAAATGGACATAAGCAGCATTAAAGACAAAGGTAAAAAGATGAGGATGCTTTGTTTAAACATGTAGTCTCATTGACATCAGGATCTCTTTTTCAAGAGAGACCTGTATACTAGAATAAACATACCATTTTTAAGCATAGGCAGCTGTACGGATAATTCACAGACACATTTTCACATGAAGAAAAGCAATTGGACTTACTCAGTGTTTTGCAGCTCATTCCATTTGTACTCAGTAAAGTATTTAATCACACTTTTTCCAACTGCAGTGTGAAGAAAAGGGATACACAAAGTTAAAAGACTATAAGGTGTATGGTGAAGCAAACATAATATCACCATAATCTAATGCAGACTTAACCTTAAATTGTACATTGGTCTTCCAACTAACAGAAGAGAAACACTAATTGCTTCTATACACATATTCTATTTTGACTCTCAGTTTGCTTGATAGGTGTTCCACATTACTATAAAAAGTGTGTCTGGTATCCAGTATTTATAACATTCAACAGTTTATAGATATGAGCAGTGGGCTGGATACCTAGAGAATAGCATATATAAGTTTTGCCAGAATTTAAAACAAGCTTATGTTTGATGAGAGTGGGTTATACGATGAAATTTGAACGTAGTGAGTGTGAGCTGATCTGATGCTCAGTGGAAGGCCGATCAAGAGCCGAGGAGCCAGTACATCACAGGCTCAATCACCCTTTGTTTTTAACTTGACCCAGAACCGAAGTGGCTGATTTGAGGGGCTTCATATTCTTAAGTGTAAGGAGTTCAGTTATATACTCCAATGCGATATCATGCAAAGCCTTGTATGTGATGAAAAGTACTTGAAAATTGGATTCTAAAGGACCCACAAAGCCACTGCAGTGAGGCCAAGCAGCTACTGAATTTTGAACGATTTGGAGGTGCTCCATAGCTTGACTGTTCAAGCAAGTAAATAAAGCATTATAATAATCGTGGCAGGAGGATATTAAAACATACATAATTACTTCTTTTTTTTTAAAAGATCGTATTTTTAAGATATTACAAGACTACTTTCTAGTTTCTTTATATGTTGCTCGAGGCTCAAGTCACAGCCCAAGATAACACCTAGTTTAATTTTAGCTGACTTCATGTTAAGTGATTTTTAACTTAAAGGACCAGTGTGGTTTAGAATTTAGAGGCATTTATAGTGAGGTTGCAGACTGTAATTAACAGAGTACTCCTCCTCTCCCCATCCCCTTCTTAACTTATAAAAGAGCCTATGGTGGCTATGAAACTCGCGAAAAATGTAAAAGGCCCTCTCTAGAGTTTGGTTTGACTATTCCGGGCAACTGTGGAAACTGAGCGGTTCAACATGGGGGCTTCTGTGAAAATGGACCTGCTCTTTGTGTAGATATGTTGTGATACGTGTTTTCATTAGATTACGCACCAATTAAACCATAGTTATGAATATTATATTCCATTTCTGCCAAGTACGTTCTGCTAGATGCCACTAAATTCCACAAACTGCACTTTTAAGTACTTTGAATGTCATAACTGATGTAAAAACGACTCTCAAGAC
This sequence comes from Scomber japonicus, assembly GCF_027409825.1. NCBI lineage: Eukaryota > Metazoa > Chordata > Actinopteri > Scombriformes > Scombridae > Scomber > Scomber japonicus. Next base: position 25,335,611 of record NC_070588.1, read on the forward strand.
TTTCTTTTGTTTTGTCATCTTTGGGCAAAACTAATAGTTGTAGAAATACACTCAGAACATTCAATCAAGGTGTAAGTGCAAGGTAAGGGAAGTTGTAACCTGAGAATACATGCTTTATATGTGGTTTCTAATTGTGTTAAAGTGGGAAACATCCCCTACCACTGACACCTATGAATCATTTCTCTGCACTAGCTGCTGACATTTTGATAACCATATTGTAAGCCTCTTGTATGTCTGTTTATCTAACAGTTAACACCACTCGCACAGTGTCAACAAAACTCAGTAAAGTTTCGGTATCCTGTCCGTCAAACGACGCCAGCAGCTCAGAGCTCATCTACCAGCTCCTTTTCAATGGCAAGTGCATCAGCCGAATACGTCTGCCCGAGGTTAGTCAGTGTGTGTGTGTGTGTGTGTATGTGTGTGTGTGTGTGTGTGTGTGTGTGTGTGTGTGTGTGTGTGTGTGTGTGAGAGAGAGAGAGAGAGAGAGAGAGAGAGAGAGAGACAGAGAGCTTTTGTACTTTGCACTGTTTGTATTTATGACAACAGGTCTGTGGTCTGTAGGTTTCAGTGGTTATGTTTTTTTTTATTCCGAGGAACACAAAAAATAAAAAATTATATTCATTTTTATTACAGTTTAATTCATTTTGTTTTAAGCATTATATGTCATAAGTCACCAGCAAAAATAACATCACAGTAAGTACATTTTCAAAAGAGTGTCCAATTAGCTTCTTTTGCCTAGAAGACTTTACTCTATCTGACTAACGAGTTCCAAGTAAGCCACAATATCTCACCTCTGCTGCAGTGTTGCACTACATTGAAATGTTATGCAATCTGTGGTTTCTTTATAAAACTGATTACACAACAAATCCTGTATATCATGCTGTTGTATAAAACAACTAAGAACGTCACAGGTTGTGGACAGTGCATGAAGTGAGTGACCACTAGATGGCAGCGTAAACTAGATTTTAAACCAGGGTGGCAGTTGATTTCAAAGGATTAAAATATGGCTGCACTGGTCTCAGTATGTTAATAGATTTGTCTCTTGATCACCTGACTGCACCCAACATTACTGCTAGGTGTGTTCAAGGGTGGGCTGTTGTACTTGTGAACACACCCACCTGTGATGTAACATGGTGCTGTTTTGTCAAATGAAATCATGCCTCAAAAAGTTTATTACCACCACTAGTCGGCAGTGCAAGCAGGATTATTGGACAGGGTGCAGCAGCTCTTTAAAGATAGTATCTTATTTTTGCTGACCTCCAGAGTTGGAGGTCTGCATTTTGTTGCAGTTGAAGTTGACATGTACTCAGGATGTGATACATACACCCCACGACATATCTAGAACACTAAATGACATCATACTACACACCACAGTAGCAAGGTGAGAAAAACAACTTTCTGTTGCTTTCCTTTAAACTCTAGTAATGCTGTAGGCCTCAGCAGGTGTTAAGTGCCCCAGGGCTGTGCACAAGGTGTCAAAGGTCCTGTCACAAAAGCACTTTTGACTTGCACTCCCACCTGCTGAATACCAGGAAAGTTAGGTAAGACTTCTACAGTGCCGAAAGGGTTCAAAACATTGTAGGAGTGTAAACATACAGGCTCTTTATAATGCTCCAAATTCAAATCTCAAATGTTTTAAAAATGTCTTTAAGAATGGCATTATTGATGTTATTCAGATAGTGGACTGTGGATATCTCTTCAACACAAGGACATTGGATTTTATAGCAAGTATTGGGCAGAAACAGACAAGTAAAATTAAATATACACCTCTTTGAAATCTACAGTCAGTGGAACTCACTTAAGAATCTTGAGAAGCAAGAATGCAAGCAAGTTTGCTATGTCTACCAAGGCAATCTAAATCAGTTGAAACCGAGCTACTGCAGTGACTTCCTCTTTATTTTGATTTTCACCAAGAAAGGGAATCGATAAAATGGAAAAAATACAAAGACTTTACGATGAGGCACTCATGTCAGCCCTCATATGATGAAAATACTGTAATATTCCACATTATGTATTTAAATCAATTGAGTCACAGTTAGTCAGACTGTTTGAAAATTAAAGCACAAGATACCTCTCAAACTACCTTTCCTTGAGTGCATGTCATCATCTCATATAAATTGTGCATTACTCATAAAATCTGCCTACGTGAGAGTCAGTCATCAGGCACAGCTGTCATAGGCAGCATACAACACATGATTTTTGAGTACTCTTTTATTTTTCTAGTGTAATTATTATTATGTATAATCCATGTCTCATTTAGTGTGTTTTAAAGACCAAATTGCAAATTCAATTACCATAAAACTATCTAATCCCCCTTTTCACTGTGAAGGTCAGGTCCAAATCCTTACTATTAAGACGTCTTAACTTCTATGTTAACACTATTACGAACATAAAACTCTTAACCTTACAGTTTAATCTGGCATGGGCAGCAGCTGAGACCCGGCTCTGTGACAGAACTGTGATATTATAAGACACTGTCTTTAATTCTAGTACCTGTATTACTTACAGTCTTAACTCTGCAATTAATGTCTTGAAGTATAAAATGTGATAATTTCCCCATCTTCCTTTATGCAGGCGCATGATTCAAGGGGCTCCTTCTCTGGTCAGTATGAAGTCATAGCCAACAACAGTGGAGTGTACATATGTAAGATGGAGGTTATCTATCCTCCACCATTCAAAGTGTCCTGCCACTCCACTGAAGTAGTTGTGGCAGGTAAAACACAGTACCAACATTTTATATATATATGATGATATTGCATATTTACAGTATGTAACGTTTATGAATTCTGTTCTGGTTGATTCATAGAAAAGCAGAAAACCAATGACACCTCCTCAGAAGCAAATCAGAACTGTCAAGTCAAGTCTTCACTCATACCAGAGGTGGTGTTGTGGGCAGGATGTGGTGCTCTATTACTCTACAGCCTGACAATAACCTGCATCAGCATTGTTCTATGGGTGAGAATGATAAGATAGATTGCTCTCATTTACTGTGCATGACCTGAAATGTCCAGTCAGTTTAATCAAGTGAAGGAATCCAGTGAGTGTTTAAAGTAAACATGTATGTACAAAGAATGAACAATTCTTAATTTATTCATATGAAAATGATCTGTGATCATGTCTCTATCTGTGTGTCGTATACCTCAGAGGAAACTGAAGAATGATGAAGAGGAGGAAAATGTGTATGTCAACACCAGACCTGGAGAGCTCAAGAAACCCTGCAAAGCCTGACAACAGCTTATATTATAATATACAGCAACATACAGACCTTTGAATGTATCGGAGAGTTGATCTACGTATATTACAAATATTGTATTTTCAATCTTAAATACTTTTTTTTAATGTAAAAGCTGAAATCAAACTGCATGCAAGAAATAATGGAGAACATATAGATGCAACACTTGTACATAATATAATCAAACTATTTTGACAAATGTATGAGTGTGGTTAGAATGTTTTTGTTCTTTTTCCCAAAAACTTTACTTAACAGGGACTGAAAAACAGATGTAAATGTTTATCCAAAAGATAATATTTATGATAAACATGTTTTTACTGAGTAATAATGCATTTTGCATCATGTTTTGTAGCACAGGTAATCAGCTAATTTGATCTGGAGGACAGGAGTATCCTTCTTGGTTTTTTTTTTCAGGTTATCTTTGCTCAGATTTCACAAACAGACCTCACCTCATGTTGCAAACTGAAAAAGAAAACGGACAATATATGTGTTCACTGTTTACAACAAAATTATGTTTTCTGTCAGTAATTTTTTTTACATACAGTTGGAGTTAGACAGTGTGTGCTTGTTCAGCTGGGCAGGGATGTTCAAGATATTACATTGCTCAATTTGGTATTATTACCACATTTTTTGAGTTATGATACTTAAATACAGGTGTAGTTTAACAGACTGTAGAGCTACTGAAATTATATTGCATGTAAATTGTACATTGTATTCTAAATATTTTATTTTAAACATTCAGTTTAGAAAAATAAAAATCTCTTTAGAAATACCTAACAGCTTAGAAACAACACTCCTATTTTCATTTTTACTACGATCACTATCTGGATTAATGTTTTTTTTTTGTTTTGTTTTATTTTGAGTAAATTTGGGCTGGTGTACTACGAAACATGAGTAATTTTTCCTCGTCCTTAGTCAAATTACAACTTGAAAAGTTCAGAAATGTCACATACGTCATGCAACTTAGCTTGAATTTGATGAAAATTATGTCAGTGTGGTAACACAGTCATAACTAAAAATACCTGCTTTCATACCCACACAGGAAACGAGCAGATGATTGTGGCACCTTATAAAATATGCTCCCCCCCCCCTCTTTCTTTCTTTTTTTTATAGAAAAATGAAATAATTGTGGCGATACTTGGAGCTGTTTGCAGTATGTGTTGCATTCTCAGTGTTCCTGCATGGGTCCCGTTAGTTTCACCACTACTCAAGCAAGGCACAATGTGGAGAAGAAACTGAATGGATTATTTATGGAGAAATGTGGAATCAGCAGGTAGGTTTGGGACAAGCTAAAATAATGAGCATGTCCTTACCATGATCATCCCCTTTAGAAACAGACACAGGCATATTAAATGGAGCAGGAGAGAGTTGTCTTTGAAGAAACTAAAGTTTACCTACTCTAAGAACCATGAAGTTCTAACACATGAATACATACTCATTGGCCACTTTATTAGATACGCCTGTTCAACTGCTTGTTAACACAAACATCTAATAAGCCAATCACATGGCAACAACTCAGTGGATTTAGTCATGTAGGCTACAGCAGCAGAAGACCACACCGTGTACCACTCCTGTCAACTAACAACAGGAAACTAGGCCTACAATTCACATGGACTCACAAAATTGGACAATAGAAGATTGGAAAAACGTTGCCTGGAATGATGAGTCTCGATTTCTGCTGCAACATTCAGATGGTTGGGTGAGAATGTGGTGAAATATGAAAGCATAGATCCATCCTGCCTTGTATCAATGGTTCAGGCTGCTGGCGGTGGTGTCATGGTGTGGGGGATATTGTCTTTGGGCCCCCAATTGAGCATCGTTTAAACGCCACAGCCTACTTGAGCATTGTTACTGACCATATCCATCCCTTTATGACCACAGTGTACCAATCTTCTGATGGCTATTTCCAGCAGGATAATGTGTCATGTCACAAGGCTCAAATCATCTCAAACTGGTTTCTTGAACATGACGTTAAGTTCACTGTACTCAAATGGCCTCCACAGTCACCAGATCTCAATCAAATAGAACTTTGGGATATGGTGGAATTGGAGATTCGACTCATGGATGTGCAGCCAATACATTTGCAGCAACTGCGTGATGCGATCATGTCAATATGGACCAAAATCTCTGAGATATGTTTCCAGTACCTTGTTGAATCTATGCCACGAAGAATTAAGGCAGTTCTGAAGGCAAAAGGGGATCCAACCCTGTACTAGCAAGATGCACCTAATAAAATGGCCGGTGAGTGGGATATCACCCCAAATATTATTACACATATGCTGTCAATCAGATGACAACATGAGTGTTTCAGGAAAAAACAAAAATGTACTCTTCATGTGTAATGAAAGGTCTGTTTTAACAATATATCAATATATGTAACATCACAATGATCACTCAACTCTGCAGCTCCCCTCAGCTTTATGGAGCTTTGTAGTGAGTTTTAGCTTACTGTTTAGCTGTCCGGCCTGAAATGTTCTGGTTCAATCTTACCACTTTTTTTTAGAGAAAAGGCTCTAAAAAAAACACTGTTCACTACCCGCTGAACACCAAGCAGACTGACACAGTTAGCATACTGGAGCATTTAGTGGTTAAAGACATATTTAATAATAATGATAATAATAATAATAATAATAATGATGCATTACATTTAAAGGCGCCTTTCATAGCATTCAAGGACACCTTACAAGACACACATAACACATCAACAGTACATCCAACAATTTAAATCAGGTAACATTGATGTGGAAGTTAAGTTAAATAAATAAATATGAATATGACTACATAGTGCAATAGTACAATAAATAAACAAGAATGTGATTGCATAGTGTGAGACAGAGTATGCCACTCAGAATAAGTGCATTTTCAGGTGGGATTTAAAGGTGGAGACAGTGTCAGAGGTGCTAATGTCTGGTGGGAGAGAGTTCCAAAGGCAGGGGGCAGATCGGCTGAAGGCTCTTGACCCCATGGTGGTTAAGTTGGCAGATGGGGCAAAGAGCTGGTTGGTAGAAGAGGATAAGAGAGTTCGGGAATGTGTGTAGATGTGAATAAGTTCAGAGAGATATGATGGTGCCAGGTTGTGAAGGATCTTGAAAGTGAGGAGTAGAATCTTAAAGTCAATTCAGGATTTGATAGGGAGCCAATGGAGTTGCTGCAGGGCAGGAGTGATGTGTTCAATAGAGGGAGTTCTGGTTATGATACGAGCGGCTGCGTTCTGGACCAGTTAAAGTTTGTGAAGACATTTCTGAGGAAGGCCAAAGAGGAAAGAGTTACAATAGTCCAGATGGGATGTAATCAGGATGTTTACAAGGATAGCAAGGAGGGTTGATGTGTTGATGTAAGTGAGGGATGGAGACGGTTGATGTTGTGTAGATGTTACTATGCAGACCGAGTAATATTATTGATGTGGTCTTCAAAGGATAATGTGTTGTCCAGGATGACACCTAGGCTCTTTACCTGAGGGTATGGAAGAACAATGGAATTGTTGATGGACATGGAGAAAGTGTTGAGTGTTGCTAAGGTTGATCTGGTACCAATGAGGAGGACCTCGGTTTTGTCGCTGTTGAGTTTAAGAAAGTTGAGTGAAAACCATGGTTTAATTTCCAGTAAGCAGTCGGCTAGAGCTGTGGGTGGCAGAGTGGAAGTAGGCTTAGTGGAAAGATAGAGCTGGGTATCGTCTGCGTAACAGTGGAATTGAATATGAAATTTCCTGAGAAGGTGACCAAGAGGGAGAACATAAATAATGAACAGGAGGGGGCCAAGGACAGAGCCCTGGGGAACACTACTGGAAACTGGAGAGGAGCCGAATGTCAGGTTCTTGGGTTGAACAAACTGTGTGCGACCAGAGAGATATGATCTGAACCAAGCCAGAAGGATGTCAGTGATTCCAATGGAGGCTAGCCTGTCCAGGAGGATGTAATGAGAAACATTGTCGAAGGCCGAGGAGAACCAGAATGGAGAGTAGTCCTGAGTCAGATGCCATAAGGAGGTCACTGGTGATTTTCATTAACGCTGTCTCAGAGCTGTGGAGGGAATGAAAAACCAGATTGAAATTGTTCATAGAGATTGTTGTCAGACAGATGGGTGGTTACCTGAGCTGCAACAGTTCTCTTTAGTATTTTGGAGATAAATGGCAAGTTTGAGATAGGATGAAAGTTGTTCAAATCTTTCGGATCTGCACCAAGGTTTCTTGAGTGTTGGAGTTAATGCAGCAGTCTTTAGTGATGATGGAACAACACCAGAAATCATGAGGAATGAATTATGTCAGTTATTAAAGAGGGCAGGGAAGGTAGGGGGTCTAACTGGCAGGTGGATAATTTATGGATGAGTCCAGTTATTTCAGAGACTCACAAGATGGTAGACATCAAAAACAAGCTTAAAGAGAGCAAATATTGGACTTACATTCACCACGTCAACAAAAAAATGATAATTGTGCTCCATAACTGCTGAAAGTGGAAATAGGCAACTGTTTGCTAACAAGGTTCAACATATCAACTTGATAAGTGGATGTGTGTGAAATGTGTCAAGTGGATTGTTCATGTACAGTAATAATAAGTTGTTATAATTTGCTTCATGCACATCGTAATGTCTAAGAATCAAGATTCAAAATTAAATTTTATTGCAGTGAGGACGGATCTCAAAGCAATAAATAAGTAAAAAGGTAAAACTAGATAACTACTACTACTAACTACTAACTAACAGTCATTCCACTCACTCACACACGCACACAGGGCTTTCGGTAAAAACTGTTCAACAGTCTAGTGGTTTCAAAATATTTGTTGCTTTCTGGAGGCAGTGGGAGGTAAAGCTGTCTTCCAAAGCAGGTAGATGTGTGTTGGTTATTATCTGTGCAGTTTTAATTACTCTCTGCAAGGCCTTTTTTCAGCTGCAGAGGTGCTGCTGTACCACACCAGGATGTTGTAGGTCAGGACACTCTCAATGTAACAGCGATAGAAGGACACAAGCAGATGTTGTGACAGATTGACCTTCTTGAGAGCTCTCAGAAAGTGTAGTCACTGCTGTGCCTTCCTGATCAGAGAGTTGGTGTTGTGCTTCCATGTGAGGTCCTCCACCCTCCACCTCCCCCATTAATCACCAGAGGCTGGTGATCCTCCTTCTTTCTCCTAAAGTCAACAATGAGCTTTGTGGTTTTCTTGGTGTTTGGTGTTATTGACTCTGTGTTTAATAAAATCTATTGTGTAGAAAGACTTGGTAGGGTTAAATCCTCCTTCCCAAGCACCATATCTGAACCTGATCTGATCATCTGAACAAGTTTAATCAGTTAATGTTTGGAAGGAAAGATCATGTTTGTGGATAAAAGAAACTGGGTGCAAACTGCAGCCTCCAGTGTGAAATGACTAACTATCCACCTTGATCAGCTCTTAACAGGTATGCGAACACACAGGGTCACGTCAAAAGAGCATAAACTTCTGTTGATTTTAGTGTTTGAATCAAATATGAATGAGATGCTGTTGCTTTCTAATGAGGACATAATTTTCCTACTAGATAAAGACTTATTAATGCCACTGAGTTTGTCTTTGTAATGCTTGCTTGAACAAATAATTGGATAGAGTGATGATATTCATTATGAAGAGGCTGGAAATTCAGTCATTTTACTTTCTTACAAAATATGCAAAATTTCTTCTTTCTGAGTCACTAAATTACAGTTTCACAACCTTTTATGAACTCATTTTCAGTTATCACACTGATCAAATTGTCTAGTGAATATGAATTTGACATACTTTGCGATGACAATGTTGGGTGTATCTGGCTCCACAACCAGGCTACTTGATGGATTATAACATTTTGTATGGACATTCATGGCCCTCAGAGCATGAATTCTACTGTGGTCCTCTGACTTTTACTTTAGTATCACCATTAAGTAAACATTCCAGTTTGTCCTGTACTTTATTACCCACACTTTCTAATGACTTCTTCATCATCCTCAGCTGTGTTTGTGCTAATTATCACATATTAACATGCAAACATGCAAATCTAAGATCATCTCGTTAGCTTACTAGTTATGACTGTTACTCTCATTCACGTTATAATAATTGCTGTAATTATGGTTTATGTAACTGTTATGTGGCTTTGAGTGTACAACTCTTTTTGAGTGTGCCGTGTGAGTTTCATCTTCTTCACATAGATTAGATCAACAGAACAATTGCATTAGCAGAAAACAGAGAGATTAGATTTGCGATTTTATTGGAGATAGATTGCACTGAAACAAGGTTCATGCACTGCAGTTCCCCTCACGCTAACCGTCAACTCCTTTTTACATTTTGCATTTCATACTAAACCATACTGAAACAATGACACAAGCAAAAAATAAACCACTGCTTTCCGGGTGACTGAAGACTGTAGTGCTGACTGTTACTTCAGTGAGAATGGGGCTTAAACCCCACAGAATGTTTCCAGGCAAAACATAGATTGTGACGTCAGGTGCAGACCAAAACTCATAACATCAGCACTTTCAGTGTCATCTTTTTGAAAACACATTGACAGAATTAGCTATTTTCCACTGCAAAGTGTTTTGGGTTTAAGTTATATGCATTGAAGACGTAACCGCAAATATGATTTTAATATTCCAGAAGAAGAAAAAACGGATGATATAATAGATAAGTCGCTCGCAATATTCCATCAGAGTCACATGTGAAATATTTTCACTGATTACATCATCCAGTCCATTTCAAAACACTCATACATATCACTCAATACTGTATATTACAAATTATAGGATAGCATTTTTAAAGGCTTTTTAGGTTCCTTTTTAAGGTAATGATCAAAACATTTCAGATTTGATGATTTTTTTGTTGAATTGTCTTGATTGTCAGCTTCTACATTCCTTTAGCTATCTGAGTAAATAAAGGAGATTATGCCAATAGGACAATCTTTTCAAATTAAAAATGCGCATAGAAATAGAGGCTGTGTTTTTCAATTAAGTGTTTCAGTTTAGTGCAGTTAACTGCTTTCACTGTATATAGTGTCATGAACTGGCTCAAAATTCATGACAAAACAAAGGAGGAGAGCACACCTTTAATTTAAACCAAACCAAAGTAATTTATTCAATCAACGTATTTCCATAAATTAATCAAAGTTATATGTTAGATCTGTAAATCAGTGGTGTCTGGAAATGTATGGATGCTGGGGTATGTTGAGTGCTAAAAAGTAATCAACGAAAGCAACCAAAGAAAAAGGGTTCTGCTGCTGGTAGAGAGAGACCAGACTGAGTAGGCCAGCTGATTTTATAAAGGTGGTCCAACCCCCAACCCAGGTGAACTGATTCAGCCTGAAGACCTTGATCTGCCTGGATACTTCCTGGAAAGAAAAAACACAAGGACAAGCAGACCACCCAGGCAGAGCAATCCCAGGAAGTCATCACAATAGGCTGAACCTCATGAGTTTGTTGTGAGACTACTGTTACCATTTTGTATCAATGATATTTCAATTTACCATGTTACAGATCTAAAAATCTATCAGGTCCTTGCTTGACCTTCATAAAGTCACTAATTCCAGTATCTACCCTTGCCTCTCACCCTGCTGATGGTGTAAAAGATGTAAAATCTGTTAGAGGCACAATTTGGTAAAGTTAACCCACCATCACTTCACATCAGATGTAAAAAAGAAAAAGAAAAAAGACAACATTTATTTGCTTTTTCTTAAATCGTTTTTATTTCCTGTAAATAAAAATGATGAAATGTTTTCTTTTTTATTTCGTGCACCATTAATCACCTTTTACCCCTCACCTACCTTTAAGTGATGCACCGGTAGTTGTAAAAAATTATGTTTTTCACTTTCCTCTTGAAGGCAGACCTAAACCAGGAACAACAAGAATGAACTTTTGGTTGACAAGCTTGAGGCGGTTTTACACATCTCAAGTTGTTATGCGGAGGTGGGTAAACACACTTTATTGTGGTAATGATCAGACATGTTAGAGGACAAGGACAGCACTATCATCAATTACCAAACGCAATATGTTAAATATTGATGGGACTCACTTTATCTTTCCTCTCTGTGGCACCTCATACCTTCATGAGAAAGAGAAAGAAAACATAAAGTAGGCAATTTTTTGAAAACTGCATTTAAACTCAAACAGGCTGTTCATCAGCTGATCAAAAGTATAAAACACAAAAAAAGTGTCAAAAAAGGACTCAGTAGTGAGTAGCCCCACTGTTCTTGTTGATCACTTCAAAAATAGGTTTAGGCATGCTTGATGCGAGTGTTTCCAGGAGGCTGGTGGGAATGTTGCTCCATGTGATGCAGATGGCTTCACGAAGGGATCCACGTTCTGGAACTGACGTCCGTTTTTGTAAACTTCCCTTGCCATCCATCCCCAAACGTTCTCAATGGGATTTAGATCAGGGGAACACGCAGGGTGGTCCAAAAGAGCAACGCTATTCTTCTGGAAGAAGTCCTTCGCCAGGCGGGCATTGTGAACTGCAGCGAGGGCCCTCAGTCAAAAGGGATGACCCCTGCAACATCTACACATAGCCAGCTGTTCTCGTTTGAATATTTGCTACTACCACTAAGCTCCATTGTTCCATTGAAGGAAAAAGCATCCAGATCATGATGGAGCCTCCTCCACTGTGCCGCGTAGAAAACATCGCAGTGAGAGCTCCTTGTCATGCCAGTAACGTTGGAAGCTATCAGGACTGTCCAGGTAAATTTTTTCTCGTCAGAGAATAAAACTTTCTACCACCTTTCAATGTTCCATGTTTGGTGCTCCCTTGCAAAGTCCAAACGGGCAAGTTTGTGGCGTGGGAGGAGATGTGGTTTTTGAAGACATATTTTGTTCCCTTGCAGATGCCACCTTATGGTTAATGGGCTGCAATCAGCATCAGTAAGGGCCTTAATTTGGGTCGAGCCTTTGTCTTCACGGACAGCCCGTCAGATCCTCTGGCTCAGTGCAGGTGAGATTTTTTTTGACTTTTTTGTCCCATAACCCTCATATTATCCCTCAAACCCTCAAATATCTTAATTTAACAAAATTAACCAAAACGATTTTTTGAGTCCCTGAAGTTCCCAAGAGGATCTGATTTGCTGCTTAGAAATACATTTATATCATAAAATATATCAAATTTAAAAGTGGAATACAACACATATAAATTGTAATTTCTTTTTTGATGACAATGTTATCGAAATCTTATTTTGTGTAATGGAATTTAAAGAGGATATGAACAAATAATTAAAAAATCTTGTCTCTCATCAATTTTCATGATCATGAAAAATCCACCCTGTGGTTTAATAGATGTCTTTTGTTCCAGTGGAATATCATCCTTTTAGTTATCTTACTGTAAAACAGCAAATCTTCCATGCCCATTGACCATTTTTGAAACATCTGAGAGCAAATTTGCAAACCTCTTTTGCTGCAGGTTTCAAAAAGCTGTGGGCGGACAAGCTCTAAGATTTCACACTGAGAACAGTTTTGTTTTAGCAAACCTTTGGTGCAGTGTGGGCTCCAACAATGTTCAAATCCAAAGTTTTCATTTAAAGGTCATAACCATGCCCTGTTGATCACCTCTTTTGTAATTTTCATTGGAGAAATAAACTTGTTGAACCCTAATCAATCAATTTTTACTCCAATCTGTAGTTGCTTTGTTTCCATGGTGATACATAAAAGTTGTTCTTTTTGAGTGATTATTCATGACATTTGTTTGTTGCCATATTTTAAGTAATTTTGATCACAATTTCATTTGGCTGGGTAGGGATTTTTGTGATTAACAGTCGTGCTATTTTGAGCACACACAATAATGTGCTATATGCTAATATGTAATTGTGAGACTTTTTGCTTATTGGGCTTCTTTCTTTTACAAGACAGAGATGCTATTAAAATCAGCTTTCCTGCAGAACCGCAGGAAAGCTCAGAAGAGCTAGCTGAAGCACTTACCGGCACACAACCCCATCATCATTTCCTGTGATGCCACATAGTTTCCATGACAGCTTGGAAATGTACGAATATAAAGATGAGTTTCACCGATTTTTCTGTATTTTAACCAATTTTGTTCAGTGTGAGGGTGTGTGTTCACCACAGTTGTGCAAGTTGTTAGTGTCTGTGGCTTTGTGTTTTACTGTGTAGAGACACTGTAGGATGTTCCTGACTCACTCTATGATGGGATTGATTGTGTTGACAGTCCTCAGCCTCTGTCTGCCTGTGTGGAGTGGTGAGTATATACATGCTTTTACAGATGGATGGATGAATGTTTTAGACATTCAATTCATGGGGTTTTACTGTATGTCATACTTTTATGTTTGATTTTTTTGGTATCATTTTCCTTAATTTGAGTGTGAGAGAGGGGGATAACCTATGATGTCGCACCTGTGTGATATGAGACTTAAACCACTTGGTTACTGCACGGCCCCATACTTTAATAGTGCCAAGGGCTCATACAATTTTCTCTTTTTTTCTGGTATGGATGGAGCTGTCCCGAATATGTGCCAATACATCATTTGGTACCTCCAAAATTGTACCACTGGCAAGCCTACATTCAGGAAACACCTGGTTTTCTTCATTGTTAGGAATATCGTCAAAATTTAAGATGAATTCACAGGCACCAAGTTGTCTTTCAGAGTTTTATTACAGTAAACAGAGTACACATTTGTAAATGTGGTGAAAGAGATACCTCATACAATTCATTATTATAATTCTAAATGCAGGCGTTTCGTCACAGAACATTCCGTATTCGTCATCCTAACAGGCGTATTTTAATTAATGCACAATGTTCATTCTATTCATTCACAGCCTTATTTATGTTTCTTCCATTGGAGGTTTTCTTCTCTGCCTCTGTTCACTGAGTAGTAGGTGTTAAACGCTGAATCTTACATCTCACTTTGTTAACTTATCCACACCTGTTGGAAACTGGCAGGGGAAAATGTTCTCATTGGAGGCAATTGTTAATTTAGCTGTGAGACAGTATAACATAAAACAATAGAACACAATTGAAAGACAGTAACAGCAAGAGTGTAAACTTCCATTTCAGGGAGTGTGAGTTAGTACTGCAATGTGAACACAGTGAGGATGGGACTTCTGCATGGCTGCTGGGTGCAGTCAGACCACAATGGGTTTTTTTATTTTAATTTCTCCATTCGCCAAAAGCAGAGTGTGGGTGCAGAGCTGCTCTGAGTAACAAAAAGTATATATTACATATTCATCATCGAAATGTGGCTTTGAAATGTTTCTAGCTTGCACTTTTACAGACAGATGTAAATACAGTCAGTCTGTTCTCCCTTAAGTTGCCATTCTACCCTAAAAAAGTAAATCTCATGTCTTTCTTTGGATTCAGCTTATTATCATTAAGTCAAAACTCTGAAGAGAAACAAAAAAAGAAGAATAATAATAGCACAAGAGTCTGTCTTTCAACTTTCTCCACCCACCTTTTCTTTTTGACAGCTGTGACTGTGAGCCAGCCATACAGAGTGGTGAGCACCAATGGTACAGCACAGATTCAGTGCTTTCTCCAACCTCAACCCTCCCATAATCAGATTCAACCCCAACATGACACCGTGACCTATCCCTACCCCGAACCTGAGGATTTCCGTGTGATTCTGCTGAAAGGCCTCCATGGCACTCAGGAGTTCTGCTCGTCCATCGTTGACTTAACAGAGCAGAGACAGATACGTGAGGAGAAAGAAGGAGAAGTAAGTACTTTAAACAGATGGATGTTAACTCATGCCAACTTGAAACCCCTTTAACAATGGTATAAAAAAATTGTTAGCTGATAAAAATCGAAGTGGATGAATGAATGTGTTGAGCAAAATTAATAGCAATATGCTCTTGAAACTAGGTGATAATTTGAGTTGATTAGTATTAAAAAATTAAAAAATGGTGTTGTGTGTGTTTCAGGTGCTGTGCCATGCTCAGGTGAGTGAGGGCGCTGTGGAGGTGACAATTTCTGGACTGAAGGCAACAGACACGGATATATATCGCTGTGAGATAGAAGTCTTCTACCCACCACCATATCTGCGAATTCCTGGCAATGGCACACTCATTCACGTCTTAGGTCAGACACCCACACTTGACATTCAGACATATGTGTGCATGTTTCCTCACTGAGCTTAAAGTACATACATCTTGTCAACTTTCTTTCATTCATTCTTTCTTCTCATCCATTTTGTTGGTCTACAGATAGCTCTGAGTGTCCTGTGTCAGAGGTTCAGGCACAGATCGCACACCAGAGTGATGGAGAAGAGGAGGATGAGGGTGACTCACAATTCAGTGTCCCTGTGATTGTACTGCTGATAATGGTCGTGTTGGTCCTCATCGTCATTATCTACATCCAGGTCAGGGCATTATTTCTTATAATTCAAATGATTACTGAAGTTATTAGATATATTATTTTTTATCACTATTAACATTTAGAAGTGTTCATCAGTTAATCAGAAAGTCATTATTGTTGTAATAGTGTTAGCAGTAGTAGCAGCTATCACTTGTGAATACAGGGTCAAACTGCAAATTGTCTTCCAAATTAAAAATACCTGAATTTTAAGTTGACTTGATGAAGACCATTTGGCACGTGGTCAACATGTGCACACAGTATTACAAAAAAATCATGTGCAGTCCCAGTGTGTGAAAAGTGGCTTTTTATTGCCCCAGAATTCCAGGTTATTCAAATGTTATAAGTCAAATTGAAAGAATGATGTCATAGTAGGTGTATGAAAGTAGGTGAAAAGTGCTAACACATCTAATGCAAGCAGCCAAAAACTCTGTGAAAGTGATTCATCTTTCATATAACTAACAGATGAACGTTTTTTTTCCACTGTGTGACAAAAAATGTAAAAATGTTGTCACTGTGAATGTGATCACTGTAGTGGTGGTTGTAGTAATAGCAGTAATAACAGTAACAGTGGTTTTTGTAGTAGTCAGAATGGGGGGCAGTTAGGATCTGTGTCAAAATCTAGATTAAAAACAGACCACAAATATTTTTTTATGTTATGTTTTTTGCATTTCTGCGAAAGTAGATGTCATAAAGGGTTAATAGGAAACAGGAAGAGAGAGAGAGAGGGGAATGACATGCAGCAAAGATCCCCTGCCAGAGTTGAACCAGGGACTTTTGGCGATTATGCGGCATGCGCGGTAACCACTAGGCTACCAAATCGCTCCATTCAGACCATTATTTTAACTGATACATAGGTCAAGCATCTTCTCTATCCTAAAAGCTGTGACTCACCACTGTATAATATGTAATAAACCTCATTATTATTTACTGTCTCATGTATTAAAAGCTGTGTGTTTACCATTTGCAGACTCTCCAGTGTGAACGAGGGAGGAGGGAGATCATCAGACCGGCTTCCAGAGTGTTTCACAAAGCGGATGCTGCTGCATTTTCATTTGAAAATATTGCATGAAAAACACACTTTGATCCAAAGAAGCCTTGACCTACAAGTATTAGAACAGCATTGATTTTCAATGTAAGGTTAGAGTAACAGAGATCTAATATCCCCTCTGCTATGCTTGAGGTTCTTTTTGACTACAGTTATGGATAACAACAACATGACATTTGTGTGTCCGTTACATATTAAGTAAAACATAATGTTTACATTGTTGTAAACACAAATCCTTACATAGCTAATACTGTGTACATACTATTTGTTTGATTAAAAACTGTAATGCTATTATGCTTTGACTTATTAAGGCGCAATAGAGGTTTACTGATGCCTCTGCACATTTTGTTGCTGTTGCAATGTTCAGTGAATATTCATGTTGGATATTTTTCTTAAAATAAATAAAGTTGTAACTTCCAAATGATGTTGATATATCAGTGTCCTATATAAGTGATATACGATCCAAATCCAGAGTCCTGATGTCCTTGAGTGCCTCATTTTGGTTTTCTCCTTTTTACTAACAGAATGAGAAAATCACAGCATGAAGATATACTCAGTTAGTTAAATCTGATTGTGGCAGCTGAAGAAAAGCCGCTTGTATGTAACTGTAGATCTGAATCAAGAATACAGAAGAAGAGCAGAATGCTAAATGACTGTATGACTTCTACTTTGACTGGACCCTACAGTTGTAGGTTTGAACCTGAGGTAATCAGAACTCAAGGTTTTCATTGCATTGTCTGTTAGAAAACAGCACCAAGGCAAAAAGAAGCACCCTCACCAGATCAAAACCATGACATGAGAGGCCTGATGGGTTTGCAATCATGGGCCAGGTCATAAATATACTGGGAAGCAAACTATTAAGTGCTTTAAAGAAGACAAGTAGAATTTTGAAGTGGATTTTGTATGGCACTGGGTCAGTGAAGTGATTTCAATTTTGGATTAATTTAGGAAATTGAGCAAAGAGAGCATGACAGTAGGCTTTGTAAGCTGTGTTAGATAAAAGCATGACTCACTTTATCAGAATCAGCTCACAACTGAAACCTTCTAACTTCTGATATGGTTTACGTGATAAAACGTTGCTCTAGTTATTGTGTGTAGCTTGTGTGACTTTCAGATTGCTGATTTGAGACTCTGTGTGAATACATTTCCTGTGTCTGTTTTTTAGGACCTCAGTCTTGTCTTAGTTCACCTAAAATCTTGATACCTCATGATTGAAATGAACAATTACAAGTTACAAGCTTGTCTGAGATTTGAGATCATTAGAGGGGATAGACATACAACTCAGGTAGGCTGTCTCCTCATAACGTTGCCAAGAAGGTCCAATGATTGATCCCTGTGGAACCCTTTCTAGCATTAGGTGCTTTTGGACCAAACAGTTCTGGGTACTCCCTGAGAGGAACTACACATTGGGGAGCTCTCCTGAGAACTAAATACCTTTAAGGGCTTTTTTCTGCTTGCATTTGTACTGCCTCCAATACCGCCATAGCAATGTCACTTTTACATAAGATTGAGGATGCCGTGACGGGAGCTGTGTGTTTGTTGTGTGTGGAGGGTTTCATGATATAATGGAGTTGGAAAGAGTATATGTAAATGTATATGTGTCCTTTGAGAAGAAACAAAACCAGGAATCTCTCGGTTAAGATGCATACTACATGACCGCAACATCTAAGATTTATTTCCAGTACCCATGTTTCCAGTCTTTCTAACCTGAGCCTCAGTATACAGTACCTATATGTAAGTAGTGTGGATACAGTCTTTAATATGATTTGTATCACAGAAATGTATTTACGGCAGAGGATGATGGGAATGTCATTACTTGGTCATAAACCAATTTAATTAATTAAGTAATTGAAAGTTTGACCAGATGGTGGCATTAGATGAAAAGTCAGAGGATCAAAGCTGGATGTCTGCACAAAATTTCATGGGAATTTATTCAATAGATAATTCAGTCTGAATCGAAGAGGTGGACCAACCGACAGACCGACATCGCCAGCCTTAGAGCAACATTGCTGTCATGACTAAAAAGTGAAAAAGGTCATATCCCTCAATACTAATACTGTTGAATGTTGATGTGGGGTAAGAATCAAAAAAAGAGGAAAGGTTGATGTTGAAATATTTCAAAAGATAAGCAAAGGATAATTTTGACCTTAACTGGGAATCGATCACGGCTCTGCTGCGACTCCCACACTCCAAAATGGTACTTTGGTGGAGCTGAGGCTCACTTGGCTGCACCTGGGTGTTTAGCGTGGAGGTGCTAACTCAAACTTGACGCACTCCAGTGGTAGTTAAACTCCGTTTGACACAGGTTGCATTTTACTTTTGACTTGTCAACTGAACCGTCTGGAAGTGTTTTAAAGTTAAACAAGCCGTTCAAAAGTCCAGTAGCTCTCTTACTTTCCATCACCGCGGTAGGTTTACTGCAGAAGGCCACTTCAAAGCATAGCGCTACAGCTAGAAGAGCCGTCTACGGGTGAGTAGAAGGGACAAAAAGGCTTAATGCGATTAAAAAAAAATAACGCGTTATGGATTGCATTAATCTAATTGCAATTAATGCCTTAACACTGACAGCCCTAATTATTGTACATGACATCATTCGATTATTAATACTGAAGCATCAGTGTTGTGTGTCACAGGTGTGTGTGACGATAGAACTAAAAAACTGAATGAGGCCTCTACTGGGGAGCCACTGGTCAGAAGCAACAGACAGGCAGGGGTTAACAAAAGGGTTAGGGTGACACTATTTTTTTTTTTAAAAAGGACATAGAATAAGATAAAATACTATGAAACAATAGCAGCGAATGCTCTAAAATGATTATTATATATTAAAAAAAAACACAATTAAAAAAAAGGTCCACTAGGTGACAATGGGTGGGATTGGCTGGTGGAAGAGACGGGGCCCAGGTAGCTGAACTTGACTTCCCCTTCACTGACCTGGTTGTGCCCATTTCCTTTGTGCTGTGGTGTCTCTCTCACATGCCTGGCTGCCATCCTACTGCTTTGCTCTTCCTCCTCTGCCTTTCTACCTGTGGGAACCCCGCCTTATAACCCCCACCACCAATCACACACTTCCACCCTCCCGTCTCCTTCCAGGGCAGCACTACACAGCACCAAAAACCTGTGGAGGTAATATATAAACAGCGCCACCACTGGTCCCACCACCAGAAATACAGTCATCCTGTGACATAAGCAGCATGCTGTTGTAGCTGCTGGAGGTGGAGCTAGTTTCAACTACTTTATATACAGTTAACTAGTTCACTCCAGTGGTTCCCAACCTAGGGGTTGGGCCTGTCCAAAGGGTCACCAGATAAATGTGAGGGGTTGTGAGAATTTTGTTTATCAAAATTCTGATACACAAATCTGTTTCCGTTTTTAGACTTTTTTCTCTAATCTTTGATTTTCAGAAAAATATTGGGTAATTTAAACATTTATAGAAATTAAACCATGTGAGAAGTTTTAAGGGGAAAATCACTATTTGGTGGAGCTGTTAACAACTCATAGACATCTCAAATGTGACCCTGATTACACACACTGCTTTTTGTCAGACTTCAAAAGACGAAAAGGATGGAAAACATGACATCATCTTTACCAATATGTAAAGCTTGTTATATTATCTAGTGTGTTAAATCTTCATTTGAAAAGTAATTCAAGCTGGCAAATAAATGTAGCGGAGTACAAAGTACAATATATTCCTCTTAAGTGTAGTGGGGTGGAAGTATAAGGTAGGATCAAATACTAAAGTAAAATACAAGTACCTCAAAATTGTACTTAAGTAGACTAGGAAAAATTATGGGACCAACATTGCTATTCATAGGGCCATTATAGCAGCATGATTAAAATCATATGGACACAGCAAATATATCCTACTGTAGAACAGTTATTGGTGGAAAACCCCAACAAAATTTTCAATATTACTGTAGAACAGTGAACACGCCCTTGTGATAACTAGCTCTTTATCTTATCTAATTATCAGGCCTTCAGACATACAGTGAGATGGACCAGTCAGAGAAAGGAAACCACCTTCTAATGCTGTAGTTTCTATTCATCTCAGTCAAGCACATGTTAGCAGATTTCACAGAAGACACTGTAGAAGAATAACAGGATGTGGAGTGTAACTGCTGACGTTTCGCAGATTCAATCAAAGGGTTTCTTTCCTCCCAAGAGAAGCCCGAGTGCTAAAGATGATGGATAGATGTGTACACACAAACCACATCAATGATCAGTTGCATGAAAATTTTCCCTAAAGAGCCTCTGTTCTAAAGAGTCACACTATTTTTAAGGTGTAGTTCACTTAAAACACATATAGAAACCATATTTTCAGCAGATATCTCTTACTGTATAGTTAACTTGACATTCATGTTAAAGTTGTTGTCATTGTCATGTATTATTAATTAATTAATTAATTAATTAATTAATTATTAGTATTTCTGGCCTCTTGGAATTTACACACATTATCAAAGTATCTTAACTATTAAGGCTTTTGTTAATAATAACTGGTATTTAAAAAAGGCCTTCAACACCAAAGTTTTGCCCCTAACTTTGCAAATTTAAAGATTTTCCTCAAAAGTGAATATTAAACATGTTCTGCTGCACTAAAAGTTGACGCACTTCTAAAAGTGTAACCAGCTACTTCCTCTGGAAAAAAAAGAGGTCTTAGGTGTTAAAAAAAACTACAGACACCTGATTGCGCAGAAACACACTTGATCTAGAAAAGATACCAGATACCAGAAAGTCAAAAACACAGAATTTAGATCAACCTCAACATTTCCTTTTTCCTGTCTAATAAACATCTCAGCATCACAACTACTCGTGATGCTGTTTTAGGATTGGATTGTTTTTGTGTGATGAGTTTTAAGCACTCAACCACACTGTTGGAAACTGTAGTGTGAGAAAGAGCAGAACACTGAGATGGCAGCTTACACCTTCAACATCATCATCTTGACTATTTCTCTGGGTTGCCTCTTCTGCCCAAGCCATGGTAGGTCTCTCTATTTCACTCACTGTCACCAGTAACTGTCAGGTATTTAAATGTCTTTTTTTCATTTTGAGCTTTT
The DNA here is from genome assembly GCF_027409825.1 of Scomber japonicus. Taxonomy (NCBI): domain Eukaryota; kingdom Metazoa; phylum Chordata; class Actinopteri; order Scombriformes; family Scombridae; genus Scomber; species Scomber japonicus. Next base: position 25,357,208 of record NC_070588.1, read on the forward strand.
CATTTCTTTCTTCAGTAATTATGTATTTTAACATCTGTTTAGGATTGTTATGGTAACATTAATAGTAAGAAAATAATGAGCCAATAAAACTTACCTGATAAAATATTGTTTAATACTTTGTCTTTATACAAGCGGAACTATTTCCAGTGTATATAACAATGTTGTTTCTTGTTAAGTTGTAGTTATTCTTAAACAGATTATGACACATAGCAGCCACAGTCTGTATAAACAAATTGAATAAAGACTCCATTTTCTCAGGGAAGGAAAAAGAATAGCTGAATGAAAACATTCACTTGTCTTTGAATCCTTAAGCCAGGCGATTTCACGACTGAAGTGAACAAACAAACCAAACCAAGTTCAACTTTAATGATGCCACTTTAAATGCTGAACTCTGTTCATTTATTAGGTTTATTTAAGGTGTTCCAGCCCAGTACTCAGACTGTAAACCCAGATGGATCAGCCACAATCAGCTGTGAACACAATGGAATCAATGGCTCGGTTGAAGACATCCGACTCAACGATGTAACAGCGTATGTATCCTGTTTTCATTCATTTAGTGATGTTTGTGTGATGGTGGGATGCTGAGTTTGGAGGAGACTGTTTGTGCTTTTCCACTTTGTAAACACCTTCGTATTTATCTCTAAAGCTTCTTTTCTTTTCTATATGGTATCAGAGTTTTTCGTATCTTTAACTGGGGGAACATATTATAAAAGTAGTACTGACTATGCTGTACATGACTGGCGGAAAAATGTCCTCCTCTGCTCAAAAAAAATCTTTTCCTATCGTCATCTCAATGTGATGTTTGAGCTTCACTGTGCAGAGTGACGTATGTGCAGACAGTTTTAAGTCTGTTTCCAAATGTATCTGCTGAGAGCGGAAACTTTAATGTGTGTGTGTATGAAGGCGATTTGTGACGTCACCAGTAGATTAATCAACCCTTCCATTGTGTTGGAAAAGGATTTGCATTCTTGGGGCTTATTTACTAAAGGCTTGCATGTGTAAAAACATGTGCAAACTTGACATCACCTGAAAAAAATGTGCAAACTGATCTACTGAGGCTTGCATCTTTCAAACGTGCAAGATAATAGGCGCTGTCCATTTAGTCCATTTAGAATGTTTGCCGTAATGAATATGCAGCGAACAGGGTTTTTCCACGTGTTAATATTTTTGGAGTGGAATATTTTTGATTTTACTAACAGCATTGAGTTTGTCACAAATACTCTCCTGTTTTTTTCTCCAGGTAATATTTTTTCGCTGTAACTCATATGTTTGTTAACCAGTGTTGTGTGTAATGCGTTACAGTGTAATGTGAGGTACTGTCATCACATTACATTTACCTGTAACGCAGTAATGTAATGCGTTACAGTGTCTACAGTCAGTAATCACTTTACATTTACTAAACAAAGAAATGTGAGTTAAATTAGTTCTTCAATTATTACTCATAAATTAGGCAGATTAAAAAAAAACGCTTGTGGCACAACAGCCTGACCTCTCATGCTAACACAAAGCTAATAACGAAACACTTACAGACCCGCAGTGATGACCAGGCTCAGTGCAGACCCCAACCACGCAGCTAAAGCTTGTGCTTTACTGGTTAATCTCTGTCTTCACAAACAAACTCAGCAAAGTACCAATAATAGTGAATTGATATTATTTCATCTGTTAATATATTATTTTTACACAACATCAGCAGTGTTGCTAAGGAGTAACGCAAAAGAAAGAAAAAACCCAGTAAAATGTTTCACTGCTTATTATTCATCCATCCACACAGCAATCCATTCATCCAATATAAATATACATACTTTGATTATTTATCTATATTAGAACATGTTTAACTTACAATGTACAAATCATTTTTAGGTTGAAATAGACATAATTGATCTATTTTATTGCTTATGAACAGAAAAAAATAACCGCATATACTTTTCTATGTGTGTGTGTTTGTGTGTTTGTGTGTGTGTGTGTGTGTGTGTGTGTGTGTGTGTGTGTGTGTGTGTGTTTGTTTGTGTGTGTGTGAACAAATCTCAGAGGACAAAAACTGTGTCCCCAATTTGGAAAAGGGAGATTTTTGGGTCAGTGGTTAAGGTTAGGTTAAGTTTCCAAGAAGTGAATCTAAATTTATGCAATGTCTAGATCTAGTGACCTAGATCAATGTGTGTGTGTTTGTTTGTGTATGTGTGTGTGTGTGTGTGTGTATATGTGTGTGTATGTGTGTGTGTGTGTGTGTGTGTGTGTGTGTGTGTATAGGTGTGTGTGTGTGTGTGTGTATAGGTGTGTGTGTGTGTGTGTGTGTGTGTGTGTGTGTGTGTGGTGTGGGTGTGAATGACACCATATCTGTTGCGTGACTCTCTACTGAATTCAAGTCAATATACTTCCTTGGCATGAAACACAATTTTAATAGTATTATTATACTATTATTATAGGATATAATGTATCTATTACTTTTATTTTGTTTTGTTGTTCATGATAATTTGGCAACATTTATTATGTATTTCTCTTCATAAACAACCCATAACTATTACTGGGTCAGATTTGACCAATAAGGTTTTTTTGAAAGGCATCTTGTTAGATGAAACATTGATAGTATTCAGTGGGCATTTGTGAAGTCTCATTTTGATCAGATAAAAGGGTTACATTTGACCCACACAAAATAGGAGGGTTAAAAGATTGTGATGTGGAAACCTGATCCGTTCAGTGAACAAACAGACAATAAACTTTACAGTGAAGTAGGAGATATTTTGTGTCCAGCAGTTAAACTTCAGAAATATTTATATGTTCATTGATTGTGTATTTTTAAATGAGCAAGGTGACAGAAATGTTTATGCTTGTATTTTTATGTAGTCTGACTATACTAACACGTATCAAAATTGCACTGTAGCACCTTATCTGCATTATCATTGTCAGTTAATTCTTTACAGACATTGTCTCGCTGTAAGAAATACTCTAATACTGTGTTGTTAATTCTCAGAACAGCCAAATCCAGACGGCTCTGCCAGAAGGGACAGAAAAACTGTAAGAACATTGTCATGTACCAAGAAAGACACAACAAAACCATTTTCATCCTTCTCAACATTGAAGAAGAGGCCATGAATATGTTGTACGAGTGTGAGTTCACGCTGACCATAAATGATCTAGATCACACCAAAAGAGGAGAACCAACAAGACTACTGCCAGGTCAGTTTATCCCTGTGGAAGATTTGTAATGGGAAGAAAACCAAAGAAAAAGAAACCAAATGAAATATGAAATGTATTGCCTTTCATATAGATGCTGAAGATAGTTTCTGTAGTTGTTCTGTTATTCCCACATACATGATCCTGCTGCTGTAACCTCTCATTAGAGCACCAAATGTGTATTAATCCACAGAAAATAGTCCCCCCCAAAAACTCACTGTTTGCTCCTTTTTGAGTAACATTTGCTAAAAACAATACAATACCCAGCAGTTATAGGATTTGTTGACAATAAGGACAATGTAGAATAACACCACCCCTGTTCTTTGACATTAGTTTTGTATTTCAGTGTTGTCATTTTAAACATTAATGTACCAATGTAAGCTCTGGTGTAAGTTGCTAGAGAACCCTATCAAAAATTAAGATTAATTGTATCTCATCTTAAAACTCCTACACACTCATAGTCCACCCACATAGGTGTTTCATTTACATCATCATCATTATCAATCTGTTTGATTCATGGCATTTGGTGACATCATTGTATTTCTCACATAGCACCCGCCAACTCCAGCCTGATGAGACGTACAACCAGCAAGCCTGTTCCTCCATTTCAACCTCCTGCTCAGTCTCATCTGTTTAGGGGGATTCTGATTGGTCTGCTGGCCCTGATGTTCCTGTACAGCTGTGTCATCACTTCCTTCTACATCAGACTGAGGGTGATTATCTGTCTGTCTCTGTCACTTGCTGGTCCTCCCACTCTATGTCTTTGTATCAGATTTTCTGGCTTTACAAAAAAAAAGGAAAGAAAAAAAAATTGTCTCAACTTTTGTTTAGTTGTTTCTCATTACTTCTCAATTAAAGTTACTATAATGCATATATGTTAAAAGTTATAAATCGGCATGTTGAAAATAAACATATTTGTACATACAATGTTTCAAAATGCTCAACACTCTTTTTCAGAGAGTGATTTTAAAGCAATATTTAAAAGAAGGCATGAAATCAAATGACATCTATTGTATTGTGTCACTTAATTATAGCTGCATTTTATGGCATGTGACTCCATGTGTTATAGTTGCAGAAACTCCAATTTCTGCATGGCAATAAAAGCACAATCTCTGGAATTATTTAGAGCTTGCTCTTTTATACCTTGAGACACACATGATTAATAAAATAAAAACTCTAACAAATCTTTCTCCTTATGTGTTTTAGTGCAGCGGCGAAGATCATGAGAGCTGTCCTGAGAACTCTACCTATGTGGAAATGAGGAAAGGTCCTCTGGCAAGCAATTCAGGCTATAATCTATAGTGGGTAGCTGACTGATCTCTTGAATGTAATGAGAAGGAATACATGGATATTTCAGTAGGCAGTTTGAAAGCATTATGACTTTTTTCCCCCCTTTTCATTAATTTGCTGCCATCATTTAACACTTTTTCTACATAAATTGTAAACCATTGGTGATAAAGCAAAAAACAGGAGGAGAAAGAATAGGCCTATATATATTTTATGGTTCATTTTTAGTTTTTCATATGTAAGTAGATGAAGGCAATACAGTACTTACACTAAAGGATCATCCTCACCTTGTGGTCTTGACTAGAAACTAATAATGCTTCCTTGACTGGTACCTGCCTAAAAAATGACCTTTTCTATATGACTGGGAAAGCAGAGGCAAATGAACCTTCTCAAACTGTTTTGTTGTTTTTGCTTTGTTCTATGTTGATGAAATTGATATCTACTCTATATTATTGTCTTCATCATACACCCTGTAATTTGCACATGTATTACTCATACTGTATTGTCTGGATTTACTAAGCTTTTGTACCACCTTTTATTTTGTCACATCATATTTTACCAATAAAAATGATGGTCAAAAAAAACCCAAGTAGTCTTACAGTAAGTCTTCTTTAGGTATATACTGACAAATGGAATTATACATCTTAAACACAAAAGGCAGGGTTCACAGTGACTAATTATCACAAGCAGTTCATTATTAAAAAGTCTCTTAATTGACCAATATAAATGACAAAGTTCGACATAATCCAAAATAAGAAAAAAAAAAGAACCCAAAAGTTGCATTCCATGACATATGTGCAGCTGAAATGAACCCATGAACCACATATTCATGCACAGCCAGATTCTCCAAAGATGAACAATGCATATTACATACTATAAAGATACTAGAAAACTAGAAAAACCTGTTTTTCTTTTTCACTATACATGAACAAGTACAGTACCATGCTGAGGGTAAACCCTGTAGCAGTCACCTCCCCATCTTTTTTCTATAGAGCAACATTAAATTGAACAAAAGGATATATCAAAGGATTAAGACAAGCAGAATAGAGCAATAGAGCAAAATAAAGGACAAATGATAAATCGATAACACACATCCTCTTATTTATGGAAAAAAACCCAAGAGTACTGAGATTTTCAGACCAAAATGCATTAATTGCAGCAGGAATCAGTTGTTTCTGGGTATCCATATAAAAAGATCCACCATTAAAAAAAATTACAGTCCTCTCACACTCATTTTACGAGATGATGAGCAAAGACAACAGAAGCACCCTGTAATCAGTATCTAAAGGCCTACGAGTTGAGCTGAGAAAACTAGATATTACAGGAAGATGTGAGAGCGTGGAGCTGCCTGAGGTGAAAAAAGAGCATCGAATGCCATTTGTTTGAGTGAAAATTTCAGCTGTCATGATTTCTCTTCACAACTACGTTTATATGGAATTGAATTACTGCACGCTGCTAAAATGTGTATGTTATACCTTGTAGGGGCTGTAATGTTATCCGAGCCTCTGCACATGAATGCTGTCTTGGACAGTTTTGTGTATATTCAATACAGGATGCCTGTTTGAAATTTTCCATTTAAAATTAGTCATTGTCTGTTGTGTTTACACTTACAGATACATACATAGATGACTAATCTGTGAACATAAGCCTGGTTCAAAGCCACATTCCCATCTGCAATGAGCATGGGGTGTGGGGGCGCGGTCTTTCACTCACTGGGAGGTGACAAGGTGTGAACACAGTGCAGAACTTCAAAAAACAGCTGCACTCATCTGAAAATTCAGAAAGTGTGTTTGCATCAAAGTCAACAGGTGACTCAATTTTTTACTTCCACATATGATCTGAAAACATCAATTTCGTGACCTTTATCCCAATATATAATACATATCAGTCCTATGCTGGGCAAGTTGGTAGAAACAATTGGGTGGGTGGGATTAGGGTTAGGGTTAGTTTGGGTGGGTGGTGGTGAAAAGAATAGCATTTGCCTTACAGAATACGTTTTCATCATAATCTCTCCAATTGAACCCTACATACAAAACTTACCAACAGTCCTTGAGTACAGATGTAATAATCAGCAGTACCAAAATTCATAAGAGTCTGTACAATTTAAAGTTGCTGTTTTTAATGTTCATGAAATGTATGAGGTCACATTATTATATAAATAGTATATACAGTATTGCTTGCTTGCTGTACACTCATTTACAAGTTTATATTTTCAATCTTAGTTCTCTTTTATTCTTTCAGTTTCTTTAAAGGGATAATGTAGAATACTGTATTACACCACAAACTGCATCTGCTTCAATATTTAGGTGCACACACATTGATATGTTTGGATGTTTCATTGTATCTCAATGTGTCACTTACATATGTGTGTTCAGAGCGAGTCACTGTAATCCTTCCACCTGTCCTTACCGGCAGTGAGTTCATACTAGTTTTTAGTCACATGATAACCATGCACATTTTGGATCTTGGTCATTGTTTTAGCATAGCTCTTGACTGGATAGAGGAGTTTAATCATTGATCGCCTGGCTCATCATTTTCTCGTATCAGTGAAAGAAGAGGCATGAGAGAAGCTGTACATCTGTCTACATCATGGTTTTGTGTAAGGACTGTAAAATAACATACTCATAATTGAAAGATTGTACAGTATCTACTGCCTGAGAGCTGAAATACAGGAAAAAGACAAACTGATATTGGTTGCTTTTACCCAGCCAAGGAGGATATCATGTTTACAATGTGTTCACTCAATCTCAGCTTGTGAAATGTCCAAGGTCCCACATCTGCTCTTGATGCCCTGTTGGCCCTGTCAGCCTCCTCCTGGTTGTAAGGAGACCTGATGTTGGACTGAGAATGGTCAGTCTCCTGGCTATAGACCAGGGGTGATGGTGTGGCGTGACACTGCTGCTGCTGCTGCTGCAGTGACAGAGGGCCTGGGAGCCCCCTCACCACCTGTGTCTTTCCCTAAAAATGGAAGGAATTTCTTCATTTCTTCCTTGACAAAGTAAAGAATATTAGGCTTCAGATCAGTGCGTCTCCCCAGCTCTCATTAAAATCATTTTGCAAATGACATAGCCTACTTGACTACACTATTCACACAGCTTTTCTAAAGGAAGTTGAAACAGTCAATCCCATCATTCCCCACCATTCTCTTCATTTTAATAACTTCGTAATCTCTGGTATTTTCCCCTCCTCATGCCTTATAGACATGCCCTAAAGTGCAGCCCCTTTTAAAGAAACCTGGTCTTAATCCAAATCTTCTCAATTATAGATCCATTTCAAAATTGTCCTTTTCATCCAAGGTTTTGGAAACCTGATCTCCTCACAGCTCCTAGCCTCCTTGAATGACAACAGTTTATTTGAAAAGTTCCAGTCTGGTTTTAGAGCTCACAGAGACTATGATTCTCAGAGGTTATCCTCTTCCAGATCCCATATACAAGATAGTTTTTAGCTCTCTCTCTCTCTGTTAATGTAAAATCAGTTGCAAGAAGCCTGGGTGTTTCATTTGACACTGAGCTCTGTTTTGAGGCTCAAGTAAAGAGTATCGTGCAATCTCTCTTTCTGCACCGGATGAATATCTGTAAAAGTACATAATTTTTATCTACTCAAGATCTCAACACCCTTGTTTTCGTCTCGTTTAGATTACTGTAACAATCATTACTCCTGTTTCCGCAAAGGTCACTGCAGTTGGTGCAAAATGCATCTGCTAGACTTATTACTGATAAGAGGAGATTTGAGCATATCACCCCAGTTCCAGCTGCACTTCACTGACTGCCAGTCAAATTTTGAATTGATTTTAAGATTTTATTGCAAACTTTTAAAGCTCTGCATGGTCTGTCACCTAGCTATCTCCCTGAGCTTTCAAGCCCCTATACATCAGCTTGAAACTTGAGGTCTTTAGATATGGTTCTGCTGGCTGTTCCCAGTCTAGATTGGTAACTACGAGAGACAGGGCCTTTGCCATCAAAACTCCTACACTCTGGAACAGTCTGCCTGAAAATATCAGGTCAGCTGGCTCAGTATTCAATTTTAAATCTCTTTTAAAAGCCTATTTTTAAAATAAAAAGGAATTTTAACCTCATTAGGCAGAAGCTTAATGCACCTATTTTACACACTTTCATAATTCCTGTCCTTTATGCTTCCTGCTGGCTTCTTTTCTATTATTCACTTTACTTTTTAAAAAATCTGTACAAGCATGTTGTAACTATGTTAAAAGGGGTGCTACACAAATGTATTTATTATTATTAATAATAATCTAATTAGTAGTAGTAGTTTTAGTATTACCACTTCCTGAAGCTACTAAACTCTAAGAAATTGGGCTCAAAATCCACAAATATAATTTCTTGCAAAATTACACTCTGAAGTAAAGCTGAAGCTAATATGAGGTTTCAGCCATCTGGATTAGTCAAATCAAATAGTTATATTCATCCTGACTGTCATACATGAGTCTATTGTCTGTGTCATGTTCCTCATAAGCTTCATATTAGCTTCATATTAGCTTCAGAACCAACAACCCTGCTTGGAGTCAGTAGTTGTGGTGTTACAGACCTTGCTACTGAAGGACAGTGTAAGTGTCTGGGTAGTACAATGATTAAAGTTTGACAGTAATGTTGCAAAAAATATCAGATGATTTTCTACACACTAAGAAATTAGGGGTTTGCCCCTCTTGTAAAGGTTATAGCTGGACCAAAACTATAGCGTAGACTTTTTGTTAGGACAAAACAACTTGAAGATGTGAACATTCCTGATACCTCTAGCACCCTCCAAGAGGTCAATGATAGTTAAAACATTGATGGTAAACCTGCCAGTGACAAAGTGAAAGACCCCTATCAACTTTGAAACTGTAGTGTAAAAAATGATAAGATGCTACACTTTAAAACAGACATTAGGAATGTAGCTGTGTAACACTCGTCTTATAGCAGAGAACCTCTTTTTAATGGTTTTACACATTCAATAAATATTCATTAAGTCACTATTATTATTAACACAGTTTTATCTGTTGTTATTCTGTACCATTAAAACAATGAAGTTGTGGTTGATGTGTGTTGATCGAAGGAGACAATACTTAAAAATAACATTCATTTCAGAAAGAATCATGGAAATTTGAACAGATGAAACATAAAAAACAAACACTGTGGTTGCATCATGTGTTTATACAATCATGTTTCTATTTCCTCACAGATATTTCATCATGTGTTGACGCTTGGACTTTACATCATGCTGTGCTTTGGGTTTCTGTTGAAACACGGATGTTTTTCTTCACACCTCTGATTGGACTGATGCCTCTGAGATGATCTGACATTAGTACAAAGAGGTGTGAATTTACACCTTGACTGAAGCGATACATAAGAGAGCCATTAACTGAGAGTGGATACTTGTTTTGTTAGGTACTTGACCCAGATCCAGTCTCAAGGGTCCAGGTCAATCAGGCAGAAAGTGCTCATGTGTGTGAAAGGGAGAGATTGTATAGCATCTCATTAGCCTGACACACGTACATTTGTCTCTCTGTTTGACAACATGTAGTAAGTGCTTTCTCCTCGGTCTTGTGGGGGCAATGAAACAAAGAATTCATTCCTTTTTTCCAAAAAATTGAGCCAAGTGTCAGAACAGAAGCAGCTGTTAGTGACTCTAAACCCATCAATTCCTGGATATGTACTGTTAACCAATTTATATCATTTTGGTTAAAAACAGTAAACCCAAAGCATTCTTAAAGCACAGTACAGCATTGAAGCATGAGATATGTAGCCAAAGAGGAAAGAGCATTTCTCCTCCATCCTCTCTTCCCGGTGTACTGACATTTCAATCAGCACCGCCTGGTTGGTGTTTTTAGACCAGAGGACCATATCAGGTCTAAGGCTGGTGGTGCCCCTGACTGCAGCCCGCAGACCCCTCAAACATTTGACGCGGCCCACATTGAGGGGTGTCCAGTAACAAGTGAAGCAGTTATGTGATGAGCAGCTTATAAACCACAGAAGTAATGACTTAAAACATATCAATCACATTGTAAATGTAGAGTTGATCATGTGAATTGGCTGCACATGAAGTAAGAAGGGGTACTTGGTGGATTTCCTCTGGGAATTTGAGCTGCTTTTTTAGATCTACACGCATCTCCCAGTCATTTGCTGTGGCCAGGAGCCCTCTGTTCCTTGTCACTGATGTGTCGCTCTCTCCTGCTTTGTGAAAGGAGATGAACTGGGGGCCCTTGGAGTGGTGTCTGGGTCAGGATCTGATCGTGTCGTCATTGGAATTTCCCATCCTCCAAGTTTGAACAACAAGAGGAGAGGACGGGTTCAAGGCTAACTGGCCTTCCACAAAGTGTGCAGCTGGGGCTCTCTGCCAACCCCCATGTATGGACGTGTAAGAGCAAAAGGGAGTGTGTTTGGTTATTAAAGGTTGAATATGTAGAATATTTATTAAAAGCTATATTTTTTTTAAAATAATACGCCCACGGGGCGTTTTGAGGGGTACAGAATGAAAGTATTGCTTTTCCATAAAAAAAAAATATTTAGTCTGAATTAATATTTTTAAAAATTTTTGACGGGTTCCACAATGACGTTCTGACACGTTCTGTGTACACTGTACCAGCCATTTAGCGGCCGGAATTGCGGGTTGCCAGGGTTGTCTGTTGTTCCGGCGCAGCTACTGTAGGCTGGCACTAGGTGAAATGGAGTTGTAAACAAGCAGAGCCGTGTTGGACTTACTAAAACCAGCGTTTTTTTGCTCTCAAGTACAACTTTTCATCACAAAACTTCGAAGGTAAGACAGAATATCTGTTAGTCGCTCTAAATAAGTGGTTGTTTACCTTTGTATTATTTGGCTACTGGTTCACTGAGTTTTTAGCGCAATAATAGTGGTACTGTTGAACTCGCCAGGGTCTTAGCTTTCATATGAGATGCTATTTGTTTGTGTACCATGAAGTATCAAAACGGTAGCAATGGAAATGTGGAGAGTGGGTTGACTTTCTGACGCTATTCGGATTTTGATATTTGATCATTAATATGCTTGGTGTTTGAGTTGTGTTTGGTGTGTGTAAAAATGACGTGCTTGTAGCGGAGTTTCTCCTATTTAATTTGATTTGCAGTATGACTGTATTGCTACATAATTAGGGGATCATCCCTATGTTCCCCGGGTCCTATGTTCCCCGCTTTGTATGTGACTGGGGAACATAGGGATGATCCATAGACTGTATATAAGAAATGGACGTAACATCCGTGACGTCACCCATTGGTTTGTGGACTGCTGCTCGGAAGCCAATAGTATCGAATCTAGGCAGCGCCATCTTGAAAATTTCAGGTGCATGCTGGGAAAAAAAGAACACAGATTCTACTTATATGGGCATGAGGCGGAGTCATGGACGGAAGTATGGGCGGGAGCAACGGCGGAGCGGGGAGGCTGCGATTGGTTGCGAGGGCTGGATCTCGAGGATATTGGTCAATCAACCTGTCAATCACAACGCAGCCACGTAGCCTGCTTTATCGTCAAATATAAAATCAGGGAGGCTAACATTTCACAAATGAACATCAGACTGCATTGAAGAAGGCTTTAAACTAGCGATTGAGACCATAAACACATTTTGAAAACGTTTACTGAGCTTAGAAATCAAGTGAGAAGTTAGTGAATTCTCCATTGACTTGTATAGAGCCGGAAGTCTTTTTGAACACAAAACGATCGCCCCCTGGTGGCCTTTTGATAGAATGCAGCTCTAAGTTACTTCCGCATTGGCTTCTTTTCAGAGGACAGGAACTCCCCGCCTGGGATGATCCCGTCTACAGTTAGCCAGTTAGCTGAGTTAGCAGCCGAGCTAGCAGCTGAATTAGCAGCCGAGTTAGCTGTCGAGCTAGCAACCTAGTTAGCCGCGATCAGGGAACATAGGACCCGGGGAACATAGGTACACTCACCAGGTTTAACTGCTACTCCCACTGGCGTTACAATATAATGTACCTCGCTGGTTTCAAGTCAGTTACAGCGAGGGTATGTTCGCTTCCTGTTTTCAAAATAAAAGCACCAACTCTATCGTTATGGTTTTCTTAATAATAAAAGGCAACGGGTGTTTTATTTTGTGAAAATGACCGGAAGTGCGTTACTCGCTACGGCTAACTTGAGTAGCTCCGAATTCGCAGGAACAAAACTTTAAGCAGGTGTTATTTGGACAAATTAGCGTCACATTGTGGATCTAAAGGGCTACTTTCTCGCCTAAAAAGGTTAGACATGTGGATAAAGTGGTATATTTACAGAGTTAGAGCTAAAATAAAATCCGGCACCGGACCTGGCAACCCGACTGCTGGAATTACTTTTTGGTTGTTGCGACTACGATCTCGAGACATTAGATGGCGTTGTTCTGCTCATTTTACATATTCTACCTTTAATAATAATTGGTAATTATCATAAATAATTATTCATTATTAATATGAAATTAAAGGATAATCAATATTAATTATATTAATCCAGAAACCCGGAACAACAACCAAACTGTCAAATTAGCCTCAATCAAGAATAAACTTTGGAAAAGTGAAGGGGTAGAGTCCAAGGTCTGACTATTTTGATCAACCACTTATCACAATAACACATGCACAATAATCACAAACACCTGTCTTTAAAGCTATAAACAATTTATTACCAACCATCAACCAACAAGTTGAACAAAATCAATATCCAGTTATAAACTGTCCGACTACTATGACTAATAACAAACACTAAACAACAACTGTGTATGAATACGTCTGTATAAATATGCAGGTATGTAAGTGTGTGTGTGTGTATGTGTGTGTGTGTGTATGAGAGGGAGAAAGGGGTGTGTGTGTGTGGAGATGAGTGGGAATTCAAGACAACGGACTGTGCAAAGTCTCGCCACGCAAGAACAGAAGGGACGGATACGGGGCCGTTTCCACTAGACAAAAATACCACAATGGCACCGACTCATGGTCAACGCTCCCAAACACACCGGCTCAGCAGCAACTCTGACTGAGGATGAGGCCCTTTAAGATGTAGCTTAGCTTTATTCTGCGTTACCTCGCCAACAGCTGTGTGATGCGGGATGTGAATGTGTGTGCGTGGTTAGTATAAGAGTGAAAGAAAGAGAAGCGAGGGAAGGCCGGCGATTGAGAGAAAGAGAAAATTGCGAGCTTTGTACACAGCGTGCACAGTGTGGAAGCTGCGTACGCGTGTTAACTGATGCTGACTAACAAAGCAACTCCCTCTTGCTCAAGGTGGTGCTAAACCACAAGCAGAATAAATACAGAAAGGCAGACCGCTGGTTTGGCTGGGTGACACGGAGAGATAGAAGCAGAAACTTTGTCTACAGCTACGAGTGCGCACAGCGAAGATCTGTGTGTGGGCCAGAAAAATTGTTGACCTTTCACTGTAGCTTTAACAACACTGATTCCTGATGGAAAAAAAACAAAATGGCTTCACATGTGAGATTTGTTGGCAACAAACATAAGACCTAACCCTAACCCTAACCCTAATACAATCAAATAGGGGTGTGATAGTCGCAAAACACAAGCTGATAAGGCAGTGATATAAAATGCTAACCAGCATTTGTTCTCCTCCTGGACAGCTCGTCTTGATTCCTCAAGGCTAATGGTTGCTGGTTTCGGCTCGGTGGCGGAAACTCAGCTTGTTACTTGGTCTTGTAAATTATCTACGTCAGGTGTCTCTCAGTCAATGAGGGGCAAGAATCAAAGGGGTGCACGGGAGTTGGAGTTCAGGGCAGCCCCCCAGGTGACCTTTCCTTTGTCTGAGGGGCGAATCAAATTGATTATATACAGGACTTACAGGAGAAAACAAGGGTCATGTGCTGATGTTGAGGCTCAACAGCTGTTACTTAGAGCTGTAGTTGTAGTTGTGTCATCATATCTGCGGCTGTATGTCTTGGACACTCAGGTTAAGAGAGGAGCAGAACTGTCAACTGATCAGGTGGCTGGTAGGCTGCCAGACAGACCAGGGAAACCTAAACGAGTATTGAGGTGAACAGAGAACATCTTGTGAAAGCTCAGGGATAGCCCAGGCCATTCTCAGTGGGGGTGGAGAACTGCTGACCTCTGGACGACTCAGGAGAAGCCTCACCCATATCCCTGGCAGATGTCTTATTTAGTTAAAAAGCTGGCATGTGGCAAGGTGCTGTTTTTCCAGCCTTCTCCCAACATATAATACAACAAGATATCTTGGCTGCGTCCAAAGATAACCAGTTTCTAATATGTCTAAAATTATTAGTCTTCATGATTTTAATAATTTTCTTAACATGTTTTTTAACCTTCCTGTTGTCTTCCTATCCACAACATCTTACACCAAGATATTTAAAATCAGTGAATCAGTCAATCCTTTCACCTTTGATGATAATATCGGCATTAGGAAGTTGCACCATGGTTTTAGAGACAAACTTTTTTATTTTTTGTTATGTTTACATTTAAACTCAGACATGATCGATCAAGCCAATGTGTGATCCTCTCCAATGCAATTGTCAACTTAGCACCTGCTAACTCATCTATTTTTGCATGTGTGTACACAACAGTGTCATCAATCATTAATATATAGGTTAAATAATACAGGACCCAACACTGACCCTTGTGAAATACTCATTGTGCACTTCATGTTACTGGACAGTATGTCACGAACTCTAACACTCTATCCTATTAGATGATTAGATGAAGACATCTATCCTCTGGTTGTGAAGTTAAATTAAGACAGTTTTGATACTAAAACATCATGAGTTGACAATGCAGAGGATGACGAAAAAGAAGAATGAGAAACTGACTGTCAAGAGACACTCGTTAGTCAAGTGAAAGATGGAGGTAGGGAACTGATGAGGCCTGAGATGAAAATGATCAGCAAAAGCATGGGGGGGGGGGGGGGGGGCACTGCATTCCCTGCCGGACAAAAACAAAACAAGAAACAAAAAAGACCTGTAGTAGAAGTAGATAAATGATCTGATGACAGAGAGCTTTGGTCACAAGGCATCCAGAACTCAGAGACACCTCTCCTCCTTCTCTCTCTCTCTGATGATGGAGACTCCAGATGCAGCTGAACTCTGCTTTCCGCAACTCAACAATTCCTGCAGGAAACCTATAGCGTCTCAGTCTGATGCCATGCTTGCTTATACCCTGCTGTCATACATCTCTCTGCTCACTGCGACTCTCAACTTGCTGGTCATCATCTCCATCTCCCACTTCAGGCAGAGATAAACTAACTAAGCTAATATATATTTTTAAAATATATTTTCATAATGACAATTTACAGGAAGAACTGTGATTGAGGTGGGACATAGATTTCATATCCAGGCCTTCTAAAGTGAAAGTTAGCAATATTTTTATATATCTAATGCTGTTATTTTACGTATGTGCTTTCTATGTATGTATGTATGTATGTATGTATGTATGTGCTGTTACTGACAAAATACTGTTGATGATAATCTCACAAGTTATGTGATATTTTTTCTCCTCAGGCAGCTGCACAACCCCACCAACTTTCTCCTCCTCTCTCTGGCTGTCTCAGACTTTGTCGTTGGCCTCCTGCTGATGCCGGGTGCAGTTGTTTTCACACAGACCTGCTGGTTCCTGGGTGACCGCGTATGTGTTGTGTATTATATTCTAGATTTTATCATTACCTCCTCTTCAGTTGGAAGTATGGTTCTCATATCAATTGATCGTTATTTGGCTATCTGTGACCCTCTACAGTACACCACCAAAGTTACTCTGGACAGAACAAAAATATGTGTTTGTCTGTGTTGGATCTGCTCTGTTCTCTATAACAGTCTGATTTTAAATCACTTTCTGACACAACCTGATGGACACAACTCCTGCTATGGAGAGTGTGTACTTGTCCTCAACTATATCACAGGAACTGTTGACTTTTTCGTCACCTTTTTGAGCCCAATTACTGTCATTGTAGTCCTGTATATGAGAGTATTTGTGGTTGCTGTGTCTCAGGCTCGTACTATGAGGTCTCATATTGCAACTGTCACAGTCCAGCGTTCAGTGAAAGTAACTGCTAAAAAATCTGAGATGAAAGCAGCCAGGACTCTTGGTGTTGTAGTTGTTGTATTTCTAATATGTATCTGTCCGTATTATTCTCCAATCCTTATAGGACAGTTTATTGAAGCCAGCAGTTCATCCTCATCCCTGTTAGTGTGGTTGTTTTATATTAACTCCTGTCTAAACCCTATGATCTATGCCTTTTTCTACCCATGGTTCAGAAAATCTATTAAACTCATTGTTACACTTAAGATACTGAAGCCTGGATCATGTAATGCTAGAATAATATAGAGAAATACATGGGAGTAAAATGAATGTAACTTTCTGGGAAGATGTGCATTTTTGCTTTGTTGAGGTAATGGTCTAAAGTTTTATTTTAAAACCACCTTGAATGTTTACCATGTTTACTTTTAGATAATTGTTTCAGTTTTTATTACTACAATTGCAATTATCACCCACCATCTAGGGCAGGGTGTTAAAAAATTGGAACAGGATTTTTTATTCTGAATGGTTTACCAAAACCCACCTGAGAACCTGTCTTTACATGTGGTTCCTTATGATAATTAAATCAAATATGATAATTGTGAAGATACACATGAGCAAGCCCAGTGTATAATCTTATACAATTATAACATATTTGTATAATTGAATGCAAAGTTTTAGTTGTTATTTATACTGTGTCATATTCTATGGTGATTTTATAACTGCAGTTTTTGAAGTTATGAGATGGATGAAAAGATGTCTCAGTGACAGAGACATCTTTTCATAATACACAGTACGACAAAATTCTGAAAAAACTACCATCTTCTAAATCAAACTGTATCCATAAAAACTGAACAAGTAATGTTACTGGTATTTATTGCAGTTCCATTTGTAGATATTTGTAATTTTCATGTTCCACTCTGTCTGTATTAACTACAAGTATAGTGTAAGATCAGATTTCAAAGTGAGCAGTATAACAGTAAATAAAGCATCATACATAACTTAATTTGATTGTCTTTTCATCATTAAAACTTTGTGTAATGAATTCTTTGTAAAGTTGTGAATTAGGAGTTATTTCAGAGTTTTCAATGTCATGTTCCACTCTGTCTGTATTAACTACAAATACTAGTATAAGAATACAGCAGCAAATAAAGCACCATGAATATTTCAAGTTTGGCATCTGTTCTTCATTGAAACCTTGTGTAATGGGTTCTGTTATAAAATTGTGGAGTTATTTCAGATGTTTCATAGCCAAGTAAGTAAAGTAAAACATATTCATACAGCATTTCTCATAGACAGTCAAACAGTGCATGATGCAACATAGAAGAGAATGATGCAACATAGAAGAGCGGGATGAAACATACAAACAACAAAAATATGACAACAGATGAGGTGACTTCCCAAGTCACTTGACTATAATGTGCAAAACTGAAAAACACAATACACAATAGGAAAAAATAAAGAAAAAAACAAAAGAAAAGAAAAGCCCCAATTAAAAAATAAAAACTTGAAATGCTCACTTGTTGCATACAAGTAACTAAATTGCCTGTCTTAATAGGTATGTCTTTAGCTGCTTTTTGACTGAGTCCACAGACAGGGATGGGCACAAATACATCAAAATGTATTTCCAAATAAAATACCAAATACCCACCTTAAAAAATGTATCAAAATAAGCTACAAAATACAGCAGCCATAATAAAATACTTTTCAAAATACTACAAAATACTTCTTTCCCCAACGCAGTTTTTTAAACAACCTTTCTCTAATAGCCTTTTTCATCGATCCCTTCACTAAATATATATACATGTATTAGAAATACTGCCCATCCCTGTCCACAGAATCAGCAGACCATAAGTTTGCAGACAGAGCACAAGATCTGCAGACACAATTTAAGGACAGAAAGCCAGTTTATCACATATGTGTCAGTGAGAATGATTATTTAAGTGCAGGGGTAATGTGAAACCGTCTTTGTCCTAATGAGTAGTCTTACTTAGGTACTAAATAAGGAGAAAAGTACGTTACAGCAGTCAATGTGGGATGAGATAAAGACATGTATCTGTAGTTCAGCTGTATAAAATACTAATAATTCTTAAGTGTAAAAGAACAAGATCTGGTCAGCTGCTTCACATGGGTATTGAATGACAAGGATTAATCAAATATTACCCCTAAGTTATGCAGGTAGGAGTGGGCAGTGGAGAACATATAGTCAGTAGAGGTAAGGTAGTTACAACAGAGGTAACCTTTTCTGGGGTCAGAACCTCTGTCTTATCAGCACTGAGCTGTAGAAAATGCTCTGCTGTCTCATCTCTCAGAGCTTTAAGACAGTATAGGAGCCAAGATAACATAAAGTCTCTCTAGGTTTGAATGAAAAGTGTCTGATAATAAATAAAAGGGAAGTTTGCCTGTGTGTCACGGTGTATCAAGTGCATCAGTAACAGCCAGCCTGTGGCATCAGCGTCTGGGTCACACCAGCAAATTAAAGGAACTCAAAAATCTGGTAAATGGAGTGGATTTATTGCAGAGAAAGACGCTACCTTCTGTCAAGCCTGTGTGGAGGGCAAGCTGTCTAGAAAACCACACAAGCCAGTGGGAGAGATTCGCTCCAAACGTAAGTTGCAGTTGATCCATAGTGATGTCTGTGGTCCCATGCAGACTGAGCCAATAGGTGGAGCAAAGTACTTTGTAACTTTTATTGATGATTATTCCAGATGTTTCAAGGTCTACTTCCTGAAACAAAAAAGGGAGGTTTAGCAAATTCAAGGAATTTGAAAAAACATTCTTCAATGAGTGTGGACAGAAAGTCACAAGACAGAGAGCAGATAATGGTGGGGAATACACATCCAGTGAATTTCAAGAATACTTGAAAGCTCAAGGTATCCACCATGAGATGACTGTACCTCACACACCTCAGCAAAATGGTGTTGCTGAAAGGAAAAACAGAACACTGATTGAAGCAGCCAGAAGTATGCTGTCTCATGCTGTCAAGTTGCCAAAAATGTACTGGGCAGAGGCTGTAGCAACTGCAGCATACACAGAACAGGTTGCCCACATCTGTTCTGAAGAAAGCAACACCCTACCAGAGATGGAGTGGCAAAAAGCCGGACATGAGTCACATGAGAGTATTTGGCTGTGTTGCTTATGCACATGTCCCAGACACAGAAAGAAGAAAACTGGACAAGAAAGCTGTGAAGCTTCGCTTCATGGGATACGCAAACAATGCAAAGGGCTACCGTCTCTTAGATGAAGAAAAAAGGAGGATTCTCATTCGTCGAGATGTCATCTTCAATTAATCTGATTTTGGCTGGAAACAGGAAGTGGAAGTATCCTGTTCAGAGAAGGAAATATCCATCAATACTGATGAACAGGAAACACAATCTAACGAAGCCACTGTCAGTGAATCTGATAGAGAAAGCAGCAGAATCAGGAAGCCTCCAAAGAGATATGGATATGATGAGTTTGCTGACAAAGTAACTGTTGATCATATTGCCAATGTGTGTTGTGTTACAGAGCTAAGCACACTGAACGAGGCATTAATGAGTCCTAATACAAAGGAATGGCAGGAGGCGGCTGACTTGGAATATGAGTCACTGCTAGAAAATGAGATGTGGGACTTAGTGGATTTACCAAAGGATTGCAAGGCAATAGGATCGAGGTGGGTGTTCAAAGTCAAGCATCACAGTGACGGACGAGTGGAGAGACACAAGTGTAGACTCGTTGCTAAAGGCTACTCACAGATGTATGGTGCTGACTATGATGAAACTTTTTCACCTGTGGTACAATTCAGCTCGTTTCGTACATTACTGTCTTTTGCTGTCCAGAATAATCTACATGTACACCAGATGGATGTAGTAACTGCATTCCTAAATGGACACCTGGAGGAAGAAATCTACATGGAGCAACCAGAGGGATACATCAACCCAGGACAGGAACATCTTGTGTCCAAACTGAAGAAGTCAATATATGGGCTAAAAAAGTCTCCTCGCTGTTGGAGCAAGGCTTTCACAGAGTTCATGAAAGACATTGGCTTTAAACATAGCACATCAGACCCATGTGTGTTTGTGAGATCTGGACAGGAGCTAGAGATTCTACCTGTGTACAGTATGTTGATGATCTGATTTTGATCACAGAATCAACAGAAAGCATGGATGAGTTGAAACAAGCTCTCAAAAGGCGCTACAAGATGAAGGACATGGGGGAGCTGTCCTATATTCTGGGCATCTCTGTTCAAGACAGAGCAAAGAAGTGTGTCTTTCTGCATCAGAAGCATTACATTGAAACCATTCTCCAGAAGTATGGAATGAGCAATGCTAATCCCATTGCAACCCCTGCTGATGCAAATGTAAAGTTAAGAAAAGATGATGGTGTCAGTAAACCTGTGAACCCAAGTACTTATCAGTCCATGGTAGGTAGTTTGTTGTATGCAGCAATGGCCACACGGCCAGACATAGCACAAGCAGTGAGTGTTGTGTCAAAGTTCAATGCAAATCCAAACACTGCACATCTGACTGCTACAAAGAGAATTATTCGATACTTGAAGGGAACAGTGAATCTTGCCCTCAAGTATGAGCAGTCAGAGTCAGGAACTTTGATTGGTTTCTCAGATGCTGATTGGGATGATCATCGCTCAACAACTGGAAATATGTTTTTCCTGAGTGGAGGAGCAGTGAGTTGGTTCAGCAAGAAACAGGCAACACTTGTTGCACTGTCAACAACAAAAGCCGAGTATATTGCACTCAGCCAAGGAGCTCAAGAAGGTACCTGGCTGAAGCGATTACTGACTGAACTTGGAATGAGTGATTGGCCTACAGTGATCCTGGAGGACAATCAAGGAGCCATCGTAATCGCAAAGAATCCAGTCAATCATTCAAGAACTAAACACATAGACATTCGCTATCATTACATTTGTGAATGTGTGCAGAATGGGCAAATACAAGTACAGTATTGTCCAACTGTTGATATGAAGGCAGATATCTGCCACTGACAAGACAAAGCTTTGAGTACCTTAGGAGAGAGATCGGGCTTTACCCTGTTTAAATCTGTGTAATATGCTTACTGTACTGTCTATTGTTCAATATGGTATGAAAACAGTACGCAAAGTAACAGGGAATAAGAGGAAAAATAATTTTTTTTAAAACTTGCAATAGATGTTCTGTCCTGTAACACTTCCGTCTTATGCAGTGGACAATGCCTGAGATGAAAATGATCAGAGAAACTAAGGAAGGGAAGGGGGGGGACTTCAGTCTCTGCCAGACAGAGAAAATAGATAAATTGGCTGTTGTTGATCAAAAAGCATCCAGAACTCAGAGACACCTCTCCTCCTCCTCCCTCTCTCTGATGATGGAGACTCCAGACACAGCTGAACTCTGCTTTCCGCAACTTCTCAACAATTCCTGCAGGAAACCTATAGTGTCTCAGTCTGATGCCTTTCTTGCTTATATCCTGCTGTCATCCATCTCTCTGCTCACTGTGATTCTCAACCTGCTGGTCATCATCTCCATCTCCCACTTCAGGCAGAGATAAACTGACTAAGCATATATATATTTTCATAATGAAAAATTACATGATGAAATGTGATTGAGGTGGCACAAAGATTCCATCTTCAGGCTTTCTAATGTGAAAGTTAATAATAGTTTTGTGTTTAAAAATCCTTAAAAAATCTAACAATGATATTAATGTAATATTAATTAATATTAATGTTAAGTATGTGCTATCCACTACTGCTGTTAGTCACACACTACAATTGATGATAATTTTAATGGCGAGAATTTACAAGGGGAAATGTGATTGAGGTGGAACGTAGATTTCATTTTAAGGCCTTCTAATGTGAAACCTTCAGTTCATGATAGTTTTATATAATGCTGTAATCTGCTTTAAGCATGTGCTTTCTATGTATGTATGTATGTGCTGTTATTGACAAACTGGTGTTAATGATAATCTCACAAGTTATGATATTTTTTCTCCTCAGGCAGCTACACAACCCCACCAACTTCCTCATCCTCTCTCTGGCTGTCTCAGACTTTCTCGTTGGCCTCCTGCTGATGCCGGTTGAAATCCTTCTTACAGAGACCTGCTGGTTCCTGGGTAACCATGTGTGTGTTGTTTATTATATTGCAGATTTTATCATTACCTCCTCTTCAGTTGGAAATATGGTTCTCATATCAATTGATCGTTATTTGGCTATCTGTGACCCTCTACAGTACACTACCAAAGTTACTCTGGACAGAACAAAAATATGTGTTTGTCTGTGTTGGATCTGCTCTGTTCTCTATAACAGTCTGATTTTAAATCACTTTCTGACACAACCTGATGGACACAACTCCTGCTATGGAGAGTGTGTAGTTATCCTAAACTATATCACAGGAGCTGTTGACTTTGTCTTCACCTTTATAAGTCCAATTAGTGTCATTGTAATTCTCTATATGAGAGTGTTTGTGGTTGCTGTGTCTCAGGCTCGTACTATGAGGTCTCATATTGCAACTGTCACAGTCCAGCGTTCAGTGAAAGTAACTGCTAAAAAATCTGAGATGAAAGCAGCCAGGACTCTTGGTATTGTAGTCGTTGTGTTTCTCATATGTATCTGTCCATATTATTCTCCAACCCTTGTAGGAGAGGAAATTGAAGACAGCAGTTCATCCTCACCCGTTGTAGTTTGGTTGTTGTATATTAACTCCTGTCTAAACCCTATGATCTATGCCTTTTTCTATCCCTGGTTCAGAAAATCTATTAAACTCATTGTTACACTTAAGATACTGAAGCCTGAATCCTGTAATGCTAGAATAATATAGAGAAAGATACGGGAGTAAATTCAATATAACTTCTGTGGAACAGAACAGGATTTTTTATTCTGACCGGTTTACCAAAACCTACCTGAGAACCTGTCTTTACATGTGGTTCCTTATGATTATTAAATCAAATATGATAATTGTGAAAATACACATGAGCAAGCCCAGTGTATAATCTTATACAATTATAACATATTTGTATAATTGAATGCAAAGTTTTAGTTGTTATTTATACTGTGTCATATTCTAAGGTGATTTTATAACTGCAGTTTTTGAAGTTATGAGATGGATGAAATACTGTGACAGAGACATCTTTTCAAAATACAGTCCACAACCAGCACAACAAAGCACATTCTCAAAAACTTTATTGAAACAACTAAAACTGTACCCACAAAAACTGGACATGTACCATAACTGGTATTTATTGTAGTTCCATTTGCAGGTATTTGTATTCTTTGCATTCCACTCTGTCTGTACCTACTAACTGTAAATACTAGTGTAAAGATTACAGCAACAAATAAAGCACCATAAATATTTAGTGTATTTTAGTGTCTTTTCTTCATTAAAACCTTGTGTAATGAGTTCTGTGTAAAATTGTGAAGGCGCATGATGCAACATATAAGAAAAGAAAAAAGAAATAACAGATGAGGTGACTTCCCAAGTCACTTGACTAGAAAGTGTAAAACTGAAAAACAATACAAAATAGGAAAAATAAAGAAAAGTAAACATAATAAAAATATAGAAATTGAAATGCTCACTTGTTGCATACAGGTACACATCTCAATAGGTATGTCTTTAACTCCTTTTAAAATGAATCCACAGAATAAGCAGACTGTAAGGTTGCACACAGAGCACAAGCTCTGTGGACAGAAATTTAGCATATTTGACTTCAGAGTGCGGGCTGATAAATAAGGGTATAGTTGATCAGCCACATACGCAGGAGCCTGACTGAGCAAAGCTGTGTAAATAAGAATGAGAATTTTCAACCAGATCCTATATGCAACAGGGAGTCAGTGAAGAGATTTAAGAAAATGGGTAATGTGAGACCATCTATTTGTCCTAGTGAGTAGTCTTGACACTGCTTTTGTATTTGTCTGCAGACGATAAAAACATTTCTGCCATCTGGTCTCTAATAGATTTAAGATAAGATAACCTAAAAGCCTCACTAGGTTTGAATGAAAAAACTGGAGTTGGATATAATCTTCAATTAAATATTAAAGAATATTAAATGTGTTTATGATTCATCCCAAGGGAAGTAAATATAAAGAGAAAGGCATGGGTCCCAGAACTGAACCCTGCAGGAAACCACAGTCTTAAAGCTGTGACAGACTAGACTGCAGAAAATCTTCTATATCTCATACTGATAAGATAGAGGTTCTGGTTGTTGCCCCAGAGATTGTACAAAACTTTGGGTAACTTTCTTGAGCTGCTCACTCCAGCATGCATAATTTAGTAATATTTGTTAAGCAGCTGACCAGATCTTGTTTTTTTCCACATAAGAAATATTAGTAAAATGAGATTTGTAGTTTCAGCGGCTGAACTACAACTGATTATACATGACTTTATCTCATCTCACATTGACTATAACACACTTTGCTTCTCACTTAGTATCTCTGCCCTCGATTTTCTACAGACAATCCAGAATGGTGCTGCAAGACTACTCACTAGGACCAATACATGGTCTCACATTGCACTTGTACCAGTATCTCTTCACTGGCTCCTTGTTGCATATAGGATCCAGTTTAAAATTCTCATTCTTACTAACAGAGCTTTGCACAGTCTCCTACATATGTGGCTGATCTATATTATAGATGTGTTTTGGTTACCCGTGTGCTACAATTAAAAATGTTTTTACTGTTCCTATTTTGTATTATGTTTTAGTTTTGCTGTTTTCACTTGGAAGCACTTTTTGACTCTCTATATGAAAAGTGCTATACAAAATTTGATTTACTTAACTTACTTGGGGGGAAAATTGAAAACTCTGAAATAACTCATCCTAATTCACAACTTTACAAAGAATTCATTACACAAGGTTTGAATGATGAAAATACAATGAAATTAAGTTATGTATGATACTTTATTTGCTGCTATACTGCTCGCTCTGAAATCTGATCTTACAGTATACTTGTAGTTAGTACAGACAGATGGGAACATGAAAAATACAATTGCTTGCAAATGGAACTGCAGTTACTACCACTTACCCCTATTACCAATGTCCAGTTTTTGTGAGTACATTTATAGTTGTTTCAGTTAAGTTTTTGAGAATGTGCTTTGTTGTGTTAGTTATTGTATTATGTAAAGGTGTTTCTGACACAGTATTTCATCCACCTGATTATTTCATACACTGCAATTATAAAAGCAAGTCAAACTTCACAACATTATATCAATATATTATAATTGTACAAGATTGTGAACTGAGTGTTTCCATTTTTATGCATATTTACACAACTATTACTTTTAATCATTGTGAGCACCACATGTGGTGATATGTTGGTGTTGGGGAGTTGGTCAGAGTCAAAAGTCCCATTTGAGTTTTTATTTCCACTCTGGTGAGTGATAGTTTCAGATGTAGATATATAAACTGAAATGCTTAATTGATGATCTACTATAAAACATGATTCATGGAGGTTTTACAATAAGATTAGACCTTTACCTCAACTAACAAAGCAGACGTTCCCATCTTCTAAGAAAGTTATATTGAATTTACTCCCATGTCTTTCTCTACATTATTCTAGCATTACATGATCCAGGCTGCAAAATCTGAAGTGTAACAATGAGTTTAATAGATTTTCTGAACCAGGGGTAAAAAAAGGCATAGATCATAGGGTTTAGACAGGAATTAAAATAAAACAACCAAACTACAATAGGTGAGGTTGAACTACTCTCTTCAATATCCTGTCCTATAAGGATTGGAGAATAATATGGACAGATACAAATTAAAAACACAACGACTACAATACCAAGGGTCCTGGCTGCTTTCATCTCAGATTTTTTAGCAGTTACTTTCACTGAACGCTGGACTGTGACAGTTGCAATATGAGACCTCATAGTACGAGCCTGAGACACAGCAACCACAAACACTCTCATGTACAGGACTATAATAACATTAACTGGGCTTATAAAGGTGAAGAAAAAGTCAACAGTTCCTGTGATATAGTTGAGGATAACCACACACTCTCCATAGCAGGAGTTGTGTCCATCAGGTTGTGTCAGAAAGTGATTTAAAATCAGACTGTTATAGAGAACAGAGCAGATCCAACACAGACAAACACATATTTTTGTTCTGTCCAGAGTAACTTTGGTGGTGTACTGTAGAGGGTCACAGATAGCCAAATAACGATCAATTGATATGAGAACCATATTTCCAACTGAAGAGGAGGTAATGATAAACTCTACGATATAATACAGAGCACACACGTGGTCACCCAGGTACCAGCAGCTCTCTGTAAGAAGGATTTCAATCGGCATCAGCAGGAGGCCAACGAGAAAGTCTGAGACAGCCAGAGAGAGGATGAGGAAGTTGGTGGGGTTGTGTAGCTGCCTGAGGAGGAAGAATATCATAACTTGTGAGATTATCATCAACAGCCGTTTATCAGTGACAGCAATTGTAGAAAGCACACACTTAAATAACATTGATTGTATTGTGTTTGACATTCTAAGGTAAGAATTTTTGAACACTAAATTATTATCAACTTCAATATTTGAAATAGGAGGCCTGAAAGTAATATCTAAGCCACCTTAATCACATTTCTTCTTTCATGATGACAATATATTAAAATGATATATTAGCTCAATTAGTTTATCTCTACCTGAAGTGAGAGATGGAGATGATGACCAGCAAGTTGAGAGTCGCAGTGAGCAGAGTCATGAAGGACAGCAGGATGTAAGAAAGCAAGGCATCAGACTGAGACACCATAGGTTTCCTGCAGGAATTGTTGAGGAGTTGCGGAAAGCAGAGTTCAGCTGTGTCTGGAGTCTCCATTATCAGAGAGAGAGAGGGGAGAGGCTTCTCTGAGTTCTGGATGCCTTTTGACCAAAGCTCTCTGTCATCAGCTCACTTATCTACTACGACTATTTTATCTGTGAACTGAAGTCCCCACTCCCCAAAACCACTCTTTCTCTTGTCATCTTCATCTCAGGCCTCATCAGTTCCCTCCCTCCAGCACTCACATGAGTAATGAGTTGCACTTGAATCTCTTCTCATTCTTTCTTTTTCATCGTTGTCTGCATTGGCAACTTTTGCATTCGTTATAATGGTTGCTACATCATCCTTGCTGGTACAGAATATTAAATGTATGATGTAAAAACAAAATTAATGTTTGAGGTTTTTCATGTGAGAGTTTATAAGTCAAGTTCTAAGTGCAGGTTGTCTACAACTGTCAACAGCCCAGACAGGCCAACTGTAGTAGCCCAAGTAGCACCCACGCTAGTTTTGGGGCCAGCTATCTTCAGTTGCTATGGAGGAAGAAAGCTGGGCACCAAGAACCTTGTTCTAACTTTAGGACTAGATATGGATCATATCTGTTCTGAGGACCTACTGATTACTGATGATTAATCTATTTTATTTTTATGTCCCTGTAAAAGCTGACCCTTTGTGCCCTTAAAGAAGATTGCATTCATGCATGATTACTCAGGGTGGGGTTAATCAGTTCTCATCACAGTTTTGATGTGATTTTAATACAAATCTTTACAATGTATAGTTTTGCATGCAGCCTTTTAATGAACATTTTGTGGGCCAGTGTTAGGATGAATATTGTAATTTAATAGCCATGACCTTATCAACAAAGAGGGTAAGGAACTTCTTACAATCATCGATGTCATGGATCTATTTGTGGTGCTGTAACTACAGTTGGCCTGTGTGGGCTGTTCATGGACGACTTGCAGCACGAACTTGAGTTCAAGAACATATTCCATATGTACGGGGACTGACCCCACAGGGGCAGCTGTTGTGGATTACTCTTTAAGACACATCACCTGTGTGGCCACACTGATTAGCAACCTGGAGCTATATAAGCACCACACCTGTGTGGCCACTCCGATTCGTTGATTTCCACTGCAAGCAGTTGTATGTGATTCTCTTGAGAAGCATAAAGAGTAGCGTGTGTTAGCCAGATTGTGTGCACAATATCCACTTACTTTGAGAGAGCTGGTCTACGGGCCCCTCTCTGGATTGTGGCAACTGTCTTTGCTACGCTGGTTGGTGAAAGCGTGGCGGCTCGTGACACTGGCTTGCCGGTCTGCTTGCATAGCCATTGTCCTCAGTGAAATCCAACCTCGTCGGAAGTAACGAGGGCTGATCACTACCAGAGCTGCCAACTTCTCAAAAAGCCTTGGAGTGAGATTTTGTCGGGGGTGACCAAAATTTTGTCCCGCACGCAGCCACACACATTGGTAGCTCAAATATCAGGGAATTGGAATTAATTTGCCGTTGTACCCATGTTGTGCCCTGCATTCTGGTGGTTTGTAGGGCCCAAAGCCATTGATAGGGCGGCATACTGGAGATGGACAACATTGGTTACATTCTGAAGCAAAGACATAGCTGGAGGTCCACCACCAGGAAATTTTGGATAAAGTAGATGTGATTTCCTGCATTCAAGTGGATTTTTGGGTGGTATAATAAAGATGTGCAATACCTGAACTAACTCTGATTCATGTTCATCTGATCATGACTTGTAGGGCCTTCTAGACTTGAAATGTTTTAACAATCATCTTGTAATGAATCACTTTAGTTCTACTTTCTAAATATATAATTATCATATGCAGTATGCAGCACTGTAAGAGGTTTCTCCATATAGATATTTTATAGATGGATCATTTTGGTATTTAATGGAAATAACTACCATAAATACAAAAGTTAGATACAATCACAAATACTAAAAAGTAAATTAAAGGTTAGAAACAATTCTAATATATAAATATAGTATAAGTAAATAAAGAATCTAATTATCACAAATTATAACATAAAATAAATAAAAAAACGAAATAAAAGTAAATTGCACAAATCCTGTATCACATAAATACACAAGTAGAACAAAATATAAATAGTGTTATAATTGTGTAGTGCGACTCATTTTACTTTTGGCATCATTAGGCTTCCATAGCTGCGCTAGATTATCTGCTCCTCCTATCTCAGCCTCTCAGTGTAGAGACCATACAGTCTATGGAGAGACCTGAGACCTTGTTTCATCCTGCCAGCTAGAGTGAGGGAGGCTAGGGCTCGAGTGTTTTTTGTCACACATCCAGCCACTCTCACTGTGACTACAAAACGGCCAAGAAGGGTGGTTTTGCACAACCCAGTGGCACAATCACCTCATCCCTTTGGAGGGGGTGTCAGGGCACGAGTGTGACATTTCCTCTCCTCTCTATCACCAGCTTCTTGCTTGGGCCGCGGAGGCATTGGGGGTTGAAATGCCAGCAGACCGAGGACAGAGGGCCTCCCGGTTTGATGATGTGACTCCAACTCAGTCACAGTCTTTTTCAATGCCACTACTTCCTGATGTCCGATGCCCATTGTGGGGCGGGTCTATGCAGAAGGCTGGCAGGTGTGCATAGTCGAGAGAGGATTGGCTGTGGATGCACCATGCATCAGGTTAGTGGGGGCCCTTGATGTCCCCCACTAAGTCAGTCTTGGGGACACCGAGTTGCCCGAGCAGGAACACCAAGATGATGGATGCCATGCTCAATAAGCTGTATGGGGCTATGGCCATACAGGGAAAGTTGGTGAACACTGGGGCTATTCTAGCCTTGTACCAATGCCAGCTGGGAGACTTAGTGGGAGACTCCGACATAACTGCGGAGGTGCAGCAGGTGTCATCTCTTCTGGCCAAGTTGATGAAGGAGCAGGCGGTGGTGACCGGTAGGGCCTTGGCCTTACTCTGTATGGTGAGACGCCATCACTGGCTGTCTCAGTCACGGCTACAGGGAGAAGACCGGGCCCGTCTACTCAGGCTGCCTGTGGTCCCATCTGCTATGTTTGGACCAGATGCCAAGGTGATGCTTCAGCAGGCTCAAGAAGCGGTCTACATGCTCTTAGCGAAGAGAGCCACCAGGGAAGTGACGCTGGACAATCCCCAGGCTGGGTTTTATTAACGTTGCTTCCTCATTCCCAAGAAGGATGGGAGACTGAGGCCAATTCTAGATTTGAGGGGGTTGAACAAGTTTTTGAGGCCCCTACGTTGCAAGATGTAGACTGTACCACAGGTCCGACAGGCCATCCTCCAAGGCGAGTGGTTTGCCACGATAGACCTGGAGGATGCGTATTTTCAGATCCCGATATGGTAAGGGCACAGACGTTATCTCAGGTTCGCCTTCAACGGCAGAACCTTTGAGTTCTGTGTCTGTGTCTGTGTTCTGTGTTCTCGCTCGGAGTGGCAGTGCCGCTCAGAGATGTGACTCGTCTCCTGCAGCACTTAGAGTACCTAGGCCTGCACCTCAAAAGGAAGAAGAGCAGGCTCCAGCCCTCACAGTCCACGGAGTTCCTAGGCATGTGTTTGGATGCCAGGGCAGGGACTCTTTCCTTGACTCCTGTGAGCCACCCTCAGGGCTTGCTTGTCCCAGTTCCGGCTTGGGGACAGGGTTCCGCCTCTTGGGGTTAATGGCAGCCACAGTACATGTCATGCCCCTGGCTCTTCTGAACATGCGCCTGGTGCAGCGCTGCCTCCTGGACCTCGGACTTTGCCCACAGAGGAATCTGCAGACCAGCATATCAGTGACACGCAGACTGTGTGGCAGCGGCCGACCAACTTACGTGGGATGGCACTGGGGCCTGTGTTGCGTCACCAGGTGATGTCATCAGATGCATCCCTGGTAGGCTGGGGGGCTGTCCACAAAGGCAAGGGCGCCCGCGGCCTTTGGCATGGACCCTGGTTAGCGCAGCACATACATGTTTTGGAGCTGCAGGCTATCCATCTGGCTGTTCTGCACTTCCTGCCAGAGCTGCAGGACCGCCATGTGCTGATGAGAACAGACAGTACAGTAGCAGCATCATATATCAACAGGCAAAGGGGTCTAGATTCCCTTCGCCCTTCGACCTCCTCTCCCAGTCCGAGGGAACTGTTTTTCACCTTTTTCCCTGGGGTCTCAGGCTTTGGGCGTGGCCCCTGAGAAGGCCGAATTTCTAGCCATGGGATATGCCTCTGGAAATGGTGGAGCTGAAATGACTTTCGCTCAAGAATACATTCTTGTTGGCTATTGTGTCAACAAAAAGGGTGGGTGAGCTACATGCCCTTTCCGTGCATGAAGAGTGCTGCCGCTTCTTGCCTGGTAATGCTGGGGTGCTGCTGCACCCTAACTGCATTCCACCCTAAAATCTGGTCTGAGTCTCACACCAAACCAGAGTCTTGAGCTGCGCCCTTTCCGCCCTCCTCAGGATGGTGGAGTTGGGTCGAGTGGGGGACCATTGTTGTGTCCCGTTAGGGCCTTAACGCTGTATATTCAGCGGACTCATGCCCACAGGGCTATGGACCAACTCTATCTGCTACAGGACTAACACTCTTGGGTGGCCAGTCTCAAAGGCTAGGCTGTCCCATTGGGTTGTAGAGGTGATCCAACAGGCATATAAAGAGGCAGGTGTGCGTGCCCCGGCAGGGGTGCATCCACATTCCACACGGGGCCTCGCTACCTCCTGGGTCTTGTGGAGAGGTGCCCCCCTGTCTGAGATTTGTACGGCAGCCTCTTGGTCGAGCCCATCCACCTTTTATAAGGTTTTACTGCATGAAGGTGGCAGTTGGCATCCCGTTCACTGAGCGTGTGCTGGGCATGGTGCAGTAGGACATGGCCGAATATACCATGCCTCCAGTGCCATAGCTCTTAAAGAGCACTTTGGCTCGGAGTGATGTTGTTTTCTTTTCTTTCTGGGCTAGCCTGGCAGGCTATGACCTTCCACCCATTTGTGGCTGACTTAAGCATCTGGCGGGGCCAGCTGGGCCTTGGTGGCGTCTTACGCTGGGGTCATGGGTGTGTATATAGTGTAGATTTGTACATAGTTCCTTGGTTTGAGCACGTGGGTGGTTCTGGTGGCGGTGACGTCTCATTCAAATTGTCGTCTGCTTGGTTTCCACGCGGTGTGTCTTACAGAGTCCCCATACATATGGAATATGTAGGGTGGAGAGATAGTCTTGACACGATAGAGAATGGATGGTTACATGGTAACCTAGGTTCTCTAAATGGAGAGACTATCTCTCCAGCTATTAGCAGCTCTGAAACGCGTTCCAATCAAGGTCAACCGGAGTAGCCACACAGATATTGTGCTTATATAGCTCCAGGTTGCTAATCAGTGTGGCCACCACAGGTGATGTGTCTTCAAGACAAATCCACAACAGCTGCCCCTGTGGGGTCAGTCCCCGTACATATGGAATATGTAGGGTTGAGAGATAATTTCTCCACTCAGAGAACCTAGGTTACCATGTAACCATCCGTTATAAACTCTCACACAAAAAAACTCAAAGATTTATTTAGTTTTTACATCACACAACTAATGTTCTGTACCAGCAAGCATGATGTGACAATCATAATAAAGAATGCAAAAGTTGCCAGTGTAAGGATGATGAAAAGAGAATGAGAAAGAGAGTGTCAAGTGTAACTCATTACTCATGATAGATGGAGGGAGGGTACCACTACCACAACCACTTTCAGTGGTTGTGGTAGTGGTAGTGGGGAGTGGGGACTACGGTCTCTGCTCGACAGAAAAAACAGTAGTAGATAAATAAGCTGATGACAGAGAGTGTTGGTCACAAGGCATCCAGAACTCAGAGACGCCTCTCTGAGTTTATCTCTCTCTCTGATGATGGAGAATCCAGATGCAGTTGAACTCTGCTTTCCACAACTTCTCAACAATTCTTGCAGGAAACCAATGGTGTCTCAACCTGATGCCTTGCTTGCTTATATCCTGCTGTCATCCATCTCTCTGCTCACTGTGACTCTCAACCTGCTGGTCATCATCTCCATCTCCCACTTCAGGCAGAGATAAACTAACTAATATATTATCAAAAATATTTTCATAATGAAAAATTACATGAAATGTGATTGAGGTGGAACATAGATTTAATTTCAAGGCCTTCTAATGTGAAACCTTCAGTTCATGATAGTTTTATATAATGCTGTAAGCTGCTTTAAGCATGTGCTTTTCTATGAATGTATGTATGTGCTGTTATTGACAAACTGCTGTTAATGATAATCTCACTAGTTATATTTTTTCTCCTCAGGCAGATACACAACCCCACCAACTTCCTCATCCTCTCTCTGGCTGTCTCAGACTTTCTCGTTGGCCTCCTGCTGATGCCGGTTGAAATCCTTCTTACAGAGACCTGCTGGTACCTGGGTGACCATGTGTGTGTTGTGTATTATATTGCAGATTTTATCATTACCTCCTCTTCAGTTGGAAGTATGGTTCTCATATCAATTGATCGTTATTTGTGACCCTCTACAGTACACCGCCAGAGTTACTCTGGACAGAACAAAAATATGTGTTTGTCTGTGTTGGATCTGCTCTGTTCTCTATAACAGTCTGATTTTAAATAACTTTCTGACACAACCTGATGGACACAACTCCTGCTATGGAGAGTGTGTAGCTATCCTCAACTATATCACAGGAGCTGTTGACTTTGTATTCACTTTTATAAGCCCTATTACTGTCATTGTTATTCTCTATATGAGAGTATTTGTGGTTGCTGTGTCTCAGGCTCGTACTATGAGGTCTCATATTGCAACTGTCACTGTCCAGCGTTCAGTAAAAGTAACTGTTAAAAAATCTGAGATGAAAGCAGCCAGGACTCTTGGTGTTGTAGTCGTTGTGTTTCTCATATGTATCTGTCCATATTACTCTCCAACCCTTGCAGGAGAGGATATTGAAGCCAGCAGTTCATCTTCACCCATTGTAGTTTGGTTGTTGTATATTAACTCCTGTCTAAACCCTATGATCTATGCCTTTTTCTACCCCTGGTTCAGAAAATCTATTAAACTCATTGTAACACTTAAGATTCTGCAGCCTGAATCCTGTAATGCTAGAATAATGTAAAGAAGGATATGGGAGTAAATTCTGTGTCAGGGTGTTAGAAAATTGGAACAGGATTTTTTATTCTGACCGGTTTACCAAAACCCACCTGAGAACCTGTCTTTACATGTGGTTCTTATGATAATTAAATCAGATATGATAATTGTGAAAATACACATGAGCAAGCCCAGTGTATAATCTTATACAATTATAAAATATTTGTAAAATTGAATGCAAAGTTTTAGTTGTTATTTATACTGTGTCATATCCTATGGTGATTTTATAACTAGTCTTTGAAGTTATGAGAAGAATGAAATACTGTGACAGAGACATCCTTTCATAATACACAATACAACAAAACTGAAAAAACTACCATCAACATTTACAGGTATTTACAGTTACATTTGCAGGTATTTGTATTTTTTTGTGTCCACTCTGTCTGTACTAACTGTAAATACTAGGGTAAAGATTACAGCAACAAATAAAGAACCATAAATATTTAGTGTATTTTAGTGTCTTTTCTTCATTAAAACCTTGTGTAATGAGTTCTGTGTAAAATTGTGAAGGTGGAGGAGTTATTTCAGTTATTTCCAAGTAAGTAAAGTACTTAGCATAGTCACAAATTGCAGGCGCATGATGCAACATATAAGAAAAGAAAAAAGAAACCACAACAGACGAGGTGACTTCCCAAGTCACTTGTCATGGATGTGCAAAACTGAAAAACACAATAGGAAAAATAAGGAAAAATAAACAAAAGAAAATAAAATTATAAAAACTTTAAATGCTCACTTGTTGCATACAGGTAACTCAATTGTCTGTCTCAATAGGTATGTCTTCAGCTGCTCTGTGGACAGAAAGCAAATTCAGCATTTTTGACCTCAGAGTGCGGGCTGATAAATAAGGGTATAGTAGATCAGCCACATACGCAGGAGCCTGATCGAGCAAAGCTGTGTAAACAAGAATGAGAATTTTCAACCAGATCCTATAATCAACAGGGAGCCAGTGAAAAGATTTAAGTATATGGGTAATGTGAGACCATCTATTTGTCCTAGTGAGTAGTCTTGACGCTGCTTTTGTATTTGTCTGCAGATGATAAAAACATTTCTGTCATCTGGTCTCTAATAGATTTAAGATAAGATAACCTAAAAGCCTCACTAGGTTTGAATGAAAATGTGGAGTTGGATATAATCCTCAATTAAATATTAAAGAATATTAAATCTGTTTATGATTCATCCCAAGGGAAGTAAATATAAAGGGAATGCCATGGGTCCCAGAACTGAACCCTGCAGAACTCTTTCTCTCGTCATCTTCATCTCAGGCCTCATCAGTTCCCTTCCTCCAACACTCACATGAGTAATGAGTTACACTTGAACCTCTTGTCATTGTTTCTTTTTCGTCATCGTCTGCATTGGCAACTTTTGCATTCGTTATAATGGTTGCCACATCATCCAGAATATTAAATGTATGATGTAAAAACAAAATTAATCTTTGAGTTTTTTCACGTGAGAGTTTATAAGTCAAGTTCTAAGTGCAGGTTGTCCACAAACAGCCGACACAGGTCAACTGTAGTTAAACAAGCCCAAGGAAACCACAGTCTTAAAGCTGTGACAGACTAGACTGCAGAAAATCTTCTATATCTCATACTGATAAGATAGAGGTTCTGGTTGTTGCCCCAGAGTGCAAAACTTTCCTCAGCTGTTCACTCCAGCATGCATCATTTAGGAGTAATATTTGATCAGTCCTTGTTGATGGACACCCATGTTAAGCAGCTGACCAGGTCTTTTTTTTCCACAAAATAAATATTATTTAGTTTCAGCAGCTGAACTACAAATGATTATACATGACTTTATCTCATCTCACATTGACTATAACACACTTTGCTTCTCACTTAGTATCTCTGCCCTTGATTGTCTGCAGACAATCCAGAATGGTGCTGCAAGACTACTCACTAGGACCAATATATGGTGTCACATTACACTTGTACCTAAATCTCTTCACTGGCTCCCTGTTGCATATAGGATCCAGTTTAAAATTCTCATTCTTACTAACAGAGCTTTGCACAGTCAGACTCCTACATATGTGGCTGATCTATACTATAGATGTGTTTTGGTTTTGCATATTTTCACAAAGAGACTTGGAAGATCATCTCAACTGTTACAAGCACTTTTTGACTCTCTATATGAAAAGGGCTATACACAATTTAATGTACATAACTTACTTGGCTTTGGAGGAAAAAATGAAAAATAACTCATCCTAATTCACAACTTTACAAAGAATTCATTGCACAAGGTTTTAATGATGAAAAGACAATGACATTAAGTTATGTGTGATACTCTATTTGCTGCTATACTGCTCACTCTGAAATCTGATCTACACAGATGGGAACATGAAAAATACAATTGCTTGCAAATGGAACTGCAATTAATACCAGTTACCCCTATTACCAATGTCTAGTTTTTGTGGGTACAGTTATAGTTGTTTCAGTTAAGTTTTTGAGAATGTGCTTTGTTGTGTTAGTTATTGACTGTATTATGAAAAGGTGTTTCTGACACAGTATATCATCCACCTAATTATTTCATAAACTGCAATTATAAAATCAAGTAAAACTTCACAACATTCTTTGAATATATTATAATTGTACAAGATTGTGAACGGGGCTTTTCCAATTGTATGCATATTTACACAACTATTACTTTTAATCATTGTGAGCACTACATGTGGTGATATGTTGGTGTTGGGGAGTTGGTCAGAGTCAAAAGTCCCATTTGAGTTTTTATTTCCACTCTGGTGAGTGATAGTTTCAGATGTAGAAATATAAACTGAAATGCTTAATTGATTATCTAATAGAAAGCATGATTCACAGAGGTTTTACAATAAGATTAGACCTTTACCTCAACTAACAAAGCAGACTTTACCATCTTCCAAGAAAGTTATATTGAATTTACTCTCATGTCTTTCTCTACATTATTCTAGCATTACGTGATCCAGGCTGCAAAATCTGAAGTGTAACAATGAGTTTAATAGATTTTCTGAACCACGGGTAGAAAAAGGCATAGATCATAGGGTTTAGACAGGAATTAATATAAAACAACCAAACTACAATGGATAAGGATGAACTACTCTCTTCAATATCCTGTCCTATAAGGATTGGAGAATAATATGGACAGATACAAATTAAAAACACAACGACTACAATACCAAGAGTCCTGGCTGCTTTCATTTCAGATTTTTTAGCAGTTACTTTCACTGAACGCTGGACTGTGACAGTTGCAATATGAGACCTCATAGTACGAGCCTGAGACACAGCAACCACAAATACTCTCATATAGAGAATTACAATAACATTAACTGGGCTTATAAAGGTGAAGACAAGGTCAACAGTTCCTGTGATATAATTGAGGACAACTACACACTCTCCATAGCAGGAGTTCTGTTCATTAGGTTGTGTCAGAAAGTTATTTAAAATCAGATTGTTATAGAGAACAGAGCAGATCCAACACAGACAAACACATATTTTTGTTCTGTCCAGAGTAACTTTTGTGGTGTACTGTAAAGGGTCACAGATAGCCAAATAACGATCAATTGATATGAGAACCATACTTCCAACTGATGAGGAGGTAATGATAAAATCTGTAATATAATACACAATACACACGTGGTCACCCAGGAACCAGCAGCTCTCTGTAAGAAGGATTTTAACCGGCATCAGCAGGAGGCCAACGAGAAAGTCTGAGACAGCCAGAGAGAGGATGAGGAAGTTGGTGGGGTTGTGTAGCTGCCTGAGGAGAAAGAATATCATAACTTGTGAGATTATCATCAACAGCAGTTTATCATTGACAGCAATAGTCGAAAGCACATTCTTGAATAACATTCATAGTATTATGTTTGATATTCTAAAGTAAGGATTTTTGAACACTGAATTATTATCAGCTTCAATATTTGAATTAGGAGGCCTGAAAGTAATATCTGAGCCACCTCAATCACATTTCTTCTTTCATGATGAAAATATATTAAAATGACATATTAGCTCAATTAGTTTATCTCTGCCTGAAGTGGGAGATGGAGATGATGACCAGCAGGTTGAGAGTCACAGTGAGCAGAGACATGGAGGACAGCAGGATATAAGAAAGCAAGGCATCAGACTGAGACACCATAGGTCTCCTGCAGGAATTGTTGAGGAGTTGTGGAAAGCAGAGTTCAGCTGTGTCTGGAGTCTCCATCATCAGAGAGAGAGAAAGAGGAGAGGCTTCTCTGAGTTCCGGATGCCTTTTGACCAAAGCTCTCTGTCATCAGCTCACTTATCTACTACGACTATTTTATCTGTGAACTGAAGTCCCCACTCCCCAAAACCACTCTTTCTCTTGTCATCTTCATCTCAGGCCTCATCAGTTCCCTCCCTCCAGCACTCACATGAGTAATGAGTTACACTTGAAACTCTTGTCATTGTTTCTTTTTCGTCATCGTCTGCATTGGCAACTTTTGCATTTGTTATAATGGTTGCCACATCATCCAGAATATTAAATGTATGATGTAAAAACTAAATTAATCTTTGAGTTTTTTCATGTGAGAGTTTATAAGTCAAGTTCTAAGTGCAGGTTGTCCACAAACAGCCCACACAGGTCAACTGTAGTTAAACAAGCCCAAGTAGCACCCACGCTAGTTTTGGGGCTAGCTATCTTCAGTTGCTATGGAGGAAGAAAGCTGGGCACCAAGAACCTTGTTCTAACTTTAGCCTTTAATCTTGTTTTAACTAATCTGTTTATGTTTCATCCCAAGGGAAGTAAATATAAAGAGAATGATATGGGTCCCAGAACTGAACCCTGCAGGAAACCACAGTCTTAAAGCTGTGACAGACTAGACTACAGAAAATCTTCTATATCTCATACTGATAAGATAGAGGTTCTGGTTGTTGCCCCAGAGTGCAAAACTTTCCTCAGCTGCTCACTCCAGCATACATCATTTAGGAGTAATATTTGATCAATCCTTGTTGATGGACACCCATGTTAAGCAGCTGACCAGGTCTTGTGTTTTTCCACAAAATAAATATTATTTTCAGCAGCTGAGCTACAAATGATTATACATGACTTTATCTCATCTCACATTGACTGCTGTAAAACACTTTTCTTCTCACTTAGTATCTCTGCCCTCGATTGTCTGCAGACAATCCAGAATGGTGCTGCAAGGCTACTCACTAGGACCAATAAATGGTGTCACATTACACTTGTACTTAAATCTATTCATTGGCTCCCTGTTGCATATAGGATCCAGTTTAAAATTCTCATTCTTACTAACACAGTCAGGCTCCTACATATGTGGCTGATCTATACTATAGATGTGTTTTGGTTTTGCATATGTTCACGATGAGACTCGGAAGATCATCTCAACTGTTACAAGCACTTTTTGACTCTCTATATGAAAAGTGCTATACAAAATTTAATTTACTTAACTTACCTGGCTATGAGGGGAAATTGGAAACTCTGAAATAACTCATCCTAATTCACAACTTTACAAAGAATTCATTGCACAAGGTTTTAATGATGAAAAGACAATGACATTAAGTTGTGTATGATACTTTATTTGCTGCTATACTGCTCACTCTGAAATCTGATCTAGTACATAAAGATGGGAATATGAAAAATACAATTGCTTGCAAATGGAACTGCAATTAATACCAGTTACCCCTATTACCAATGTCTAGTTTTTGTGGGTACAGTTATAGTTGTTTCAGTTAAGTTTTTGAGAATGTGCTTTGTTGTGTTAGTTATTGACTGTATTATGTAAAGGTGTTTCTGACACAGTATTTCATTCACCTGATTATTTCATACACTGCAATTATAAAAGCAAGTCAAACTTCACAACATTATATGAATATATTATAATTGTACAAGATTGTGAACGGGGCTTTTCCATTTTTATGCATATTTACACAAATATTACTTTTAATCATTGTGAGCACCACATGTGGTGATATGTTGGTGTTGGGGAGTTGGTCACAGTCAAAAGTCCCATCTGAGTTTTTATTTCCAGTCTGCCCTAGATGGTCGGTGATAGTTTCAGATGTAGTTATAGAAACTGAAATGCTTAATTGATTATCTAATAGAAAACATGATTTGTGGAGGTTTTACAATAAGATTAGACCTTTACCTCAACTAACAAAGCAGACGTTCCCATCTTCCAATAAAGTTATATGGAATTTTCTCCCATGTATTTCTCTACATTATTCTAGCATTACGTGATCCAGGCTGCAAAATCTGAAGTGTAACAATGAGTTTAATAGATTTTCTGAACCAGGGGTAGAAAAAGGCATAGATCATAGGGTTTAGACAGGAGTTAAAATACAACAACCAAACTACAATGGATAAAGATGAACTACTCTCTTCAATATCCTGTCCTATAAGGATTGGAGAATAATATGGACAGATACAAATTAAAAACACAACGACTACAATACCAAGAGTCCTGGCTGCTTTCATTTCAGATTTTTTAGCAGTTACTTTCACTGAACGCTGGACTGTGACAGTTGCAATATGAGACCTCATAGTACGAGCCTGAGACACAGCAACCACAAATACTCTTATGTACAGGACTATAATAACATTAACTGGGCTTATAAAGGTGAAGACAAAGTCAACAGTTCCTGTGATATAGTTTAGGACAACTACACACTCTCCATAGCAGGAGTTGTGTCCATCAGGTTGTGTCAGAAAGTGATTTAAAATCAGACTGTTATAGAGAACAGAGCAGATCCAACACAGACAAACACATATTTTTGTTCTGTCCAGAGTAACTTTGGTGGTGTACTGTAAAGGGTCACAGATAGCCAAATAACGATCAATTGATATGAGAACCATATTTCCAACTGATGAGGAGGTAATGATAAAATTTGCAATATAATACACAACACACACATGGTCACCCAGGTACCAGCAGCTCTCTGTAAGAAGGATTTCAACCGGCATCAGCAGTAGGCCAACGAGAAAGTCTGAGACAGCCAGAGAGAGAATGAGGACGTTGGTGGGGTTGTGTAGCTGCCTGAGGAGAAAAAATATCATAACTTGTGAGATTATCATTAACACCAGTTTGTCAATAACAGCACATACATACATACATAGAAAGCACATGCTTAAAGCAGATTACAGCATTATATAAAACTATCATGAACTGAAGGTTTCACATTATAAAGCCTTAAAATGAAATCTACGTTCCACCTCAATCACATTTCCCCTTGTAAATTCTCGCCATTAAAATTATCATCAATTGTAGTGTGTGACTAACAGCAGTAGTGGATAGCACATACTTAACATTAATATTAATTAATATTACAGCAGTTTATCAGTGACAGCAAAAGTCGAAGGTACATACTTAAATAACATTGATTGTATTGTGTTTGATATTCTAAAGTAAGGATTTTTGAACACCAAATTATTATCGATTTCAATATTTGGATTAGGAGGCATGAAAGCAATATCTAAGCCACCTCAATCACATTTCTTCTTTCATGATGACAATATATTAAAATGATATATTAGCTCAATTAGTTTATTTCTACCTGAAGTGGGAGATGGAGATGATGACCAGCAGGTTGAGAGTCGCAGTAAGCAGAGTCATGAAGAACAGCAGGATGTAAGACAGCAAGGCATCAGACTGAGACACCATAGGTTTCCTGCAGGAATTGTTGAGGAGTTGTGGATAGCAGAGTTCAGCTGTGTCTGGAGTCTCCATCATCAGAGAGAGAGAGAAAGAGGAGAGGCTCCTCTGAGTTCTGCATGCCTTTTGACCAAAGCTCTCTGTCATCAGCTCACTTATCTACTACGACTATTTTATCTGTGAACTGAAGTCCCCACTCTCTCGTCATCTTCATCTCAGGCCTCATCAGTTCCCTCCCTCCAGCACTCACATGAGTAATGAGTTACACTTGAACCTCTTGTCATTGTTTCTTTTTCATCGTCATCTGCATTGGCAACTTTTGCATTCGTTATAATGGTTGCTACATCATCCCTGCTGGTACAGAATATTAAATATATGATGTAAAAACAAAATTAATTTTTGAGTTTTTTCATGTGAGAGTTTATAAGTCAAGTTCTAAGTGCAGGTTGTCTACAACTGTCAACAGCCCAAACAGGCCAACTGTAGTTAAACAAGCCCAAGTAGCACCCACGCTAGTTTTGGGGCCAGCTATCTTCAGTTGCTATGGAGGAAGAAAGCTGGGCACCAAGAACCTTGTTCTAACTTTAGGACTAGATATGGATCATATCTGTTCTGAGGACTTACTGATTACTGATGATTAATCTATTTTATTTTTATGTCCCTGTAAAAGCTGACCCTTTGTGCCCTTAAAGAAGATTGCATTCATGCATTAATCGGTTCTCATCACAGTTTTGATGCGATTTTAATACAAATCTTTACAATTTATAGTTTTGCATGCAGCCTTTTAGTGAACATTGTGTGAGCCAGTGATAGGATGAATACTGTACTTTAATAGCCATGACCTTATCAACAAAGAGGGTAAGGAAATTCTTACAATCATCGATGTCATGGATCTATTGGCTGCTGCGGAGGTGCAGCAGGTGTCATCTCTTTTGGCCAAGTTGATGAAGGAGCACGCGGTGACCGGGTCCGTCTACTCAGGCTGCCTGTGGTCCCATCTGCTATGTTTGGACCAGATGCCAAGGTGATGCTTCAGCAGGCTCAAGAAGCCTGCCAATGTGCTAAAGAGATGGAATGCTCCGACGGGGCCATGACTCACCAGCCCCACAGCCAAGACCATCTCAATTAGGTTCTGCTGCTTCTAGTGATCTACAGGACCGTTTGGAGGCCAGCCGATGTGGTACAGCTAGATGCAGTCAGCGGAGCAGGCAGGGCTGGGGCCAGGGGCCTCCCAAGCCGTCCACTTCTTCCTGACAATTATCAACACCCTGTCTCCCCATGCCACTTCCTAGGCCAGTGCAAACTGCCCTGGGAGACTCTTGGGGCAGACCCTTGGGTGGTTTCCACCATGACTCAGGGTTACTGACTGCAATTTCTGTACCCACCCCCTCTGACACGGTCCGCCACCTTTACGCTGGTGGCAGTTCTTTAGCGCAGGGACGTGCTTGCAGCAGAGGTCTACACTCTCTTAGCGAAGAGAGCCATCAGGGAAGTGACGCTGGACAATCCCCAGGCTGGGTTTTATTAACGTTACTTCCTCAATTTTCCTCAAGGCCAATTTTGGATTTGAGGGAGTTGAACACGTTTTTGAGGCCCCTATGTTGCAAGATGTTGACTGTACCATGGGTTCGACAGGTCATCCTCCAAGGCGACTGGTTTGCCATGATAGGATGCGTATTTTCAGATCCCGATATGGGAAGGGAACAGACGTTATCTCAGGTTCGCCTTCAACGGCAGAACCTTCGAATTCTGTGTCCTCCCATTGGGCATATCACTTGCCCCCCGCACGTTCACAAGGTGCATGGGCACTGTACTGGGACCCTTGCGTCGGGAGGGTATTCGCATCCTCAATTACCTGGATGACTGGCTGGTGTGCTCACTCAGAGGGGCAGTGCCGCAGAGATGTGACTCGTCTCCTGCAGTACTTAGAGTACCTAGGTACCTTCTGAACATGCGCCCGGTGGGCATTAGCGGCTTTTTGCATGGACCCTGGTAAGCGCAGCACATAAATGTTTTGGAGCTGCAGGCTATCCATCTGGCTGTTCTGCACTTCCTACAGGGTCTAGGTTCCCTTCGCCTATGTAGATTGGCTCGGACAATATTGGAGTGGGCTCATCCCCAGTTCAAGTCCCTAGGGCCACATACATACCGGGTCAGGAGAACCTTGCTGCAGATCGGCTCTCCAGGGGAGGACCCCTCCCCGGAGAGTGGCGGCTACATCCAGAGGTGGTCAGCGGAATATGGGGTTGTTATGGCACAGTCATGGCAGATCTTTTTGCATGAAGGGAGAACAGGGAGAGTTGGAGGTCACGGTCTGATGAAGCCAACAGGACCACATCATCTGCAAAAAGCAGTGACCCAATCCTGAGGTCACCAAACCGGACCCCCTCCACACCCTGGCTGCGCCTAGAAATCCTGTCCATAAAAATTATGAACAGGATCGGTGACAAAGGGCAGCCCTGGCGGAGTCCAACCCTCACTGGAAACAAGTCCGACTTACTACCGGCGATGCGGACCAAGCTCTGACACCGGTCGTACAGGGAACGGATGGCCCTTATCAGGGGGTCCGATACCCCGTACTCCCGGAGAACCCCCCACAGGATCCCCCGAGGGACACGGTCGAATGCCTTCTCCAAGTCCACAAAACACATGTGGACTGGTTGGGCAAACTCCCATGCACCCTCAAAGATCCTGCAGAGGGTGTAGAGCTGGTCCCCTGTTCCACGGCCCGGACGAAAACCACACTGCTCCTCCTGAATCCGAGGTTCAACTACCCGACGGACCCTCCTCTCCAGCACCCCCGAATAGACCTTACCAGGGAGGCTGAGGAGTGTGATTCCCCTGTAATTGGA
Source organism: Scomber japonicus (assembly GCF_027409825.1). NCBI lineage: Eukaryota > Metazoa > Chordata > Actinopteri > Scombriformes > Scombridae > Scomber > Scomber japonicus. The sequence goes on from NC_070588.1 coordinate 25,401,882, forward strand.
ACACACCCTCCGGTCCCCTTTCTTAAAAAGGGGGACCACCACCCCAGTCTGCCAATCCAGAGGCACTGCCCCCGATGTCCACGCGATGCTGCAGAGTCGTGTCAACCATGACAGCCCCACAACATCCAGGGCCTTGAGGAACTCGGGCCGGATCTCATCCACCTCCGGGGCCCTGCCACCGAGGAGCTTTTTAACCACCTCGGCAACCTCAGCCCCAGAGATAGGAGAGCCCACACCCGAGTCCCCCGGCCCTGCTTCCTTACCGGAAGGCGTGTTGGTGGGATTGAGGAGGTCTTGGAAGTATTCCTTTCACCGATCCACAACGTCCCGAGTCGAGGTCAGCAGCGCACCGTCCCCACCGTACACAGTGTTTACGGTGCACTGCTTCCCCCTCCTGAGACGCCGGATGGTGGTCCAGAATCTCTTCGAAGCCGTCCGGAAGTCTTTTTCCATGGCCTCACCGAACTCCTCCCATGTCCGGGTTTTTGCCTCAGCGACCGCCCTAGCTGCGCTCCGCTTGGTCTGCCGGTACCTGTCTGCTGCCTCCGGAGTCCTACAGGCCAAAAAGGACCTATAGGACTCCTTCTTCAGCTTGACGGCATCCCTCACCGCCGGTGTCCACCAGCGGGTTCGGGGATTGCCGCCCCGACAGGCACCAACCACCTTGCGGCCACAGCTCCGGTCAGCCGCCTTAACAATGGAGGCACGGAACATGGCCCACTCGGACTCAATGTCCCCCGCCTCCCCCGGTACATGGTTGAAGCTCTCCCGGAGGTGTGAGTTGAAACTCTCTCTGACAGGAGACTCTGCCAGACGTTCCCAGCAGACCCTCACAATGCGTTTGGGCCTGCCAGGTCTGACCGGCATCCTCCCCCACCATCGGAGCCAACTCACCACCAGGTGGTGATCAGTTGACAGCTCCGCCCCTCTCTTCACCCGAGTGTCCAAGACATGCGGCCGCAAGTCCGACGACACGACTACAAAGTCAATCATCGAACTGCGGCCTAGGGTGTCCTGGTGCCAAGTGCACATATGGACACCCTTATGCTTGAACATGGTGTTCGTTATGGACAATCCGTAACGAGCACAGAAGTCCAATAACAGAACACCGCTCGGGTTCAGATCGGGGGGGCCGTTCTTCCCAATCACACCCTTCCAGGTCTCACTGTCGCTACCAACATGGGCGTTGAAGTCCCCCAGCAGAACGAGGGAATCCCCAGGGGGAGTGTTTTCCAGCACCCCCTCCAAGGAGTCCAAAAAGGCTGGATACTCTGAGCTGCTGTTCGGACCATAGGCACAAACAACAGTCAGGATTCGTCCCCCCACCCGAAGGCGGAGGGAGGCCACCCTCTCGTCTACCGGGGTAAACTCCAACATACAGGCACCAAGCCGGGGGGCAATAAGTATTGCCACCCCTGCCCGGCGCCTGACACCAGTGGCAACTCCAGAGTGGACGAGAGTCCAACCTCTCTCGAGGAGACTAGTTCCAGAGCCCTTGCTGTGCGTCGAGGTGAGGCCGACTATATCTAGCCGGAACTTCTCAACCTCACGCACCAGCTCAGGCTCCTTCCCCACCAGAGAAATGACGTTCCACGTCCCTAGAGCTAGCTTCTGCAGCCGAGGATCAGACCGCCAAGGTCCCCGCCTTCGGCTGCCGCCCAGCTCACTGCACACCCGACCCCTTTGGCCCCTCTCACTGGTGGTGGGTCTGTGGGAGAGGGGTCCCATGTCCCTTCTTCGGGCTGTGCCCGGCCGTGCCCCATGGGTGAAGGCCCGGCCACCAAGCGCTCGCCTCCGAGCCCCACCCCCAGGCCTGGCTCCAGGGGGGGGGCCCCGGTGACCCGCGTCCGGGCAAGGGACACGAAAAACCAATTATGTTGCTCGTCATTGGGGTCTTCTGAGCTACCTTTTGTCTGGTCCCTCCCCCGGGACCTGTTTGCCATGGGAGAACCTACCAGGGGCATAAAGCCCCCGACAACTGAGCTCCTGGGGTCATTGGGACACGCAAACCCCTCCACCACGGTAAGGTAGTAGCTCAGGGAGGGGACAGAAAAAACAGTAGTAGATAAATAAGTTGATGACAGAGAGCGTTGGTCACAAGGCATCCAGAACTCAGAGACGCCTCTCTGAGTTTCTCTCTCTCTCTGATGATGGAGACTCCAGATGCAGTTGAACTCTGCTTTCCACAACTTCTCAACAATTCTTGCAGGAAACCCATGGTGTCTCAGCCTGATGCCTTGCTTTCTTATATCCTGCTGTCCTCCATCTCTCTGCTCACTGTGACTCTCAACCTGCTGGTTATCATCTCCATCTCCCACTTCAGGCAGAGATAAACTAACAAATATATTTTCATAATGAAAACTTACATGATGAAATGTGATTGAGGTGGAACATATATTTCATTTTAAAGCACTTAGCATAGTCACAAATTGCAGGTGCATGATGCAACATATAAGAAAAGAAAAAAGAAACCACAACAGATGAGATGACCTCCCAAGTCACTTGACTAGAATGTGCAAAACTGAAAAACACAATACACAATAGGAAAAATAAGGAAAAATAAATAAAAGAAAATAAAATTATAAAAACTTTAAATGCTCACTTGTTGCATACAGGTAACTCATTGTCTGTCTAAATAGGTATGTCTTTAGCTGCTCTGTGGACAGAAAGCAAATTTAGCATATTTGACCTCAGAGTACGGGCTGATAAATAAGGGTTTAGTTTATCAGCCACATACGCAGGAGCCTGACCGAGCAAAGCTGTGTAAATAAGAATGAGAATTTTCAACCAGATCCTATATGCAACAGGGAGCCAGTGAAGAGATTTATGTATATGGGTAATGTGAGACCATCTATTTGTCCAAGTGAGTAGTCTTGACACTGCTTCTGTATTTGTCTGCAGATGATAAAAACATTTCTGGTCTCTAATAGATTTAAGATAAGATAACCTAAAAGCCTCACTAGGTTTGAATGTTATTAATTAAAATGTGGAGTTGGATATAATCCGCAATTAAATATTAAATAATAATAAATCTGTTTATGATTCATCCCAAGGGAAGTAAATACTGTATAAAGAGAATGACATGGTTCCCAGAACTGAACCCTGCAGGAAACCACAGTCTTAAGACTGCAGAAAATCTTCTATATCTCATACTGATAAGATAGGGGTTCTGGTTTTTGCCCCAGAGATTGTGCAAAACTTTGGATAACTTTCTTCAGCTGCTCACTCCAGCATGCACCATTTAGGAGTAATATTTGATCAATCCTTGTTGATGGGCACTCATGTTAAGCAGCTGACCAGGTCTTGTTTTTTCCAACAAAAGAAATATTAGTTAAGTGAGATTTGTAGTTTCAGTGGCTGAACTACAAATGATTATACATATCTTTATTTCATCTCACATTGACTACTGTAACACACTTTTCTTCTCACTTAGTATAGTAGAACGGTGCTGCAAGACTACTCACTAGGACCAATACATGGTGTCACATTACACTTGTACTTAAATCTCTTCACTGGCTCCCTGTTGCATATAGGATCCAGTTTAAAATTCTCATTCTTACTAACAGAGCTTTGCACAGTCAGACTCCTACATATGTGGCTGATCTATACTATAGATGTGTTTTGATTTTGCATATTTTCACGAAGAGACTTGGAAGATCATCTCAACTGTTACAAGCACTTTTTGACTATCTATATGAAAAGGGCTATACACCATTTAATTTACTTAACTTACTTGGCTATGGAAGAAAAAATGAAAAATAACTCATCCTAATTCACAACTTTACAAAGAATTCATTGCACAAGGTTTTAATGATGAAAAGACAATGACATTAAGTTATGTGTGATACTTTATTTGCTGCTATACTGCTCACTCTGAAATCTGATCTAGTACAGACAGATGGGAATATGAAAAATACAATTACTTGCAAATGGAACCGCAATTACTACCATTTACCCCTATTACCAATGTCTAGTTTTTGTGGGTACAGTTATAGTTGTTTCAGTTAAGTTTTTGAGAATGTGCTTTGTTGTGTTAGTTATTGACTGTATTATGTAAAGGTGTTTCTGACACAGTATTTCATCCACCTGATTATTTCATGAACTGCAATTATAAAATCAAGTAAAACTTCACAACATTATATCAATATATTATAATTGTACAAGATTGTGAACGGGGCTTTTCCATTTTTATGCATATTTCCACAAATATTACTTTTAATCATTGTGAGCACCACATGTGGTGATATGTTGGTGTTGGGGAGTCGGTCAGAGTCAAAAGTCCCATTTGAGTTTTTATTTCCAGTCTGCCCTAGATGGTAGGTGATAGTTTCAGATGTAGTTATAGAAACTGAAATGCTTAATTGATTATCAAATAGAAAACATGATTCATGGAGGTTTTACAATAATAATAAATAATAATAATAATAATACATTTTATTTATAACTCACTTTTTCAAGTGCTCAAAGACGCTTACAAGTTTTTAAAAAAAAGACATAAAATGAAAAGAACAAACAATATAGAAGACAATAAGATTAGACCTTTACCTCAACTAACAAAGCAGACGTTCCCATCTTCCAAGAAAGTTATATTGAATTTACTCCCATGTCTTTCTCTACATTATTCTAGCATTACATGATCCAGGCTGCAAAATCTGAAGTGTAAGAATGAGTTTAATAGATTTTCTGAACCAGGGGTAGAAAAAGGCATATATCATAGGGTTTAGACCGGAATTAAAATAAAACAACCAGGCTACAATGGATAAGGATGAACTGCTGTCTTCAATATCCTCTCCTATAAGGATTGGAGAATAATATGGACAGATACAAATTAAAAATACAACAACTACAACACCAAGAGTCCTGGCCGCTTTCATCTCAGATTTTTTAGCAGTTACTTTCACTGAACGCTGGACTGTGACAGTTGCAATATGAGACCTCATAGTACGAGCCTGAGACACAGCAACCACAAATACTCTCATATACAGGACTACAATTACATTAACTGGGCTTATAAAGGTGAAGACAAGGTCAACAGTTCCTGTGATATAGTTTAGGATAACCACACACTCTCCATAGCAGGAGTTGTGTCCATCAGGTTGTGTCAGAAAGTGATTTAAAATCAGACTGTTATAGAGAACAGAGCAGATCCAACACAGACAAACACATATTTTTGTTCTGTCCAGAGTAACTTTGGTGGTGTACTGTAGAGGGTCACAGATAGCCAAATAACGATCAATTGATATGAGAACCATACTTCCAACTGATGAGGAAGTAATGATAAAATCTGTAATATAATACACAACACACACATGGTCACCCAGGTACCAGCAGCTCTCTGTAAGAAGGATTTCAATCGGCATCAGCAGGAGGCCAACGAGAAAGTCTGAGACAGCCAGAGAGAGGATGAGGAAGTTGGTGGGGTTGTGTAGCTGCCTGAGGAGGAAGAATATCATAACTTGTGAGATTATCATCAACAGCAATTTATCAGTGACAGCAATTGTAGAAAGCACACACTTAAATAACATTGATAGTATTATGTTTGATATTCTAAAGTAAGGATTTTTGAACACAGAATTATTATCAACTTTAATATTTGAATTAGGAGGCCTGAAAGTAATATCTAAGCCACCTCAATCACATTTCTTCTTTCATGATGAAAATATATTAAAATGATATATTGGCTCAATTAGTTTATCTCTGCCTGAAGTGGGAGATGGAGATGATGACCAGCAGGTTGAGAGTCACAGTGAGCAGAGACATGGAGGACAGCAGGATGTAAGAAAGCAAGGCATCAGACTGAGACACCATAGGTTTCCTGCAGGAATTGTTGAGGAGTTGTGGAAAGCAGAGTTCAGCTGTGTCTGGAGTCTCCATCATCAGAGAGAGAGAGAGAGGGGAGAGGCTTCTCTGAGTTCTGGATGCCTTTTGACCAAAGCTCTCTGTCATCAGCTCACTTATCTACTACGACTATTTTATCTGTGCAGCAGAGACTGTAGTCCCCACTCCCCATAACCACTCTGTCTCTGGTCATCTTCATCTCATCAGTTCCCTCCCTCCAGCACTCACATGAGTAATGAGTTACACTTGAACCTCTTGTCATTGTTTCTTTTTCGTCATCGTCTGCATTGGCAACTTTTGCATTCGTTATAATGGTTGCTACATCATCCTTGCTGGTACAGAATATTAAATGTATGATGTAAAAACTAAATGAATCTTTGAGTTTTTTCATGTGAGAGTTTATAAGTCAAGTTCTAAATGTAGGTTGTCCACGAACAGCCCAAACAGGCCAACTGTAGTTAAACAAGCCCAAGTAGCACCCACGCTAGTTTTGGGGCCAGCTATCTTCAGTTGCTATGGAGGAAGAAAGCTGGGCACCAAGAACCTTGTTCTAACTTTAGGACTAGATATGGATCATATCTGTTCTGAGGACCTACTGATTACTGATGATTAATCTATTTTATTTTTATGTCCCTGTAAAAGCTGACCCTTTGTGCCCTTAAAGAAGATTGCATTCATGCATGATTACTCAGGGTGGGGTTAATCGGTTCTCATCACAGTTTTAATGTGATTTTAATACAAATCTTTACAATGTATAGTTTTGCATGCAGCCTTTTAGTGAACATTGGGTGGGCCAGTGTTAGGATGAATACTGTACTTTAATAGTCATGACCTTATCATCAAAGAGGGTAAGGAACTTCTTACAATCATCAATGTCATGGATCTATTTGTGGTGCTGTAACTACAGTTGGCCTGTGTGGGCTGTTCATGGACAACCTGCAGTTAGAACTTGAGTTCTACTTGAGAAGATTAATTTGGTTTTCACGGCACACAACTAATATTCTGTACCAGCAAGGATGATGCGAAAACCATAATAAAGAATGCAAAAGTTACCAGTGCAGAGGATGATGAAAAGAGAAGGAGAAACAGAATGTCAAGTGTAACTCATTACTCATGATAGATGGAGAGAGGGAAATGAGGCCTGAGATGAAGATGAGCAGAGAAAACAAAGTGGTTGTGGTAGTGGGGAGTGGGGAAAAACAGTAGTAGATAAATAAGCTGACAGAGAGCTTTGGTCATAAGGCATCCAGCACTCTGAGATGCCTGTCCTTTCTCTCTCTCTCTGATGATGGAGACTCCAGACACAGCTGAACTCTGCTTTCCACAACTTCTCAACAATTCCTGCAGGAAACCTATAGTGTCTCAGTCTGATGCCTTGCCTGCTTATATCCTGCTGTCATCCATCTCTCTGATCACTGCGACTCTCAACCTGCTGGTCATCATCTCCATCTCCCACTTCAGGCAGAGATAAAATAATTGAGCTAATATATATATATTTAAATATATATATTGCTGTTAATGATAATCTTACAAGTTATTATATTCTTTCTCCTCAGGCAGCTACACAACCCCACCAACTTCCTCATCCTCTCTCTGGCTGTCTCAGACTTTTTCATTGGCCTACTGCTGATGCCGGTTGCAATCCTTCTTACAGAGACCTGCTGGTTTCTAGGTGACCACATGTGTGCTCTGTATTATATTGTAGAGTTTATCTTTTCCTCCTCTTCAGTTGGAAATATGGTTCTCATATCAATTGATCGTTATTTGGCTATCTGTGACCCTCTACAGTACACCACCAAAGTTACTCTGGACAGAACAAAAATATGTGTTTGTCTGTGTTGGATCTGCTCTGTTCTCTATAACAGTCTGATTTTAAATCACTTTCTGACACAACCTGATGGACAGAACTCCTGCTATGGAGAGTGTGTAGTTATCCTAAACGATATCACAGGAACTGTTGACTTTGTCTTCACCTTTATAAGTCCAATTACTGTAATTGTAATTCTCTATATGAGAGTATTTGTGGTTGCTGTGTCTCAGGCTCGCACTATGAGGTCTCATATTGCAACTGTCACAGTCCAGCGTTCAGTGAAAGTAACTGCTAAAAAATCTGAGATGAAAGCAGCCAGGACTCTTGGTGTTGTAGTTGTTGTATTTGTAATATGTATTTGCCCATATTACTCTCCAATCCTTATAGGAGAGGATATTGAAGACAGTAGTTCATCCTCAACTATTGCACTGTGGTTGTTTTATTTTAACTCCTGTCTAAACCCTATGATCTATGCCTTTTTCTACCCCTGGTTCAGAAAATCTATTAAACTCATTCTTACACTTAAGATAGTGCAGCCTGGATCATGTAATGCTAGAATAATGTAGAGGAAGATATGAGAGTAAATTCAATATCATGTGGTAGGGTGTTAAAAAACATTGGAACAGGATTTTTGATTCTGACCGGTTCAAGAAAACCCACCTGAGAACCTGTCTTTACATGTGGTCCTTATGATAATTAAATCAAATATGATAATTGTGAAAATACACATGAGCAAGCCCAGTGTATAATCTTATACAATTATAAAATATTTGTAAAATTGAATGCAAAGTTTTAGTTGTTATTTATACTGTGTCATATTCTATGGTGATTTTATAACTGCAGTTTTTGAAGTTATGAGATGGATGAAATACTGTGACAGAGACATCTTTTCATAATACACAGTACAACAAAACTGAAAAAACTATCATCTACTAAATAAACTGTATCCATAAAAATTGAACAAGTAATGTTACTGGTATTTATTGCAGTTCCATTTGCAGGTATTTGTATTTTTTGTGTTCCACTCTGTCTGTATTAACTACAAGTATAGTGTAAGATTACAGCAACAAATAAGGTACCATAAATATTTAAATTTTACTGTCTTTTCTGTCACCTAGTGTAATGTGTTCTGTGTAAAATTGTGAAGGTTTAAGAGTTATTTCAGATTTTTTTTCATAGCCAAGTAAGTAAAGTCAAATTTATTCATACAGCACTTAGTATAGTCACAAATTGCAGGCGCATGATGCAACATATAAAAAAAAGAAAGAATGAATCACAACAGATGAGGTGATTTCCCAAGTCACTTGACTAGAATGTGCAAAAACTGAAAAACACAATACACAATAGGAAAAATACAGAAAAATAAACAAAAGAAAATTCCCAATAAAAATATGAAACTAAAAAAATAAAAACTAGAGGTTCTGGTTGTTGCCCCAGCGATTGGGCAAAACTTTGGGTAAGTTTCCTCAGCTACTCGCTCCAGCATGCATAATTTAGGAGTAATATTTGATCAATCCTTGTTGATGGGCACCCATGTTAAGCAGCTGACCGGATCCAGTTAAAAAATCTCATTCTTACTAACAGAGCTTTGCACAGTCAGGCTCCTACATATGTGGCTGATCTACTATACCCTTATTTATCAGTCCGCACTCTAAGGTCAAATACGTTGAATGCTTTCTGTCCGCATAGCTTGTGCTTTGTCTGCAACCTTACAGTCTCCTTATTCTATGTATTCATTTTAAAAGCAGTTAAAGACATACCTATTGAGATGTGTTTTGATTACCCGTGTGCTACAATTAATTTTTGAAAAGTGCTATACAAAATTTAATTTGCTTAACTTACTTGGCTATGGGGTAAAATTGAAAACTCTGAAATAACTCCTTCTAATTAAAGACAATAAAATGAAGTCACCCAATGTTCATTAAAAGGCTGCATGCAAAACTATACATTGTAAAGATTTGTATTAAAATCACACCAAAACTGTGATGAGAACCAATGAACCCCATTCTGAATAATGATGTACAAATGTAATCTTCTTTTATGACACAAAAGGTCAAAGAGCCATGAAAAGAAAATAGATCATCATCACTGATCAGCAGGTCTTCACAATAAATATGATCCTTGTCTAGTCCTAGAGTAAGAACAAGGTTCTTAGTTCCCAGCTTTCTTCCTCTATCACAACTGAAGATGGCCCAAAAACTCTTGTGGATGCCATTTGTGCAACCGTAACTACAGTTGGCCTGTGTGGTCAGTTCGTGGACAACTTGCAATTACTTGAGTTATAAATCTCTCTTAACTTAGTTTTTACGGCACACAACTAATATTCTGTACCAGCAAGGATGATGTGACAACCATAATAAAGAATGCAAAAGTTGCCAGTACAAGGATGATGAAAAGAGAATGACAAACAGAATGTCAAGTGTAACTCATTACTCATGATAGATGGAGAGAGAGAAATGAGGCCTGAGATGAAGATGAGCAGAGAAAGCAAAGTGGTTGTGGTAGTGGGGAGTGGGGACTACAGTCTCTGCTGGATGGAAAAAACAGTAGTACATAAATTGGTTAGTGACAGAGAGCTTTGGTCATAAGGCATCCAACACTCTGAGACGCCTCTCCTCCTTCTCTCTCTCTCTCTGATGATGGAGACTCTAGACACAGCTGAACTCTGCTTTCCACAACTCCTCAACAATTCCTGCAGGAAACCCATGCTGTCTCAATCTGATGCCTTGCTTGCTTATATCCTGCTGTCATCCATCTCTCTGATCACTGTGGCACTCAACCTGCTGGTCATCATTTCCATCTCCCACTTCAGGCAGAGATAAACTAATTGAGCTAATATATATTTTCATCATGTACATTTACAAGGAGAAATGTGATTGAGGTTGTATATAGAGTTTATTTTCAGGTCTTGTAATGTAAAACTTGCAGTTAACAGTTTTGTACATAGAAATACTTTCCAAATCATTTTTATGCTATTCATGTTATTTTAAGTATATGCTTTCTATAAATGTATGTATGTGCTATAACTTACAAACTGCTGTTAATGATAATCTGACATGTTATTATATTCTGTCTCCTCAGGCAGCTACACAACCCCACCAACTTCCTCATCCTCTCTCTGGCTGTCTCAGACTTTCTCGTTGGCCTCCTGCTGATGCCGGTTGAAATCCTTCTTACAGAGACCTGCTGGTACCTGGGTGACCACATGTGTGCTCTGTATTATATCGTAGAGTTTATCATTACCTCATCTTCAGTTGGAAGTATGGTTCTCATATCAATTGATCGTTATTTGGCTATCTGTGACCCTCTACAGTACACCACTAAAGTTACTCTGGACAGAACAAAAATATGTGTTTGTCTGTGTTGGATCTGCTCTGTTCTCTATAACAGTCTGATTTTAAATCACTTTCTGACACAACCTGATGGACACAACTCCTGCTATGGAGAGTGTGTGGTTATCCTAAACTATATCACAGGAACTGTTGACTTTGTCTTCACCTTTATAAGTCCAATTAGTGTCATTGTAATTCTGTATATGAGAGTATTTGTGGTTGCTGTGTCTCAGGCTCGCACTATGAGGTCTCATATTGCAACTGTCACAGTCCAGAGTACAGTGAAAGTAACTGCTAAAAAATCTGAGATGAAAGCAGCCAGGACTCTTGGTGTTGTAGTTGTTGTATTTGTAATATGTATTTGCCCATATTACTCTCCAGTCCTTATAGGAGAGGATATTGAAGACAGTAGTTCATCCTCACCTATTGCACTGTGGTTGTTTTATTTTAACTCCTGCCTAAACCCTATGATCTATGCCTTTTTCTACCCCTGGTTCAGAAAATCTATTAAACTCATTGTAACACTTCAGATACTGAAGCCTGGCTCCCGTGATGCTAAAATATTGTAAAGATAGACAAGGGTTTTTAAACTCTCCTTAAATGATCTTTGTGGCAGGTGAACACATTAATTTGTTTTTCAGCAAATATGTATAGAAACACTTCAGATACTGCAGCCTGGATCATGTAATGCTAGAATAATTTAGAGAAAGACATGGGAGTAAATTTAATAGAACTCTCTGGGAAGATGGAAATAGCTTGCTTCTTTAGTTTAAGTACAAGGTTTAAAGTTTTAAACCTCCATGTACTCCCAGATTATATGACTGCAGTTTCTGAAGTAATGATGTGGATTAACTACTACAGAAACACTTTTCATAATACAGTCCACAACCAGCACAAGTGTATATACAAAAAATGATAAGTAAGGTATTAATTGCAGTTCCATCTGCAGGTATTCATATCTGTTAAACTCTGTCTGTACTAACTACAAGTACTAGTGTAAGATTAGAATTCATACTGTGCAGTACAGCAGCAAATAAAGTACCATACATATTTAAGTTGAGTGGTTTTTTCTTCTCCCAGTTCCCAGTTAAATAATCAGAACAAAAGATGAACATCAGCTCTGACAATAAGAGCACATAGGTTGAATGGATGTTCATACAAATGAAGGGGATCTTTACCATGTTTTCAAATTCTTTGGCCTTCAAGCAATAGTCAACTGCCCAAATGAACATTGAAAGATGTTTTCTTGCTGTAATCATTCCTCCTGTTCAAATTGCCCTCATAATTCACTTACAATATAACCGAATAGGGGCTAAAATTCCTCCTGTACAAAAAAATATTTAGAAGTTTCATTTAAGCTTCAGATTCAAATGAGTCAAATCAAGTCAATATCTTCCAACATTAGTCTTTGTGGTGGCAAAGTCCCTCTTTTTGTTCCTATACTTCCACCACAGGTCAACAGGGAAACACTGTCCTAGGAGACACAAAGAGGGAAATTGATGCTAAAAAGTCTGTAAATATGGCAGATATCCACTTGATATGACTTACACAATCTACTGAAGCCTCATATACTGTAAGCTTCAACTTTTATATGCATTTTTGCACTAAATAACAGTCTGGAATTTGGCCCCCATCACTTCCACTGAAAGTGCATTTAAAAAAGGTATTTTATGAGCAATTATGAACAGGACAAAAGATTACAGTGAGGGAAACCTATTTCAATGTTTATTTGGGCACTTTATTGTTTAAGTAAGATTTTGAAAACTTTGAACTTAGCCTTTAAAGAGTGATTGTATATTTATGTCATATGTTTAAACTGGAGAGAAAGACCCACAACAACAAGTCCAGTTAGGTTTTATCATGTTAAATTATGCAGCCATTGATATAGTTTCAGACTATGTTTAGTCAGTTACCATGGACTCACTAGATATACATACAATTCAATCTCCTTTTAGGTAAATGACATAAAATGTAACCCGAAGAGGTGAAGAAAGGTCACTAAAAGTGAGAGTGTGATGAGGAAAGAGGAAACAGCTACAGAAAGTACCTGTGTCTGTGACAGTGGGTGGAAGATGAAGAGGTAGCCTGTATGCATGTGACAGAGAGAGAGCGCTATGTAATACTGGTTATATTGCAGGACGCAGCTGTATTCAGTCAAGCAAGCAGCAATCACTATATTATCTCCTATTTCATAATTTCAAAAATTAGATTTTCAGAATATTAAAATTCTATATGCGGCATTGTGAATCATATTCTTACCTATTTAGATGCATGTATATTGCAAGTAGCAGGAGTTCAAAGGTACAGGAACTATATTTCATGATTTACAGGAACTGTATCTATCCCAATATCTGCATGGCAACTGAAGTGTTTCATGAGTGTGCTGCACAGTAATGATGTGGCGCTGTAGTCTGCTCCAAATACTGTACAGAAAGAGTAATGTAAAATTTGCCTCAACTTTGGCTGCTGATCCTTTGTTTGTATGATGTGCAGGTTTGGTAAAAGAGCAACATCTTGTTTGTTCTCTGAGGTGTGATATGTTTTCTAGGATCACCCGTTGATGAGACTGTGTTTCTCTCATGGGAAAGCTTTGTCTGTCAAGCCTGAAAAGCAGGTTTTTTTCACTTGCCAAATATAGAAATACAGTCATACCTGTCATTTAACAGATAAACCCAAACTAACTATGTCACTCTTCCATTACATTCCACACCTGCTGTAAGTCAAGCTTTTGATCCCTTAATGACTATCTGTCAGTCTCCTACATTGTTCTGAGTTTGGCTGCAGTTTCTTGTTGCAATGTGTTACGTAAATCACTGCAAAGCTCATTTAATACATTTTGTGACTAATGTCTAGACAAAGTGCTATACATTTTGCAAATCTGCTGTGTACATTCTCTGTTGATGTGGCTGTCAGTGTTAACTGGGAGCCATGCTAAACACAACAGGTTACAGAGGTTACTGATACCAGCTTTTGTACATACCCTTTGCCCACTACACATCATGTAGCAACCCAAGGAGACTGGCATTTTGTAGCCTGAAATCTCAACAATACCCATGGCACCAGGAAAAAAAGAATCTAAATTTGATAGTAACAACATGTCATCCGTGTAAAAAAACAACTGTTAAAGCTCCCTGCATCCCACCAGCACTTCCTTGATTTTCAAATAATCTCTTATTGATGTTGTCAGTGGTACCAAGTAAAGAACAATGGGGATAGAGGATAACCCTGCCTACTAACACGTTCCAGATTAAAGAAGGGGGCCTAATGCCACTCTTAAGAACCACTATCTGCAGCGCTGAGTAATAAATCTTCATGAAGAGAAAGCGAGAAAGCAGTAGAGTGGAGTAGCTGTCTGAGGTTGTTACCTGATGATCTATCTATCTTTAATAAAACTGACCTGTTTATCATTAAAAATTTGAGGCCTTCAGCAATACTGTGATTGTCATTGAATGTTGGTGGCAGCAGTTCATCTGCCATATACACCTTGGTCAGAATAATTGCTATGCCAATGTTCTTTTATAATATTTGACTGAAAAACCAAGTGATTTACTCGACTTCATTGACAATATGGCCTCCCTAACTTCAGACTCATTGAAATACATTCAACATGTTCACCAGGGTTGGAGATCTGTTTTTGACATTTGCTTTCATTGACAGATCCCTCTGACTTATATAGATTATCATAAAACCTTTTAAAGACCTTGCTGATTCTATTATCTGTCAAAACGTTTTGTTATTTACATAAGTTATATCAATGATTGAAAAATGGATACAATTTAACTTTAAATAAACAATACACAGTTTATTAAAATAACCTTTTATGAATCAAGTCCAAGAGACCATTTGACTCTCCTTCCAGATATGGCAGTGGTTGTTGGCATTCAGTGTGCAGACTCATCATTTGGTTGATCCTGCTTGACATGGAGACTTTGGAGATGAGGTGTGTGGACCTACAGCAAAAGCTGCAATGGGTTAAGCCCAGAAGGTTGAGGACACAAGCCTGTGGGCCCTAAATAGAGGCGTTTCAGCCCCATGCTCATTTGATGGAACAGGGTTTGTCCCAAACTTGTGGAAATTTGATGATGGGTTTTCCCCCACAGCAGACATAGGGCTATCATTAACACATTATTTCACAAGAATGGACCAATTGTTCATCTACCAAGCCATACTAGTAATCCTGACAGTGTGCAGTAATGGTCCTTAAGGCCTGGCTTTGGTCCATAAGGCCAGACAACTGACAATAGAAGATCATTGTGCCATCTGTTTGCACAGTCTCGTCAGTGAAAAGCTCGGCTAATTCTTCAGATCTGGTTGTCACTTGCTTGAACAGCTGGCATGCACTGCATCAAAGAGACAGGTTCAGAGTCACACAAAGACTGTGGCACAATGCCAGAAGATGTTAGGCCTCTTTGTGATCTGTTTTGAAACACTATTGTATTCAGAATATGACTCACAACAGAGGGACACCTTGAGGTCATGTTTCAGGACTTATCTTTGTCAAATCAACATGATATCATGTTGATTTGACAAAATTCTGTTGTGTTTTACTGAGGTCAATGTTTGTGGCCTTCCCTTATTCTACTATTCTTTGGTCTGTTTCAGAGTGTGCTGTATTGTGTTCAGTTTGACTCACACTGTGACTAATTTGGTATACTTTAGGTTACAGGTTGACTAAGGGAAGGAAGTGCAAGATTCAAATGAAAATTAAAATGATTACTACAGAAACAAAGGGGGGAAGGACTTCACAGAGAAACAAACAACTGTAGTCAGGCAACAAGGATGATGGCATGGCATTGACAAAAGAGATAAATCAGATGTACAACAGAGAAGGTTGGTCAGATCATTTCCAGTGCTCAGCAGCCTCTCCTTTTCTTTCTCTGATGATGGGGACACTGAATGGAACTGAACTCTGCTTTCCACAACTACTCAACATTTCCTGCAGAAGGCCAGAACCTCCTCACTCCGAGTCTGTGCTCATTTACATTCTGCTGTCCTTCATCTCTCTGCTCACTGTGACTCTCAACTTGCTGGTCATCATCTCCATCTCCCACTTCAAGTAGCCAAATCTTTGATAAACAGATACATTCATTCATTCAGGTTCATGGAAAAGAAAACAGATGTTGAAACTATTTATGATTTTAAACAAAGCTTTGATGTTTTTCTGGTGGGATATTATATATTTAATATTATATTGGAATGTCCATTAATACTGCAAACATTAATAAGTGTCTTTCTTTCTTTTTTTTTTAATCCAGGCTGCTCCACACGCCTACCAACCTCCTTCTTCTCTCTCTGGCTGTCTCAGATTTCTTCGTGGGTCTCCTCATGTTGTTTCAAATTGTCCTCAGTGGCTGCTGGCTTCTGGGTGACCTCATATGTACTTTGTGTTATGTTTTGAACTACACTATTACTTCTGCCTCAGTAGGAAACATGGTGCTCATATCAGTCGACCGCTATGTGGCCATTTGTGACCCCCTGCATTACCCCAAGAAAGTAAGTGTTAGAGAAACTACAATCTGTGTTTGCATTTGTTGGGTCTGTTCTCTTCTTTACAACAGTCTCATAATGCAGGACAACTTGAAACAACCAGGCAGGTATAGTTCCTGCATTGGAGAGTGTGTAGTCATCATTAACTACATTGCAGGAATTGCTGACCTTATTTTTACTTTAATTGGTCCTGTCACTGTCATTGTAGTTCTATATATGAGAGTATTTATGGTAGCTGTGTCTCAGGCCCGTGCCATGAGATGTCATGTTGTAGCTGTCACACTCCAGCATTCAGAGACTGCAACTGCTAAAAAATCTGAGATAAAAGCAGCCAAGACTCTTGGTGTTGTTATAGTTGTGTTTCTGATATGCCTTTGTCCATACTGTTCATCTCTTGCAGGCCAAAACACCTTGATTGGTTTTACATCTATGTCCTTAGATACTTGGATGTTCTATTTCAACTCCTGTCTAAACCCTGTGATCTATGCATTTTGCTACCCCTGGTTTCAAAAATCTGTCAAATTCATTGTTACACTTAAGATACTGCACCCTGACTCCCATGATGCTAACATACTGTAAAGTCAGACTATGGTGTCACCAATCATTTCTTCTGTAAAGAAGGAATAAAGTCAGAATGTATGAATCCAAAAACCTGGACAAATATAAATATGCCACAGTTCTATAAAGTGCATGTCTCAGAAATCTGAAGATGTGATCATGTTTTCTATTCTCATTATACTCCTTATTTAATGTTGTATGACTCAAATATAATATGTTACCTTTCCATAAAACTTGGGCCTTTTCTATTATTACAGGGAGCATTTTCACATATGTTCACCTCAACTTTTGGAACTTTCTGACATCACAACAGCATTCAAAACCTTGTCTGAAATCAGGATTCAACCAACAGCAGTAATTCAGGCTAAAATAAGCATTAACATGAAAAAACAACATCAGAAGTGTAGTTGAACATGAGTTTTGAGAACTGTGATAGGCAATTTTGTATTTGATTTCAATCATGTGGTATAAAACATCTGCTGTGTCTTATGAAAGGCCCTTCACACCCACATACACATAGGTGTTTCACATTATTCTTTATAGTTAATTCTGCTCAGGTTGAGAGTGGGTGTCACTATACAATAAATTGCTTGAGGTCCCAAACCTTAATCAATAGGAATGTCAGAGGTGTCGCTTGTCTGAGCCTAAACGGTGCTAAAAAGGTTACAGATTTGTGTACGAAATGTCAATCAACAAGAGTCAGTACACAATCACAGAGTCTTGAAGAGAGCCATGTGTCATGAGTCACTTTCACCCTCCTTTCACTGGCTTAACTGGGATGTTCAACCTGAGCTCATAAGCTGAAAGTCTCTTCTCACATCAAGTTTATTTAATTTTGAATCAACATTTTATTTACGTCAACAAAACCACACACCTCATGATGCATTGAATGTAGTGCATACAACATGTCCAGACAATCTCCAAGAGAGTTTTGATAACAGAGTTCATGATCTACACGTAAGAGGGCAAATAACATTTGTCACTGACCCTTTCACTGTAAAACAAAACTGGCTGAAAGTCTCTTTAGTGGTTGATAAATCAGCATGTCAAATATAAATGGTTAGAACAGTCATTTTTTAAGGGAAGGAGCTTGGACTTTGGTCTGTTTCAGAGTGGGCTGTATTGTGTTCAGTTTGACTCACACTGTGACTAATTTGGTATACTTTAGGTCAGGGGTTCTTAACCTTTTTGACATTGAGGCCCATTTTTTCAGTGCAGAGTGGCCTTGGCCCATTAAATATTAACATTGTATAGGTGTAATTGATCTCACTCTTGGTTTGATTTGTATTCAATAATAAACAAAATCCACTTACAGTTCATGAAGAGCATCAATATCTCGCGAAACCATTGGTCAATTTGAAAGACTGACCACTGTAATGAAAGTTCACGCCCTTTAGAAAGTAGTGCAGTTAAATCTATCACAATAGCACAGTTCAACCACTAGATGCCACACTGCTGGAATCAGTGAAATCTCAGCTTTTATTTTGTGTTTAGTTTGTTGTGAAATTAAAGATATGCTTAGACGGAGGAGCATTTTTGCAAATGGTGCAATCAGTTGCTCAGTGCTTGACTTGTGTTTTGTTGAGCTGTAAATGGTTGTGCTGGCTCAATAGCTGAGCTTCTTCTAAACAAAACGGTGTGTCATGACTATAGTCGTGCTTGTTTAACTACCCTCAGATGTTTTTCATTTATAGGGGGTGCTGTTGCCACCGCTGGCAGAGGCTCTTGGGCTTAAGAGGATAAATAAATAAATTCCCTACCTCCATTCACAAAGCCCTACTTGATGAAGCCAGGATTGTACTTGTGCAAAATGTTTGTCTTTTAAGGGGGGTGGGGGGGTCAGCACCACTTTTGCCTTCTTTTCTATGTTTTAAAAATGTCTCCATCACATTTGCTACAGGTGAGCGGCTAGCTAGCTGAATGTCTTCTTCTGTTCTTCTGTGAGCTTGTTAAACAACTGACTGACCCATTATAGCCACCATGTGGTCAGAGGCTGCATTGTAACTGAGCATCTCATGGATAACATCTCTGGTGTCCTCAGTTGATAACCTACAATATGCAGTCCTGCGGCCTTAGGTGTAAAACCGAAACTTCTCTGCGGCCCTCTAGGTGGCGCTTGCGGCCCACGTGTGGGCCACGGCCGTATGGTTAAGAATCACTGCTTTAGGTTACAAGTTGACTAAGGGAAGGAAGTGCAAGATTTAAGTGAAAATTAAAATGATGACTACAGAAATAAATAGGGGTGAAGGACTTCACAGAGAAAAATAGGGGGGGAAGGACTTCACAGAGAAACAAACAACTGTAGTCAGGCAACAAGGATGAGGGCATGGCACTGACAAAAGAGATAAATCAGTTGTACAACAGAGAAGGTTGGTCAGATCATTTCCAGTGCTCAGCAGCCTCTTCTTTTCTTTCTCTGATGATGGGGACACTGAATGGAACTGAACTCTGCTTTCCACAACTACTCAACATTTCCTGCAGAAGGCCAGAACCTCCTCACTCCGAGTCTGTGCTCATTTACATTCTGCTGTCCTTCATCTCTCTGCTCACTGTGACTCTCAACTTGCTGGTCATCATCTCCATCTCCCACTTCAAGTAACAGATACATAGAATGGTTTATGGAAAAGAAAACAGATGTTGAAACTATTTATGATTTTAAATAAAGCTTTGATGTTTTTCTGGTGGGATATTTTATGTTTAATATTATATTGGAATGTCCATTAATACTGCAAACATTAATAAGTGTCTTTCTTTCTTTCGTTTTTAAATCCAGGCTGCTCCACACCCCCACCAACCTCCTTCTCCTCTCTCTGGCTGTCTCAGATTTCTTCGTGGGTCTCCTCATGTTGTTTCAAATTGTCCTCAGTGGCTGCTGGCTTCTGGGTGACCTCATATGTACTTTGTATTATGTTTTGGATTACACTATTACTTCTGCCTCAGTAGGAAACATGGTGCTCATATCAGTCGACCGCTATGTGGCCATTTGTGACCCCCTGCATTACCCCAAGAAAGTAAGTGTTAGAGAAACTACAATCTGTGTTTGCATTTGTTGGGTCTGTTCTCTTCTTTACAACAGTCTCATAATGCAGGACAACTTGAAACAACCAGGCAGGTATAGTTCCTGCACTGGAGAGTGTGTAGTCATCATTAACTACATTGCAGGAATTGCTGACCTTATTTTTACTTTCTTTTGTCCTGTCACTGTCATTGTAGTTCTATATATGAGAGTATTTATGGTAGCTGTGTCTCAGGCCCGTGCCATGAGATGTCATGTTGTAGCTGTTACACTCCAACATTCAGAGACTGCAACTGCTAAAAAATCTGAGTTAAAAGCAGCCAAGACTCTTGGTGTTGTTATAGTTGTGTTTCTGATATGCCTTTGTCCATACTGTTCATCTCTTGCAGGCCAAAACACCTTGATTGGTTTTACATCTATGTCCTTAGAGACTTGGATTTTCTATTTCAACTCCTGTCTAAACCCTGTGATCTATGCATTTTGCTACCCCTGGTTTCAAAAATCTGTCAAATTCATTGTTACACTTCAGATACTGCACCCTGACTCCCATGATGCTAACATACTGTAAAGTCAGACTATGATGTCACCAATCATTTTTTCTGTAAAGAAGGAATATAGTCAGAATGTATGAATCCAAAAACCTGGACAAATATAAATATGCCACAGTTCTATAAAGTGCATGTCTCAGAAATCTGAAGATGTGATCATGTTTTCTATTCTCATTATACTCCTTATTTAATGTTGTATGACTCAAATATAATATGTTACCTTTCCATAAAACTTGGGCCTTTTCTATTATTACAGGGAGCATTTTCACATATGTTCACCTCAACTTTTGGAACTTTCTGACATCACAACAGCATTCAAAACCTTGTCTGAAATCAGGATTCAACCAACAGCAGTAATTCAGGCTAAAATAAGCATTAACATGAAAAAACAATCAGAAGTATAGTTGAACATGAGTTTTAAGAACTGTGATAGGCAATTTTGTATTTGATTTCAATCATGTGGTATAAAACATCTGGTGTGTCCTATGAAAGGCCCTTCACACCCACATACATATAGGTGTTTTATATTATTCTTTATAATTATAATAGTCATTATAGAATAAATTACTTGAGGTCCCAAACATTAATCAATAGGAATGGCAGGGGTGTCGCTTGTCTGAGCCTAAAAGGTGCCAAAAATGTTACAGATGAGTGTAAGGAAATCAATCAGCAACAGTCAGTACACAATCACAGAGTCTTGAAGAGAGCCATGTGTCATGAGTCACTTTCACCCTCTTTTTCACTGGCTTAACTGGGACGTTCAACCTGAGCTCACAAGGTGATGCCTCATGATGCAATGAATGTAGCGCATAAACAATACTGTATATCCAGACAATCTCCAAGAGAGTTTTGACAACGGAGTTCATGATCTACATGTAAGAGGGCAAGTAACATTTATTATTGACCCTTTCACTGTAAAACAAAACTGGCTGAAAGTCTCTTTAGTGGTTGATAAATCAGCATGTCAAATATAAATGGTTGAACAGTCATTTTTAGGGAAGGAGCTTGGAGTTTTGTGAAACACTAACAGAGAAATATCAAATGACTGTCAAGGTCTGGGTCAAAATCTTTTTTAATACAGACATGTGAAGATTGATTTCAAAAGGATTGTGAAAAACAAGTAACGTTAGTCCTGCTGGGTCAAAAATACCAAAATTAACTTTTGAAAAACAGTGTGTTGTTATTGCTCTTACGGTCGTGTGCACGTGTTTGCGTCTGCTGGGTGCTGGTGCCTAAAGCAACGTGAGTGATGTAACTTTCTAAAGCCGTGCAGCTATTTCATGGTTCTTAATTTGTGATCGGTCAGCCTCGCCTTTACTTTACATATGTCATCACTGACAGCACTTACAATAGATCTGTCGTACTTTTACCTGCCCTGTTGCATTCCAGACGAGTTCTCTGCTTTGAATTTAGCATTTGAACTTTAAGATGTTTTTCTTCAGTATTGTCTTTTGTATTTCTTTAGAAACACCACATGTCCAACCAGTTAAAGATCCCACACAAAAGAAATTTGTATTTGCAAACTAAATATAGACATAACACAGAACGTCTATTATTCTGGGTGAAAGAAATAAAGGCTCAACACACAAACTGTAATTATTAATCAATACTTTGGCTTTATCAGGTTCATATCAATACTGTTTTATTTATATTGCATTATACTGCATTTCTTTATGGTAGTTGCATACAAAGCATAAATAAAGATGATACGAGATGCATAATAGATTATAACACACAGTTGTTGTTCCCCTTCAAAACAGATGATCATATCTTAGAATAACATTTAAAAAGGTATTGATAAGATTGGCACACTGTCAAGTTGCAGTCACCATCAGCATCAGTTAATTACATATTTGGAAACTGGAATGTTGCGTGACAGAGGCCAGTGTGGGAGGACAAAAGGTAACAAGCTGTGACCATTTTTTCACTTTGCAGGGGAGTTGACAAGATTGTGAACATGTAAAAAGACAGTGATGTGTCCTTCACACAGACAGACAGTCAAAGAGCCTGTGAAACTTCTCTTCAAACCCAGAGCTGCTTGACTTCCTTGCTTTTCTACAACAGCTGCAGAGGGTAAGATAACCTGGGATCTCTTGAATCACTTCTTGTCTCCATAGGCTTTAATTTTCATCCAATGGCTGTTAAGATAGTGGAATACAAACAAGAAAAACAAAACATTTTTGAATAGTTAAAAGAACAAACAAACAAACAGAAATATATATTATACAACATATATTAAAAGTAATTGTGCATACATAAAGAGTCTTTTTTCACACAGCTAATTATCCAGACTTACTAATTGAAGCAGCAGCATAAATGATTGCAAATAACAATTACTCCCAAATTACTACCAATTTACCTACAGTAAGATGACATCATTTCAACACTTTTTTTAAAAACCCTTCATCAGAATGCAATGTGGCTGAATGTGGGTTTGGGAAAAAGTCATACCTGGATGTTTATTTCTTTTTGTTCCTCCTAAAATAAAATGAAAAAGGTTTTAGTCAGTAGAATGGCTCTACAATTATAGTATATTATAGAACAGTTTGTTTGGTCACAATGGAACCACTTATAACAGAACATTTTTTTTAAAATGTTCTGTTATAAGTGGTTCCATAATTAAAATTTAGTCACTTCAATTACATATTTTAGAAGAACATATTTAGAAATATAACCATTCACACATATGTGGTATGTGGCATAAGTTCATCCTATTGTATATATTTGTCCCTTTACAACTAAAAATTAATATACACCGATCTTAATTTTCCGCATAGACATGTGACTTAAAGTCTACTCAAACTATGTTTCAGCTCCCTGCCAGTGGACCTCCAACATGTTCTGTTTCACACTGTACCTGGCTGCAGTCAGCCTGCTGACAGGTAAGACGGCTTCAAAACTCAAGCACAGCCACACTGACTTTCATCACTTATCAACCATTTTGTAAGTCTCTGTAGTATATTGTGATTGGGACACAAGTAGGTCCAACATGTGTCAAGCTCATTGACCAGGTCAGATGTTAACATGTTAGCCCTCATCACTCTGGATTTCTGAGTGGTGATTGATGATGAATTGTGAAATCTGTTTGGTATTTGGTGTAAGAATCTGCTGTGCCTAATGTGTGTCTCCATATCTTTAGGAACTGCTGCAATAAAGCAGACATTTACCAATTCTGGGGAGATGAACATTGCCACTTGTCCCATCACCTATTATGGACAGACATATGAAAAAGTATATGTGAGTGTTATAAAGTCTCATGTTTAAGATATATACATGTCTTTACACCTACAGTCATTACTGTCCCCTTGTAGCCACCTTTAGTGGAGATCAACCATTATAAGACAAATTGACTGATATAAAAATGTGGACTGATTTTGAAATATGAATGTAACTATTTATCATCATCAGGAGATTCAGACTGCTTTATTTCTGTTTTTATTCATCACCAACATTTGGTTTCCTCCTCCATTAGAAATGTCAATGTTGTAAAGCTGATTTAATTCTCACATTTTGAATGCAGGGACATAGGAGTGGCTTTATGATAAAAATAAACATGCTTTATTAAGTCATTAAATAGACATAATCATTTAATGCAATATATTTAAACTATATGACTAAACAAATGATGAACAAAACTTTTCTGTTCTTATTGCTATTACTGCTCTGATTTGAACAGGTGGCCTTCAATGCTAGCAGATTTGCAGTTTGCTTCAATGGCCTATACAAACCTGGAATCAAGAATGACTGTATTCTGATGTCTGGAGGGACAGCAGACAGGGGTGATTTGTCAGTACTTACAAAACAAATACCTACCGGATCTGGGGTTCATAAACTTCTTCCAAACCTGAAGAATGCTGGAGAATGTGTCAACGTAATACCTCTAAAAGATAGTCAAGAATCTGAAGTGAGTGTTTTCAGTTTCATGACTTGTTAATCACTTTGATGTTTTTTGTTTTGTTTTGACTTTTGTTTTTTTGGTGAAACTCGTCTGAGCGTCTTTCACATTTTCTGTTGACAGATTGAACAAATTGAACTCGGAAACTTTGGCTCACAAGCAATTCTGGCAATCAAGACATATTCTGGGTACACAAATGTTGATGTTGTAAGTACAAGTTCGATCTATGCCGAAAAATATGTAAGATTTGATACATGGATATACTTTTAACAGTGTGATGTGAGTCTGTGAAACAGATCATACGTCTCAATTCAGGAACTGGATCAGTATCTTACACTAGTCAGTTGTTGGAGCATTCTAGTAACCTACATAGAGATGCTCCATTATGAATCACTGGTCACATGAGGTGGTTCAGGAGACTCACATTACTTTATTTTGGTTTTCAAAGTTTTAGCTTTAGTTCAGTTGGAGTCTTGACCTAGTGTTTCCAGTCATAGTCTACTATGTTTTTTTGGTACTTTGTAGGTGGCTGATGCACAGGTTGATGGCCAAACAGTTTCTAAGCTGAAATTTCAGACAAATGAAACAAGCAAGGGTGTCATCACAGATATGAGTGGATGCAGACTCTCAGGTTAGTAAATCCAAGGGTGATTTGGGGCCTCAAAAGCAGAACTGTAACATTTAAAATGTTGTTTCTTTGGCTTTATAAAACATATACTCTGGTTAGTAAAGCCTGACTTTTTAAACTATACTTACTTAAACCTCTCCCAATTTCCAGGTGTTGTGTATAAGACTAATACGACAGTTAAGGACCCAAACATCTGCTCTACTGTCACCTGTGATGTGACTGGTGTCGCTACTGCCGTCAGTTATTGTAGCCGCAATGAGCGTTGCCAGGGCGATGGCAGGTAAATATTTTTTGCCTCATATTTGGAAGGAAGTGCTGACTGATACAGATAATTCATTTCTCATTCATGACAAAACAAAAACTTGATTTATAATCAGTCTATGGAAAATTACGTTAATGCTGTGACCTTTCACCTCTTGGTTTGATCAGATTTACTGTTCCATCAAAATGGAAATAATTTGTTTCTATTTACAGTTTTCATGACACATATTGTCATCATTTCTCCATTATTTTCTATTTTTTGTTTGTTCGTGGGTGTTTCCAGTTCCTACTTATTACCAGTCTTTTCATCAGTCACATTCTAATTGTGTAATTTTCTATTTGTGTGTGTCTCTTCCTGCCTCCATCAGTTGCGCCTTGCACACTACATGCACGATGACAGGCTCCACCGTCATCGATTTCATTGGTAGAGTTCACTTTGTTCCAGATCGATGTGCATACAATTTAATGAAGTCCTCATCAATCCCAGACTTCCAGGTTCTGGGGGTTTTCCAGGAACGACGCCGTAAAGATATGAGTTTTTTGGACCATGTGATACTGCAGCTGGATGGTCCAGGTGTTCAGATTTCTCTGGGACAAGGTGGCAGAGTTCAGGTAAGTTAGGTACTGCCACAATTGGTAAAGTAATGAGTTAGTCTCTAAAGTACTGTAATGTATAATTACAGCTCATTAATCGCTGATGCCCAGTACATTCCAGGCAGTTTCTGATTAAGGTATTATGGGCCCCAGTTTTTTGTGAAGCCCCTATGATCAGATATCACCAAGAACTGAGAGAACCATGACATGTTTGGTGGAAAAGCAATAGGTTGAAATATGAGATTACTCATATAAAGTCATAGGCATGGACAGGAATGCAGGTTTACACACACCCATACACACACACACCCCTACACACACACACACACACACACACACACACACACACAAACACACACACACACACACACACACACACACACACACACACACACACACACACACACACACAACCTTGTTTTCAGCAAGACAAAAATGCAGACTCAGACCCATAGTTCAAATTAAAATGAAATTAATTTGAAAAACTAACTTCTCTCTTTGTTATAACATGGTGCACAGGCACAAATTCAAATTGGTATATAAATAAAATGGGTGATGCAGCCTAATATTAGCACAGGGACAATAAAAAGAAAAACACTGCCAGAAGTATCTAAAGTAATTCACATAAATGCATTCACAAATCAAAGTAATTAAAAAAAAATGCTGAATGACTGAGATGGCTTTTCACTTTTTTGAGTTTCCATTACACTATAATTTTGAGAGTGCTTATCACAATGAATTAATATTTATCATATTTAAACTTCTTTTAAAACACTTTCCACAATTATCATTAGCATATATGATGTCTCTGTTCGGCCGCATATGCACAGAGAAGAAAAGAGAAGAAACTACTAGATGTTGTTTTGCAGGTTTACGGTTTAGAGTTAACAATTTACAATAGTAATACAATTTAAATAGTTATACAGTAGTAAGTTAAAGTAAAGCAATCTGAGGAACTTTTCAGGGGAAGAGAAGAACAACCTGTGTGCCATTCAGTCATTATGACAGCATGTGGTGGTTGTAAAAAGAAATTGCACTATCTAAGGCCATTTATGAAAGCAAAGTGATGTAGTTCTCTCATTAAGCCACTAAGGGGCAGGCAAAGGCACACTATCTGAAGTTCCATTTGTGCCAGAGAAACATGTTACAGCTGACAGTAGTATAACTGTGTCTTTTTACCTGTAGGTTTGTATTGCATGTTGTTTTTATTGTATGTCATTTATGTGCTGCAACTTTTTTCCCTGTCTCCGAGACAAATTTCTCCCTGGTAGAGACCAATAAAAGTAACCTAACCTAACCTAAATACAATGCATAATGATAATGTGGCCATTGCCTCCTCTGCTCGCTCCTTGTGAAATAACATGAAATTACAAAATAATCATAATAATATCAAATGAAATCACTGAATGCTGCTGTGCATTTATGTGTATTGTGATATTTGAATGAGTTTCTCCTCTCTGTTGTGATGAAGCTGAACAACAAATTGTTGGCACTCAGCGCCACCCCTGCAGTTTTCCATGGTGTGGAGCTCTTTAAAGACCAGACAGGTGTGACTGCTAAGATGTCAGCATCCAAATACACAGTTTCTGTAGTCTTTGATGGCACCACTGCACAGATCCACATGACCGGTAAAGACAAATGAAATTCCAGATATATACAGTATATTTAAAAAGACTATCGACTTAAAATATTGTGTTGACACTTTCTATGCTGTGTTCAAAGTGACAAACAAAAATAGTATAAAACATTTCAATAAAATTATACCTGTTTTAACAGTCTTATGAAACTGTCTCATGTTTGAATCAGTGAATGGCAGCTGTCATTTAGTGTCTTACTGTGTTGGTCCACTTTCAAAATTTGACTCATATTCTCTCCTGAAACTGTCCAGGATCAAGTGAAGCACCCGTGCAAGGTTTATGTGGCAGTTCCAACAGGACTGTTAGTGAAGAGGGAGTCTCTAAATACAGCGCCTCTGGGTAAGATCACAAACACGCTAATTTAAATGAAAGGGCTTTTAATGCAAAACTGTTGGCCAGTCTTTGATCGTTTGCTGTTTGTCATCCCACAGTTGTAAGACACAGCATGATGACGCTGCTGATAGTACGATCAACTGCAATGCCACAACTAAATGGTAAATGCAAACCCTCATAAACACAGCACATTCATCTCTGTGGTATGCTACTTTGTCATGCAGTGACTTCTTTTGACCTATTAGGATCCTCAAACTATCCACTTTTGCATGGGGACAGTTCACAGTGTGTCATACAGTTTAAGGTGTACACTACACTTGTCCTATGTTTCAGCTCCAGCAGGAGTCACAAAATTAAACTTGATAATGAAACTATAATAAATGCAATTGAGAAAAACCTTTGTATTGTTTCTCCTTGCAGACTGGATTTTCATGCCCCATTTTCCTACTCTGCTTTATTACAACAGGTGTAATCTCCTGAAACAGACTCCCTTCACTGCTTGCAACATGCACATTGACCCAAAGCCTTTCATCACTGCCTGTACACAGACTTTGTGTAAATACCCTGCAGTGGATGGTCTCAAATGCCAGTTCCTGGAGGCCTACGCCAGAGCCTGCTACCACCGCAGCAAAGTCACAGTAAAAGACTGGAGGTCAAAGAGCCGCTGCTGTAAGACAATCTTTCAGTTTCTTCTGTTCTAAGATGATATAAAACTATAACATGATAAATGAACAAGAGAAGAATCCTGCATGGGTCCAGTTGCCTACCTACGTCCACTCAGAATCAATTCCAGACCTGATGTGAACCTGTGTGTTTCAACCTCGTATAGCACCTTGCCATCAGGTGTATGAAGGCTGAAGAACGTGTTTAATTTTAAGCTTTTCAGATCCTTCTTGATGATCTCTTGACCTAAAATCAACTCCTTAATTGGGTAGAATCACAAGACTGTATTGTAATTTTTATTTTGCGATTCCTTTTATTTATTTTTCATTTGAAAATTACATCTATTCATTTATTCTGTGTGTGTGTGTGTGTGTTTGCAGCTGATGTCACTCGGGCCTGTCAGGACAAATTCTGCAGTGCTCATGAGTTCTGTGGTGAAAAAACCAGAAGTCGGGAAACCCGCTGTGTCTGCCGAGCCATTTTTGCCTCCAAATACAGATCTACTAGCAGTTTTGGTACGTCAGCTATGACACAAGAAAGTCTCAGCTACTGGATTTTGGGATGGATTTTTTTTCAGATTTGTGGAATAGCTGTGAAATACCCATAGACCTCATATTAGATTCCAATATAAAGCTAAAACATACCTTCTTACAAATCAAGTAGCATTTGTTTATTTCTGACTTCTTCCATTGGTCTCAATAATACAGAGTGAACCGTTAATCTTTTCAATCTTGCATGTAGTAGTATTCAGAATTATTAAAAGGATCAAATGCAAAAATGCACAAAACTGATAATGATAACCCACCTAAAAGATTATTCTCAATGTTGCATTTATGTTAGCATGTTCCTCATCTCTGCTTTTGCTATATATATTTTCAGGTGAGCCGACGGTCTGCAAGCATAAGTCTGCGTCACTAACTCTGGCTGGATGTCTTTTGGAAGACAAAGGCATTGACTACTCTGTCCTACACCTCAATGACGAGTCCTGCAAAGGTGAAATGAACAATCTGACCCACATGGTGACGTTCAACTTCAATAGCAGGAACACTTGTGGTACAGTGATTGTGGTAAGTATCACCCCCCTCACAATATTTGATAGCATAGAGGCCAACAGGAAACAGGGAAAGATTAAAGTGATCTCCCTCCCCCATATTTTAAAAATCCACAAGAGGACTGGGGTTCAACAACAACACTATTACTATTACTACAATAGTAATCAGTGTAGCATGAATAGTAACGTAGAGCTGGTAGTCAGCAGCTAACCAACCATGAGAAGCTGCTGTCAGACTATCCATGTCCACAATGGAAAGGCATAGACTCTGGTGGAGTTTTGACAGTCACTAGAGGCACATTTGGTTAGCTGGCGTTGTGCCATTTATCCCTGATGCAGCAGCTGATATATGAAATAGATCAAGAAGTCTTGCCTAATATGTCACAATTAGGGAGGGACAGAGAATTTGACTGAACTCAATTTTCAATCCATGGTCGAATATTCAACTTATAAATGCATGATATGGAAACTTGAGGTCTCCGAGTGCACTTACACTGAGAATGGACTTTACAGTGAAGTATGAGACATCTTGTCCAACAGTTAAATTTCTGAAATAAAATATAGTTGCATGTTTATTGTTTATGGGTTGGGTTATGAGAAGGATTAGATGTTATTTTATGAATTTCTAACAAGGTAATTCAACTTTTTGTGGATTTTTTTTGTTGAATTATTATTCAAAGCAGAGTATTTTTCTTTGTCTTAAAACATATCTGGAGGGTATCTCTAAATAATCACTTTTTTTAAATAATCATTTAATAACCTAATGACTGGTTATAGGTAAACTTGCATGAGAAGTAACAATGTCAGCGTCTTTTTGACCATTCTAGGCAAACGACAGTCAAGTTATCTACAAGAACACCGTCATGACACGGAACAGCTCCATGTACGGCCTGATTGAACGTCACAACAAAGCACATATTGACTTTACCTGTTCATACATTCAGCCAGATATCAAGAGCTTGGGCATCAAAATCAAACAGAGGTGTGTGGTGGTTGCACAGCATGTTGTTCCAGATGTGTTGAACAAAATGACTTTTAAGGCTGACTGAACTTCACTTGGTTTTTGTGTAGCTTGGTAGAGTAACAAAGTGTAAGCGGAAGGCAACTTATGATGTCTTTCCTTTCCAGCTCTCTGAGCCAGAAGATTGCATCTGGACAATGGATTTACAATCTGACAATGACAGTATACACTGACCCTGACAGCAAGGACCCGATTCAGTCAGGCACAGAAATTCAACTCGATCAGACTATCTGGGTGGAGCTGAAGACAGATGGGCTGGATGAACAAATTGTTGCAGTGACCGACTCCTGCTGGGCAACAGATCAGCCATCGCCAAGCGGGAGCTTAAGATATGACCTCATCATCAAAGGGTGAGCCACACAGAAATGCTCATGGTGACCAAACTTGTGTCTTTGTTGTTGATGGACAGTACCTGTCATGTCTCCTTTCCTGTTTCTGAGCAGCTGCCCTAACCCTGCAGACCAGACAGTGAAGGTAAAGGACAACGGAGTGGGCACATCCAACCGCTTCTCATACAGCACGTTCCGGTTCTCTGGCCAAAGTGACAATATCTATCTGCACTGCAGAGTCAAACTTTGTGTCACGCAGGGTAATGCCTGTGTCCCGGTAATTCAAGTTCTTGACTATACTCACAAAAAATACATATGAAATTATTAAGTGTCAAATGTAAAAATATTGGCACATATTTGCTTTTGCTAATCCTAAACCTTAATCTCTCCATGTTTAAACTTCCTCCCAGAATTGTAGCCACGGTGCAAGGAGGCGCAGATCACAGCCGTCAAAATATGAGGATGAAAACCCTGGCCTCATCACCATGGCTTGGACTGCTTAGGTAATTTTGCTTAATGGCATCTGAGCAGAATGTCCAGATTATCTATGATCTCTGATTATCTATGTCTTTTTCTAACCCTGGTTTAGATAATGTCCTATGCTCATTGTTACACTTCAGATACTGTGGTCTGACTCCTATGATACCAATAATATATAAGTTTCTGTAGTGAACCCTTTCTTTAAAAAGAGAAATATTATATACGTTAAGAGTACAATGTCTGAATTTTTGAATGTATACACACTGCTCCATTGTCTTCCTTATATTGTTATCGTCAGTCATAACCACACTGGAAGGGAATACCATAAAATATTTACTTTTCTCAACTTTACATGAATACACAATGATGAGTTTCTAAGCATTATGAGGATGATCTGGATAACTCCATCCCAAAATCCATATCCCAAAAGATCTAAAATGTAAACTTAAATATCTTATAACAGATAATCCCAGTAAAATAACCCTAACCCTAACCCTAATTTAATTTATTATGAGTATCTCTTGGTGACTGTAATATATCACACATCATTTGCTGTTTTAATCCCTTACACAGATTTTTTGGCCCTGTTCACACCTGGCATTGAAATGTGTCTTGGATGATCTAATCACAAATGGACAGCTCTAAGTGTGTCAGTGTGTCTAAGCACTGTTATCTATGTCTTTTTTCTACCCCTGGTTTAGAAAATGTCCTACACTCATTGTTACACTTTAGGTACTGCAGTCTGACTCCTGTGATATCAACAGAAACACTATTAAGTATCTGTAGTGAAAGCTTTTCTTTAAAATGAGATTTATTATAGGTTACTAATGATAATACTAAAGCTTATGTTCTTGCAAAAGTACACTGTCTCTTTAAATGTATACACACTCCATTGCCTTCTTTATTTTGTTGATGTCAATAAAAGATTTACTCTGTATTTGTTTCAAAAACTTTTCTCACTTTTACATGAACACGATGATGACATTTTAAGATCTCAACTTAAAATGTAAATTTAAATTTAAAAAAAATGTGATTTTGTTTTTTAACACATAGTTGTAAAAGCTTGTAGGAATAGATTGTCAGAGACATTCCTTATATTTTCATTAGATATTAAACAATGAACACATGAAAAGTAAAGTGGCACAGAGCAGATCATGATCAGAAACTGTCAATGAGCTCATCTGAGAGAATGGTGGATAAAAACAAACGATATTCTGAATAATCAAGACCTAGGTATCCCCAAAATACTAACAACTGGGTTTGCTTTGCTGGAGTGCTGCTTGTGCACCATGGAAACAGAACCCTATGAGACACAGAGCAAGACAGGAGGAAGGTCGATGTCCAAGAAATGCAGATGAGTTGGAGAGAACAAGGAGATTAAAGAGCTGTGTGGACAAGAGATTGCTCAGAGGGCTTCCAGAGCTCTACAGCCTCTCCTCTTTCTCATGACTGAGGTTATGGGGGAAGTTGATCTCTGCTTTCCACAACTCTTCAACACCTCCTGCAGGAAGCCAGAACCTCCTCACAATAATACTTTGCTTATTTACATTCTGCTGTCCTTCATCTCTCTGCTCACTGCAGCTCTCAACCTGCTGGTCATCATTTCCATCGCTCACTTCAGGCAGATAATCTTCACTGCATTAGCAAATACATTGATATATTGTGGTTTGATTGTCAGGAAAAAGCGGCTTAGCCATGAGGTCTTTACATACTGCTTGCTAGTCTATTTAGTCATACTGTGATTTGTCATCATTACAACTTTTTGCAAAACTACTTTTAATATTTCTTACAATATTAACGTGATTTCATCTCACTGCAGGCAGCTCCACACTCCCACCAATTTTGTCCTCCTCTCTCTGGCTGTCTCAGACTTTCTTGTTGGTCTCCTGCTGTTACCTGCTGAAATCCTGTTGACAGAGACCTGCTGGATCCTGGGTGACATCCTGTGTGCTCTGTATTATCTGTTACCCATCATAATAATCTCTGCCTCTGTAGGAAACATGATGCTCATATCAGTTGATCGCTATGTAGCAATTGTTGACCCTCTGCATTACTCCATAAAAGTCACTAAAAGAATAGTTACAATTTGTATTTGCCTGTGTTGGATTTGTTCTGTTTTCTATAGCATCGTCCTTTTATATGATAACCTAAAGCAACCAGGCAGGTATAATTCCTGCGAGGGAGAATGTATGGTTAATATTACAGGAGCTGTTGACCTTGTTATGAGTTTCATTATTCCCATTACTGTCATCATAGTTCTGTATATGAGAGTATTTGTGGTTGCTGTGTCTCAGGCTCGTGCTATGAGGTCCAGCATTAAAGCTGTTTCACTCCAACTTTCAGTGAAAGTAACAGTTAAGAAATCTGAGATTAAAGCAGCAAGAACTCTTGGTATTGTTATAGTTGTGTTTCTGATGTGTTACTCTCCATATTACTGTGTGTCTCTCACTGGCAAGGACATCTTGATTGGTACTGCAACTGAGGTCTTCATGATTTATCTGATGTATTTTAACTCTTGTCTCAACCCTGTCATATACGTCTTTTTCTACCCCTGGTTTAAAAAAACCATTCGTCTCATTCTTACTCTTAAGATACTGCAGCCTGATACTTGTGACGCCAACGTACTGTAGCCACAGATTGTAGAATGGGTGAAAAGGTTATAGTTATGTTGTATTACAGTGTGATGTTGTATGCATATATCTATTTACACGATTCTTTTTAA
Source organism: Scomber japonicus (assembly GCF_027409825.1). NCBI lineage: Eukaryota > Metazoa > Chordata > Actinopteri > Scombriformes > Scombridae > Scomber > Scomber japonicus. The sequence continues at coordinate 25,436,085 of NC_070588.1, forward strand.
AAACTGCTTTTAAAAGTGTTTTTAGAAACTGACAATGTAGGAGCTGGAAGATGAGTATCTCTTTGTGACTGTAATATAACGTACATCATTTACTATTTTTATCCATTACATGCTTCTTTGTTGGTACAGTCACATCCATAAAATATGTTAATTTGTAAAGGGGTTAATGTTGATGATGAAATGATCTACAGGTTCAGGAGTAACCAGTTAATTTACCTTTTCACACCTGGCATTAAAATGTGTTTTGAGTGATCCAATCACAAGTGGACAGCTCTAAGAATGTCAGTTCACATCCGCCCGTCTGTCTCAATTGACCACTTGTGACCGGATGTAACTTCCCCCAATGTTAACCTTCATAAAAAATGTGGCAATATGTGGTCTGATCTGAGTGACCGGACCTCAATGTGCGCTCAATGTGTCATAATTGCTTTCACACCTGTAAATGGAACTGTCCACTTGTAAATGGATGACCAAAGACATTTATTAATGTCAGGGCCTTTATTTTCATTCATTTTTCATTAAAAGGCCCAGTTTGATGCTTTTTCTAACATATTCTAATGCTTTCACTTGCTGTATGTGTTAAATGAAAAATAAAATAAACTGACAATAAATCTACATCAAAGTGGTCTTCATCTAAAACACATCATTATGTTCAGTGGCAGCTGGTGACAAAAATGTCTGGGGGGGCAGTTTAGTTTAGTGTCAGACAAACCGTACCATCACTTCTTACTGCAGCAAAAGAAAGAAAGAAAGAAAAGATCTAAAAACAACACAACAAACTGTAATGTTGCCTAAACACAGTCAGTATAATAGTATTAGTACTGTATCATGTTATTAATACTAATATTAATAACAACAACCAAAAATATAATAAGACTAAGACTATATTAAATGTGCCCTGGTGAAATTAAACCAGCACAGGACACAGGAATATCTTTTTGTGGTCTTTATTCTGAGCAGGAAATTTGAATATTCAGTTTAGATTTTAAAAAACAGTAAAAAAAAACAAAAACAAACAAACACTGAAAATAATAGTTAAACTAGGTGACCAGATACACGACTCTGGTGGAAGAAATAGGTGGCCATAATAAGTCCAACATGTTTGTTGAGCTTTTTGTGGATTTCTGTGCCTGTGTTGTCAAAAACGTTTAAATATTGCTTTAAGAGCTAATTACTGAAACTGTTACACAACATTTCAAAATAATATCAGAATTTAATGTAAATGTTAGATGCAAAGAGAGAGAAAAAAGTGCAGGTATCAGGACAAGATGGGGAAAAAAGTATGTTGACTAGACTGAGGGAGGTCCTCCATCAGGCTAGTTGTAAACAGGGTGGAGGGGGGGGCAGGTGTGATAAAATAGCTGTGTGACAGAGAGCCTTAGCCAGGAAGCTCTGCAGCTTCTCCTCGATGACGATGGAGAGCTTGGAGGGAGCTGGACTCTGCTTTCCACAACTGAACTCCTCCTGCAAGATACCCAAACGCCCCTACACTGAGACCATGCTGATAAATGTTCTGCTCTCTTCCATTTCTATGGTCACTGTTGCTCTTAACCTGCTGGTCATCATCTCCATCTCCCACTTCAGGCACATATAATATACACTAAAAGATAGAAACTTCCCATTAGCTAAGGTGTTATAATTTATATACTATATAACTTGACCTAAGGGAAGACATAGCTTTGATCTTGTATATAAGTGTTACATCTACTGCTATGTTTTGTTTGTGTGACAATCTCCCTTTTGCATTTAGACAGATTATTGCATTATTCTATTTGCAGATTTTTTGTTATGACTGTATGTTTACAAAATGTTGATGATATTCTAACCCTCCAGGCAGCTCCACAACCCCACCAACCTCTTCCTGCTCTCTCTGGCTGTCTCGGATCTCCTTGTGGGTCTCCTGCTGATGCCTATTGAAATAATCTACATTGACACCTGCTGGTTTCTTGGTGACATTGTGTGCACTTTGTATTATGTTGTAGACTACACTATTACCTCTGCCTCAGTAGCCAACATGGTGCTATTGTCATTTGACCGTTATATAGCCATTTGTGACCCTCTGCATTACCCCACCAAAGTCACTAAGAGTAGAGCAGAAATCTGTGTGTGTCTGTGTTGGTTTGGCTCTGTTTTCTATCGGATCCTACTTTTAAATGATCACCTAGAACAACCAGGAAGGTCCATTTCCTGTTTGGGAGAGTGTGTAGTTGTTATTAACTATATTGCAGGAGCTGTTGACCTAGTTTTCACCTTTATTATTCCCATTACTCTCATCATAATTCTATATATAAGAGTATTTGTGGCAGTGGTGTCTCAAACTCGTGCTATACGGTCTCACATTGCAGCTGTTACAGTTCAAGGCAGACGAGTTAGCAATGTGAAGAAATCTGAGATGAAAGCAGCCAGGACTCTTGGTATTGTAGTAGTTGTGTTTTTGATTTGTTTCTGTCCATACTACTCCCCAATTCTGGCTGGTCAAGACATTTCAGTCGATGCTTCATCTGCAGCTTTTGAGATCTGGCTGGCACATTTTAACTCCTGTCTGAACCCTATGATCTATGCCTTTTTCTACCCCTGGTTCAGAAAATCTATTAAACTCATTGTAACACTTCAGATACTGAAGCCTGGCTCCCGTGACGCTAAAATGTTGTAAAGATAGATGAGGGTTTTTTAAACTTTGTCTTTAAATGATCTTTGTGAAAGGTGAATATATTAGTTTGTATAGAATCAAGTGGAAAACCTGTTCTTGACTGCTCTTTAATTGTATACTGTGCATGTGTACTTTAAATACTGGATTAGTCTTGGTCTCTATGAAACATAATCAGTGGCATCCATTCCAACATTATTAATGTCATGACTCTGACATTCATGTTTGAAATCTCACTGAGTCATGTGGCTTGTGATTCATATACTATATTATGCTATTGATCATTGTAACATAAACATAATCACACAGTCATTACAAAAATATCTTCAATGTTAGGTTAAATGGAATGATTTTATTTTTTAGAGTTTTAGTGACTGAATACAGTTTCCTCTCTCTGTCTCAGCTCTTTTAAAAGAAAATAACTTCTTATCAGCTCAAGATGAGTATTCCTGAAACATAAAATGTATTTGAAACATTAAGAGAACTAAGACTTGGCCAGTGTTTAATTTTCTTTCACATTACCTGCACACAGCATACCTGAGCAGTGCATTGAACTATGGCTCACACACATGCAGTGTCCTGTCCACACAGACAGTGTTGCTTTTGTGGTGTTGCTACTGCCAGTCCTGTCTTTTTACAGTGAGTTTGATTTTGATAATGGCCATCACTAATAGAATGTTTCATATCGTTTCATTATACATTTCATTTATATTTAGTTTAAACAGAAAAGGGGCTAAGAAGCATGCACTCAATTGTGAAAAATAAATAATGGTGGGAGGCATGACAGACATGGTGGGGTCTGTTTTTAGTTTTCCACTACAAAATCCCAGTTATCAACACTCACTTCAAATTTGTCACAGTTTTCACCACAAAAAACAGTAATTATGATATTATATTCATTTTCAGCACTTACAAAGATGTTATTACATCATATGAATAAAATCTCTAGCCTGCCCATGATAGCCAAAAACACACTTGCTAGGGGATACAACAATGTCATGGCATGCTCATGATTCAAGGAAGTGGACTGTCAGTGTGAGGTTGTTTGGATGAGCAGTTCTTAAGAATGCTGCAAGGAGCAACAGGCGATTTCCAAACAAGCAAGTTTTGTACAGGCACTGCACTAGTTCATTAAATCATTAAAAAGTTGCATGCAGATATAACTCTAGAGTACATACTGTACATGAATCCTTGTTTTTCTTTAATGATCTCTATGTTAGTTTCCTATGTGTGAAAATGTTTACCTGTGTTTCATTAAAATGGGTATTTTAGCTGTCTGGTGGCAATCTGTGGTAAAGAATAACGATGATGTCTATTTATTTCTGTTGACCCTCACTCACTCAACCACATCTGTACATAGGCACCACTAGTTAGCTTCATTGTGTTTTTCACTCTGTGTAGGTAAGAGAGTGTACAGAGAGTGATATGTGTGACTTAAGTTCCTGTTGGTTTTATGGCTAAACATGACATGACACCTCGACAAGTCATGTCACCACAGACACCAGACAGTTTTCATATTGATGCCTGTCTCCATTACAATGTCCTGATGTCAACTCCATTTTTGCTTGATTTATTTGTTTTATTGGGTATTATACATTACGGTAGTATCCTAATGTTAACATATAGTTTTAATAATAATTGTGATTCATACTGTTTAAAACTTGGTTGGTGTACTTTTTGATGTGACTTCATATAAAACACTACTGTATGTTCCCCTGGAAGCCTCCTCTCCTCATGTCTTGATGTGTTTAAGGGTTTTAGCTTCTTTGGGTCATGGTCTGCAGTGCTATCATCATATATGAAGCACTCGTAAACCCAGGTTGTATCTCTCAGAGGACAGAGGCCATCTGTCAGATTATTAGAATATAAAGAGACAACTCTGCTAGAGAGGGATAAAATAAAGGTTTGACTTTTCATCTAAGTATGCAAGAAAATGCTGTGATCCTAAATCAGATAATGAATCCTAATGACTGGTGATCAGTCAGCAATGCAACTAACAAGAATACTTACATTACATATTACATAGTCCATCCCAGAAACACCTATACTCATAACCTCTACAATAGTCTTTATCTGTTTCTAGTAAGTTATTGGACTAAAGCAGCTGGCACATGAGCACTTTTAGAAGTATTTCTATATGTGATATCATTAAATGCAAATGACCTTTGCACAAACAATTTCCATCACCTTTGAAAGTTGTGACTTCCTGAAGTTGAAAAACCTGAGAAGTTGAAACCCGTAGACAGTTTATCTTCTCCAGTTCATGCATAGTAGCCAGTGCTGCACAGTTAATACTCTCAGAAATAGTTGCTCTTGAACAATGGAGGAAATCTATGTCAATGTTGAACATGTAAAATCTGTTGACTCAAGACCTTCAACCAATCAGACAGGTAAGAATGTTGAGTCAGACAGAGATGCTGACAGATTGAGTTGTGAGTAGTATGTTTGAATCTGTTATTAGTCCTGTTCACTGGTCTTTGTTCAGGTCCGAGGAGTTCAGAGAGGAGATTTCATGGAGCTGTTGTTCTCTGTCTGGGGCTGCTGAGTGTTTTCCTGCTGGCTGGACTCATCGGCCTCGGTGTCCACTGTGAGTCTGATTTTCATAAGTTAACATCAGAGTCAACCTGTTATTTTCAGGAGCATTATTCTACTTTGAAAGATAAACATGTGACAAAATATTTATTTGACACTTTGGCTTGTGTCGGTCCTCCTCCTTGACATTTTCCTTTTTTTTGTTGTTTTCCTTAAATCACAGTTCCTAAAAATCAGTTTTGAAAAGCACCACACAAAAAAATAGTTTTGTTCAATATTAACAAATTTGCTGAGAAAGGATGAGGGTTATTATTAAAACTTCAGCCTTTGATTTGAGGTATTTCATAGATTGCATAATCATACAGTTTGACATGACTGATGAACATCTTTTATAATTGTGGAGGACAAAATAAATGTTTTGATTAGATTCAAAAACAACATTGGTTAATATCATTGATTGCTTCAGGTATTCTGTGTTCAAGAAACATGTATCCTGATATATTTCAGACCTTGAGGCAGTACATGGTTTAACTGAAGAACTCCCCACTATCAAAGCGAACCTGACTGAAGAGAGAGACCTGTTGAAGGCCAACCTCACTGAAACTACTAAGGAGCTACAGCGGCTTCAGAGTTTGTCTAAGCAGAGTAAGTCTTTGTCTGTGTGCTTACTGAACAGCTGTTTCTTAACATGCAGGCCAGGACTCACCACAGTGTCGTGTATCAAACCTATGAATCAGAAAACATGCTCAAATAACACTTATATCCTAAAATCTGTAAACTATATTTACTGTCAGTTTGCCTTGTCCATGTAACTGTATTGCAACCTTTCAGTGTACTCACTGTTTCCCCTCGGAAATCTTTTTAACATCTACTTTACAGCTAAAGAGTCCTTCCTAAATTCTATAAACAGGAAGTGACTGTAGCATCATGAACTGTTTTAGGGGCCAAAAGATAAAATAAACTTAACTGCCAATCTTTTGTCAGTTTAGGGTTAGGGTTGACTTTGTTTTATACCTGAGAAATGTGTCTGTTTTAGAATGAGTAGTATTCATGCAGTTTACAGTGAGAGTGAAATATCTGTTGATGCTAACTAACATCATTTTGTAATTTTATCTAAAAGTATTGTTATTTGTGGGGATTTAACAACAGTGACATTATTGCTAGTGTCATCCCACATAAACACATTTAGCTCAAACTGTACCCTAAAGGGCCCCATTTTAACAATATATAGCACATGGCGTGAAGCGTGTGGCACAAGTGATTTTGGGGCGGATCCAAATCCACTTTTGGCATTTTTTACAATTAATTAAATCTGATAAATATTATGACTAAATAATATGAAAAGCACCACACAAAAAATGTTGTTTTGTTCAATATTAACATATTTTCTGAGAAAGGATGAGGGTTATTATTAAAAATTCAGCCTTTTCATAGATTGCATAATCATACAGTTTGACTTGACTGATGAACATCTTTTATTATTGTGGAGAATAAATAAGAAATGTTTTGATTAGATTCAAAAACAACATTTGGTTAATATCATTGATTGCTTTATGTATTTTGTGTTTAAGAAACATGTATCTTGATATATTTCAGACAGTGATGTGATCCATGGTTTAACTGAAGAACTCTCCACTATCAAAGCGAACCTGACTGAAGAGAGAAACCTGCTGAATGCCAACCTCACTGAAACTACTAAGGAGTTACACCGGCTTCAGAGTTTGTCTGAGCAGAGTAAGTCTTTGTCTGTGTGCTTACTGAACAGCTGTTTCTTTACATGCAGGTCAGGACTCACCACAGTGTCGTGTATCAAACCTATGAATCAGAAGACATGCTCAAATAACACTTATATCCTAAAATCTGTAAACTATATTTACTGTCAGTTTGCCTTGTCCATGTAACTGTATTGCAACCTTTCAATGTATTCACTTTTTCCCCTCAGAAATCTTTTTAACATCTACTTTACAGCTAAAGAGTCCTTCCTAAATTCTGTAAACAGGAAGTGACTGTAGCATCATGAACTGTTTTAGGGGCCAAAAGATCAAATAAACTTATGCTAATCCTTTGACAATGCAGGTCTGACTTTGTTTTATAGCTAAGAAATGTGTCTGTTTTAGAATGAGTAGTATTCATGCAGTTTACAGTGAGAGTGAAATATCTGTTGATGCTAACTAACATCATTTTGTAATTTTATCTGAAAGTATTGTTATTTATTTGTGGGAACTTAACAACAGTGACATTATTGCTAGTGTCATCCCACATAAACACATTTAGCTCAAACTGTACCCTAAAGGGCCCCATTTTAACGATATATAGCACATGGCGTGAAGCGCATGGCGCAAGTGATTTTGGAGCGGATCCAAATCCACATTTGCCATTTTTTACAAAATTAATTAAATCTGATAAATATTATGACTAAATAATATGAAAAGCACCATGCAAAAAATGTTGTTTTGTTCAATATTAACATATTTTCTGAGAAAGGATGAGGGTTATTATTAAAACTTCAGCCTTTTCATAGATTGCATAATCATACAGTTTGACTTGACTGATGAACATCTTTTATTATTGTGGAGAATAAATAAGAAATGTTTTGATTAGATTCAAAAACAACATTTGGTCAATATCATTGATTGTTTCAGGTATTTTGTGTTTAAGAAACATGTATGTTGATATATTTCAGACAGTGATGTGATCCATGGTTTAACTGAAGAGAGAAACCTGCTGAATGCCAACCTCACTGAAACTACTAAGGAGCTACAGCGGCTTCAGAGTTTGTCTAAGCAGAGTAAGTCTTTGTCTGTGTGCTTACTGAACAGCTGTTTCTTTACATGCAGGTCAGGACTCATCACAGTGTCATGTGTCAAACCTATGAATCAGAAAACATGCTCAAATAACACTTATATCCTAAAATCTGTAAACTATATTTACTGTCAGTTTGCCTTGTCCATGTAACTGTATTGCAACCTTTCAATGTACTCACTTTTTCCCCTCAGAAATCTTTTTAACATCTACTTTACAGCTAAAGAGTCCTTCCTAAATTCTGTAAACAGGAAGTGACTGTAGCATCATGAACTGTTTTAGGGGCCAAAAGATCAAATAAACTTATTGTCAGTAGTGCAATCACTTTCCTCTGCTTCAAAATAGCAACGCGCAACCAATTTGCCTGACCACACTTCATTGTGAGACCAACACGCCCATAGGCGCACAGACTGGTGCAATTGCATTTCCTATTTAGAAAACGTGGGCGCAGGGCGAGAAAACTGTGCACCACGCCCGCCATCCGCTGTGCACCGACCGCAAGATGGGGCCCAAAAACTTGAAAAGAAAACATGCAACATGCAAGATTGCAACATTTTCCCTCATCAGCTTGTTTTATTTCAAGCTGCAGCAAGTATCAGTTAGGACTGAAGGGATCATCACTTCTACATTTGTATCTATATAAAGAGAATACAGCTTCCTGTTGCTTAACAATTAATATTGTTATTATTTGTTATTACTATTTCCTTCTTGATCTGATGGGTTTCATGTGAATACTGGATGCCAACAATAAATGCCAGTGCTTTATCTTACGACACCAGCATTGTACTCATGCACTGAAAACAGTTTTTGAAACTAGATATTAACAAACAGATGGATATAAGCTGTGTCCAGTCCACTGTTTAATTTCTCATGTTTAATGCATTTTACAGAGAAAACCTGTCCTGCAGGATGGACTATGTTCAGCTGTACTTGTTATCTCATCTCCACTAATTCTGATTCTTGGGACAATGGCAGACAAGACTGTAGAGGCAGAGGAGGAGATCTGGTGGTCATAGAAAGTCGTGAAGAACAGGTACTGTGTGTGTGTGTGTGTGTGTGTGTGTGTGTGTGTGTGTGTGTGTGTGTGTGTGTGTGTGTGTGTGTGTGTTGTGTGTGTGTGTGTGTGTGTGTGTGTGTGTGTGTGTGTATGTGTATGTGTATGGGTTGGTGTTTGAAAAAATAGTTTGAGACTTTGTGAAATATGCTTATTTGCTGAGAGTTAGATGAAAATATTGAGACCAATTTCACTATCACAGTCAAGCTGCAAGCAAAGCAGAGCCTCCAGGAAGTTACTGTTTCTGGCCAACATAGTCTCGCACATATTCCCAAAAAAACACAACATATACCTTTTACACAAGTTTTAATTTGGATTTAATAAACAAGACAACATTATTAGTGTGGTTTAGAGGTGCTGGTAGGTGGATTAAAAGTATTTCCCAAACTGTCAAATTATTCCTTTTACTTAATGTAACATACATTTTACTCAATACTACATGTTTGTACTTGACTACTTTGTAATTCTGCAATTCCACTACAGCTACTTCTGTCTACCCTTTAGTGTACATAACACATGCCTATTCTCAAGAAGGGCTGCTATTTTATTTATATATTATATTATATATATTATATATATTTATATTTTTTCTCACTCATCAGTGTTAAGCTTGACATGCCCTCTAACCCTCCTGATTGCTTTAATGCACATATCCTTAAAAACGTGTTTTTTTTAACTAAAAAGAAGTCACATCAGAATTGTTCAGATTAGTCCTTTATGGTTGAAACTAAATGATAAATGCAGTGGCTTTCTTTCCTTCATATTGAACAGAATTTCATCACTAATTTTGCAAAACAAACAAGCTGGATTGGTTTGAGTGACAGAGGAAAAGAGGGGACCTGGAAATGGACAGATGGAACTCTGCCGCATCAAACGTAAGACATATATGTTATTCACTTCAGTTTATTATTATTATTATTATAAGAGCCTAAGTCATTATATTTTTTTTATAATTTTCTAATATGTCTCATTCAGTTGTAGCTGTACAGAAATGTTGATATTATAATGATGTCAGTGTGAAGCCAAATAATCATTGCTGTCAATGAATGAGTTAATTTGTTGGGTTTTCAACATTTTATTAAAGAAATGAGACAATATGTTGTACACAAACAAAAAGGTAACAGTCTAACTCCCAGCTCAGAAACTCTCGACCTCTTCCACAGGCTTCCTCCATAAGTGGAACAAAATAATAAACACAAACAGAACACAAGTGATAGTAAATCAGAAATTAAAGAAATAAAATAATTAATAATTACATTAATTAATTAAAACTATAATAATAATAATAATAATAATAATAATAATAATAATAATAATAATAATAATAATAATAATAATAATAATGAATAAATACATTAAATAAATGTCATATAGTGATAGCATCAATACTGCTAAAGTAGTGATGATGAGTAGCAAGATCCGGGGTGTACAGCAGAGCATGCTCTCTGATCTGTTTACCAGACTTTGTCCTCTGGCTCAAGGTTGAGGTTCCCCCCTGTTTAAAGCAACAGGTATAGACATTCTTTTATCCCTACGGCCATCTCTATTTTAAATTCAGGCCAGGGGAGGAGTTAACAAGCCCTGACCTGGCAGAGTTTTATAGTTTTTTGCTGTGGCCTCAGGTTTTTTTCCTCACTTGTTAAGCATGTGGCATTCCTCTGAACACCTTATTTATTATATTCATAGTATTTATTGTTATTTATTGTCCTGCTATTTATTTGCAGTTACGTCTCCCTGTGTGGTTGACCACTGTATTATTACTGTACTCAGGTGTGTGTTGTTTTTATGTGTCTATTTCTGTTTTGCTGCAAAACAAATTGCCCCTTGAGGACATAAATAAAATTGTTTATATTGACTCCTACAGGTACAGTATTTATAGTTGAAGTTGAAGTTGTTGCAGTACTGTGGTAAATCCTATACTATGGGATTCCTTAACTCAGGATATAGGTTCAGTGGTCAGTATACATACAAAATATGAAGGATCTTAAAAGCATGTATATAATATGCATATCTTTGTACATACTTTATACAGCAAGGCATAAACGCAATACACAGAGGTCACATCAGACTCAGTCTCTGCTTTTTTCATGAGCAGGCAGCTGCTCAAATGGTAAATGGCAGAGTGCATTTGTGCAGCGGGTTAGGGGAAGGCTTAGAGAAAAGGTTGGGTTTAGGCAAGTAGTGGTTATGGTTAAATATACTATAGGTAAACAGGAAACAAATGTAAATCTATGTCAATAACCCAAAGGTAACTTAGGTAAACATGCAAGTGTGTATGTCTGTGGGGGAGTGTAAGTACACACTCTGAATATGGCACAGTTAGTAATCGGCATGCCCATGTGTTTTGTTATTGTTTTTTTACTACCACAGAAAAAGAATACATCTCTTGTTCATGTATTTTGACACAACAAAACCAGCAGCTGTGTGTGAGAGGCTCTAGTAAGCCAGTGTATGTATGTATGTATACTTAGACCCCAGAAACTTGTCTATGACATTTTCAAATCTAAGCAAGTCAAGTCAAGTTTTATTTATAAAGCACATTTAAAAACTACCTCAGTTGAACCAAAGTGCTGTACAGTTATTAAAATAGAATATAATCACACACAATATAATAATAAATAAAAACAATAAAGGAATAGTAAGAGCTCAATTTAAAAACTAAAATTAGAATAGGCAGACACATAAACTCATTTTGAGCAGAAAGGAAGCTGTGTTTATGTCAGACTTTGACAGTCATGATTCTCATTTTCATTGACTTAGGTACTGGGGGAGAGAGCAGCCTGATAATGGAGGTGGTGATCCAATGTGGGGAGAAGAAGACTGTGGGACAATTGACACTGCAACAAACAACTGGAACGATCTTAGGTGTGATGCTTTAAGGCAGTGGATCTGTGAGAAAATTCCTTAGCATAGACCATATATGTATATATATATGTATATATATATATATATATATGTGTGTGTGTGTGTTTATATGTAAACTATAACTGTGCAAAAGGCTTTTATCAATAAATGCTCTTTTATGTAATATTGTGTTTGTCAGATGGAGAGAGTACAAGTGAATATTAACATCCTCATGACTGAGAAAAGTAGCAGCATGACATGATATTTTTAGCATGTGTGTCTGAGTGTGGGTGTGTGTTCACATGGACTGAGAACAGCTGTTCATGAACAGAAACAAAACCACCTTCTCCAAGCTGTATTAAAGTTATCACAATATGCTTAGTAATGAATAAAAAATGTCTCAACTGAAGCTGGCTCCTCTAGTTGATTTTCAGGGACAATGGAAGCATATCAAGATGATATAATTATTAACCAAAAACATAACAAACAGATGTGTAAATGAAAGATGCAACATGCAGGGAGTTCAACTTGTGCTTTGATCTAAACCCCAAATTCAAATACAAAGGACATCCAACAGGTGGAGCATCAAGTGTAGAAAACAGTAACCACATTACAACTTAATGTCCTGGAGTTAATACTTCATCTCAAGCCCTGGAAGAAATCCTTGTCCACGTGGCTTTATGAAGCAGATTCTCCAGCCATGGCCTTTCTCACAATATCTACCTCTGATTAGCATAACAAAAAGAAAAAGAAAAAAATGAAAATGTCCTCACTTCGAACCATTACTTTAACAGATAAATGAATATACTGGAAAAGAAAACATAAAATTCTTCACTGAAGTGTAAGAGTGGTTTTCCAGGGATTTTATGCGACAAGACACTAAACTGCTAAACTTCATATTCAGTGTGTAGACATGATATTTGGTTTTGATATTTTCATCTAACTCTTAGCAGAAAAGCAAATAAGTGTATTCCCCAACATTATCAGACCGCACGCACGCATGCACACATGCACACATGCACACATGCACGCACGCACAAACACACACATACACATATACACACACACACACACACACACATACACACATACACACAATCACACACACACACACACACACACACACACACACACACACACACACACACACACACACACCCACACCCACACACACACACACACATTTATTTTGGTGTTGGGACCCATTGGGCTATGACCAACTCTGTAGCTTCATTAGTGACTGATAAGAACATCACTGCAATGAAAGGTGTTAATGTAAGACAAAACAAGGTCTTACATCACCAAATGATGCACAAGTTGTCAAGTAGACCAACACCATAAACATAAATGATGCAACCTCCACACAACAATAGATGACGTAACCTTTTCTTCAAGTTAAACAACCACCCAAATCACTAAAAAATGAGCAATATGTTACTCAATGAGTCATGCTGATAACAGAAACAAAACAAACTGAAACAAAAATGACTCTTTTGCTTTGGTGAATAAACTTCTGTATAGAGCATATAGAGTACAGAGAGATATATGGCACAATTATAGATTACAATATATTACAGTTTTTTCTGAATGCTTAAGCACTAATCATGTTCTTGTAGCACAATTTCTAAAACTATTAATACATATAGCAAAACCACTCACTGAGTTAGCCAAACTAAAAGCACAAATACTGCTTTGCACTCAGTTTGTAATTTTGTAACACACACTTTGCAAAACTGTAGGCACAATTCACTGCACAGCACTCTTTTTGCAGAACTTTAAACACAACTCGCTGATTACACTCAATTGCCAAATTTCCAAAACACTCCTAGCAAAATTATACACATGTATGGCTATTATTTACACATTTTGCCAACTGTCTGGCACACTTTCACATGTGAAAACAATTTTAGAGAATTAGTTCACTTTGCAATCAGCCTAAGCACTATAATTAAGCCACAGGTAAGCTGTCTGTGTGGAGTACAATGGAAGGAGCAAGAAGAGTAAGAATCAGAGGAGGCCGAGGAAGAGGACGTGGAGGTGAAGGAGTTGGAGGAAGAGGACGTGGAGGTGAAGAAGCAAGAGGGAGAGGACGTGGAGGTGAAGGAGTTGGAGGAAGAGGACGTGGAGGTGAAGAAGCAAGAGGGAGAGGACGTGGAGGTGAAGGAATTGGAGGAAGAGGACGTGGAGGTGAAGAAGCGAGAGGGTTAGAGGAAGTTAGAGGAAGAGGACAAGGAGGAGCAAGAGGAGGACGAGGAGGGGGAAGAGGAAGGGTAAGAAGAAGAAATAGAATAACTGATGACATCAGAGCAACAATAGTGGACCATGTCATAAACCATGGAATGACCCTGAGGGAAGCTGACCAACGGGTTCAGCCTAATTTGAGCCGCTACACTGTAGCGAGCATCATTAGGACATTTCGAAATGAACGGTAAGTACAGTCACATTGCACTAAGATTTGTAGCACTGCCCTACTCTAATGAGAAACACAACAATACCATACATGCAAAAATTCTGAAATTGTTACTTTACAGAATTGCTAGACGTCCAGATGTTGGGGGCAGAGGAAGAATGTTCACTCCAGAGCAAGAGCCCCATATAGTGAATATGGTGATTGCCAATAATGCAATAAGACTACGCGAAATACAGCAGCGTATAATTGATAATGACACCATCTTCCAAAATATACGCAGTGTGAGCATGTCAGTACTAAGTCGTGTACTTGCCCGCAACAGAATAAGGATGAAACAAATTTACAGAGTTCCTTTCGAAAGAAATAGTGAACGTGTGAAGCAACTGCGATATGAGTATGTGCAGGTAAGCTATAGTGTCATTGGTTCTGAATTTCGAAGTGCATAGGCTACTGTAGTGCTGTGTATGGGCCTGATGTGTTGCATTTGTTTTGTCTTGTCCAGAGAGTAATGGAGCTGGAGGCAGATGCCATGGGACACGAGCTGCTCTTTGTCGATGAGGCAGGTTTTAACCTCAGTAAAACAAGGAGGCGTGGTAGGAACATTATTGGACACCGTGCAATAATCAATGTCCCAGGACAACGTGGTGGTAACATCACCATGTGTGCAGCTATCAGCCAAAATGGTGTTGTTCACCATCATGCAACCATTGGCCCATATAACTCTGCACACATGACTGCATTCCTGGACACCTTACACGACATTCTCACTGTTCAGAGACCAGAGCAGACCCGATATGTCATCATATGGGACAATGTTAGTTTCCATAGGGCTGCTTTGGTCCGCAACTGGTTCACCAATCACCCACTCTTCATGGCACTCAACCTCCCCCCATACTCTCCATTCTTAAATCCGATTCAAGAGTTCTTTTCTGCCTGGCGCTGGAAAGTCCACGACCGCCATCCCCATCAACACGCAGCCCTTTTACAGGCAATGGAGGAGGCATGTGGAGATATTGAGCAGGCATCATGTCAGGCCTGGATACGGCATGCAAGGAGGTATTTTCCCCGGTGCCTTGGACTGGAGGACATCGCATGCGATGTAGATGAGATTTTGTGGCTGGACCCAGAGAGACGGCATGATGTAGGCTGATTGTCTTTTTTTTGTGAATTTATTATTTTGTGTTCTGTGCTATGTCTTTGTTTTGACGAGTGTGAATAAACACCAATACTTGAAGTTTGGATCCTTGTGTGTTTACAGAACTATGACAAAAGTATGACCTCAAACTGACCTAGCCTACCTTGTGCACAGAGAAAGCAAAAGCCAGATGTGTTTTGTATTCATACCATCAGTGTGTAGTTGGCAGATTATGTGCTTAGGAAATGATGGCATGTGTTCACTGTTTGATACGAAAACACCATTTTTACTAAGGTGTGAAGAGTTAATCAAGCTGTGTTCACTTTTGCAAGAGAACTATAACGTTTTGATAATTTGGTGAAAGGTTTTCTCATTTGTGTGTAGAGTTTAGCAAAAATAGCCAATGTTGCAAAAAATGTGCTTAAGCATTCAGAAAAAACTGTAAGAATTCCAGGAAACATTTTGCTGAAATATGTAAGATAAACAAAGAAGTCAATTCATTTATCAATCTGTGTAGGTTGCAGCCACTCTGAGATTAAAGGATATATATATATTCACAATTTGTTTACAAGTCTGTCTTAAACTAAATGTCAGGTGCCCAAATTGAAACAGGATTTGCTTGCTGCAATTATTCCTCTTGTTCATACTGACCATTAGAGGATCCCCTCCAAATGCACTTTTATATATAATTATATATATAAGTGATCAGGGTCAAGATTCACGGGCCTTGTTAAAAGTTTAACTGAAGGTAATAAAAGGCTGAAGCCATTTGAGTTAGTCAAATACAGTTGATATCTTCCACACAAAAAACAACAACAACAACATAATGTTGCCTGTTCAATTGCAAAACAGAGAATGTGAAGACTTGAAAAGTTGTGAACTTATCCATTAAACATACAGTATGCACCTATACATACCTGTAGGAGTCAACATAAACATGTCATCTGAGAAATATCTATAGCAATTGTCACTTTGTGAAAGGACATATAAAAGACAACTGTAGACTTGCTCATGGAAGACAGACGTTTCTCTTAATCAATGTGTGAGTTTGACATAAGTTCTGTTTATATCTGATAGAAATGTAAAATATTCCAAGAGGGGTAAGAATATTGTTCTCCTCAACAATGGTACTAGCTGACTAGATTGCTATCTAGAAGTTCTTTTAAAGGGTCAGAAAAGGGATAAAAAAGTTGTCAGTTATACAGAAAAGTTTTATAAATCACATCATAGAATCACTCCATCACAAACGGACACTACGCAGGGCGCACAAGATCACTTCTGACATCACCCACCCTGCACACTACGCCTTCCAGCTACTGCCCTCTGGGAGGCGTTACAGGACAATCTCTTCCAGAACAACCCGCTTCAAAAATAGTTTCATTCCCATAGCAATAACCATTCTGAACTCCAAACGCTGAGGACTGTTGTTGCTGTCGCTGAGGACTGTTGTTGTTGTGGATTAGTATAACCCTTATGTATTTATGTATTTATGTATTTATGTGTGATGTAAGTATGTGTCTGTTTGTATGTACTATATGTTTAATGTAATGTTGGAACCTGTACCAAGAGCTGTACTGAAAACAAATTCCACCAGCCTGGCTGTGTGGTCATTAAAATCAAATCAAATCAAAATCAAAATAGGTTAGCTGAAAATTTGAATAGCTTTTTTTATTATTGAGATTTTAGTTTGTTACTAATTTGTTTTTTTAATTACTTTTGTTATTTTCTTTTAAATTGAAATGTTCTTACAGTATTTGTCTTTCTTGGTGCCAAGGATGTGTTGTTTGTGTTTATGCTTGGTTGTATGGTAACTGAGGTCTCTACCTCAAAATATTTCTAAGTCTAAATAAAGGTTGAATGAATGAAAGGTCATGAACTATACACTAGCTACAATGCAAGGGTCAGTAAACTACTCAGGTAAAATGTGTCCACTTATCTACACATGCTTACTGTGTGCTGCATAAGTGCAGTGTGTTGCTTTGTACAGCAGTTCAAGTTTTATTTTACTATTTTATGTATTTATTTATTATTATCATTTTGCAGGATGGTACATAGAAAAGGCCTGACAGCATGTGTTTGTTATCCATTCACTGTACATTATCTCAAAGTTCTGCAGGCATAACACAAACACACATACACAAACAAACCCCCCTGGGGAGGGTTTTCACACCTACTTGCATCTGTGTCACATGATGACATCGCTGCAATCAGGGGTGTTAAGAAAAAAACACAAACACCAACATGATGCAGCATCTTCACATTAAAACATGATGCAATGGTTGCTTAAGAAACAAGGTAAACTGTCTGTCATGACCTTAAACATATGTGATGCAACCTCTACACAGCAACACATGATGCAAGAATGATTAAAGCGTCAGTTAGAACTTGACTTAGTGTCATCAAATCATTCAGATCATTTTGATTGACAAAGGCTTTGATAGCACAGTACATGTTGTTTGAAAACCCCAATAGCATTTACTTGTCCACATAAGCCACAGAAAACTTTCTCAGGAACATTTTTTTTCTTACATATAGCTGTATCAGCAAATGCAAGCAGTAATAGGTTGAGAGCATCCTTAAGCTGCACAATAAAAGCTGGAAGTCATGGCTTCAGGAGACAAATGGAGAAATCAAGTATCTGCTCTTTTAGCATAAGTGTGAGCCAGTCAGAGGTTCCATACCAGGTAGGCATGGACAGATTCCATCACTGGTCACAAGTTTTTGGTGCCACCGATTAACAGACAAGTTTTCGACACACTGCAATGTCAGCAGCAATTGATGGAGCTGATGCTGTGTCATGCCAAAGCAGAATATGCACCAGGAAAAACGCTGGTCGTTGTTGTTGCATTGTCATAAAACCCATGTAAAGGACAGAGACAACAGCAGAGACAGATGTTGCTTGCCATGTGAATGCTGTCACCCACAGTTTGCCAATGCAACGGCAAAAATTGCACATGATAAATTCATGACGAGTGCCCTCACACTGATAAAAGATGGATGGCCTGAACAGCTGAACAGCATCACACACAGTGCTAGAGAAGTGAAAGACACATTGTCAACATGTGAGGCCTTGATTACAATAGGCTGTTGTGAAGTAATTCCACAGTCATTTAGACAGGATATATTAGACTGCATGCATGATGGACAACAGGGTCTGTCAAACTTTAGATAACAGCCACAGTCCCCCAAAAAATCCAGAAGTATATCAATGTATATGCACTGGAGGCTCAAGGTACATATGGAACCATAGAGACTACTCTTCCAAGAAAAACAACATAATAGGTTATTATCAGTCAGTCATCCAAAATGACTAGGATTGAGTGACAGATGCCATCTAGTGTCCATAACAATTATAAATAAATTGACATATTTTGTCATTCAGAGATGGTGGGTTGGGTGGCTGGTATAATCCAGCTTTGAACTTTCCAGTAGGCAGGAGACTGCTGTTTGTTTCCCACATCCAACCGCAAGTGTTACAATTCCAACAGGAAGTTGGGACAGTGTTTTGAAAGACAGAACTATGATCATCCCTTAACCTCAACCCCATGATTATTGTTACCATGACAATGAAGGCTTCCAAACTTTAACTTTAACTCTCTCCCCTACTGGACTGTATGGGTACAGTAGATGGAGCCCAATGAACATTTGGCTTTCTGCAACATATCATCAGACTGCCTCACTGAGCCCAACTGGCTATAGTCACCTCCTCCTACTACTTTACAATCAAGCTGCCTGTGCATATGTGCTGGACACTATCCCCATTGAATAGGGCCATTAAACACTCAAAAGCTCAGCTTTTATTATACACAATAAAATACTTAATTTGTTCATAATCATGTAAAGGCCCTGCTTGGGGACACAGGTGCTTTCACTTACTCTGTGTAATAAGACGTCTGCTTAGATTGAAGACAGGCAGAGCTGGAATTATGTGAGTTCACCTATCTGTAACCAACCATCATATCACAAATCACAACAACATGCAAACCTATACAAATTATGGTGCATGAATTTGGTTAACATCAGGAGAGGGAACTCAAATCATTACTGACCACTATCGTCACTGCTTTTATGTGCAATAAATTGTTGCACTTTGTACAGCATGCTCTGTCCTCACCTGAACCACTATTTTAAAATATTTAGAATATAATATAGTTTAACAGTAGAATTCAAGCACTTAATCATATATTAAGGAAAATGATAAATGATGAATGAGGGGGTCACACTAAAGAAAACTTAATTGCGTTTACTTATTAGTCTTTCCCCCTTATTCCAGGCTCTGTTACTGCTGTTGCATTTATAAACTATTATATTGTGTTTATACACATGTATCAATATTAGAGAGCTCTGCTGATTCACCACGTACATGCTTCACCATGCATATTCTTAAGTATGTGAATATAATTGACTGAACTAACTCTGATCATCTGTGCTGGAAATTAAACATCAGAGTTTCACATTTCAGAGTTCATCAACTCAGTTCAGTTTTACTTTCAGAATTTCTTACACCTGCTTTCTGGAATAGTCCCCTATATGGAAATATGGATTTGCCAGGCCTTTAAAATTATATATTGAATTGACAAATAATGATGTGAGTCTATGAAGTGATCATTGAAAAGTTTAATACATTTGCATTCTGGTACATGTTCCAACCTATAGTTTATTCATCTCTATAGAACCTTGCAATGTGTACATAAGCAATTTCAACAGTGTGAGGACAAAACATTTCTTGTCAGGTAGGTTAGGTCACTTACACACAATAAATTATCTGGGTCATGACAGATCGGGGCATTTTAGCAAAAAAATAAATACATAAATATAAATACAATCGTATTTTTAACCAGCTAATATATAATTGTCGAATTATTTAACACAAAATATGTACATTTTCACATTTTCACTTTCATTAGACAATATGCCGAAGGAGTATGCTGCACTAAAACACAAATGAATAACACACTTCCCTCATTTTAGTCACTCTACTGATATCTCTACAGTATGCTCACATCACAGGAGCCAGGCTGCAGTATCTTTAGAGTAACAGTCAGTTTGATAGATTTCCTAAACCAGGGGTAGAAAAAAGCATAAATCACTGGATTTAGACAAGAGTTACAATAAAGCAGCCAGACCCCAAATATTGAAAATGCCACACTGGTTGACATGTCCTGACCTGCAAGAGAAGGATAAAAATATGGACAGAAACATATTAAAAACACAACTACTACCACACCAAGAGTCCTGGCAGCTTTTCTCTCAGACGTCCTTGCAGTTGCATTCACTGAACCCTGGAGTGTGACAGCTGCAATGTGGGATCTCATGGCTCGAATCTGAGATACAGCCACCACAAATACTCTCATATACAGAACTATTATGATAGCAATTGGGCCAATAAAGGTCAACGTGACATCAACAGCTCCTGTTATGAAGTCAATTACAACCACACACTCTCCATAGCAGGAATTATATCTATCTGGATGTTTCAGGAAACCATTCAGTATCAGTCCGTTATAGAAAACAGAAAAGGCCCAACATAGACAAACACAGATTTTAACTCTTGTCAGAGTCACTTTCGTGGGATAATGCAAGGGGTTACAAATGGCCACGTATCGGTCAACTGATATGAGGACCATGTTTCCTACAGAGGCAGATGTAAGTATAAAAGAGGCATAGTAAAATAGACCACATATGAGGGTCCCCAAAAACCAGCACCCCCCTATAAGGAGGATCTGAATGGGCATCAGCAGAAGGCCAACAAGGAAGTCTGACACAGCCAGAGAGAGAAGTAGGAGGTTGGTTGGAGTGTGGAGCTGCCTGGAGAGAGAGAGAATAACATCACTGAACATATTATGAAATGTAGCAGTTGTAGAAGACACAAAATAAATACATTTACAACAGTATGTGTATAAATACTATAAAGAACATATGACCATATACAAAAAAAACATTTTGAAATAGCTAGGATGTATTAATCAGAAGCCATAACAACAGTTTAAATGTAGTACATTGTGTTAAAGAATTAGAGGAGTTATATCATCAGTTGTAGTAGTAAGAGCTATACAAAAGACAAGACAAATAAATTATTATAAATGATAAGAGCCTTTTAAAATATTATATTTTATGAAAGATTAATTGCTTGATATTCAGAAGGGAAAAAAAGAAGAAAAAAAAGAAAGAAACAGTTATGCTTAGGTTTGTCTGTGCCTGAAGTGGGAGATGGAGATGATGACCAGCAGGTTAAGAGCCACAGTGAGCAGTGAAATCAAGGACAGCAAGATATAAAGGAATATGCTCTCAGCACGATGTTGCATCGGCTTCCTGCAGGAGGTGTTGAGGAGTTGTGGAAAGCAGAGTTCAACTCCTTCCTGGATATCCATCATCAGGGATAGAAGGAGGGAAGAAGCAGCTGAGCCTTTCTGTCTTTCTGAACAATGTTCTCTGTCATAAAGCTGCTTTATTCCACACCCCACCCACCCCCCTTCTATTCCATAACTCAAATTAACAGTGTGTTCAGTTACATAATGACCTGATAGCATCACTGACATTATAATGAATTAAACCATGAACTGAACTTGTGGACGCCTCAGTTTTCCTGGAATTTTAACAGGCAACAACATATGAGATGTCAATTTCAAAGTCAAAAGTCAAAGTCAGCTTTATTGTCAATTAAATCACATGTACTAGACATGTACTAGACATACAAAGGAATTGATATATTGACAGAAATAACATGGAGTCACTGCCCACCACCTGCAGAGATGAAGTCTCAGTTTGGGAGTGTCGCTATAGACAATTGGCAGTTGTGAGGACCTGGACATGTAGGCATCATAAACTGGTTCTAGGGACATGGGATGTTACCTCCCTAATGGGGAAGGAGTTGTTAATGCATTCTCAGCAGTAAGTAAGGCTTACTCAAGGTCCTTCTGACAAGGTCAGACAACTATTCATGCAAACTAGTTATTTTCAAGCATTTGCCACCTTTAGGGACAGGATGAGGAGCTTGCGTATCTGGAAGGAAAGTTAGCTAAGGTGCGAAAGCCACCTGATTAGATGCTTCCTGGAGGCCTCACTCTGGATACTTTCCAAATATGTCCAGCTAGGACCCAGGACATTCCAGAGGAATAATATATTACATATAGCAGACATATTACAGTACACAGCATTATAAACTCATTTGTCAGCTGTATGACAAGGTGTTGATTGCCATAAGCAATGTAGGTGGTGAGACTGTAGCTTCTCCATAGGATTTATCATAGCTGTATGTGCTCATGTTAATGATTGTTGTGTTATTGCCTCCAAGTGCTATTAACATTACTCTTCTGATATAGCCTAACATGATTATGTGTTATATAAGTATAATATACAAGTAAAGTAAACACAGACAGCGTTAATAAGTCTTTTTCATTTTATTGAGATCTAAAGAATCAGAGAAAAAGGTTTTTGTCTTGGTGATACTGTTGACACCACTGTTACCAGTAGCACAAGAAAAGAGTAAAGGTGAAAGTTTGAACATCCATTGTGGTCTATCTGTGGAGGTAAACATTGTGCCAACGACCATGGAGGAATAGACTGAAACTTCATAAAGCCTTAGGGTATGTAAGGTGTAAAATAAAGTCCGTTTTTCAGTTTTGTGTGTGTGTGTGTGTGTGTGTGTGCATATGTGTCTGTGTGTGTGTTACAGTCCCTGCAGCCACGGCAACAGAAACACAGAGTACTGACTCAGGACAGCCTAGCAACAGAGATTGAACACACACACACACACACACACACACACACACACACACACACACACACGCAATCACACACACACGCACACACACACACACACACACACACACACACACACACACACACACATTCAGACGGCAGTCTAGCAGAGGCAGCAGGTATGTGAACTTTGTCTTTTAATGCTTAGTCTTACTATAAAAAATAAAGCAAACTTTCCACATGTTATCTTTTGTGATTTATATGTCCTTGTTCCATTAAATGCAATGTTGTCCTTGCTATAATGGAATAAAGTTACTAGTATACAATGACAATGAACTGTGCTCCACACTGACTTTTTACATTGGCACTGGTGCCAGTAACCAGGGTAACTGGTGCCAGTAAGTCTACAATTTGTTTTCACCCAGTTCCTAATTAAAGATTATTTAATTTTGCACATTACATTCACATAACTTTTTAAACTGAGGAGATGGTGACACAAAGATTTCAAGACCTCTATGTGTGGAATTTGAAAATCAAAGACTTAGAAAGAGCATGCAGATTCCACATGAACTAATATTCACATTTAATAATGCCAGGTCAAGACTGTATCTTCAGTATCATACCATGGTTGTTATCTTACTTACTTGGAACCTGGAGAATAACCTAATCAATCCCTATCCTCTTTGGCTCAGTGGTGCTGAGGGAAAAAAATCATGAAGGATTTGTCTCTGTCTGTGCTGAGTCGGGGATGTGGTCGCTTCATCTCATCGCACAGAACAGCAGGGCATCATGATGAACGGCTGGACGTCTGCTTCACTCCACAGGTTCACATACATTTACAAACACACTCAAATCTATGATAGCACTCAATTTCTCATAATAGAAATAGTATATTAACACAGACATATACTTAAGTTATATTAGCCAACTCTGTACTGTTGGTTTACTGTCTTTGTTATTGACATCCATCAATGAACCAGTCCATGAATCAGTCATTTCATCTATTATATAATCAATATAATCCATCAACCAATAGGATTACTACATCTGGAAATCCCAGGATTCTGTACTGCGTCTGTCCAACAGCGGCTGCCTGCTCGGGGCAGAAGAACCAACACTTCCAAAGACTTACAGCACTCGTAGGGGACCACTTCTACTGTACTCCCAGGTATGTGTTTGTGTGTGTGTATGATCAGATATATTTAATAAGACAACTGCATTACTAACTGAAAATTTTAACCTGATCAAGAGACACACTGAAAGCAAAAGATTATATTTTTAAGCTGATTACCACCTTCTTCTGTCTCAAGGACTTTGTTACTGTGGAAACCAAGTGTGGGTCACAGGTTGAAGTCAGAAAGAAGCGAGTCGTCCAGCATTATACACAGGAAGTGGAACAGCAGCTAAGCACACTTAAGGAGCTGACAGCGGCTATTTTGAGCTATGGCAACAATCAGGTAGGTGGAACAGACTAGGATGAGTTTATTTATACTGAATTCATGCATGTTGTGTAATGTATGTATAATGTTAATCTAGGTTCTGTATTTATTGAAAGAAAGAGTGTGTCTTTACATACTTAAAGGTAGAATTTGTAGAATGAGCAGAACAACGCCATCTAATGTCTCGAGATCGTAGTCGCAACAACCAAAAAGTAATTCCAGCAGTCGGGTTGCCAGGTCCGGTGCCGGATTTTATTTTAGCTCTAACTCTGTAAATATACCACTTTATCCACATGTCTAACCTTTTTAGGCGAGAAAGTAGCCCTTTAGATCCACAATGTGACGCTAATTTGTCCAAATAACATCTGCTTCAAGTTTTGTTCCTGCGAATTCGGAGCCACTCAAGTTAGCCGTAGCGAGTAACGCACTTCCGGTCATTTTCACAAAATAAAACACCCGTTGCCTTTTATTATTAAGAAAACCATAACGATAGAGTTGGTGCTATATTATAACAGGAAGCGAACATACCCTCGCTGTAACTGACTTGAAACCACCGAGGTACATTACATTGTAACGCCAGTGGGAGTAGCAGTTAAACCTGGGGAGCGTACCTATGTTCCCCGGGTCCTATGTTCCCTGATCGCGGCTAACTCGGTTTGCTAGCTCGGCGGCCAACTCGGCTGCTAATTCAGCTGCTAGCTCGGCTGCTAACTCGGCGGCTAACTCAGCTAACTGGCTAACTGTAGACGGGATCATCCCTATGTTCCCCCGTCACATACAAAGCGGGGAACATAGGACCCGGGGAACATAGGGATGATTCCCTAATTATGTAGCAATACAGTCATACTGCAAATCAAATTAAATAGGAGAAACTCCGCTACAAGCACATCATTTTGACACACACCAAACACAACTCAAACACCAAGCATATTAATGATCAAATATCAAAATCCGAATAGCGTCAGAAAGTCAACCCACTCTCCACATTTCCATTGCTACCGTTTTGATGCTTCATGGCACACAAACAAATAGCATCTCATATGAAAGCTAAGACCCTGGCGAGTTCAACAGTACCACTATTATTGCGCTAAAAACTCAGTGAACCAGCAGCCAAAGAATACAAAGGTAAACAACCACTTATTTACAGCGACTAACAGATATTCTGTCGAAGTTTTGTGATGAAAAGTTGTACTTGAGAGCAAAAAACGCTGGTTCTAGTAAGTCCAACACGGCTCTGCTTGTTTACAACTCCATTTCACCTAGTGCCAGCCTACAGTAGCTGCGCCGGAAAACAACAGACAACCCTGGCAACCCGCAATTACGGCCGCTAAATGGCTGGTACAGTGTACACAGAACGTGTCAGAACGTCATTGTCGAACCCATCAAAACATTTTAAAAATATTAATTCAGACTAAATATTTTTTTTTATGGAAAAGCAATACTTTCATTCTGTATCCCTCGTGGGCGTATTATTTAAAAAAAATATATAGCTTTTAATAAATATTCTACATATTCAACCTTTAATAATAATAATAAAATAAAAATAATTTGTCATGTAAAACAATATATATGATATCCCATCTCCCCATATTTTAAATATTTACATTGAATTAAATGGCACACACAAAAGTAGCATCTCAGAGCTTTATAGCTTCTTTTAGCATGTTGTTTTGTTTTTTTACACATTTTGTGTTGGTTTTCAGTCACCATTCTCATCAACCACATTTCCACCAGCAGCAGGTAGCCATTTTTAGAGAATAAGTTTTGATAGAGCCACCGATCCATACTTGTCCAGCCTCAAAATAACAGACAGAAAATGTTAGCAGCTGGTGAAGAAAGTTGAACAATAAGCAGCTGATGGCTCAGATAATTTACTCAGGAGTTAGTGGAGAGTGAATGTTGCATTTGTCAGGTGGACACAAACCAAACTGAACAGAACTTTGATGGGATCATTGTTTCCTAAAACCTTTACCAATACCTTAGACATAACAACTTCATGAAGGGACCATAGCCTATGGAAGGGCTGCATGTCTGTCAGCTTCCGTTGGAGTTCTTTTGCCCTCTAGTGGCCAACAGTTGCTAATGCAGTCTCTCTCTCTCTTTCTGTCTCTCTCTCGCTCTCTCTCTCTCTCTCTCTCTCTCTCTCTCTCTCTCTCTCTCTCTCTCTGTCTGTCTGTCTCTCTGCTCCAGTTCACCTCTTTCCAACAAGCTCCATCCCTCTTTCCTCCTATTCATCTCCATCCACGTCCAAACCTTCATCGGGCCAGTGCTCCACCCCTTCGCACCACAAAAGAACAGCTTGCCCAGTTTGATCCACAGTGGCTTCCAACAGAGAGAAACACTGAACAACTAGAAAATCAACCTGAAGGTAAAAAGGATGGACAAGTGAGATCATACATAATTAGTTAAATTAATCAGACTGATATTCAAGGTCCAAAACAGAAAATTCCTCTTGAAAGTTCATTAAATATGAAATTAAAAGTGAAGAGGCAAAATATGTAGTAACCACTGTAGTTGAGACATGGTACTTTCTGGCCAGGCCCTATTTTTACTGTGCTAGTATGACCAAGGCAATTTGAATCAATTTGATGTAAAACAATCCAATATGCAGCGTAAATAGTAAGATATTTATCATTGTGTGATGCAATACAAAACCTCTTGGGGTAGGATGAGAGACAATTTATTCCTATAATCAAGTCTGAGTCATCTGGGTTTTCCTTATAAGTCCTGCTTTGCCTTACTGAAACAAAGCTAAGTACAAGAACACAACAAAGTCAACAAAAATACAACAAAAATGTTTCCTGAAATCACCCAATTATGGTTGTATGTACCCTAAAATAAAATGTCTCTGCAGATAAAGAGGAGGAGCAAGGCAGCCAGAAGGGAGTCAGGCTAGATCTGTTCGTTCAGATACCCAGCGTCTCTAGGACTCCAACACCACAGAGGAAACCCCAGCTCTGGGTTCACCATGTGGCAATGACCTCTGAAGAACCAGAGGAACCTCAGGTAACTACTGACACAAGTTACCATCTAAAGAATTTTGTTGATGCTTGTTTTAATCTTTGGAAATTCATGAGACTTGTGGATATTTTACACAAATTCCATTTTTGATGTTCAATGTCTTTTCTACCACATGCAGACTTACTTAGGTCTGAATCTGCAACATACTGAAAGTTCACAGCACCAGCACAGTGAGACAAATTACCACTGCATGGGTACAGAAGGAGAACTCCATCATCCAAATATGAATAATGACCGTGACGCAGTAGATGATAGAGGCTGTTCCATTCAGAGAGTCAATGGAATGACCAGTATTAAAGGCAACTATGAAAGATCAATAAGCAGGACCAGACATGGGAGGACAGGTGTGTGTGTGGTAACAGTAATTTACTAATTACTGATTGATTGAAGATCTGTTCTTGTGTGTGTATGATTGTATCATCTTTCTTAATAGCATATCAGCTAAAAGCTGTATTTTCCTCTGTCTCTCTTCTCTAATCCAACTATGTGGAGCAGAGCAGCTGTCACACTCAGAGGTTGGAGCAAGTAGCACGTCAGGTATTGTCCCAGTTGCAACAGCAGCTCCTGAAAAGGAATACAAACAAACCCATATCCTGTGCTGCTCTATATGTTGATAACCCTAATACTATGGTGCTCTATCCCACACACAGGACTGGTTCTCCCTCCTCTAAGAGTGAGACCTTCAGTCTCTCATGGTCCCTGCTGGGAGAACACAGACAAGGTGAGTTGGTATTTAAACAGGAAACAGCCTTGCGTTAATAAATGAATAGGCTTCACTGCAGTTTATAATCTATAAATGGTAAATACATTTTTAGAAAGACTGCACCACCATCACATAAACACTGGCTGGTGGATGCATGCCTCCAACTCAAACAGCTAAAGATTCTACTATTTTCCCCAATATAGATAAAACATTCTAATGGGCAAAAGAGTAGAATCCTAAGATCTGGTAACTTTTTCTGCTCTATTTCAATGGAGTGTTTTTTTCGTGCAGTGCTGTTTCATGTTGCCTAAGACAGCAGAACAACTGTTAGCCTACTATCAGGCCAAAACATAAAGAGTATCAGTTGTGCTCAATTTACAGACAAGTTGTACAATCACAGAACACTTAAACTTGGAGGGTATTATCCCACACACCCATGCCATATGTAAAGCTAAACTAAGAATATCAGTCATTGCAACAACCCCACCCCAAGGTCCAGTAACCCTGCCTACAGGTGGCTGGAGTAGATATGTTTTGTTACATGACCTCTCTTGGACCCTGTCACCTGTGACAGACATGGCTCTATTGAATGTTTCAGCTGAGATGGAGGGTCCCTAGCAGTGATGAACACCATGTCCAGCGTCTGCCTCCCATTGCAGAGGGTGTTACTATTGCTCCTGGACAGCCAATCCAGGCTCAGACCCAGTCGAATGCCCAAACACGAGCAGAATCTCTAGAAAATCAGAAAGGACTCCATCAACAGCCCCTGATGCTTCCACTGCTGCTCCCTATTAATGAAAATGGTAAGAAAGATGCACACACAGTCACTTTATTGAAGAGTAGTATTTTCTTTGTATCTTGTTCAACCCATAACACAGATGAACACAGAGGAACCTGACGTGGTATGTGTCAGATGTGTGTCTATCATGGCGGGTGTGTTCATGCTGTTAGAAAATCTCGCCCCTGTCCATCTGTCTTTCAGAAGAAATAATTTGTAAAAAAAGAGGAGGAAGAGAAAAAACAGAAAGACACCACTGTAAACGGGAGACAGAGGAATTGGGAGGAGGAGAAAGGCTACCTTTTGAGAAAGGCTCTATGATTCTGCTGGAGCCAGGCGAAGGTATTGTCCAGCACATTCATACATTTTACCAGACATTTAGATGAAGTCACAGTGAAATTATGAATGGGGTCAGATAGATGGCTCTATGAGAAGTCCATTGTTCTCAATAAATGTTTTTGTATGTGTCCAAATGCAAGATTTTATTATCCTAAACTTCAAAACCTCATAATTGCTTAGATTCACTATACATTTTTTGTTTCAACTTGATGAATTCCACTTGTACCAAGGAAGTGCAGAAGAAATCATAATTATCAAAAATAGCCTGTGACCTTTGGATACATTTCCTTCATTCTTTTAAGTCACCTGTGATATATTTACTGGAATGTGTATGACAGCACTCACATGCTTGTATATGCACCACTGTGTGCATCACCAAATACATGTACAAGAACATGAAAAATGTGAATCCAGTCTTTAAATATTGCTCCAAAGCATAGTGTTAAATAACTATAGTGGTCAAAAACTCCACAAGATACCTTAGTACCTTAGTAGTAAAGTAAGATTTTGGTCTGCCACTGAGCTACTAAGCTACTATATTCATTATGTTCCTTATGCTCATTATTCTGTGTTCGCTTCTCCTCCAGAACCTCATCCTCCACTAGGAGTGTTGGGTTGCATTGCAGGACGGAGAGGCCCGGGCCGGCAGAGCTCTCTAGCCTTCTTACAGAACCGACTACTTGACATCCAGGATCCTGGTGAATCCAGTGATGCTAACAGAAGCGTGGTTAGGGGCGTGGTACCACTGGAGCTGAGAGGTATGGGGAGCTTCTCCTCTGGAAAAAACATGACACTCAGAGTTGACTTTGACATTGTTTCAGCTTTGAGGTGATTCTGATTAAACTGACTGTCTGCTGTATGAGTTTAATGCAAACTCACATGTGAATAAGGATAGGAATCCCAGAGTTATCTGTTTAACTCCTGTGATCTTGTGAATTATTTAACAGTTCAGTGACCCTCCCTCTCTTCAGCCACAGATATAACTATACCCAGGCCCCTGCCACTCTCCAAACCTACAACTCTCTCTTGTGTGTTGCATTATGACCTGTGTGTTCATTTCACATCACTTGGCGTCCACAACCACCTGCTCAACTGCTCCATTAGCCTACGTTGGAGTTATCGCATTAGTTTTTTTACCCAGCAACAATATAAACATCATCATTAATAGTTCATGTTCAAAAATGTTACAGCTTACAATTTGCCTTACATGCATAAACTTCGCCAACCAGCTAACCTCCCTTTTTGACACACAGTAAATATAATTACATCAAGTAAATAGCTGAGAGATGATCATTCAATTGTTACAAGTGTTCATGTTCTTGTCACAGTTGTTGTTCATTGTCAGATTTGCAGAACGGCAGATCTGTTGGCAGCCTGATCCTGGGTCCAGATGGGGAAATCATTCAACTGTCCCTGTATGACAACAAACGGGACCCGTCTCAGGGTGACACCCAGGAGCAAGGTATGCCAAGTGAGACTTGATGTTACAACTTCCATCTTAAAGGAATCTAAAATGTACACATTTCACCCACTGATGTTTTTCAGTTTGTTAAGGATAGTCTCTGGACTGTAAATTATATTTGAATAATACAACATTAGCACATACTACATTCTCACTCAATGACTCACTCTGTCTGTTTATCTCTCAGCTCTCCAGGTTTTGTCTGCAGAAGGAGAGAAATTACCTTGGGTCATTGTGCTGCAGCCTGAAAATATGCACACAGGTCTGCACACTCACACACACACACACACACACATACACACTAACAAGTGCTTCAGTTGTCTCGTGTCTGATGGAATTCTTCTATTTTAATTAGGGATGAAAGAGAAACATCTCTTCCATTGAGGTCAATAAATATATATGTATATTTTGCTTTAATATGTTCTTTGTGCAGAGGAAGACATGAAGCGTAACACAAATGTTCCTGCTAGTGACATTCAGCACCATCAGTCAATACAAAAGGTGAACATTTTCTGACTCAATCACACAACCTTATCCATCCAGCGCGTGATTAGCCTAGATTACTGTAGCTCAGACTGGTCATATTAGTTAGTGATCTCTCTGATGTCTCATCATTCTCTATAATCTCTCAGACAGCAGGATGTCAGATGTCAGTTAGTCAGTTTGTAGCAGTAGGGGTTATCCACTACATCTTACAGTAAATTAAATAGACAGACAATTTGTGAACAAAATGGGCCAATAGTATTCAATAAATGGGGTCATATTGGAATTTGAAAATTACTCATGCATGTCCCACATCCATAACAAATACTGTAAAGATGTCACAAACATGAATCTCCAAAGCGACAATAAGTACAGCAAAGCAGCCAATAGCAGAGGATAACAGCTTTGTTTTAGAGTGACATCTAATTTTTTAGTAGTTTGTAAATTAAATAATAAATAAATAAATTGTATTGTAGTTCTGTTTTAATGAACGGTATAATTACGCACAAATTCACCACGCCGTTTTCACTCATTTGTCACACTATAGTTGATTTTAATTTAGGTCATGTATTGTTTGCTTTGCTATCATCCTTAATGATTCTGATAATATTTTTTCATTTACCTCTCTGTACATTAAGTGTGCAGACTTTTCTAATTTTCAATGTAATCTGATGGAGCCAAGCAAAACTCTGATAATAAGGATATTTAGAAACTGAGCATCCCTTCTGTCTATACAGTATGTAACATTGTTTGTTGAACTATTCAACTCTGTTATCCAACCAGCACTTAGATCTTCACAGAGCTACCGAGACTGATGTAGGATCAGCCCGCAGCAATGTTCATCCAGGTAAAGTCTGCAAGCACTGCATTTGTTTTCTTTATTAGTGGCCTGTGCTTTAACTCTCACATTTATAGTACTTATTTGGACTTTATTTAGACTTGCTGTCATTTTTAGCAATGTTATTTTTTTGTATAATTTTGTATTTATTTTTGTATTTGTGATACAGTAATTAATTATAAGAGATGTTACTTAGACAGTTTAGGAAATTCACAAGTTTTGTAAATATTCAAATGTAATACTATAGATCATTTTCAGATTAGTAAAACAGTCAATGTACTGTAATTAACATGTTATGGTTATTGTTCCAGTGGCTGAGAACAAGAAAAAACCAAAGAGTGCAGAGGCGGTGGTGGGAACACAGAAGGAACCAAAAAGAGATGCTAAAAACAGTGTGAGGATGCCTCCACTGAGGGAACTGTCAAAGGAGCCAAGAGGAGGCAACACTGAGATGGAAGAGGAGGATGAAGAAGAGGAACAGCTGTCTAGTACAGAACAGACTGAACAAATGTCTGGATCTCACTTGCCAGGGTTGGTGTAATTCACTATTAACTTGATACCTCTATGTATGAGCTGAAGATGTGTAAATGTATACCAAATCTGTCTGACATCCCAGAAGAGCAAGAGGGATGCTTCAAGGTATGTAATGTACAGTATATTGTATCAGACTCTGTACAGTATATACAGATATCCAACATAAAATTGGGATGATTGTGATGAACTTGATAGGACATCCCTAGATATTTAATTTACTTATTGACTTTGTTATTTATGGACTCAGAAACGTTGTCCTTTCTGTACAGGGAGAAGCTGCCGTATAAAGATGATGCATCTTCGAGCCAGCAGATCATCAACCTAAATGAAGCAACAGCAGGGTGAACTAGAAACACACACAGACTCTTATTAGATTAAAACAACAGGAACTTTGTAAGATTTTCCGACATTTTAACAGTTAACACATCCTCTATTTATTTAGGAAAAGGGAGAAAACTGGGATTGTAGATGGAGATTTACAGAAGGAACTGAAGAAGAGGAAAGGAGGAAAATGGCAGAGACAGAAGACAGGAAGTGATGCTCAGTCAATCAGGAGCCAGAAACAAGAGAGGACTAAGACAGAAGCAATGGAGACTCAGTACCATTCTGCTGTGGTGAGGACTGATTGATTTACTAACTGATTACTGCTGTGTAATGCTGTGGGATAGCTATGGCCATTATGATCTGTTCAGTGTGAGAAGAGCATGATGGGATTATTTAAGTTTTTAAGGATATTTTTGTAGCTGCCAATTCTGAATCAACAGTGTTATAACTGTTTGCCAGTAATGTAATAAGTTATATGTTATTGGCTGGTTATTACATTATTAAAAGGACACGGGGTCAAAAGTAAAGTTTGCATGGGATCATAGATGTTATATTATTTCAAAATGGTTAGCTCAATATCTCCCAATTCCATGATATTGGCAAATTATCAAATGATCAGTTTTATTACATTAAAAGAAATATGTAAATTATCTCTAAATGTTGTGAATATTTTAAATATACACTGAAATATCTGTATCTATCTAAAGTAA
This sequence comes from Scomber japonicus, assembly GCF_027409825.1. Taxonomy (NCBI): domain Eukaryota; kingdom Metazoa; phylum Chordata; class Actinopteri; order Scombriformes; family Scombridae; genus Scomber; species Scomber japonicus. The sequence continues at coordinate 25,469,841 of NC_070588.1, forward strand.
TGCAAAAAAAAAACACTATTACTTCTGCCAATCAACTGCTGCAATCGTTGACTTTCAGAAAAAGAAGATGAGAGACCGGGAAGCAGAGAGAGGAGAAATGAAGACAAATGAGGAGAAAGAGAGTCGAGGAGAAGTAGCAAGGCAAAAGTCTACTGGAAAGAGAAGGAGAGCGAGGTTGAAACACAAAGAGTTAGTTGTTGGTAAGACATTGCATTTAATCTGTTTGTAACTGTCACATAACAACTGTAACCTGAAAACTTCTAATAGGATACTGCAGAAGTGTATTGATGCTAGAGAGTCCTTTGTCTGAATGAATTTGGAGCTTAAATATATTACAACTAAAAAAATATAATCAAAATAAACTTAAGGCAAATTCTAATGCAAAATTATGTTTATATTTGTATGGTTGCCAGTTTACTGAAATGTTTTTTTAGCCACCTACCTTTAGCTATAATATTGCCTAATATCTCTATGACTGTCACATCCATTGAGAAAGTAAGAGAAGTTTTGAATAAGAAAAAATGTTCCAGTTGGGTTTTGTGGGGATAGGCTGATTGTTTCTGTCCAACCAATCAGATAGTGTTTGTTTCTTTAATTTTTCTTTCCTCACAGGAACACCTGAAGACCTCCTGGAGAAAGACGAGCTGGAGATCAACCAGGAAATGGAAAAAGAGTCTCACCTAAAATCCCATATAAGCCCCTTTGCAGCACAAAGTCACAATGAAGAAACTAACAGAAATTCAGTGGAAGGCTCAGACCATCTTTCCACAGATGACACCCTCACAAATGCAGACAAACACAGCAGCGTCGGATCAGTGAGTTCACACAGGTCAACTGTTGCATCTCAGTTCAATCAAAGGAGCTCACGCAGATCCTCCTGTGATGGGGCGGTACCAGCCGGTGCCGTGGATCTCGCCTCATCTCGTGGTCGCCTGTCATCATGCTCAACTGTCATGATAACGGAGGAACAGCTGATGTTGAATCCAGTACAGCCTGAGGTTGGTATGAAGCCTGTGCACAGAGTATGTGGTACTTTTTAATGTGTTTGATTTTCATACACTGTTTGAATGATGATTTATCATCATTTATTTAATAATTATTACATTCTTGTTAAGTTATTCCTAATTACTTCAGTCTTCTTTGTCTTAAATTAATTAAATATCCCAACAGGTTAAAAGGACAAAAAAACGTATCTGCATTATATACTGAGTCCTTGTCTATGTGTGTTTTAGTCCTCCAAGGCCAGAAGGAGAAGGGAAGAGGAGGAAGCTGCAGCCCTGCGTCTGGCCCAGCGAGCAGAGAGACGGAGGCAGGAAGTGGAGAGAAAGAGGAGGGAGCGGGAGGAGGAGGAGAAGAAGCAGCAGGAGCGGGAGCAGACAGAGGACAGGATGAAGAGCGAGCTGGAAGAGGAGAGGAGGAAGAGAGCAGAAGAGCTCAGGTCTCTTTATCTCTAAAGACACAAAATGATTCAAATGAAGATAAACTCAGTAAACAGTGATTTGGAGATGAAGCAATAATTGATTAGACATGTTAGGGCAGAAGACATTGCACACTCTGAGTAGTAAATAAATCCTCATCAGTAAAATCAGTTTTATCAGCTAATTTGACTCCATAGTGATTTTAAACATTTTTAAGACAGAAGCTCTGTATTTTGGGCATCTACACATGGTTGTGGTGATTACCGGTACATGTTAACTGTGGCTATAAGTTCCAAATGTCTGTGTGTAACTTCTACACTGCTTCTTCATTACTGTCCAACTTCGACCTCAGACTGAAGAAGCTGGCGGAGGAGGAGGAGAGGAGGAGGCGCGAGGAGGAGGAGCAGGAGCGAGCGAGACGGGAACAAGCAGAAAGAGAGAGGGAGAGGAGGAGGCAGGAGGAGAGGAAGCGGCAGATGGAGCGACTCCAGAAGATGAGAGAGGAGGAGGAACTGAGGAGGAAAGGTGGGAATGAGAGGAGGAGTATAGGAAAGAAGACAAGAAAGGTGAAGAAGAAAGAAAAGGGGGAATAGATAGTAGAGGAGTTACAAAGAGGTCATTTCTACCATTAATCCAGTGATTTAAGCAGTGTCAATACCTAAAAAAAATTTGCACAACCTCTCTTCAGTGTAAACATGATAACAATACTGAAGTTAAACAGCAGTCATTGAGAGGCCTTATGCACCTGAGTCACATTGCACTTGATTAATGTTCAAGCCACAGTGTGATATCATTATGTGCTTTTATAGATATATACTGATAGATATATAGATATATACTCACATTTGAGCATGTTGATGTCACACTTAGGGTTGCAACTAACAACAAAAAGTCGTCCACTAATCAGAACACTGGCTGTTTGATTCCTGGCTTCTCTAATCTGCATGTTGATGTGAACCCCAATTGAACCCCAATGACTGTGCCAACAGTGTATGAATTTGTCTGTGAATGTTAGTTTCCCCCTTATAAGCAGGTTGGCACCCTGCCCGGCAGCCATCCTATGAATGATGTATGAATGTGTGCGGGAATGGATGAATGTGACTTGTAGTGTAAAAGCACTTGAAGCGCCATATAAGTATAGTCCATTTACCATTATCGATTAATCAATCAATTTTCTCAATGAATAGATTTGTTTATAAAATGTCAGAAAATGGTGAAACATGTCCTCAAATGTCCTGTTTTGTCACTACTCAGTCATAAAAGTCTAAAGACACCAGAAAATGTTCAAGTTTGTTAAGCTGGAGTGAAAGAATGTGTTTTTCTTTTTTACTCCAAATGATGAATCAATTATCAAAGTAGCTGGCCATCAATTTAATAGTTGACATCAAATAATCGATTCATCCTTGCAGCTTTTGATCGATTTTGATGTCACATTGCAATTTTGATTTCTTCTGATGGCACAGCTGCACTTCTGATTGCACTGGTAGTGAATTGATTATCTCATTGTAAACTACATTTGGTCCCCTCAAGCTGAACTGGAGCATTTGCGCCTGGAGGAGGAGAAGAGGCAGCAGGAGGAATCCAAGAGATTACAGGAGATGAATGAGAGTGAGAGGCTCGAGTACCTCTGTAGGAAGGCGGAGGAGGAGGAGGAGAGGAGGAATAAGGAGGTGGAGCGCAAAAGGAGAGAAGAGGAGGCTGCTTTGCGGGCCGCAGAGGAGTCTAAGCTGCAGGCAGAGCTACTCGCCAGGTATGTATGTGTGTGTGTCTGTCTCCGCAGCACTGGCACTGTAACATTTAGTGTCTCTCCAAAGTAAACAGCTATGTCATGTGTGGAGACTAGAGTGCTATACAACTTAAAATAAATCATACAGTACCCTTATAAGTGTCTACTCTTTTATTCTGTCCTCCCTGCAGACAGATGGCGCTGGTGCAGCAGCAGTTGGCCTTTAAAAGGGGTCTACTGTTGGAGGCTGGAGGTCTGGAAAAAACTCAGGGTATCTCCAGACCGTGGATATACTCTTATTTCACTTTGTTACAGCTTCTGGGTTTAACTCCGTCCAAAGCAGACACCACGACCCCTGACCTTTAACCTTTATTTTGACCAAGATGGACACCTAGGAAAATATTTTTGTTTGATTAAATGGGTAATTTCTTTGTGTACTTTTATGTTACTTTTATGTCTATGAAAATCAGTACAATAGTTTTAAAATCATATAACTTTTGTGTTATTTTTCTGTAGATTTACAGAAAATAATACGAATATCAAATACCAATAATCAAATAGATTTCATATTTGTAATGTCAAAAACATTTTTAAAGCATGTCTGACAACTTAAGGCCATTTATCAGTGAATTTAGAAGAGAGATGATTAATCATTGACAAAACATAACCAATCTATTTAGGTTTCTTTGGACACTTTTGAATACACAGCAGAGATCTTTTTATCAAAAGAATTCTAGTTTTGACATATTTCCCACAAATTCCGCCAATGTGAGTCTATGGGTTACACTAATTTGCGCTTATGCAAAACAACATATATTAAGGCAAGCTGCAGGAGCCTCCTACAGCTTACGTAAATCACTTCAAGATTTAGTGAGAAACTAAATGCAGAAAGCAGCCTGTAGCATTAGCATTGTAACAAAGCAGACTAAGAAGCCTACATTAGGGATATACATTTAGAGCAACTTACTAGCTAAAAGCAAAACCATTACTGAGTATGTCTAATATAATAATAATTATGAGTCAAGCCTTGTAACAACTGTTGCAAGCAATGACAAAGATTTAGAGGAACTGTAGGAAGTGACCACTATCCTACAGTAATTGTAGTATGCTTGAATTCAGAGAATATGATACAGGAGTATCACAGAAATGGTGTTTCAGTGGTGCTAATAGGGAGTTGCAAAAACAACAACAACAACTTGATATTAATGAAGATGTTGATCATTTACATCTTTCTGTTCATAAAGCTAAACCAAAAAGAAGTCTATTCAGACTAAGGGTGGTAAGCACAAAAAGAAGATTGTACCATGGTGGACAAAGGAATGTGATATAGAAATTAAGTCTTGAAATAAAGATTTTGAAATGGAATCACAGTTTTCATAATGTTATTTAATATACATTTTTGCAAGCAAATGTAAGAATGTAGAAATATAAATAATAAAAAAGGCAAAGAAGGACTTAGGGAGTAATAGAAGACTGGAAGAAAAATTGATCAAATTTGGAGAATGATAAAAGAATGAATGGGATTTTAAAAAAGAGTATGGACTTCAATGATTGTAAAAAAAACCCAGCAGTTTTAGAACATGAAATTAGAAAAATACAGATAAACAGAAAAAAGTGTAGTCGCCATCTTTTTTGATTTAGAGAGAAGGCATTATGATATGATGAGGGAAGAAGGCTTATTTATCAGACTTTGTAAAGGTAGGTGTACTGTATCAGAGGTTGAATATGAGGATGGATTAAGGACTTTTTCCTATAAAGATTAATACAAGTCAGAATAGAAAAGAACAATTAGTTTGAATGAGAAAACATGAGTTTTGCGAATATTATAAATACTAGACCAAGGGTGTCAAATGTACGGCCCACGGGCCAGAACCAGCCTAATGTTGACATTGCACTCATATTGCTCTAAGTATCTCTGGCTCTATTGATGGTTTTTTATAGTAAAGTATAGACTAGTTATTTTACAATATATAATTTGTAGGTTATTATGTAGGTTTTTACTAGTCTGGTCCACCACTTGAGATCAAATTGGGCTGTATGTGAACCTTGAACTTAAATGAGTTTGACACCCCCGTTCCAGATAGTCTGATCCTCAATCATACCACTTGGTGGCGGTAACGCGACAGTTCGTTGTTTGTGAACCGGCGAGAAACCTCAAAGAAGAAGAAGAGGAGGCGGAGGAGGAGGAGTAAGGAGGATCCAGGCTCAGGTCCATCGTTGTGATGGCAAACATCACCCTGTTTCGGAATTTTATCTCTGAATTAATGCGATAAGGAGCACATTTTGCAAGCTGTATGTCTTCACGTTGTACTGGTTGTTTTAAATAAAAGTATAACGTTACGTAACGTAAACATTAGGCATAGCTACGAGTTTTGTTTTTCTTCGAGGAGGGAACGTACAGTAAGGGTTCATCTGTAACATAAACAGTAAGTGGAGTATTTTCTCATTCCTCTGAATGCTGATTTTAATATTCCTAATTCGCATGTAGCTTTCCAGTATAGGAAACCACGGACAAGATAGAGAGATAGAAAGGCTATACGATAACGTTAGCTGATACTAGCTATCAGGGACTGTGTGTTGAGACTGGAGAGATATGGGAAGCTAGCGTTAGCCCAAGTGATGCCCACCCTTCTCCCTGACGGAGGTCGATGTCTCCTGGGCTTTCCCTTTTTTGATAAGCTTTAATGCCTCTTTTGTTTTAAAGAAAAGAGTTACATAATTTCTAAGCCTGTGAGAGATTATTTTAGTTAAAACAGTCAAAGCACACACACACACACACACACACACACACACACACACACACACACACACACCCACACTAAAGAACAGAGCACTGTCCGCAACAGTCTGGAGTGTGCATAGTAGAAGCCTGTAGATATTAAAGGGCTGCTATCTTTGTTTTAATTTGAGAGCTTCCTGTTAGTACATAAGGCCAGAATTGGCCAAATTTCCTCAACCCTTTACACACATCCTCTTTGTTTGCTAACTTTTAAATCCTCATTGAATGCATCACAGAGGACAGGAGTTACCTAACAGTCTCTGCTCACAACCGCTTTACCACATAATAATGTAACTTTAACAAAAGGTTATTGTTCAGTGTTAATTATTTCACAGTGTGTCACAATATGTTTATCTGATGATGTGTAGACATTTAGATTTAGTGGCTTAATTGCAGGTAAAAAGCTAAAAAGCATTAAACTTCACTTCTAAACTGTAACTTTGCATCCAGGTAAACCTTTGAAGAACTGCCTCCAGCTGTTTTGGGGTCAGAGATCACTTCAAAATGGATGTCAGCATTGCTGTGTCGCTAATTCGAGGCCAGATGGGTGCCGTGGTGGAGCGGGCAGTGAACGGGGCAGTGGAGACGGTGCTGGCTGAGATGCTTAAAGTAGTCGGAGTCAAATTTGAGGAGCTGAAAGCTCAAGTGGCGCACATGAAGAGGGACGTCAATGCACTGCAGAGGGAGAAGGCCTTAAAAGAAAAGGAGAACGACAACATCCGCGCTAAGCTGCGATACACGGAGCTGAAGCTGAAGTACTACAGGCAGGGAGTGGAAGAGGAGCTGCAGCAGAGAGCCTCTACCTCCACTCTGGTCCGTATCCACCCGTCCAGCTTCCCCCAACCACAGACAAGTAGCACGTGCGTCTCGTCTAACGAGGCCTCACCATCGTGCTCAACTCAGTCCAGGACTGCTGAAGGACAACTGCCGAAAAGCAGCCAAGGTAACGACCACTGGAATGACTTAACACCTACTTCACCTTCCGCTCAGAAGAGTCTAACTTCTCCCTGCGTTTGTCTTCCCAGAATGCATCTCTCCACAGAGCAGGCGAGCCGTCCGAGTGCGTGGTCAGTCAGATGTGAGAGTGGTCAGCTGCGACCAATCAGACCTGCTGCTGCCTGTCTCACTCTCTATGAACACAGTAGCGGAAACTCTGGACAGCAATGCAGGTACAAAGCTGAGAGGGATCAGTCCATGTTCCAGTAAAGCCACATATGCTTCTTCTGCCAACTGTTCTTTCATTTTTTATTTATTTGTTTCTTCCAGACTCATTACAGTAGATTTAAAAGCTCTGGTGGTAGCCTTAGAGCAAAATATTGCATGTGCACAAAAAAGATGTTATTATACAAATCTGCTTCTGTTGACTGTATCTTGAACAAGTCTTTGAGAATGAAATCTGAGATGACCACTGTAAGCTCTCAGTAGCTTCTGCCTCCAAAATTCACTATTGGTCAGGCTCTAGTCACAATGACTCAAATGCTGATTGTCATTAAACACAGCCTACATATTGAACTCTCCAATTTAGAGCAAATTAGAGATATCAAAAGAGGTCTCGGCCTATTAAAGGTTTTCTATTGTTATGAGTCCACACATTGCCTGATAAATGACAGGAAATTAAAGTAAAGAAATGAAAGAAAGTAAAGATATATTTGAGGTAATTTAAATAGCGAGTCTCCCTTTAATCATTTCTCAACTAGAGAGCATCAATAGATTGATCTACTCTCTACATTATCTCTACATACAGTATTATCAGATTTTTTTAAACTCATGAATGTAGAATGGGACATCTCAGGTAAATAAGACCTTGCTTGTGTGTCTTCAGGTTTCTCCTGCACCACAGAACAAGACATTTCTGCAAGCAAGAATGAAGAGCAGGAAGACGACTGTGAATGGACCATCGCTGTACAGACACACACAGAAAGCATGGACGCTGTAATGGACCCTCCCCCTCCTCCTGTCCAGGCCCCGACTCTTGAGCCGGGGCAGCAGTCAGACGCTGGCTCACTGTCCCCAGATGGGTCCACCCAAGCTGACAGCTCCACACTGCCCTTCTCCACTTTACAGGTGACAAAACACACACACACACACACACACACAGAGTCACAAAAAGGAAGTAGCCCTAGCTTTAGAAAATGATACCGAAATGTTACTAGGTTGCTGTGGTGAATGTCACATGGACTGAATCAGTAACCTCTTTTAAGTCCCTTCTTACTTCATACTTCTTATCAGACAACCTTTCCTGATTTTATTTGAGTTTTGATTTTGATTGAGTTTGAATTTTTCTTGAAATGCTTTTATCTCCGTTAAATATGATGTGTCTCTTCTTTCGTTTTCTACATTAAATTGGTTTTTACTCATCAAATTATTTTTATTTGTCTATTTTCATAATGCAATTGTTTTATGATTTGTGTATATTGCTGACTAAGCAGTATGATTAAGCACTATGTAACTTGGATTTTGAGGAGTGCTTTGTCAATAAAGTGTATTATTAAAGAGAAGAACAGTGAGCTTATTCAAACTTGAGATGAAACTAATTGTAAAAAAAGGTGCATGTTAGAAAGGTGGATTAATAAATACAGTAGCTCTAATTAATGACATTTTTTGTTTAATGTGCATCAGAGAAAATATGTACTTAAGAGAGGAAGAATACAGAATAAATAAAATTAATACATAAAAATGAAATGCAACATAACAGATACTGAGGGGTAAGGTCATTATAATTATGTTCAGTTTAGAGTGCTTTTAAAGGTTGGGTTCTTGATAATGATACAAAACATTTGTTTGTTCCACCTTCTCAAATGTATGGATTTGCTGATTTTTTTTTACTGTATTTTGCTATATAACATCAGTCATACCACAGAAAGACAACATATTCTATTTGACCAGAACACTCCATTCCCACCCCATCCTAACATGGATGCAAGAGGGGTCAACCTGCATGTCAAGTGACTCACGAATAAATAAAACTATTGACAAAAAGAGTCAACAGAGCCGTAAGAAAAAAACATATCTCTCATAGAAACCAAAAACACAAAACCATGACATTATTATTTATTATTTATTATACCAGAAAGCTTTAGGCAGAATACAAACTGCACTTTTTTCATTGTTAATGGAATCTATTTTGTGTATATAAAGTGTCACTTTAATATATCGCTTATCTGCACACATATGTACATATATGCAGGGTACATCAAAGGACAGCAGAGAGCATAATGACACAAAATACTCTGGAGATATATGGGAAGTTTTTTGTCACATGTGTTTGGACAGCTTCTATGTCTATTAGAGGACTTGCATCTTTGAAAGCTCTCTCTATCTCTATGCTTCCTGTTGTAATGCAGGTGAAGCAGGAGGTTCAGCAGGAGGAAGAGGGGGAGGAGGAGGTGATCTGTATCAAGGAGGAGCCAGAGGAAGAGCAGGAGGTGATGGCCACCCTGCTGCTGGACTGCCAGGTGCAGCAGAGTCACCTGTCAGAGTCAGAGGTGAGACTGGATCTGAATATCAAATCTGAGAATGCTCAAACAAAATCCACACTGGAGTTCTAGTGGAGAGCGCTCTTTCCAGGTTGTTTTAGAAGTAAACAAAGAGCTCACTAACATTAAAACAGAGTGTATCTAAATGGTTTCCGACAGACTGGGTGCTGATTGTTTTTGGACTGTTCTGGATTTCGTCATTGCTCAACATCAGCTGAAACAGGATCAAATCTGTCAGTGACCCAGCATAGAATGAGCTCTGATTAAGGAGACAAGGGGATTCTGGGATACTAAACTAACTCCAAGTGAAGATGAGGCAGGTTAAGTGAAAGTGAATTTACTAAAAATGTATTATTAACTTCAATGAAAGTATCTCATCACAGAATAACGGGTGATATCCCAGAAACAGTGGAGGAGAATATGAATGTTTATTGAAATGCTTTTTTTGTTTGTTGATCTAGGCTCAAAGGTCAGTACCTCAGATAAGCCAGAGAAGTCACACTACAGCCTTCAGCTCAGATGGACCAGGCTCCTGTGAGTACAGTAGCATCTATGCTAGCAGTGATCTCTGTTATGATTATTATGTAAATCAGCAACATGATCAATTGGTCTAAACCTGTGAATCTAAACCTGTGCTTGATTTCATTTGTCAATAAGGCATAATAAACACGTCAGTCTGTGTTCTCTCTCAGATCTGATGCCTCAGCCGGTGGCACCCCTGCCCTCAGTTTCGGCCTTGTCACTGGGCGTCCCCCCTCGCCAGGTGGTGCGTCCGTGGAACAAAGACCTCAGCCTGTACGAGGAGTACAAACTGCGCAGGAATGAGCTCCGCCGGCGAAGCCTCAACAGACGCAGAGAGCTGGAAAAAAACCTGCCTCAGCCACTGCTGGCAGACCTGGTTAGTCCTGTTATAATGTTTAATGTGTAAAAGAGTTAAAAGGTTGGAAAGATTAAAGGGACACTTTTAATCGAAATATCTTCTCATGGTTACATGTAATTAATATAAAAAACTCTTTGTATTAAAGGTACGAGAGCGTCGAGAAAAGACCAGATTGAGGGTGGCCAGGTGGAGGGCAAAGAGGAAACTCCAGGCCTGTTTGAACCAGGCACAGGTCGGTAATGCGTATATAATACTGTTCTATTAGACAGCATTTCCAGGAGGGAAGAAGCTGGTTTTGGCTATTAAATGAAGCTTTTAGGGATTCATTGCAGTTCCATTTTTGTAAAATGTGTCATTATATGTGCACAGTTCATTTAACAGCAGCGATACTAAAGTGGATCCTACTTAACATTTCATGCTCAATACAGTACAGTATCCAGTACATGGTTTACTTTTCAATAATTAAAAAGGAAGCTGCTATTTACAGACCTCACTAAATAGGACTTGTTAGGTGTTTTCTCACTTACATACTATATCAATTATTTAGAGAGAATCATGTGTCCAAACAAGACAAAGCCTGTACTTTTTGTACTTTTTCTCATTGCTAGGCTCAAGGTGGAGCTGTAGGTCTTTCTCAGACTGGCTTTCCCATCAGCAGTCAGCACCACCAGCACCAGCAGCAGCAGCAGCAGCAGCTCAGAGCGCCTTGTGGTAAGATGTGACACTTTCCTTTTTGTTTGTTTCTGTCCCAGTTGTCATTCCCTCCTAAATCACAGCTTTACTCCAAAGCACAACACTTTGGCAACATATGGTACCTCTTAGTTCTTAAGGCCCATTCATCACAATAGGATTAATGGGTGTGCACTTAAAACCCATTCATACGGGATTAGTGTTACAGGGGTAGGTGGGGAATTAAATGTTCATTTCTCCAGTAATTAAAGTCATTGTTCCGGACGTGGTTTTAACCATCAGGAAATTACAGGATATGGTCTGTAACAAACAAAAACATTCAGCAGGACAAAACCAAAAGCCTCTCTGGAGGGTGCAGGGAAGTAGATGAATCAAAGTCACAAATCATACTCCTTCTTGAAGTAATTATCCAGACACGAAACACATATTTTACATTTATTGTGATCATCTGTACATCCATGGTTATATTTCAAATAGGAAATGCTATTTTGGTAGCTTTTTAATTGTGTTAATTTGTCAAAATGTAAACACATTTAGGCTAAAATGGGCTCCAAACAAGAATACCAGTGCCTGCCTGTAGCTGACATTACAACAGCCCATATGAGGGGCTTTTATGAGGTCCTGCTCTCCTAATGGTTTTATTCATCTGTTATTTATCTGTTACTTCTCATATTGCATCCCCAGTAGGTCTATATGTTAGTGTCAGCATGTCAGATTAACAAAATCACTTGAGATTGAGAGTAAAGTGTTAAAATAGTAGGAAAGATAGAAGGACACATAGCCATTCAAGTTGAATTAATATAATACAAAATACTTTTCTCACAAACTAGTATTCACTTTGTCCTTTTTCAACCAATCAAATGGCTTTTTATGTTTCAGCGTCCACCTCCAGCGGTCAGCAGAGACAGAGCTCCCTGCCTCAGTCTACCAGCTTCATCAACAGCATGTCAGCAGTAAACAGCATCTCTGCACCTCTCACCTTCATCGCTCCCTCCTCCTCCTCTTCTTCTTCTTCTTCTTCTTCTTCCTCCTCCTCTCTGCTCCTGAGAGGCCCTCACATGGCTCCACACGTCAGTCAGCATGCTGTGACGTCATCATCCTCCTGTTCCTATCCTCAGGTCGGCCTGTCGCAGCAGAGTCTCTCTCTGACGGATACAGACATCCTGCAGTGAGACCATGCAGAAACTTTACATTGTTTGTGAATTATGTTAATATTGAGGTGAGGTCAGCACCCCTCTTCAGAATGTAGCAAGTCCTTCATTGGTGATGCGGAAATCTTTGTACCTTTGTTAATTACACACATCCTTGAAACTTGGTCCAGTTTTGCGTACTTTACTCAAGAAGTTGTGTCAACTGAATACTTTCCATCACAGACTGCATTTTTTTAAAAAAGTGACAGACAAATCTGAAGGCCATCGGTCATTTTGACAGATTACACTGAGAGTGATCACCTGGGGCGGGTGAGGCAGAGGCAAAAGTCAGTGAGGCTTTAGATGACGGCAAGTCCTGTGGCCTCACGCTCACGCTGGCAGACACACACCAGTTCAATTTTGCACATAAGGTATATCATGGAAGTACATAAATCTATCCAAAAAAAAGATTCCCTTCGGAGCATGTGGGCATCATTGCTGACTTCCACACTGGACTTAACGTATCTCACTATCAAAGTGCTGAGAAATTGTTGAAGAGAGGGGTACAGCTGTGCCGATTATTGATGAATGAAAATGAATGAATGAAAACAAAAGCTATTAAATATGTAAAATGGACTGTACTTATATAGCGCCTTTCTAGTCTTTACGACCACTCAAAGCGCTTTTCATTACATCTCATTCACCCATTCGCACACATTCATACACTGATGGCAGGAGCTACCTCGCAGGGTGCCAACCTGCACATCAGGAGGAAGTTAACCATTCATTCTCATTCTTACACTGTTGGCGCAGCAACGGGAGCAATTTGGGGTTAAGTGTCTTGCCCAAGGACACATCGACATGTGGACTGGAGGAGCCGGTATTATACAGTATATATAGTATTATATATGTATATATGTATTATCATTCACAAATTAAAATTAAAATAATGGGTAATATTAGATGATGGATGTAATTTTTATGATCCTGTCCGTCAAAATTTCAGACATGAAAGTCTTAATGCAACCACTGTAGGGTTGCTCCGGTGAAAGACACAATCCACATACATGCTCAACGAGTAGAAAAACACACTGCACAGGCTGTTTATGCAGCTGAAGTTGTCCATACAAGTTGGAAGACGTCCAAACTACAGACCAAGAAGAAAGAATTGGTAAAAGTGAAAAGGTCCACACACTTGAAGATTTTGTATTGTTTGTATTGTATTGTGTTCGACCTTTATGTTGATAGCTGTGTACAATTGACTTTGTAATTGTAGAATTAATTCAATTCATCAGACTCCAAGGTTTTGCCAAATTAGCAGTTTTAATCTCTTTGCTATTAGTATGTCTTGTTGTTACACAACTTTTGAAAAATGGAGCGCCACCATCCATTTAGACTCCCAGGCTTGCGCGGTATTAGAGGTACCACATGTTGTTTAGCGTTAATAATAATCATAATCGTAGGTCCAATCCTATGGTGGGAAGCTAAAATCAACAAACAGCATGACGACAACAATAATACCTTGACGCGTGAATCCCGTTCCATATCACTAAATAACAACACCAAAACAGCTTATGAAACAAACTTATGGTATCAAACGGTCCAACTCTTTGTGAAAAAAGCAGGAATTAACACCAGTTGTTATGTGCCAATGCTCCCCACTCCTCTGAAGGTGTTGTACCCATAGTTCCATGGCCTTTAAACACTTCAGAGGTGCTAGGTGACACTGGCATTTGTTGATAACTTCCGTATTAATGAAGCAGATAACCCAAAACAGATGGCCATTGTGTTTATCCCCGACATATCAGATGAACTTGATGTATTAAATGTAACTCGGCCAAACTTTAGTGGGGCTAAAGTTCGTATCTATAATTCCACAAAATGGAATATAAAAGTTGCTGAACCAGTGATGGAAATTAACCCAACATGGCTCCCTGTGGGTAGTGTTTGTTTCGAGAGACAATGCATAAATTCCTATTTTCCTTTAGGTCACAGTGAATGTAACGTAACAGTTCAAGCAACATGTGGATTCAGCCACACAACCCCTCGAACTGCTTGCCTGATGGACTCACTGTACATGGCAAGATTAACAGAAGGCTTAACCTAAACCAAATGTAGCACAAAGAACCGTACTGACAACCCTCTGTTGTTTATTCCAAATGATGATGGATATGGCAGCCTAACCCAACATGTGTGGGTCTGTGGAAAACATGTCTATCAAATGCTTAGGCCAGGATGGTGTGTAAAGTGTTATTTGGCTAAATTGGTTCCTTACATTAGCATACACAATTCTCTTTCGTACTACCACACCCACTACGACCATTATTATGATCCCAATCTCAACAGAGAACGCAGAAATACTAAAACAGTGCGCATCACTCCAGAAACTAAGTTTTTAAGTGCTCTCCTCCCATGGTGGGGTACCATACATAATGCTCACCAATTAGATGACTTAGCTTTGGACCTGGAAAACTTAACAGCCTTCACAGAGGACGGCTTCGCAGATATGACCATTGAAATGAAGGCCCTTAGAAATGTTGCCTTGCAAAATAGAGTTGCCCTTGATTATCTCCTAGCAGCAGGTGGAGGTGTGTGCCACATAATTGGAAATGAACGCTGTACGTTCATACCTGACTGTTCTGATAATATGACGCATGTGGTAGCCTATGTGAATAACCTCCTTGTGAGACAAAAGTCTAAAGAATTGCACTCTTCTGATGACTTCAACCTCTCGTTGGCTTTCTAGCTGGAGCTGGAAATCATGGCTTATAAAATTAGGAATGCCCCTTTTTTCCTCTGTTTCTGATATTGGCATTTTGCTCGTGTTGCGCCATTCCTGTTTTAAAGCAATGTATCACTTCCATGACATCAACTCATTTCGTACAATACACTCAATTGTATCAGCGAGACTCCCTCAATAGCCTGAAAATTTCAGACTTGGACATGTATACTGACAGCTCTGATTCTGATTCAGACGATGACACAGCCTTGTAAAACGTTGAAAAGTTTACTTCCCTAGTTTTTTTAGTTTATTTCTCTAGGAAAACTTGCTTGCTCTTCTTTGTTGTGCTTACATGACACAAAAACAACGCAACAGCTTTCGAAGACATTTTAATGATGATGTATCTTAAACTGCAAAACAGATTGATGCGTTTGATGTCTTTGTTTAACTATTGTATATTGATTGTATTTTGATTGTATTTGTACATTAAATGAACAAGGGGGGATGTGTAGTAGAGAAATTATATTCATTATAGTTTCATATCCACTTTAGTCTTTTGAAAGAAAACCTGTACTCTTTGCAATGCTTGTGTAAAAAATGTATCTCTATCATAGTGTGTGAAAGTCCTGTGGAATGGGCTTCCACTCAGGCACTGATAAGACACCACCTGTGAGGCCTTGTTATGTCTTATTATAATGGGCTGATTATCAGAGCAGTGTGGGATAAGGGACAGAGATTATAACTTTGGGCTTTTTAGTTAGACAGTCATTACAAGATCAATGTGTGGATGACTCATATAATCACAACAACTGATTAGCCTACATCTAAGTAGGCTAATCAGAAGCCTACATCTTACTTCAGCCCCTACATCTATGTAAGGTTATAGCCTTACTACAGCCCCCTACATCTATGTAAGGTTATAGCCTTACTACAGCCCCTACATCTATGTAAGGTTATAGCCTTACCTTGATGAGATCAATGTGTGGATGACTCATAAAATCACAACAACTGATTAGTCTACACCTAAGTAAGACTATAGCCTTACCTTGATGAGATCAATGTGTGGATGACTCATAAAATCACAACAACTGATTTGTCTACATCCAAGTAAGGCTATAGCATTACTACAGGCCTTTCATCTAAGTAAGGCTATAGCCTTACCTTGATGAGATCAATGTGTGGATGACTCATAAGATCAATACAACTGATTAGCCTACATCTAAGTAAGGCTATAGCATTACTACAACCCCTACATCTAAGTTAGTCTATAGCCTTACTTTGATGAGCTCAATGTGTGGATGACTCATAAGATCAATACAACTGATTAGTCTACATCTAAGTAAGGCTACCAGGGAGCTGCAGGTAATATATAAATTAGCCCTGATGATATGTGCTGTAAGCCAATTTAATTATTACATTCTTGAAAATAAAAACACCTATTGCAATATACAAAATAAATTATTACCATTTCAATTATATATATTTTAATTAAATAAGTATTGAAATAATGCAATGCAGTTAACTTGTGGCTGTCAGCACAGCTAAGGCACTGTGTGCAAAGCAATGGAGTTGCAAAAGTGATAATGATTTTTTTTTCATGTAAGTTAATATAAAAACAACAATGTGTTTTGACAAACTACACAAAATGAACTGCATACACACCAAAACAGCATTCATGTCTTTACTAAGCACAAATGACAAAGTGGTGGAACTTCATTAGGTCAAACCACAAGCACCTTATGTTTTGCAAGATATACCGACAGAAATTAGATCAACAGATGTGGATCACTGTGTCTTTGTGGTTACCTACTCATGATATATATTTTATCCTCATTTTACATCAGTAACTTAGTTGAATAAACAGGTTGTGTAAACTCGTATACAAATTGTAATACACACAAATATTCAAATAAAAACACTTCAACAACATTATAGAGAATTGTGTATTTCTTGTATAGTATACAGAAAGTAAATGTATAACTTAATGTGAAATGTGTGTTTATACTGTAGAAACCTTAAAAAGTATGAACCTCCCCCATATATGGTCAACATGGATTAAATGTAATACCACACTGACAACTGATCATTATGTTTTCTAATGTTTATGTGACTCTCTCCGTTAATTATAGGACATTATGAGCTTTTCAGTGTGTGGGTAGTATACTTAGAGGGGAGATGAAGTTTGTACAACTTAAACGCTGCTTGTGCCTGATTAAGACACCATTTGGGAGGTATTACATAATTTAAAGTTTACTGGGAAACATATCAAGGCTTCTTAACAAGAACATCTGCAGATATTTACCAGACGACAATGGTTCTTTAAGAGGGAGGGGGTTACATAATCTTAGTTATTCATAATTTTCAGCATATGTGTAGATCAAAAGTGTGAACATTGCCTAGGTTTGTTGTTTGGTGTATGTGTATATGTGTGTGTGTGTGTGTGTGTTATCCATTGATTATCTTCTGGGAGATGGCTCCTGGCAGTGTGTAGAACAGCAAGGCAAGGAACAGCGCTGTGATGAGCAGGATCAGGGCGATGATGATGTACTTCTTGTAGTTTCGCCAAATCAGGTGAAAGAAACACTTAAACGGGTTGACAAACCAGGAGAAGGAGGTGTCTGGACGACTGTGGGAAGGAAGGAGAGAGAGAGAGAGAGAGGGTTTGGTTGATTGAGAACAGAACAATGTTTTGGAAGAGTGTGAAGAACTAAATTATCAAAAAAAAAACATCTGAGATATTCCAGTAGAATTGACTGGATAAAGCACTAAAGTGGAACAAGAACTTTCAGGTTTTGTCCCAGATGTTAGAAAACCTTATTTAAAATCACAATGGCAAATGACAAAAAATCTAGGTTGGAACATAGCCTTATTCAACAGGATGTGTGGTTTACTCCATTATATGATGGCGTATTAGGCAAAAAAAAAAAAAAAAAAAAGCACTGACCTGGAGGAGGCAGACTAAGAGAAAATCTCAGAATTTCTGAGATTAAAGTAGTAAATTTATGAGAAGAAAAGTTGGTTATTTATTATATGCTTTGAAATTATACAGTGGAAAATTTGCAAGAAAAACTGCCAAACTATCACATAGCCTCACTTTGCAACGTGGCTTGTTGTGCATTATGCCTGCCCTGGAAGAACTGATCAAATTGTTACATATTCAACACACCAGATTGGATTTTATTTCATTCTGGCTGCTCTTACTTTGGTTTGGGCAGCGGCTCCGGCTCCTTGCGGGCTCGGCCGACGGGATTCTTTTCCGCTTCTTCAGCTGTCACGAGATGGAACTCTGCCTCCACTTTCCCCTGATGTTTCCAGAGCACAAGACACACCTGTCAGTCTCAAGATCTCAGACAGCATTTGTCAATATGTATGAATTGTGTATGAATACGCACTGTCAGCTCTCCAGACTTGCTTAAGGGCCACCAGCCTCTTGCTCTCTTCTGCTGGAAAATGGAGATTCTGTCTGAGCGTTCCACCAACATGTCCGTCTTACACACCTTGGCTGTTTTTGCTCCCCGAGGAAAACTGTGGAGGTCTAACTCCACCGTTCCTGCATACACACACTCAGTGAGTTCAACACACACACAAAAATGAAGAAATGCAGACACGTGTGGAGATGCATCACACACATACACACCTAGGAAGTCATCAGAGGAGAGCGTCTCAAAGTCCCAGACTTGCAGAATGAGGAAGGCAGGAAGCTTCTGTTCTGTCTGATCCAAAGAGAAAATACTCTCTCTCTTCTTCACCACTATTACCTGTGAACGAGGGAGGAAAAGATCAAAAGATTGAACTAATTAGACCATTTGGGTCATGCTCACTAGAACAGGATACGGGGAGGTTTGAACCTGCGTCTATGTGTCTGTACCTTCTCAGCAGGCATGTAGTAGAAGGGGAAGACAAAGCGCCAGTTGAAGTTTCCCTCTCCAGTCAGAGAGTTGTAGTGGACGTCTGTCTCCTGTCGGTCGTCCTCTAAACCTTTCAGCCAACTTCAGAGAGGGAGAAGGAGAGCGTATGGATATCATTCATCACTTTGACATTGTGGCAATTTAAAATTATACCTAAAATCAGAAATAAAACTCGGCTGCAGGAAAATCCTAGTATTTTGTCCATGTTTTTTTAACTTAAAGGACAGGGTTACAGTTTTTCAAGTGTGTCGTAAAACAACAATCAGGTAATGAATGAACACCGAGATAGGCTTTACTCACTGTAGTAATTCCTCCTGTTCATACTGACCATTAGAAGATCCATTCATAATGTGTTTATATTGTAAGTGATGGGGTCAAACTCTTTGAGTTAGTCAAATAAAGTGGATACCTTCCACAGTCTTTTTAATAAAAAAAGTCTTATTTGTGTCTGGATGTTTCCCTGTTGAGCTTCAGTGGAAGGATTGCAACAAAAAAAGAGGGAGTTTGGCACTTGATTTGCTAATTTGGACATCTAAACCTGCATATTAGCTTCAAATAAGCATTTTTGCATCGGAGTCAGCTTTTGGATTTTGTCCCCCATCACTTCCCATTGAGAATGCATCATGAAGGGATCTCTTAATGGTCAGTATGAAAAGGAGGAATGATTACAGCAAGAAAAATGTGGTATTGTTCATTTGGTCTCCTGATTTGTTGTTTTAAGACAAACTTCAAAAAAGTGTAACCCTATCCTTTAAGTCATGTAGCCTTTCATACATAAAATTCCGCCTTAAACCGTTGAACTAAACTCTCTTGTTAAAAGTCTTGTTTCAGCAGTACTTTAATGAGAGAGAGCAAAACCTCTGCAAGAAAATATAACAAATATGTCTCTGAAAAAGACACACAAGACGTTTTTCATTACCCCTTGATGTAGATATCACTGGACTGTTGACCGGTCAGGAAGTTACTGTCCTCCAGAATCACATCCTCCGTGTTCCAGATGATGATACGCAGCTCATACCTGCAAACACAAACACACCCATATGTTTGATTTTCTTTTTCATCATTTTTATCAAGATATTAAATAGTGGTTAGCATGTGATGTGTTGTTGGACAAACTGCTCTCACCCTTTGGGTTTTCGAGGTGAAATGTCCACTGCAGGTCCAGGATGAGGCAAGTCTATGGGAAATATGTCTACCCACATCTGGACCTGACCCTACAAACACACACACACACACACACACACACACACACACACACACACACACAATGACTTCTGGTTGTCTTTGAAAAAGTGTACATTTTCTGTTCCCTCTTGAGAGCTGTGAGCTCAGTTGTACCTGGTCCATCCCGGGTCGGGCCTTGTTGAACAGAGTTCTGGTCTCGATGTGTTCTGGCACTAGTTTGCATCCCACAGCTGGGATCTCCGCCCAGCGATGCAGGATCTTCAGAGACAAGTGCTCATAGGACTCCACCAACTCATCTAGAACATGTGCACACATCATCATCGTCATCGTCATCATCATCATCATCATCACACGAACACCACAAGGCTATTATCAGAAATTAACCTGACTATGGCATACTCATTATACTTGCTTTGGTGGTCTGTCAAATCAATGAATGTAAATGATACAGCATTTTAAAATGCTGGCCAAACATTTCACCTGATCTGAATACTGTGAAAAATACAAAGTTACTTTCATAATATTAACATGTTTATTAGTGATTTACCAAATATCTATCTATCTGTCTCTTAAAGATTAACACTGACAGAAGTAACATGGCTATCACAGACACCAGCACTGACAGAGGCAATAGTTTGCTTTCAGAATAACAACAAAAAAAGGCAAATGCCAAAATATACTGACATCAGTACTGGGCACAACACCACATCCAAATTAGCAACACCTTGTCTCTTTGAAGCATTCAGAGACCAACATGTTACACTTTGCATATTAACTGTGTATGATTTGTATGTCCAAATCTAGCAAAGATGTAAAATCAGGAGTCACCCCGATATTACCTAAAGAAAAACTTAACCATTTAATGTTTCACACCAGAAGCTACAGTTAGCTATCTAATGAAAATAAAAACTAGGGAAGTGAAAATGACAGCACAGACACAAAACATATGAGCAGATAACTAAATGCTGGTGAGATGCTCAGAGAATCCATCTGTGAAACCAAAGACATGAGCCAGCATTGTTTCTAAACCCAAAAGGGGAACCTGTCCGATAGAGAGGAGACACTTCTGACAGAAAACCCTGACTCATTCCTCATGAAATCACTGCAGATGTCTGTCACTTTTGATGTTATTGATTAGATGCATAAGGTTATGGTTAACTCGCATTTGTGTTTGGAGTATACCTTCATGCATGAAGCGTGTCTTTCCAGCGAAGACTTTGTCACCCAGAGTGATGCGTCCTGGATAGAAATGAGGACCATCCAGATTGTTTTCCCTGCACAGCCTGGACAACAGCTCTGATGGCTTCAAACAGTCTCTCCAGGCATTATAACCATCTCTGAGAGACACACAAAGCGGGAAGAGAGGGAACAGTAACTTTAGCACACAGTAAAAGTCACTTCGAATAAATTATTTACCACTTGGTCAACACATCCCTGAAGGACACCAAATGCAAATATAAACCAAATTAACTTCTCCCCTCTGGTTCTCAAAGAGTAGACAAATGTCCAAACTCACAGACTGTACTCAGCAGGGAGTCCGCAGGTGGCTCTGTGTCGGCTGTAGAATCTGTTCTCCAGGTCAATGCGAGTCTCTCCTATTAGGTCGTCCCCTCCCACCATGTCGTAGTCATAGATTGCCACCGACAGCAGAGACTCCCGAGGAAATGTCACCTGCATCTCAAAAGACCTGGAAGAATAAAAGAGAAACAGTTGGAGAAGTCCTGTGGCAGGCTCACAAAGAACAGTTTCTACTTGAAAAGACAAAGCTGTAGTCAGGCATTCATTTACCTCCCAAACACAGGGTTTAGCTGTTTAGGGATGTAGTTATCTCTGTCTTTGATTTCATTCTTGCCAAGCCGAAGAACGATATAAGGGTCTGACTTCCCATCCGGATCAGCTGGGTGAAGGTTAGACGCCTGGGAAGAACATTTAAGAACATGTAAAAACACATCTTAAATCAAGATTGAGTTAATCTTAAACAAGATCCACAAAAGAGCATAGCTCACAGAGACGATGTAAACCCGGACGAGGACTTGGACCAGGTCATTAGGTGGAATTCCTCTGCTGACTCTGAATTCCCCAGCATCTTCCCAGTCCTCTGCCTCAGCCAGCTTATACAGGCAGAAACGCGCCTGTAAAGCAGGACATTTCATAGTCGAATAGATTAATAGTGAAGATACTGTATGTCAGGTGGGATCATCTATAGGACATTAAATCTAATCATCTCACCTTGAATTTGCCGACGAACCTCTCCTGTGATGTCCCCTCTTCCTCATTGGCTTTCCCTTTGAACAGCTCGTATGTGTTCACCCAGTCGTCGAAAGGCCCAAACTCTTCCTCCAGCTCCTTGTTGTACAACTGCGGAGAGCAGGGCAGGATCAGTCTCTAAATGTTCTCTCTCTGGCACTTTTCAGAACCAAGACACATTGTTTTCTTTAAAAAGTTGTGCACATTTTTAAGATTTTCTTTTTTTTATTGTCTTTTCTAAGATATTTTAAAATCAATCCATGTGAAACTCTACTAAAAATAATAATTCCTTTTTGGTAACTAATTTGAACCATGCTGTGAATGTTTTGAGGTCAATGTCTGTGAACTAATATATGTAATAATGGTGCACATTGGAGCTGCTGATAGTGGTAGTGCAGGTAGCTGTATTGACTGAGTCTCTTTAACGCTGAACATCTAGATGATCATTAAAACCAACAGTGTTTGTGAATGGAGTACCTGCAGTGTGGCTAGTTTAGAAGGCGAAGTCAGGCTTGGCTGCAGGGCTTCTTTTCCTTTCAGTTTCTTCCTCTTGTCTGCATCCGGTATAAGGTTGACTGATGGAACAAGACATATATGTTCAGTGGGAGATACTGACACTCACCAAAACACACCGACCCTTTTCCTCTTTACCAAAAGACAACAAAACGAACAAAACAGACGAACACAGTTCCCTTTTATTGTGTGCCAAGTACAATTATTTGTTTCTTTCTTTTTAATGCTATTAATCTTTCCAGATGAGCACAAGTATTTCAAATGCTGGCCACCCCAACATAAAGAACACAGTAACTCTTGTGGGATAAAAAAAAGAAGTAAAGAACTAGTCAAAACCAGAGACACCTACAGGAATTACAGGGTTGTACCACTGAAACCAATTAGATACCAACACTTCCCAGGAAGACTGACTAACACAAAGTTAAACAGTGGATTTAAAATGTTCAATCCACCTCGATGACAATAACTTTCTTGGTTGCACGTCTTTGTCCTTACCCAAGGTGTCTATTCCAACGTTGAGCAAGTGGGAGCACGACTGAACTGTAATACACAACAATGTGTGTGCGTGTCAGGGGCCAAGAGTTTTGTTAACCCTTCCTATATAGTTATACATAGTATAAGTGGTGAACATGTTGTGCATTCCACAGTTGCACTTGCAAAGATCTTCACATTGAAATTGAAAAAGTTTGTCACTGGCAACATCTTGTAAGGAGAAGGTAAGACATAGCTTGGTTACTCTCCATTTAATACAGCCAAACGTGGTTTGATTTAGCTGTTGTCATTTCTATATTTCTGTCATCATAAGTCAAATATTTATTTGACTGTAAACAATAAATGCTCCTTTTTTTGTCAGGCAAACGGTAAGACCTCCACTATTGCACAGAGCACCTCCAGCATGGCTGCCCGAGAGGGGCATAATGTCACCTATGAGGAGTTCTTACCTTTTTCCGGTTCAAAAACTAAGGGGAGTGAAGAGCACGCCTTATGCACAGCCTGGAACACATAAAGGAGGACACATTCTAATTTTTCATGTTTTTATATTTTTTGCAACCCTGTGCTTACAACATACAGTCAGAGGTACCTGTTTATCTACAGACGCGTAGTACTTGGACCACCAATCGATGACACTCTCTGCTGATTCGTCAGCGATGGTCCGCTTCTTCCTCTTGGTGGAACGATGCCGAGCGCTCTTCGAGCTGCTATCCTGGATTTAAAACATACACACATGCAAATAACATTAAACGAATTATATGTGACTAAGAAGAACACCATTTATGACCTTTGTGTGTGTGTGTGTGTGTGTGTGTGTGTGTGTGTGTATTCCTCATGTTGTGGACTCACCTCCCTCATGGTGACAAAAAGCAAGTCCCCCCAACATAAATGATTCATTTTAGGTTGAAAATTTGCTTAAAAGTTAAGGTATGTTTAGGAATCTGAGTCAATATAATGTACTCTGAAGTGATGGAAATGTGTGTGTGTGTGTGTGTGTGTGTGTGTGTGGGCGTGCTCACCTTTTTCTTTTTACGTTCAGGCTTTTGGGAGGGCGGGGCAGGGGGTCGGGGAGAGACTTCTTCCTCAACAGTGATCAGGAAATCCTGATTGGTGGAACTGCCCTCTCCAGCGGGCTGAGACAGTCCTATTGGGTGAGAGACAAATATCTGCTTGATTGGATGATCAATAATGTGTAGTCAACCCTCCATCATCATTATTTTCTACACATTTCCAGATTGGTAAGGTTCTCTCACTGGACCTTTTCCAGAACTTTCTGTTAGCTGGTGGAACGAGGTCATGAGATGAGAAAATTGGACATTGGACTAGCCACACCACCACTGTTGTTAAAAACGTCCAACAGCATCTGTATAGCCTCAGACAATTTGGCCTGAGGATCCAGATCCTCAGGGACTTTTACCTGGGCACCATAGAGCTTATAGCTTCATCACCTTGTACAGTAGCTGTACCACCATAGACTGCAAGGTACTGGGGAAGGTGATGCACACAGCCCAACACACCATGAGCTGTACACCCAGCAGTGCCTCACAAAGTTTCTGAGGGTCATTAAGTTCTCAGCTCACACACATAACAGCCTCTTCTCCCTGCTGCCCTCAAGGAGGAGATACAGGATTCCCAAATGACGCACCAGCAGACTGAGGGACATCTTCTTCCCTCAGGCCATAAGGCTCTTCAATAAATAACACACACACACACCTCTGCCCCCCAACGCCTGTACACACATACACACACAGGCTGTCTTTTATTGCTCTTATACCTTTCACAGATATTTCTATTCAGTTGTTATGTTTATATGCCCTACATATAGCCACACAGCCAAAGAATGTCACACTGTGTACTTGTACAACAGGAGTGATAATGAACATCTTGAATTGTGAACACACATATTACCCTCAGTTGTTTGTGGCTCTGGTGTCGGGGCAGGTTCAAAGCTGAATCTAACTTCGAGCGGTGTGTGTTTCTGTATGGGAGCAGGTGGGGCTGGAGGTGGAGTGTATTTGAAGGCCTTGAGGTTGACGATGATGTGGTTTCCAACCAACGTGCTGCGACCAAAGGCCCGCCAATCAACAACAGTGATACTGAGGGGAGGGTGGAGGAGTTCATTCTCTGGTAACTCCTGCAGGACAACAGAACAGAACAGAGTTCTTACATTGTATGAAAGTACCTGATCATATGTGATTATTGAAGATCTCATTCCTAAAACATGGACATTAATCTGCTGCCATTACAGCCTCCACTCTTCTCATAAGGCTTCCCATCAAACGTTGGAACCTGGCTGCAGAGATTTGCTCACTTTCAGCCACAGGGGCAATTAATGAAGTTGGGTGTTACTGTTGGGTGATAAGGCCTGGCTCACATCAGCATTGCATATGGAGATATTGTCTTGTTGAAAAAAGAGAGGGCCTCCTCCAAACTGTTGCTACAAAGTTTGATGCACAGTATTGTCCTGAACATAGTCAGTATTGTCTACATACCTTTGGCCATGTAGTGTATGCATATCAGACTAATAGGTTTCTGAGATGCCCCAAAACTATGCCAGGCTGTACTACATTATGATTCATGATAAATATAGTATTGGTCTCACAAGCTCCATGGAATCAACCAGTGTAGTGAAGTTTGGGTTGGACTTATACTTCTGAATGACGGAAGAACGCAATGTTTTCCCTGCACACTCTATGAAGACCTGGATAGACAGAGAGAGAGAGGTTATTATTCAGTTCCTTTAGGGTTTGATCATCTTGTTTTTCATTATTTCTTCTGTTGTGAGTGAACAGACAAAGCACAGTTCCAACCAACCATTCAATTTTATAAATGTGCATTATACAACACAGACCAAAAACAGATGGTCTGTGTTTAGTCCTGCAGTCAAAGTAAAATACCAAATACAATTCTCATTCAGTAGCTGCAGTGGTTCATTCAGTAAAATCTTGATATTGTAATTTTCAAGGAAGCAGAGCCCTAAAACGGAACATACCTGTGGGCGATCAACAGACAGTAACTGAACCTTCTTCAGCTCCCTCAGTCCCCAGAATAACACCTGTTGGAGAGACAAAATACACACAAACAACAAGGTTAGCTTGGTATATGGAGCCAAAAGAATACAGCAAGTCCTATCTTTTAAACCAGACTACATTATTATTTTTTGTTACCATCCCCACAAAATATGGTTCATAGACATACACACAATGCAGTCTAACCTCCAGTCTGAAGGTGCTGAGAACCGGCCTGATGTTTGCAGGAACCCTGTAGATGCCTCCTTCTTGCTCCTGTAATGCCGGCAGAATCTGCTCTCCAGACTCTGGAATCTAAACATTTATCACATTTATATTAACATTTCTTAATTATTACTGCTCACTACTTACAGTAGTTATTATTTGATCATGGTCGTAGAAGCAACTGACCTGCACCAGTTCAAAGGCAGCCAACAGGTCTCCTCCTGACTGGCTGCCACAGTGAAGTGGGCTGTACTGCAGTGTTGGAGGTGAGTAAGTGTCAGAGGCCAGCCGCACCTCTGGGACTGCCACTGTAGCCCCCAGATACTCCGCCTTACCCTGCACCGGGGGGGACAGGGTGAGATTTATGAGACACATTTAAAAATAGACATGAAACCATGACTTATCCGACTGGGTCTAGCCACAAAGTCGTTTCCAGTACCAGTGCATCGTCATCATACACCTCAATGATGAGGCGAGGTGGTTCCTGCTGGATGTACTGCAAGTCTCCGCTCAGCAGGAGGCGGTCCATCGGCAAACACTGATTCCATGTAGGGCTGAGAGTCTGATTAATCACCTAACAGCAACAAATTCACACAAGAACACACACATAAATAAATCCTGACAGTGACAGCTCCAGAGGCACACTTATACACATTAGGGTGATTACACCAGACAGCGGAGAGAAAAAATATTATTATTAGCAAACTGCTCAACTACTAGTCAATTCTTTCTCAAAAGTGGAGTTTACATCAGGTGGCCACCAGCTGACTCATTACACCCACTCATATTTACACAGTGTACCTTTATGATCTAATAGTCAATATTATTCTTGTGCTAACACTATGAGCCACCACCCGAAATTTCAGTACACAACACATCACATGCCACTGTGTGGAAACACGCATTGTTCACTTCTGTGATCTGAATGTAGTCATCAAGCAAAAGTCTACAAACAATGATTTCATGAGATTCAATAACTGCAGCTGGACCTGCATGCATCTCCAACACAAGCAGCTGGATAACCAGTATCACAGAGGATCATTGATGACACACACATAAATTGTGCACTTACATTGGTAGTCTGGCTGTGTGACAGATAGGTGACTCGAGCAAACGGGTCAGACAAACCGGTGTTGTCTGCAGCAATCAGACCACGAGCCTGATACATGTGGCACCTCAACTGGAACTTATGCTGCTCTGGACACACACACATACAGACAAGGCCATGTAGTCTGGGGTGAGTTTTAATCACAAAAACATATTCTTCCACTTATCACTTCTGACATCCAGTGTTGCTATCTTTTACCCTTTTTTGTCATGTAACTGTGTTGAAATGGATTTGAAGCTAAACTTTGGAAATTGAATCGTCTGAACTTAAGTTTAGTTTGATAACATATGTTTATTTGATGTCTGGTGGAGAGTTAGATGGGAAAAGCAATACAAGTCTCATGCCTGTCTATTAAATATAAGGCTAAGTTAGCTTAGCTTAGCTCAAAGACTGGAAACAAGAGGAAACAGCTAGCCTGGTGTTGTATAACAAAATCTATTTAGCAGCATCTTAAAAGCTCATATATGCTATATAATCACATTTCCCATAATGACCAACAAAAATATTTTTAGTGTTTGTTAGAAATCCTTAATTTATTGTATTAGTAGTAATTATATTTATAAATGGTTATTGATGTTTGCTTTTTAGTTTGTAGTTAAAAAAACAAACAAAAACAAAAACCTAGTGAATTTCAAATACAATGGCACAAGTAACCATTGCAAAAAGGATGGGAATAATCTGTTTCTTTCTCACCTGTGCAGACCAGGTGTGAGGGAGTGTAGCTGGCATCAGCGCCCCCTGTGGCAGGAGTGAAGCCTGCAGGCAGGTTGTCCAGCATGTGGAAAGATTCTGAACATTTGCCAAACCACAGATATACATCCACCTTTGCCTGGACTGACAAACCTGTACCACGCTTCCCTGGAGACTACACACACACACACACACACACACACACACACACACACACACACATGTATATCAGTTTTTCTCTGCCAGCCGTCAGACACCAAAGTTTAAAGCTCTGTGTATACCTTCAAAAAAAGCGTTATTTTCTTGCCACAGTGAATTCCTTTGGCCTCCTGGATGCTGGAGAACAACAGGTCTCTGGCTCGAATCCGTGCATATGCAACACGTTTGTTGTTACTTAGTAACCACACAAACACGTCTGGGACTGTATGTTGGGGCTGCAGTATAGAAGAAAAAACACAATTTGAAAGTTAAATGCAGAAAATAGCGACGTCTCACACACACAGGAAAGTGTCAGGATGTGCATGGACAAACACAGACACACACAGGGTGAGTTGTGTACCTCCACCACAAGAAAGCGTAGCTTGCTTATGAGTTTTGTTGCATCCTGCAGCAGGTTTTTCACACCAACAGCTTTCCTCTTCCCCTCCACCAGGGACTGTGCCTCTTCGATCATAATCTCCTGCAAAACACACAAACACATACACATACTTCAAACGTGTGTTAAACACAGCACAACAAACTTTGTAATTCAAATGAATAACCAGATCAAAAACAATATTTGTGCTATTGAACAAACAGTTCATTGGAAAAGATTTTTAACAAACTCAAGAGACATGACAAGATACAGTGTGTACTTTTGCAGTCACATCCTTCTTCATACCTAATTTCATGGTTCTTGATGTGTGTTCAGGGTGGAAAATGGCTGGTATCAAATTTAATCAAGTATTTTCATTGTGTGTCTGTGAGTGTATATGCGTGTGTGTCTTGGGTTTTCCCACCAGTTCTTGTGTGCACATTGTGAGGCGTTTCTTGTCCAACTGTGTCAGGTAAGTGGACTTGACCTCCGCTTTCAACTTGGCCTCAGCTGCTGTTATGAAACTCCTGCAGAAAAACAGGACAGACTTTTAACACACTCTGTGAACCACTGGCCAAGTTAGACTCATCACTAGCAGCTAAAAGGTTTGTCTACACCTTTCCCAGGACAACAGTAGAGGTGAGATGGAATTAGAGTTGTGCATCACAGTGTTGATTTACATTTCAGCCTTTGCTATACTGTAATCTGGACTATAAATCTGGTTTAAGCAGACAAAAGGTGTGCTGTGTATAACAAATTTAATGTTCTGAATTGAGAGCAAAAATAAACCCAAAACACATGGAATAATAAACAACAGCAAAAGTTTCAGGGTTTTCAAATCATCTTCCTCTCTGTGTCAGACATGTTACATCACATTTGGTGTGATGTAGTGTTGGAAGTAGAGTAGGTGAAATTGTTGCAAGATGACAAAAAAAGATTGCTTCCACATATGTTTTAAGATATACAAAAAATACTTTGCTTCAAATAATTTGTATCTGATTTTGTTTTTCCATCTTGTAAATATCTATTCTCAGGCCATTCTCAGTGTATGAGCACTGTCCAAGTTGAATACTGAACCAGCTGATGACACAAATCCTGCTCCTAGGTACACTAAACTAAGGTGAGCACATACATTATCCTGTGCAGTGAAGTGTCCTGTGCAGTGAAGTGCTTTAACAATAAGCAAAACACATTTCTGAGTTGCGTGGGACTTCAAAAACATTAACTTTTGCATTAGCTTTTTTTCTGAAAACATAAAACACATTAACAGCTTCAAACTAGAGGCATGTTGTAAATGGAACATTCAGCAACAAACAGAACAAACTTTACACATCCTACAATGGAGGAACAAAAGGCCATTTGTGTACACAGTTAGTTGACCACACTATTATGATGAAATATATATATATTTTTAAGTTAAATATTGAGTTGTAAGGTTGTTCTTTTGTCTTTTTGACATTTCCAAAGAAACACTGTTTAAGGTAATGCTGTCAATATGTTTCCACTATTATTGCAATGAGACACAAAAGCTATTCTCATGCTCTGATTCGTGTTTTTGAATACCTGGTGTCTGTACAGAACTCTTTGAGGACAATTTTTATCATGTCCTCCGCCCCTGGGTCTTTCTTCCTGTGAAGCTCAGCTGCACGGGACAAACCCTCCTCCTAAAAGACAAGAAATATTTTATTTTACAAGGATTGCAGTGGAGATCAATAACCACAACACTTACAGACTGTTTGATTAAAATGACATCACTGATTTATGTCTTTCAGAGTTTGTAATTATGACTCCTCACTATGGATGGGCAGGGTAGCTGGAAGTAAACAAACTGCAATGCTGTGGCACTTCACTATACCAACATGTAATTCTGTAATGTTAAGGATCTCACTTTACCCAAGAAATCTGTCCATAGGAAAGTATCATACTGAGTTAAATACAGTTTTCCAAGCTCACAATGACAATGTTAAGCAGGTATTACATGTTTGTTTAGCGTGTTAGCATCTTAACATAATTTGCTAATTAGCAAACACACAGTAACTGAGGATGATGGAAATGGCATTAGCTTTGCTGTTATAATGCTGTTATAACCTAAAGTATTAGATATTGAAATTGAAATTTTGACCTGGTGGTGCCACTACAATAGATGCAAATTCAAGGAAACCAAGTTATTACAATTCCTCCCGAGAGGAACATGAATGTTAGTACTAAATTTCATGGCCATTCATTCTATAATTGACAAAATATTTTGCTCTAAACCCAATAATGGCAACCTTATGGTGGTGCTAAAGAAAAAAGGATCACCATCATAAAGATTAATCATATGAGAAGCATGTATACAGTATGTGTATACAGTTATAGCCAATCTGACGAGCCGGTGGCATCAGGGGATCAGTATGTTTTAACATGTTTTTTTATCATGGAACTATTATCTATTTGTACTGAATTCACGTAGAAATCAATGTATTAGTAGTTGAGACATGTCACAATAAACCATAATTGTCAACCTACTGGTAGCGCAGTAGGAGAAGTCAGGGAATCACCAAAATGTTTGTACAAAATTTCAGTGCAAACCATCCAACAAAAACTAAAATGCTTCAATTTAGATCGAAGTATTGGACAGTCAGATTGACTTTGCCATCAATAAAGCAACTAGCAGGAGGGAAAACAGTAAAGAGTTATAGAAACCTTATTAGCTGGTTTATGGATTATTCAAATTTCCATATTTGAGATCAGTTGTTGACATCCTGACAAATTCAGTGGAAAAAAGGAGGGTGTGTGTATGTGTGTGTGTGTGTGTGTGTGTGTGTGTGTGTGTGTGTGTGTGTGTGTGTGTGTGTGTGTGTGTGTGCGCGCGCGCGTACACTTACAAACAGCACAGCTATGTTATCCATCATGTTGGAGTGGTAGAGTCGGTAAGTTCTGTCCTCCCAGTAACTCAGCACACTGATGCAAGGTTTCTGTTTCACCAGGGGCAGATACATGAAGTACCTACACGTGCACACACATATAAACACAAGTTATACACCTGATGAACTGCGACACTATAGAAAATATTGTAGAGCAAGCAATGAACAGAAAATACTTCACCTCCTCACTCACACTATAATAACATCAAGACTATCTATCTATTCTTCTCAAACTGGCAATAACTAACTTTAATATGGTCAAGATAACTGATAGATTAAATAAAATAAGATTTTCAGATATACTTGTAGCATTCCAGTATTCATGTGGTCCAAATATAGTCCCATTGTTAAATCCTGGAGAATTTAATCTGGATTTCAACTCTCAAGAGCCCTATTTTCCTGCCAATGCAAAGCATGCAGAAGTATAAACGCAGTTGCAATGTCATTTTTGACACTAGTCAGCACATGTACTCATTTGGAAAATTCCTGGCTCAAAAGAAACCCACTTGCAACAAGGTGGGTGCAGCTGGGGTTGTATTTATACAAATGCAGTTTGGACACTGCTGAGGGAATTTGCCTCATTTTATAATTATAATGATTGGCCTGAGGGGGCGCCAAGAATCAAGTGTGTCAAGAATCAAATTCACATGACAAAATGACCCAACCTGTTTCCTTCAACGATGACTGGTTTTTCGGGAGGCGTGATGGACTTGGTAATCTGGATGGGTTCCTGAGGGGATCTGGGTAGGAGGGGGGAGGAAGGGGAGGAAGGGGAGGAGCTGATAGTAGAGGAACTGAAAGCGTCACCACTGTCTGGGACTTCAAGCGCAGCTCTTCTTCGACTGACAGAAGGACTGGTGATACTAAAGCTGGTCTGCTGGCTTGCAGTCTCCAAGACATTACCATAAATACCTGGCAGACCAAAACGATGAAAAGAAATGTTTCTATCTGTATCACTGGACACATAAATACAATATTGCAACAGAGAGGCAACAAAGAGATTTGGTGACTCACCCAAAGAGAATTCAAAGCTGATGGGCTTGTCTCCGATCTTCCTGTCAATCATGGAGGCTTCAAACAACGTTCCAAACAGCAGGAAGCCCTCCTTGTCGTCTGCACTCACCTGGACACAGAAACATTGCCTGGCATTCATTTATCTATCTGTCAGACAGACTACCCACATCTGATGCAAAGTACTTCAATGACCTGATAATATTATGTTCACTGCATACCCCATCTGGTGCATGGTGTGTATTATCAAACTTCA
Organism: Scomber japonicus; assembly: GCF_027409825.1. Classification (NCBI taxonomy): domain Eukaryota; kingdom Metazoa; phylum Chordata; class Actinopteri; order Scombriformes; family Scombridae; genus Scomber; species Scomber japonicus. Next base: position 25,502,785 of record NC_070588.1, read on the forward strand.
GGGCAAGTAAGCATGCTTATACTCAGCATATGTAGGATAATTATCAGCATATCTGGCATATTCTTTAATGTTTTGCTGTTGTATTCAAGACACTGCAACACCTAGAACTATTCTATAGGAAGGAACAAACTTTAGTCCCTGTTTCCTCCAGTTGAAATGCAGGTTTGGTTATTCCATTTCTCAAAAGATTCTTGGTCTCCTGAGAAAGTTCCATCTGTGGAAATTCGCTAATAATTCACGAATCAATCCCAGTTGACTAATGAATGGCAACTGCAGCATGTCTAAGGCTTGAATGGCTCTCAACTATCAGCTATTACCACAAACTGCATTGAAATTAAAAAAACAAAAACAACAACATCCAAAACCTTCTAACACAGATGTCCAAACTGCTAATATAATCAGGTTGAAGCTTTGCAGAACCTTGGTAAAACTGTTTAAATCAATACATTTTTGGATTACGGGTACAGTTTGAATACATTAAGAAAGAATGACGAGGTGCCCTGATAGTGACTGCATTGTTGAGAAACTTTGAATACACAAGAATTCTTATTTCACAGATTCTTGTGGAGCTGCTACAATGTGATCGATGGTAGTAGTCAGTTAAAACTCTCCACGCTTCCTCCACTGGTCACATGACTCTCATCTAAATGCAAGTGGCCCACTGAGTGTCTTACTGTCTTCTCCAAAGGCTCATGGATACTAGCATTTATATCCGTCCATACCAATCCCAGAAACAAGTTAAAATATTTCTAACTGACTGGTATAAGACCACATCGGCCTACAGTACCATTGTTCAATTATTACAACAGTGTTTCTAATGTGCATTTAAACTGAGGATATCATCTTACCACAGGAGGAGCTTCCACAGGCAGGACCTCTGCTGCAGCAGCTTTTCCTTTGTCATCATCAGCAGCTCCTCCTGCCGCTCCTCCTGCTCCTCCTCCTGCAGGGGTCTTACCATCCTTCCCTCCAGACTTCCCTGCTTTGGTGTCCTTCGCAGGCTTGATCATTCGGCTGAGTTTGGACTCCGAACCTGCCCCTCCTGAAAGGACCTCCACTGCTAGCTCCATGTAGATGCGCCCTCTGACAACAGCAAGAATTGGACAGCTTGTTGGTCAATGGTTATTGTATTAATAGTTAGTCAGTTATTATTATCATGATTAAAATATTTGAATTATTATCATCTCTTAATATTGACCTGTAGGACACGCCCTCTCCAATTCCGTCATTAAGCTCCCCTGAGTCTTCACCCAATGAATAGTTTCTGGCAGAGCCATACAGGTTGATCCAAGAAGGACCAAAGGTTGGTAAAAACCCTGATGAGAGAAAGATGGAGAGAGAATGTATAGCGTAAATGAGAGTTGCCATGAGCCAGCCAATAATTCCCTCCATGACTCCTTCTTCTTTTCTTCATACCTTCTCGTCCTTCAAGACTTTCTTGTCTGCTCTAATCCCTCCCTTCATCTCTCCTTACCTCTGTCACCATCCTGTTCATTGGAGATGCGTCTTAGGTCAAAGAAATGGGTTCCTATGGCAACATCACTCATGCTTCCCTCATCCCAAACCTATAAGGACGCAGAAACTAGATGTTGTGTATGTCTAAGTACTTAACATTAATATATTTAGAAATAATATCTAATATAATGTAAATTGTAATTTGATTTGTGAAATATGTAGAAAGTTTCACCCCTCCCCCATTCATTCAACATTCAGACCTGAATCTTCATTCTCTGACACAGAGGTGGAAACATCTCTGTAAAGACGATCTGTTCATTCCACACAGGGTCTGCTGAGGACTTCTGTGTGGATGTACGACCCTGAGAGGTGAGATGAGTTGAGAAAAGGAGAAAAGGATGATACATGTAAATGATACTCAGTCAATAAAGAGTCAAACACTACACCTAGTATCTTTTTAAATGAAAGCACATTCAAATATCATCTGCTTAAAGCTGACATTCAACCCACCACTTGCTTGAAGAAGCTAACCACTACATATGGGTCTATGAGCGCTGTGTTGTCTCCTACAAAGGCCTTAGTGACGTTGGCCATGATGCTTGAGTTGTTCCGGGGAAGACCCTCAGCTCGATACACCTTCACACAGAAACGAGCCCAGGGTCGTTCAGAGGGAAAACCTTCCGGTATCAGCAGGTTCCTGAGAAAAAAGGCATCACAAATAGGGCTTAGTGATATGAAAAAAATTATATATATGGTGCAATATTGTAGGGATGACTATTGGTATTTTCCCAAAATATTTACACAATGATATTTTTGATAAATAATCATTAGTAATGTGGATGTGATGACAATTTAAACCACTTAAATGTAATGCAGTCTTAACCAGGAAAAGACAACACTTATGCCATATCACAATATTGCAATATCCAAAATCTAAAGATCAAAATCTGTTCACTCTCATATCACAATATTGATATATTGATTTATTGTCCATCCCTAATCACAAGCATATTTCAATCAATTCAGAATTCTACATTTATCTCAAACCATTTGAGAGAAAATAAAATACACAAGACTACAAGTCTGAACCTACTACTAGTAGCTCTTGGAGACTGTAATGTTTATAACATCTAATTATAAAATCTAATGTGCAAAGTTGATATGTTATAGCACAAGATAAAAGTTGATGAAGTGCCAAAAATGGAGAGACGTCTTCCTCTGATGAGCATGAATATGCCCTGTAAATTTCCAGACACAGACATAATTAACATTTTAGATTTTAAAATGCTGTGGAAATTTTGAACTTATTCCAGAGCATTACAAAAGAAAAGAAGACCATTTATTTGTTCCTTCAGAAAATATAATAGATTGGGTTTGCTCTTTGCTCCAAAGAAACAAGATGCCAATCTCTGAGCATTATGTTTTATTATAGTATAATAATATTTTTTTCATCTTCAGACAATTTGTGTTTTCAAATTTCAAAATTTCAAACAACTGTTGTCAGACAATTTCAACAACACAGGAACTCATTTAGAAAGAAAGATGGGTATCATACTTGTCTATCTGCTCTTCAGCATCACTTGCTTTTTGTCCTGGCTGTATGGCATCTCCCTTCCCTGAGACACTGATGTCACACTTGACATATCCTTTGACCCCAGTGCCAATGTCTCCAGGATTGGTCAGCATTGCCCATTTATTGATGAACTGTTGACCTAAACAGAAACAAAGAGACAGAAAAGTGACACTCAGGGGAAGTGAATGATTTATGCTGTCTGCTCTTTCTAAAATGATCATTTGGGCCATTGCACTACGGCTTATGACAGGAAAATTTAGAAAATCAATATTCAATTAAAAGGCTGCTTTGACGTGACTGAGGGGAGACATAAAACACTCCAATCCTTTCCTCTAGGTAATAAATAAACGTGAGACAGAAATGGTGAATCTGTCAGTTACCTGGCTGTTTGTAGACAGTCCACACATCCAGCTTAAAGGAGCCAATCGTGAAACTCCTCAGCATCTTAGAATGCATTACCTGGAGAGAAAACACACACTTTAAACTAATAAGGTGCTTGCAACCTGATAAAGATCAGGTTCTGTAAGCACTACAAGACTAGGGAGTAGAGACATGTAAAACACTCATGCCCAAAGACAAGAACATATTCAGCTTAAATTTAAAAGAGCGTCTCATGTTTAAATGGTCATATTTCCACTGTACACTATAGATTACATGTTACAAACAAGCATGGAGACTTGCTGGAAGAATGTGCAGGTTGACAGCCAACTTTCAACCTCTCATCTGCTGTTGTTACTCACTGTCAGCTTGATGACTTTGTCGAAGAAGACCTCTTTATGGGCAAAGAAGTCAAACACAAAATACTGATGGAAAGAGGAGAGAGGGGGTAGTTAGAACATATTCATATAGTCAGTGCAGTGATGGAAGTATTCAGAAATAAATAAATACAGCAAGGTAAAAGTCCTTCCAGTAAAAATCCTCTTGCTAGTTTATGTACAGTTAGCTAGTTTAGTTCAGTGGTTTCCAACCTAGGTGTTGGGTTCCTACAAAGGTTCGAAAAATAAAACTGAGGGGTGGTGAGATGATTAATGGGAGAGAGCAGAAGAAAAAACAAAGTTCTGATGCACCAATCTGTTTTTTCCCTTCTCTAAATATTGGATCGTTTGTTCATTTATGGACATGAAATCATGTGAGAAGTTTAGAGGGAAAAAAATCACTATTTGGTGGAGCTGTTAACACCTTATAGACATTTGAAATGTGACCCTGACTACACACTGCTCTACCCAAATAAATGTGGTGGAGTAGAAAGTAGAATAATTCCCTCTGAAATGTAGTGGAGTGGACGTATAAAGTAGAATCAATACCTGGTTACTTTCCACCACTGGTTGGTGAAAAATGAATGATTTTGTTTTTTTACCTCATTGAAAAACGGAGCATTGGTTCCTTCTTTGACTGATGTCTGTTTTTTCTCATCACCAATCTCAATGACCACACTGGGGTCAATGTTTTCTCCCACAAGCTGCCTGGCCTCTGTGATGTTGATGGCAATCTATGAGAAAAATGACACAAATTACCACTTTATAATTAAATAGGATTTATTCCCAATTCACTGAGAAAAACAACCCTTCACATATAATACATATACAGTAACATGTAATATAACATGTATGTTTGCAAATTGCTATAGGCTCTATGGCATGCATATTATTTTGTCATATATTTAGTTGTGTTCCATATACATTTTTATATTTCATAAATGTTTACATATTCTTTGTATTACTTTCTGTCTTTTTGCACATTATATATCTATATTGTTTCTTCTTTTTACATTTTCTTTACACTTTTAAAGCTTTAAAATAGTTAGTTGTGTTGTTTAATTCCTGTTACTATTATTTATTTATTTATTATACTGCTATTATTAAACACACATTCTCTAAAGCATTGCTTAAGTTTTATCTTATATTTGAAATACCTGGAAGCTCTGTGGTTTCTTTTCACTGTCCTGGATGCGAGTTATAAGTTTGGACCTGTGAAAGTTTCACAGATCAGGTCAGTTTCTCAATCTGATGGTCATTAATAAATACTTTTTTTTTTAACAGAAATTAGTGCATTGTGGTAAACATATAGGAAACTGTCATCCAGAGTGCACATTTTTACTTTTAAAGACACTCAGTATCTGATTGTTAGTGTTATGTAGTGTGTAAATATCTCATACCTCTTAGTGTTTGGTATTATTCTGGTTTTGACTGCAGAGGTTCCTGGTTGTTCCTCAATATTTGTGTTTTCTCCCTCCACCAGGGAAGATTCTTCAGAGGGCAGCTCCTCATGTTCTACACACACACACATACACACACACACACACACACGCACACACACGCACACACGCACACGCACACACACACACACACACACACGCACACACTTTTATTTGTCACTGATCTCTCATCCAACTGAACCAACAGCTGTTAGTTCAAATCCAAGATTAGATAAACAGAGCTACAGCTGCCTAAAATGACTAAGAGAATAAATGAAAATAGCATACAACTCGTCCACCAATTAATGTGAGCTTCATGTTACTAGGAAAGTGAATAATATTGTGCTACACATTTTTTAGATGCCAGCCATCCTGACCAGCAGTAACAAAACTTGATCAGATGAATTTTATGTTAAAAAAACAACAAAAAATTGTGACATGACTTTGGAATAACCAATAGTTGTTCAAGTGTTTATATTTAGCCCCTCTCATACATCCTGTTGAATGCAGAAACACTTCAAAGCAGAGAATAAAATGACCTCAGGATCATTTCATAGCACCTCTGTAGCACACTAGTCAAACAGGGACAAACACGTTCTGCACGTATGATGTTATGTGTTGTCCTAAAATCCTAAATTACCTGCAATGACTTAGATTGTATATATAGTACTCATCATGTGACTGTTTGACAAGGGTTAGTCTCTTCCACGGTAATATGACAAGATTAATAACTCTATTGCACACTGTAGCAAATATTGTGTGTGTACGTGCATGTGTGTGTGTGTGTGTGTGTGTGTGTGTGTTTGTTTTCCAGGCCTTACCCAAAGCGCCCTTATTTGCCAGGACCACATCTGTGTTTGTTTTCTTCTTCTTCTTCCCCTTCAAGCCAAAAATCTTGCCTTTTCTGCTCACAGGAGGAGAAGATTTTCAGTGAAACACATCTTCTGTTCAATCTCATCTGCTACAAATTACCTTCTTATGTAAATACATCAGCAGTATTACGTAAGTACAGTGGCACAGTGTCATTGTTATGGCTCGGTAGTCCAGCTCATTTAAAATGAAACAATGGCTATGAGATTAAAGTTTAGACTCTCAGCTTTATGGCTGTTTGAAGGCTTAAACAGTGTTGTGTTTTTGACCACAGTCCAGCTGATCATGTGTTTCACTTTCTAAAGACGACATTGATGGAAAACAGTTCCCAAAACAGACAATTAGTGCTGAAGATACCGAGTGACAGCTTTGAATCCAAAGATTTGACAGCAGATATTAACTATGATGAGTTATTTCACATAAAACGACAGATTGAACTCATTGCCAATGCTTTTAGCCAACTCACATGGTAAGACAAAGTTATAGTGCAAGCTAGTGATGAACCTTTGGAGCCTTTAGCTAACTATGTGACAGAGCTGTCATTTTCATAATTTTATCATCATCTTATAGAAACCACCTACTGTTTTCATTAAATCAACTCTCTATATATTTTAAGATGATATTTTCTCATGTCAGAAATGTTATTCTGAAAAAAGAAAAGAAATCAAGGGACTATAACTTTTCCAGTCAAGATTCTTTCAATAATTGATCTTTAATAGTTGAACGGAGAAAGCAGCATTTGACAAAATTGTCTAAATTGTTGCTGAAGGTGGAAATTAATCTTTTCAATAAAGAAGTGTTTTACATGAATTCAAAAACCCTTTCCATGATCAGCTGATGATTCAGCCTCAGAGTAAAGACAGGAAACAACTGGCCTATGACCCTTGTCAAAGGTTCTTTTTCTTACATGTACAAAGATGGACAAATTATCATGTCATCAGCAAACATAGTGTCCCAACACAAGTACAGAAACACAAAGCTGTTGTGCTACTGGAGCTGAGAAGGAGAATCAGCTTTCTGTGCTAGTTAAGACCATCATACATGCAAATACAGTAGAAGCAAATATTATATTCAATTATTAGCATCATAGAGAAACTTCTGTCAATTTACTTTTGCAATCACTTGCACTTTACTCACCACATTACTCCTCTGTTATTCCTGATAATATATGCAATAATCATTACCTCTAGAGGATCAATGGAACCTCACCACCAAAAATGCAGCGCTTTCCTTTTATGAAGCAGCTCTAAAAGATACCTGAGTTAACACTTTAATGTTAATGTAGAAAAGGAAATCCTCTTATTTGAAACTGCTCACCCCTCCTGTGTTTCGGGACTGTCTTCAGGATCCATTGTGTTGCAGATCACAAACCCAGAGAATTTTTCTTCCTCTACTAACAGGCACCAGGAAGGTTCAAGTCCATCAGTTTACAACTACAGTAAAAACCAACTTCCACCTCAACAGCTGTCACATCTGTTTGCTTCCCTGACCTTTAATGATCCACTGCCTTCTCATTTCCTTCTCCAGATGCTAAAACATTGTTCCCCTCTTGGCCAAAGCTGATTAATACTGACTAATTAAAACCTAATATAATCACCTATTTCTAGGAATACTTATCCTGGCAAATGTCCAATGTAGAATTAGCCTCTCTATGATTACTTACTCTTTCCATTCACTAGAAGTACATTAATCATCTAATATGACTGTACTGTAAATAAAGAGCTGTACATCCTTCAGCTCATCCTCATGAAAGAACTCACTCTCTCTCCACACCTGTCTCCTGATCCCCAAATAAATGAACCTGATCCTATCTTATCCTTAAATATCTCTTCACTTGTTGGTTAAACCTGAATGTCAAGCTGAGCTCCATCCTCCTCGCTTAAGAAAATATTTCCCATTGTTTAACAGTCGTTCATTTTGCTTTCCAGTGTTGTGTTAGTGTGTAGTTTAGCTGAAAGGACCTGTAGTGTTTTCTCAATTACATCAGTTGTGTCACCCAGTAAATCAAACTAACTGAGGATGTGTTGCTCTGCTAACAATATAGCTGCAGTGCAGTTTGTGATGACAAAAAAGTCATAAAACTAAAAACAGAGTGGACTTATACTAATATTCAGTTATTCTTTTATATGGGCAGCTGCTTCGAAAGCTGTCCTGAAGGCTTTTGAAGGATGCTAATGACAAAGCTTAAATACCTGTCTGATATTTGAGAAAAATAAAGTTACATTTCTTCACAGCATCATGTCAATTGATATAGATTTGATCTAACTATCAATAGTATGTGATGTAATAAGAATTAAGTGTTTTTTTAAACATGAACAAATACTTTGATATCACCTGTCACCTGTGGCTGGGGACGACGAAAGCACATTGCATTCACCAAAGAGAAAAAAAGGAGTCTTATCTTATAATTATAACTTCTGTATCTCATCATTATGTGAAAAGATTTCTTTATTATGAGAAAACTCATCTTATAATAATAATAATAATAATAATAATAATAATAATAATAATAATAATAATAATAATAATAATTTAAAAAAAGGTATCTGGTAATTATGAGATCATTTTATTGTAATTATGATAACACACAGTGCTTGAGAGGTTTATGAGTTTGCTGTAGTGGTCATAAAAAGCATGCAAATATTTAAACACACTGTAAATGAACACTAGTTGGAACTGCAGTTGGACTCCATCCAAAGGAAGGAATGTATCCCTCCCAAGAACATGATGGACAGATCAGCTGCCATGATGCAGACAAATAGTTTCATAAGAAAAGGGTATGTCCATTTGGTATGTTGATTTTCCCATAATGTTGTAATGAAGAACCCAACATCTACTTTCCTTTTAGCTTTGATCACGGATGGGGGTCTGGTTGCATTCTACAAATATTCAACTGTTTCCTCATGAACCTTTTGAGTTATATGTGATTCTAATATTAAACCCCTATACATACATACATACAGTTTCAGGAAGGACAGAGCAGAGATGTTGTCTGTCTCTAACTGATCTGCTGTTCAACTTATCTGCAAGCTAGCATAAGTTACACAGCAGGTGGGGACAAACTTTACAATGTAGAATTTGGAATCTCATCAGTTGACTCCTAGAGCTTGACGTTTTGTGACCAGAGATAACCTTGTCAACTAACACAAACCGAGAGCACAGATTAGTGTGCAGAGCCATTTTTCAGCCTGTCCGCTTTGTAGATGTGACCATTAAATTCACAATGAGACAGTCAGAGACAGCTCGCCATGTGGAGACATGAGTCCCATAAACTGCGGCAGGTGCACATGTAGTGTAACTACTGTTGTGATTCAAAACAGGTAACATAGCCAGCAATCATCTAACATCATTTTTTGACAAACATTCTTCTAATAATTGTCACTCAGCCCTAGACATTGTGTTTTGCATTGTGGCAAAAGTTAAGCCATGTTCAACTGAAGTCTCACTGAAATGATGAGGAGGCTGCATTTTTAGACACAAAGACGTTTTATGGTCTATGTGAACATGGCCTAACAGGTCCGTTTTATTGAAACTGTAAATCTATGTGATTTTGTTTACAGCAGTATGAAAAAAACCCAAAACTTTGAAAGATTCTGGATATCTTTTGGTTTGGTCAGATCAGTATAACCAATAACCAAAGAGCATATGTAAACACAGTCATACATTCAGTTCGGGTTACAAGTTTTTAAAAAGTCAACCCTAGAAACACAATAAAGTCAATACCAAACATCACCGGTCAGAAAAGTGCAGAGATGATTCTTACCTTCCTTTGTGTTCCATTACTGCTGTTAGAAGTCAGTATCACTCATCGGTTCCTGCAGCTGGTCAGGCATCACTGCATCCTGTCTGGATATGTTGGTTTAGACACAGTCACAGAAAGGCCACGGAGAGTCGTTAAGGCAAAAGGTTGAATAACAGCCTGACAAAGTGATTGGTGGTTGAAGTGTTTGTTCAGAGGATGAAGTCGTAAAAGTGTGAGAGTATGTAACTCATGCGTGACCAGCTCTTTATTGATTAATCATTGATTTTCTGTGTTTTTCTGTGTTCCATTTATTGTTTCAACTCATTTTAGAACTTCATTTTTAATGTGTATTTGATTTATTATCATAGTAGCTATTGTAGCACTGGAAAAAGTCAGTGGTGGTAGATGCAATAATAGTAGAAGCAGTCATTTGGCTACTGTTTGCAGAACTGTTACTTGTAGTATTATTATTATAATATCATTAGTAGTATTTTCATTATTTGAGATCCATGCTCTGTTGAAGCTTCCTCCAAAGAATTAATTAATAATGTAAACATTCATCAGTAGTTGTCTTTGTGCTGCCCTTAAATCACCTGTGGAGGGACATCAAGACAAAAGCAGAGACAAAATATGTGTTTGTGTGTTTGGTAATCATGTGACCAGGATGTGTGAAACTGGCAGAGTTAACAAATCCACCTCTGGTAAACACAGCAGTCAGTCTGGCTCACACCCTCACACACCAAGACAGGCTGCCTAACATTCAGCAAGGATCAGCCTCCCACTCGCTCACCTGTCCACTATATCATCACCATGTGCTGTATTTAATGGTAGATAAGTGGGAGGAAAGCTTATTTTAAATATTTACACAGGAAACATACTGCATTTGACCGACCACATCCATTTTACATTGATACTGAAAGTGCTACACAGTTACTGTCACTTGGATTAGACAAAAGTACAAGTAAACACAGAAAGTTGTAGCCTTGCCATCCACACATCCACAGCTGACAATAAATGATTGTTAGATTTATAATGAGGTAAAAGACAAATACTGGCTATTTAAGGTCAGCAATTCACTCAGAATGACATACATGACTTCCTCCTTTTTCATTCATACGTTCTTAGTCTTTTCATTTCTGCCACACGTTTGTTGTTGCTTTTTCATCCATTTTAACTGCACAGTGCACACGTTGAAATGCCACTATATGGGTTAGGGAAAGGGTTTTGAGAACGGGCGACACAGTTGAGTGGTAATGTAAATAGAGAAATGGTGAGTTCAGTGAGAAGCACTTTGTGACTTTCAATCAAACTTGAGCTCAGATGCTGCATCAGCCTGCTGAACTTTATTTCTGAACACACTTAATGTTAATTACATGTATTTTAATCACATTTCGATTAAAATAAAAAAAATAAAGCAAGAGTGGTACCATATCAAAAGTAATATTGTGGAATCTCCAATAACAGTATCTGCATTTAAGCTATTTTATCTCTAATGTGAATTGTCATTTGATATGTTTTCATTTGATGTATGCTTTCAAATTCAAGGTGTCTCCACTTTAGTTCTAATTTAATTCCAATTACACATAGGAAGACATACACATGGGAAGAGACAAATAACATTTTCTAGTCTCATAATGAAACCTATTGGTCACTATCTACAACTTTTTATACATCTACAGATATGACTAACTTCTGACCACTCCTAAGGGAGTATGCAGTAGCCTAAAAACACTGCCAAATACACTAAAAATATGTATTGTTTTTCAAAGTAACTGGAGCATAAGTGCTTTACAAAAATGGTATCATGAATTCAATTATTCATTATTTTCAATGCATGTGTGACCATGTGATTTGTGTTCAATCAAAGACAAGAAAATTAAGTACAAACAAAAATTACAAGACATTTTACAGTCAATCAAAGTCTCTTTGCATCATCAATGTCATGCTATTTCCAGGCACATCCATGATACAGCTCAGTTTCCCAGCACAAGCAGTCTTCTATTGGTGTCCACTGAGAAAAAAGTGTCTTGCTAAAGGGCAGAATATTGGTACTCATGGAGGCGGTTGAAACAATTTCCACGTTCGCTCCCTTTTGTACTAAAACTGAAGCTGGTGGCCACAAACCTGCTCTACTAACTTCTACTGACGGGTGACAAATTAATGAAAAACTGGTACAAGTCTGAATGGGGCATTTTGCTGATTTGTCCTCTTAGAGAAAAGGGTCACTGCAAATCAATACAAAGTTGTTCTGAGTGATCATCTTTATCCTTGATGAAACATTTCTGTGCTGATAGGAGTAGTCTCTTCCAGGATGATAATGTCCCCATGCATAGGGTACGAGGGGTCACTGAAGGCTTTGATGAGTATGAGTGAATCATATACTATGGCCTTTACAGTCACCAGATCTCAACACAGTTGAACATCTATTGAACACCTAACATGTTAGACAGCGCTCTCCACCATCATCAAAATTCCAAATGAGGGAATCTTTTGCCAGCACACGAAACCTCATTAAGACACTTATCATTGTTTTCCCCTTTAATTTGTCACCTGTCTGTAGTTTACTCTGCCTCCACATAGTCTTGTCTCCACCTTGTATTCTTCAGTCTTGAAAGCATGATCTCTTATAAATATCTGAAAAGATGAAATGAGAAAATTACTGAAGTTATTCTGAAACAGGGTTTTTACTTTGTGATAACAGTGTTGCTAAAACAAGGTCTAATCAATTAGATTGTACAATTTTACCAAGTTATGTCTTTCACCAAAACATAACTGTTTGCAAACTTTATCTTGAAAAATAAATGAACATTTGTGGTACTGCCATACAGTCTTTTCATGACTACAAAGCCAAATCTTTGCTTTGTACATATTCACAAAACCAAATGTTTAATCTATTCATTTATTTGATAGTGTTTGAGACAGGAGACAAGCACTCAAGCACACAGTCTAACAACATAGACGGTTTCATCAAGGCTAAAACTCAATGTCATGTTCACATCATATCAGAAAAACAAGATGACATATTTTTTTATGACCTGGTTGGATGGGTAGTGTTTACCTTTTTGGACAGCCCTGAACTCAATTACTGGTGGCACATCTTTTTGGTTATAACATATTCACTGATAAATTAGTTCAGTTCAGTAAGACAATGTAAGCATCACTTGAGGACGTGTGAATCCAAGTGAGAAATTATAGTTAGTCCAACATGGCTGTTGGAATTTAAAGTAAATCTGGTATGATGTAAACGCAGCATAATGACATGCTAACAGAGGTGAAAAACGAAGAGGCAGGCTTGGTTTGCGAGGTCTTCAGCCTAACATGTCCATTTACTTCTTCATTTGAGAAAACTCAACACAAGGTCCATTTAGTAGCTGTTGTTGAGCTGTTGACCATATCACATGATCTTCATCAACAGATGCCCAGTTGTTATTTTTAGGCAAATATGAATGATTTAAAAAAAGGAAAATGTCAACATCTACAACTCCACAACAACAGGGCAAACTCAGTCTGCTGATGAAGATCGGGTAATATGATGAAAAGCTCCAGCAGTAAGTAAAATGTATTTATATAGCACCATTCTAGGGCATATGTTGTGTAGTACTTACATAAAGACACAATATAAAAATATCAAATAAAAAGAGAAGAGAGATACTAAATGGTTGTTTTCTTAACTTCTGTTTTCCAATGTTAGAAGTCAACTTTGAACCTTATTTTCCTTATTGTTTATGTTAAATACAGGAGAACATAAAAAACAAACTAGGAAGCCAGGTCAGAGGTGGAGAGGCCTGATACTCTGACATGTCAGGCTAGAAGAGACCTCAGTAGAGAGAGATCTCAGTAACATCCAGACAGCTAGACAGGATGTCTGCAAATACTTCAACCAAACTCAATAAAGCACTTTCAAAACACAAACCAGTTTTGACATGAATCATCAGATGACGAAGGAGGGTGTTGGGGAGGAATCTTACCTTGCAAGGCAGCTGGATTCACATGATCACAACATCACACAAGAATCCATGTGCTTGTGCACCAGTGGTTCGGACTTATCAGCATCCTATGAGGATTCTCCCGAGAGTGACCTTGCAAATCCAGCTGCCTTGCAAGGTAAGACAGTGATCGACAGATAGTTCATCCAATTGCCTGCCAAGTATTTTTTGAAAGTGCCTCCTCTTTTCCAAACAGTTGGCAAGGATGACTTCTCAGATGGTTCTGTGTTACAAACCATCTGGTGCATCAGGTTAGGAGGGTTCAGATTCAACTTTCTTTCACATGCTCACTATTAACAAGGATTTTATTTAACCATCACATTAATGATGGGAATTCCTAGTGGTGTTTCCACTCATATCATTAATGTGACGCTCTGGTAACATATAACGTCCAACCAGAGATGGGTGGGAATGGTACCCCGTTGAAATCAAAATCACTGCTTGCTAACTCCACGATGGTATTCGATATGAGATATAATAAATTTAAGTGAACCTTACAGGACACTGTAAGTATTACATTATATATATTGCTATAGGGAAAAGCTATGAAGTTCTATCAAGGCACACTGATGTGGTGACAAATTTGTTTTATTTTTTTTCCTTACTTGTTTGACTTTTTGTGTTTGCTAAAACTGTACAAAATAGAAGCCTTAATTACTTGGGTACCAGTTCCCCTTCATATTATCCTCTTGGAGGTTCTCCAGAGGTACCACAATGGGCAGCAGTAAGACCTTGTGGCAAAAAGAAAAAGTAAAAATGCAAGCTTAGTCAGACAGCCACTGGCAGCTTAGCTAGGGCCTCCTACCTGCAATGTGTGGGGCTGGGGAATGGCTAAGAGGTGTTGGTAGCACGGTGGTTTCAGAGGAGGGACTGCAGCCTGAAGATGCTGGCTGATTGATGAATGAGGGATGTTTGGGAGAGGGTGTGGAGGGTTGGTGATGGACTTCGTAGAACATAGAAGACGAGGGCTGATTGGTGGGATATTCAGATGAGATTTCAGAAGATTTTCTTGGTTGTTTGATGGTTTCACAGGATTTTTGTGGGGGCAACAGATGTTGAAGATTAAGAATTCAATGGCAAAAGGAAAAGGTTTCAGAGGACCATTCAGAGTTTTGGTGAAGTTTCACCAGAGGTGGCTGGTTGATTTCAAAGGGAAGAAGTAGGTTTTTGTTGATTTAGCAGGAGAAGGGTGTATCAGAGGAGGTTAGGGCAGCATGGATTATTTAGTTTGAGATTTCAGATGTTAGAAGGATGTTTAAGGATGTTGGTCAGTACACAAGGTTCCAGATGAGGCAGTTGGTTGATTTTGAAGGAGCATAAGATTTTAAAGGAGATGGTTAGTTGATCACAGCAAATTGTTTAAGAAAACATTTCAGAGATTGATCTTTCAGGAGCAGGAGGCTTCAGAGGAATCCCTGAGGGTTGTGGTGTGCTTAATGAGGGCAATTATGCTCAGTACGAGAACAACATGGATAGTATCCAGAGACTTCAGAGAGGAAGGAAACTGGCAGAGATTCAACTTTGATCGATGGTGACATCGGGGAAAGAAAGACACCTGTTGCTTTCAGGATGATAAAAAAAAGTTGAAAATAGAAGAGTTTGGTTGGTAGGAGCCGTTACAGGAGGAGAAGGAGTGTGGATCACCAGAAGCAACTAGAAGCCTTCGAGGATGAGGAGTTGGATAGGCGGATGGGTGGATAACCAGGGTGACTGAGAGGGAAAGCAAGGGATGGATGGAGGGGGTTGAGTTAGGAGTAGAGTGCATCAATACCTGCAGGAGTGAGGACCAAGGCTTGTAGGAGATCAGACAGAGAGACAATCCCTCTCACCACATCTTCATTGTCAACCAACACCAAACGATGCACCTAGCAGGGAAATGGTTAGGATTTGGCTGTTACTGTACGATCATCTACAGTCAGATTAAAATGAATCATCACTGACAACTTGGACCACAAACTTGAGCTGAGACGAGGGAAATGAAAAAGGAAAGGAAATAACAAAAGAGCAAGAGGGAATTCAAACATGGGATCACATGGTGATAGTACATGTGTGTTACCTCAGCCTTAGCAATGCGGTCAATGATGGTCTCTAGTGTTTCATAAGGGTAACACTTCAGAACTCCCTCCATCCAACAGGCTCTGGAGGCAATGGCCTCCCGCATCGTCATGTTCAAGTTATTGTAGTTTTTCTGGGCTGCAAGGTTCTTAAAGAGAAAAAGAGAAAACAATCTTATGCTGCTGCCTGTACTTTGTTTCAGTTGAATTTCTAGTTGCTTGTAGCTAGTAACATATACAGTCTTTAAATTTGTAGTGTGATATGATTCAGCATGCATTATTTATCATAGTTGTAGTGGTGCGTAAGGTGTGACATGAACTCACAATGACATCAAACCTGGAGTACAGCGCCACCACTTTGTCTAGAGATGAGAAATGTACAAACAGAAAAAAGATGAGCGTTACAGTCAACTTGAGGGTGCAATAATACATAAAAGAAGACTTAGGAATCATTTGTGGTCAAACTGATTTTTCAAAAGTAATTCAACTTTTAAACAGTGCATCATAGTTTACAAGAATTTGGGGATTTAACCCACCATTTGATTGACTGTGATTCTGACAGAAAAAGACTAACAACCTGTTTCCCAAGTGAATAAAAGCACCAAATATCAGTGTCATTATGGACTACCTTGCTCGTTGACTACAGGCAGAGCTGACACTCTTCTCTCTACAAAAATGGTCAGAGCGTCATAGACAGTGGCGGATTCCTGGACTGTAGCAATCTCTCTAAAGGTACCGATCGCCACTTCAGAGATCTGCCTTTGCAGAAACCTTGGTTTAGGAATCATAGATCCCTGAGGGGGAGAAGAAAAGACAAGATACATTGAATCTCAAATTTGAGTTGAAAAACAAAAGACTGGAACAGAAATGATATGGCCCAACAAATTTTCACTTTCAGTCATGTTTTCTATATACATGTATTTCACACACTCAAATCATAGTAAAAGGAAGCATATTTTTAATGTGACTACAAATGGGTCCTGGTCTCCAATTTTGTATGTTTTCAGTATAACACTTAAATGGATTTGGGTAATGAATCACAAAGTTATGTGTTGTACTGTCTTGGGGATTTGAGGGATTTGAGTTGATATTGAGGTGTTCATGTTAAGTCAGTGCACAAAACCTTGCAGAGGATTCAGGTCTGGTTTTGGAAAATTCTCTACTGCCTCCAGAGAGGTGTTGGCTTACAAATATGTGGAGGAACTTGAGGATGCGTTTGTGAGTTAGGATGTGGAGGACGTTTCCTGATGTTGGGTCAATGACTGGCAGCCGGTGTATCTTATTCTTCAACAGGGAGTAGATGGCATCAAACAGGCTGAGAGGATGAGAAAACTCCTGATTAGGATAGGTTTTTTTTGTAATGGCATAAAAAGATAAACCCTGATGTTAATGAATTATCACAAAGACTGGCTTCACCTGGCTTCAGGAGTGATGCTGATCAGTTTGTTATTTGAGTACTCAAGATATATCTCTGCCAAGAGACAGAAAACACGTTAAAAGATTCTGACACAAACTATTTGAATTTAAATGAAACTTTTGGTACTATAAATATACTGTTATGTTGCACTGACCTCTCCATGTCTCTATCTTGTGTTCTTCCAGCTCATAGATCTGAACCTGCAGACAAAACAACCATTATCTCAGATCCTCAGCCTCAGCAGCCATCTGTCAGTCTAATCTCTAAGACATTTTTCGAGGATGGTTGCCATTGTTGATTTTCTGCTTTTTGTTGTATTGTTGGATGTGACAGTGCTGGGTTGTCAACTAAACACCAATGAACTTGATTGTCTGTTACATACACAAATGACAGCTCACATGCAAAAAAACATAGGCATTGTGTGTTTATTCTCTACATATGTTCAATCAAAAAGTCAGAAGCACAGCTCACCAGAGGAGATTTGTAATAACGATGGAGAATGTTGATGAAGTCAGTGATGGTCAGCATACCTGCACACACGCGCCCACCAACACACATTGGAAACATCAGACATGGAATTATCAGTGGCATATTTTCAAACAGATAACCACAGCAGTGAATTATATCTGGCAAATGACTTACAAGACTGTCATTTGCTCCTGATAAAATGTCTTCTTCCTTTAAGAGACATTATTCACATTTGAATTTTTTATGAACGCAGACAACATACATGTGCATTTTCACATTGATTGTTATTACGTGGCTGTGAGTCATCTCCGTGTGGAGACTATTGTTCATCGATGACTGTTTGGTACAGGCATCATTAGGGACTGTAAGCTTGCTGATATAGACACGTTTGAAATTATCGCATTTAATCTTCTTTCTTTTATCCATTGTAATGACATACTGGACACATGCAGTCATTTTTAGGGAGAGACACTTATTTCACATTAATGCTTCAATAAATAAATCCTGCACTACGTTTTCATAGGAATATGTATGCAACATGATTATGTAACACATGTATTGCCCTCTATTACTAGGTAATGTATTGTTGTAGTTATAATATTAAATAAATGATAATTGAAATCTTTATATGTTATTACCCTCAACTTAAATAATATGTTCACAGTGATGCAAATTTGTTTTTCACATAAAGTATGTCACCAGAGCAATAGATTAAATGTTTAGTTTTAAGCTGTTGGATGCCTGCTTAGTCACTTCATTCAGGCTGATGAGCAAGCTTTTTTGTTGGCAAAGCTTAAGAGGGGAGTGCATACACTGCTGATGCTGCTGCAGATTTCCTTACAAGCAGAAAATGATCACAGATAAGTGTCATGATGATCAGCTCTTCGTGTTCAGTGAGGTGTCAGTGTTTGTAATGCAACACAAATGTCTCATCGTTGACCTGCTTTCCCCTAAATGTTAGCATGCAAACTGGGCCAGCATCATCTGAAACCACCTATCCACAGTAACGAAACCTGAACCCTCAGCGCTGCGCTTCAAAACTGCTGGGAGGTAACCAAAGTAGGTCACACACCTATTAGCCTCTAACACGTATGGAACCTCAATACTTTTTGTGTTCACAGAACCAAGTGAATGCCTGGCTGCATTGTTAATTTAGTTTATTTTTTGACTAAATTGTCTGGTTTAAATTTTATTTTTTATTTTATTCATGCATACTTGTCTGGATGCCTCCTATTTCACCTTAAAGTCCATTTCAGTGTTTGAACACTGGATGCTTCAGGTTTACACACCACACTCTGGTAATGAGTGGACCAGGTTTGGCTTCAAAACTTGTGATATCACAAATCATGCTCATAAGCCCATCCCTAGAAATCTGTCATTTTAAATGAGTACAGAAAAAATACATGCATCATTCTGCACAGTGAACAAGAGGAAAAACATATTTTTGGGTAGAGGGGAGTATTCTAAGACCATTAGTTAGATATAACACTGGCACGATGACACAGAACCACCCGTCTTATAATCCTGGAGTCGAACAAGAAAGTTGATAGTAATGATTTATCTTTCTTTAAATAATCTGTTTCAGATAAGCGATTTAGATTGTTGAGTTTAAATATAGCAAACTGACTGGCTTGTATTTCATGTCCAGAGCTTGGCAGACTTCCTCTGACTAAAATATCTACAAAGAAGCAGGTGAATAAAATGTTATTACTGAGAAGAATAATGGCCAAAATTACAAAATCAATACACAGGATAAATATGTCAATTTAAATAAAAACTTCACAGAGCTTACTGATTGCTTGAAATGAAAAGAGGAACAGAAAAACCATTCTAGAAAATTGACTTTGTATCTAAATCATAACTCATCACCTTGCTGCAACACAACACCAACACTCTAATTTTGAGAGGCCAATATACTGTAAGTACTCTTTGTAAGCTTCAATTTCATTCCAGTGACAATGGTGATTGACTCAGTTCATTTAGGTACTGAACACATGTAATTCACCACTTGTATGTATGCAAGAGAGACAGAGATACAGTATGGCTCACCCACAAAACACTTAAGCTTGTTATCCCATAGTGGCGCTGCCCTCACACCATTAGCCACAAGAGCAAAGAACGCCTTCTTCACCTGACAAAAACACACACAAAGTTTTATTACATTTTATTACATATTTATTACAATCCAAATTTGTCATACAGTTTTTGTACTGTATTAGACTGTTACTGGTTGTGGGTCTTTCTAAAAATAGAAATAAAAGTTTATAGTGGCAGGTTTATCTGCATTTCTTAGAACTGGGAAACGCTACAACATCTTTGTGTGTGTGTGTGTGTGTGTGTGTGTGTGTGTGTGTGTGTGTGTGTGTGTGTGTGTGTGTGTGTGTGTGTGTGTGTGTGTGTGTGTCCAATACCTCAAGTGTTGTGTCAAAAATGACCAGTTTGGAACTGGTCGGTATGGCGTCATAGCAGCAGTGACTCTTCATAAAGTTCATGTAAATGAATGTGTCAGGGTCTGAGCCTGCAGGCGTCCCAAAAGCATACGAATAGACAGCTGCAATTAAAGAAATCAGAAAGACATAGAGATGAAATTATCTTAAAATCACATCTGGATAACAATTTTCTTAGCAATCATTATAAACTTTGAATTTGATATGGGCCTCAGTACATGTTTTTTAGAATTGCATTAATCAGGCCAACGTTTTGTTTTCATTGTCACTAATAAACACAAAGTAGTTGTGAGTACCTGGCCAATAATTCCAGCAGAATAGTAGAAATAATAGTAGAGGCATTGAAATAGTAGATTATGACAAACAATACAAATACACATCCAAAGCTACAAAATCTTCTCTTCTTTACCTCTGCTCCGCACTGAGAGAGAATCCTCATCATCATACTCCTGGTCCATCTCAAATAAGGGTACCTGGGAGAGGAAGTATATCAAGAGTCAACCAGTGGCTCAGAATTTTCTCCACACACATCTGCAATGACCCCACTGTTATGACCTAGCATAGAGAGAGGGAACTCTGGCGCAACACGAAAGATAAGACCCCCCTCTTCCCAGCTCCCAAGAACAGCAGCAGAGGATTTGCAGCCTTTTAAGAGGTTTATTTTAAAATCTTTACACTTCAGGGTGGGCTAAGAGCAAAACAAATAAAACAACAGGGAACTAAAGCTGAGCAACCTAAAATGACCACCTCAAACAGAAAGTAACAAAAATACTAGTCTCTAATCTAACCTCTAACTCAACAAAAACAGGAGAAAAAATCTGGCAAATCTATATACAGCATTTCACAGAGAAACACCTTCAGCCCATCACACACAGGCATCACAGCAGGATCACCAGAGACAGAGAACCACAACACACAGAAGTCATATACACAAATAAATAGAACATGTTCAAGTGGTCGTAACATAGTAGTGGTTGGTAGCACAGGAAGGTCCTTTGCTCTTCCGTGACTGCCTTAAAGAGTTATCTTATACCTGAGTGGTTGTGGTTCATTTCTGTCTGTTCATGACTGGAATCTGTTGACTCTGTTTTCAGATAGTGTCCCATTGTATCAAGCATGTCACTGCAAACTGGAGCAATGACCATCAGGGAGACACAATAGGGACTTAGCATTAACAAAGCTCTTTCTTTCTCTTGGTGGATGACAGGAGGCGACAGTTCGTTGCAGCTGTTTGTCCCACTGTTTGTTTACATTGGATAGGCCAGATGTACCCTGCAGGTTTGCTGCAAACACTTGTTCTCAGTGATTTATCACTTTCAGCTAAACAAGTCTCTCCTATATTCTGGCAGAAGATGGAGACATGTAGAAAGGGCAGCTGTAAGCAGTGTCTACAAATGTGCAAGTGTATGTCATGGCAGTAAGCCAAGAACCTGTTGATGGCCATCAGCTTTGAGGGAAGAAGTATCCAGAGCCGGCTTGACATAACTGACTCAGTCAGTGGAGAGATACGATTAAGACACTGTCAATGAGGAAATTGCAGAAGTAAAAGCCAGGTATGGAAAACCTTAAAGCAACTTAAGAACTAAAGGGAAATTGGAGGAATTTCTAACTCAGGAGCTGCTTTTGAGAGATCGAGGGAGTCTGAGAACAATCAATGATGGAGGTTGAGGCTTCCTTCAGTCCTCCTTCCTACTTAGATCATTAAAAACTGTGTTGACAGCACACAGAGAGAGTAAGGGTTTCCAAGCACAGCTTTTATTTTTGCACTATGTGGTAAGTAATTAACCGTTACCTTCTCAGCAAGTCATATTACTTGTTTCCATAATTGTAATGTGTTGAGGATGCTGCAGCCACATTACACTTACATTACACCAGTACATCTGGTCCCTGTCACCCACAATATATTTTTAGATATATTTTATATATTTATTTGCTGATGCTGTGCACAATGAGGTTGTATAATATCATATTGATTAATATCATAATGATTAATGTGTCACACAGGTTCTTTGTTTCATACCTTTGGACCACTGAATGGAGAGGAGATGGCTTTTCCAAGAAGGAAAATACTATTGTTATTTGAATGGTGTGGTAATCTACATCTGACGGATTACAGAATTTTAACTGTCCTACAACACAATGTTTTCACATAGTTAGACATGTACACCCTGTGTACACTAAAATCAGTACAGATTCTGCATGCTGCCTTCAGACAGTTGAACAGGTGCATTAACTGAAGAACATTTTCAGTTTTTTTATTGCACAGATATTGCCTTTACAATTGTGTACATTGATGTCAGTCTACTTGATGCTTTGTCAGTTGGTTGGAGACATTAAAGCTCCTAAATCCCTCTGATAGTTCCACACTTAAAAGAACCATCTAGAGAACCTGGAGTGACTACAGCATCCAGTATGTTTAGAGACTCCCAGAGATTCCTAGAAAGAGCTGGAGGAAGTGGCATCTGCCCTATTGCCCTGTTGTCACCATTAGGTTGGGTTGATTGATGGGAAGAAATAGATAAGATTGATGGACTATGTAGAATGACATGTACAATGATCTCTCTTATACTTGCCACTCAAATTGCCACTCTGCTGCGAATGTTCCTACATCACAAGTGTGCATGCATTGAAATAGCTTTTCATCCATATGATGACCTTAAGTGACCATCAACTGGTATAGAAGATACCAGATCAACCTTTCCACAACTGGAAGCCTTCATCGGGATCGTATTTCAGTGGTATCGCTGTATCATTAGGTCAATTTCCTTATTTTGACTTTGTGATTAAAAGCCTTGCTGTGACTTGTGTTTAAATGTCTCTGGCATGGTTTCAAATGGTAATGGCGAGACCTTGGTTGGACCTTACATTCTTAGAATTAAACCTGATCTCAGTGGTTTAAGACTAAATGCCTGACAGATACAGAGTAAGTGAGGTGAGAACATGCATGAACATGAATCTGAATCTTGCAGGTTAGCAAGCTACAGAACACAAAATACTATGTTCACGCAGAAATATAAGCCGTCCACTGTGAACGTAGTAATGTACCTGTGGTGATGCCACTTTAGAGGGATTAAAAAAGCCCCCCTCCAGAAAAAAACAAAAAACCCTTTGTTAACACAGGTTTACAAAGGTACACGTAAAGCAACACTGTAAATATAAAACTAGTACATACAGCTGAAATGAAAACTAAATGAGTACGGAATACAGATTTTACATAATGATTCAAAGTAATGAAATCATTATAAGCCAAAAGATATCGACAGAGGCTCCTCTTAACAAGCTTGCTAGCTTGCTCATGTCTGCTAGCTACATTTTGCCCTCTTTTTTTTGTTTTTTGCGAGGCACACTATAAAATAATTTATATTAAACTTTCAGATTGTTTAAATTTAAGCCAGAGATATAGCAATGCTTATTATTTCTGGCTGGTAACAACCTGGCTAACTGTTAGCTCACCTATACAAGCTAATGTTAGCTTACTTCCATGGTGGAAGTAAGCTAGCTGAGAAGTAAACAAGGACTGGGTTGAGTATGGGTTGAAATCAGTTGAAATATGTCAGAAAAAGAAATAGAAACTGAATTTGAACTGCTCAGGTTGAATAATGGCATTACTGAATCTAAATAACATAATTTAAATGTGTATTGTTTCTCTTGAATAATTGAATGAACTTGAAACTGAATGTAATATTATGAAATTGAATTAATTTGCTCTGAAACTGTTGATCTTCACTCATTCAACTCTCTATATACTTCCACATTCAGTTCTCACACACACACATACACACAGTCTTTGAGGAAAAGCAGCCAACTGCAAAACTTCTTTTCTGTAATGATTTTTCTCACTGCAATATCAATTACCAATGGGAGTTAGATATTTCAAAAGCCTCATTTTCTCTATTCGAAGTAGAAACTTGAGCTTTATGTCTGGACATTTCGGAGAAAAAATACTTTATCTGAGTATTTGTCTGGGTCAGTGGGCTTCTGTTAATACCTTTTTCTCTGAGGGGGTGGTCTGTCCACACCTGCCGGGTGTCTGTTTGTGTTGGTTACCAGACCACATGTGTTAGTGTGTGCTAGGACATGACTTTGAAACTGAGACACTACATTAACAAAAAAAAAGAACAATCTACTTTTACATTGCAGATCATTGCACCTCCTGCAGCAGCCATTTATCTGTGTACTTCACCACCAGCATGCATGCATATGTGAATAAATTCTAGATGTAATCTGAACTATGAGCAGAGCCAAATCTGCACTGGGCTCGAACAGGACAGAGACACTAAAGCTGTAATAGTGAGCAAGGCTTTGAACCTGGGTTCCTGGGTCAGGAAGTGAAGTGTTTCTACGTGCATTACTCTGTTGGCTGGAGAACCAGAGCAAATCTGAGCCAGTCTATTTCTACAAGAGGCACTTCAGCTGCTTAACAAGCTAAGTGAAAGTTATGTGAAAGTGAAATTACAACATCAAATGTCAGTTATTATAATTGTTCATTGTCCACAAAATGCACTGGCAGTGTAATCAAACAACTGGGTGAGATTCAGCCAGGTGAGTTTCTTACCTCTGCAAAAGGCTCCATGGCTGGGGAAGAGGAAGAGGAGGTGTGCCTCTGTGGAACCAGATCGAGGGGTGAGGCCCTGGGCATCAAAACAAAAGACTAGAACACCCTCAACCCGCCGTCCAACAGAAACATCTGGGAGGCTCTTTGACCATATTAGATAAAGACGTGATGAAAAGAATCCAGGCGTGGTGAAGTAGGGCAGACGAGGAGAGAAAGGAAAGGAGAAGCAATTGGACGCAAAGGGAAGAGCTCCACCGGACGGTTTCAGCCAGCTGGGTCTGAATGTCTGGGAAAGGTTGAGGTCTAAATCTGGACTGCTGGGTGAGAGGCCTGTGGCATTCACAGAGAGGGAGAGTGGGAGGGGATAACTTGCACAGGGAGAGAGGTGGGGGGGCTATACAAGGAGAACGGGGTATGTGTTTGAGTGGTGACAGATATTATAAGTACTTCTTTATCATCCATAGGTGAGATGTTCAGGTGACGACATGCTTATATTTAGAGAGAGAAACAAAGAAAAGACAACAACCCTCCTCACACCCTGTTGCATCATCCCTGCCCTTTGACTGTAAAAAAACAATATTATGAGTGTGGAAATAACAGGACTATTGTGTCATCACATCTGGATATTTGAGATTTGGAATATTGTCAATAATGTAACCCATATATCACATCCAGTGAATGGCAAATTCACCTATGATTATATACAGGAAAAAAGGTCAAATAAATACATCCAGCAAAAACACCAAATGTTCTTTTAGGAACAATTTTACACAGAAAAGTCAAGTTGTGTAAGTTTTATGAATGAGTGAAGTTAGGGTTAGGGTTAGCATGCTTCTCTGGCTGAAAAATTAAACAAAAACAAACTAAAATTTGGCTTCCCCCTTTTTTTAAGGCAAAATGTAAGGCCATATCAAAACAAGCTGTAAACATAGCATTGATGTATCTGATAGAGTTGTTACGGCCTGTTACCACATCAAGCAGACATGGAGCAACATTAGCGTTCATTCGGAGTCATGTTTCACTCTCCTTTTAGCTCTGTTTTGGACTTAACCAACTCTTGAGACATACTTAAGTTCTCTAGTTGCTAAATTATCTACTATATTCACCAGCTGGTCACTAACTTATTCTGCTATTTGGTGCTTTCTCAAGTAGTGTACAGCAGTAGGTTTTTGTTTTTTCCCCCAGAAATGAAGGCATGCAAGTGTATCTGATGATTCTCTATGGGTTGACCACTACAAGGGACCTCTGTCACATCCCATGTACCAATTTCACACATTGTTAAAGGGGACCTATTATGTTCATTTCCAACTTATTCAGAATTCCACTAGAGTCATTTTACATGATTTACAGTTCAAAAAACTCCTCATTTATCTCATGCTGGCCTTTGACAATAGCAGTCCCTCAGTTCAGCCTCTGTCTTTTAAAAGGCATTTTAAGCTCCTGTCTCTTTAATGTTCCCCACCTGATGTGCCCATTATATTAGTGTATCAGAGTGGTGTTAAGTTACCAATGATGCAAACCCAACATTTCCTGCTTTACTGCTTCATATTAAAAGCTTTAAAATGACTTTTATTGTAAAGAATTCACAGGAAATGAAATGTGTAACTGAAACAGAAATATTTGTTAGGGGCTTTAAAAAGCAGTCCACACAACATATGGGGATATTTAGAGCTCTTTGTTCAGCGGATCACTTAGAAATAATGCAGGGGGGCATAGAGCAAGTGAAAAAAAACACAGTGATGACAATTTTTGATAAAGAGCTGCAGAGTTTACCCTAGGCTTTTTTTTGGACTGCCAATATGGCTAGTAATATTCCAGAATTCCGGCCATAAAGCACAACTACTGGACATATGTATAATACAGTACAGGGCCTCCTGGGGTCACATGGTTTAAAAAAAAACAACAAAACTCAATGCGCACGGATATCCAAACTGTTCGAACGGGTTACTTACAGTGACCTCAAATGATTTAGCTTGGATTCAACAAATGTATTTTTATTAAAAATGTACTAAAATTATTAAAAGAATGAACACTAAACTAAACTCTAAACTTTTTCAAAATGAGCTACAACAATAAAATAAATAAATAGCCTTGCTGTTGTTAATTAAGTCCTGTCACCTTGTCCAGAGATCTTATTTTATCAATGAAGTTACGTGTACACTATGGCTGGCAGCCGGTGATCAGACTGGTCAGAGCTCTGCACAACCAGCTGCTGTGAGGGAGAACAGAGACTTGGATGAGGTGAGGACGTTTACATTCGTTTGATAAAGTTAAACGTAAAGTGGGCTAGGCGAGGATGTTTACATTCGTTTGATAAAGTTAAACGTAAAGTGGGCTAAACCTAACCCTAACCCGACCAGCACACCTCCAACAGGTAAACAACTTTTACTTTACTCAGTTGTGTAAGGGAGAAACATGTACACCTTGCCAGCTTGAGTCATGGCTCAGCATGACTACCCCCCAACCCCCCCACCCCCAAAAAATGGAAAAATGCCATAATGTTATTAGAGCAGAGCAGTGAAGTCACATACTGTAACTAAACTGTTGTACACCGAATGTTCAGAGCAGTCTGAAGTCGGTGCTTCTGGCTCACAGGGATTACTTCTACATATATTTACCTCATTATCTGACACATTGGCCATGTTTAATATGAACATCTGCCATTGTAACATCATATATATACAACTGAAAATAACCAAAAGCATAATAGTTCCCATTAATAAATTAGTGCAGCTTTAAAGCTTTGGCAGTCCTACTGGGGAATGCATATAACAGAGTTTCATTGGGCCATAACATGTCAGACTATTTATAGACACAATGGACTACTCTAGTTACCTCCCCCAATAATTCAAGATTGTAATAAAATTTTGTTTAAATTAAGTTTTTCAACACCTTCAAAAATCAATTACTATGCAACTATGCAAAACTATGTATTGAAATAGTTTGCACAGCACAGCAAATCCCAACAATTCTCTTGTTGATGTTGAGACGTAGTGGCTCACACTGGCTGAATGCATTAATTAGCTACTCTAACTAATCCCATATTTGTGTAGAATGTAGAAAGCTCTTTGAATCCATTTTATATGTTATAATACTGACCATACTAGATGACTAATTATAAAAGCAGTTCTCCAAAGGGGCCTGTAGCTGCTGGTTAAGAGAGAAGTTCAGATATTAATAGTTAACAACTGCTTACAGAGTCCTGACACACATTCAAGAATACCACAGCCTGGTTTCGGAGTCTGTGCACGCTTCTCTGTAAAGTGTCTCGTGTGCGCATGTGTATGTAATCGAAACACAGGTTGTTTCAGAAGTAAACAGGGGTTCATCGTTGGCCAACTGCTTTATATGGTCAGAATGTGGAAGATATTTTATTTTATAATCTGTTGAAGTAACATGTATTTCAAGAATGGTTTCACATGTAACATGAGTATGACTAATATGAAGCTTTTACCATCCAAATGATTATCGTTGTTAATAAATATCTTTCAACCTTATAATCTTTTCAGTGACTGTTAATGTGGCAGATATCCACATGATATGAATAGCTCAGACTGATGAAGCCTCATGTAAGCTTCAGATCATTTTTTAAATACATTCTTTCACATAATGACTGTATGGAGTATATTTTGATCGCCATCTCTTACATTGAAAGTGCTTTTAAAGGGGAACTTAAGGAGGGAATTTGATTCATTATCTGGAAATCTCAAACAAGCTTTCCTTTACTGTGACAGTCTCTTAACTGGCATGAATCATACATCAATTCACAGGACCCAAACTGTACAAAATGCAGCAGTCAGACTTCTAACACTGACCAAGAAAAGAAATATGACTCTTCTCACACTGGCTGCCACTTGGTGTTAGAATTGATTTTAATGACATTTTCTTATTCTGTCCTTTGTTCATTTTACATCTGCTTGACAAGCTTTTTGTAACTGCCTATAACAGTGAAATATTCTCTCATAATCTTAGTCCTAGATAAAAAGTGTATAATGATTAAATAATCAAAAACCGTTGTAAAATTCTGCCTGAAATTCATGAAAATCTGAGTGTGTTCTGTCTGTATTGTAGTCTGTGACCCATTTGATGGCTACATTTTTAACACCAACAACTTTCACCAACTAAGTAAATACATTTCTTAAATACGCCAGATAAAGACCCCGATCATGACACTTGTACCTCAAATAGCTTTTATTTTGAACTTGTCATCCTGAGCAATTTACACAGCCCTTTCACATGAAAACGTTACAATTGTTGAGTTAGTGAAAAATATTAAAATCTCCATTTACTTATTACATTTCAGTTATGTTGTCAACAACTTCAAATGCAGTGTTATTTAAATTAATAATAATATATATATACACACACACATATACATATACGCATATATATATGTATATACTGTATATGTATGTATAAACTCTCAAAGGCAGCCAACAAACCTGACAGCAGCCTGGCTGCCATGTAAAGTGGGATTAGCTAAATGAGTCAGAGCAAGTTGTCACTACTGAAATTGAATGTTCATAATGTCATTGACATACTGTGGACTACTTTGGTTTCATGTCTCAAGGGGCCCATGAAACCAATCCAAAATAGTCCTCATTCAATAGCAGCTATGTTGAATGACTACACAGGTGATTTTGTATGTTTTAGCTCAGGCTTACATACATGTTATTATTTAATATGTCATATAGAGAATGAGGAAAAAACATACAAAACCACCTATTATGTCCTGCTACTGCTGACTTTGTGCTTCCTTATGGTGGATGTACGTGATGCGAGGCTAATACTGTGTCAGGCCCAGTTCAGACAGAGAAATGATGTAGTGCACATTACAGTAGGTGCATCACAACAAGGGGAGAAATAGCTGAGAAACAACTGACAACTAATCTTAAATTAAGATATGTTCTTCCCAAGATCTTTTCATTCACTATTTTCCCATTGCGACAAGTGAGTCAAACTACCCTGATTTTCTCATCCTTGTTATATCAATATTTTGCAGGTTTTGCATGTTGAATAAGCAGTCTGAAAGCCTTGGGGTTTGTATGATTGTGCTAGCAGTTTTTTCACTATTTTGTGATACTAATTAATACAAAAATAAACATATGATGGTAGAATAACTGTTACAGGCAGCCACTATTGAAATATAAGGAGTTTGAAAGTGTTTCTCCTCAGCGATGCTCCTGTGTGTGAATGGGTCTTTAGTATTTGCCTCGACATCACAAGCTGTTTTTTTGTTTGTTTGTATGCTGCTCTGTCACAATTAGCCTCTGTCACTTTTTATTTCTCCTTATATCCCACAAAGAAATGCTCATGCTTGCATGAATATGTAAATGTGCGCTACATACTGACTACTTCACAGCAGTTTGGCATCCGTTAGTAAAAGCATAACAAAACTCGTCAGTAAACAAATTCAACAAGCTCCCACTTTTTTTTTCTACTGTGGGAGCAAAAGTGACTTTCATATAAATTCCAATGGGGACATAAAGCAGGACTTCTTTAAGACTTTGTTTGGAGGATTTCAAATATTCATCTAAGTAAGACTGAGGTCGAGAAGCTGCTGGACTAAAGAAGATGAGGTTTGTTACCATAGCGGTTGGCTTTAAGAGAAGATTTAGCCAAACATTTTCACACATAAGTTCAAGTAGTTTGACTCTTCTGAATGTGCCCTCACAGTAGATGTATATTTTTGAAATAAAATACTTTCTTTTCCTGAGGAAACAATAAGTACTCTTCACTAACCACCTCACGCACAGTGTGGATGATTCTGGAAAATGATAACGAAGAATGTGCTTTGTATAGGTTTGTCTGCAGGGTTTAACTTCTAGAGCTGGACTAACATTTTGGCAGCCTTTAAGAAAGTCTGTACAGAGAGCCGAAGTGAAACAGAAACTTCCAGGTAAATAAGTTAAGATCAAGCCTGGGAACAGAACATTTTAGCAGTATGTGGTGTTGTACAAATCTAATGTCTTTGTGTATTCAATATTTAAGGTTTTCTTTGCAGCCTTTAACAAACTCAGTTTCTCCTCCTCCAGGCGAACCCACTGGCAAGGTGAGAGGGAGCTGTAGTTTGCATGCTAGAAAATGAACTGCTGTTTACATCACAATGGTTTTAACTTGTAAAAGCAAGCGATGTACTTGAGTCAATGTCATGACTTTGGCTCTCTGTACTGTTATTTAATACAAGTGATCGTCACACAGAAAAATGAAAGCCCTTTTAAAAAAAAGTCAAACAAGGTTGCTATTATCAAATGCCTTCAGCGTAACTTTTTTTCTTACCAACATGCAGAGTAATAAAGTTTGCCTTTTCATTTTCAAGTATCACTAACATACATCAACCAGAATAAAATAAAACTAAATTGACACTTTTAAGGATGTTTGAAATAAGCTGCAGAAATCTCAACGTGCCACAGAACGTCTGGTGAGCTCAGAATGGTCATTTTCTGTAGCACACCTTCTCTCCCATTCCCTGTTCCTCCCTTAACTTGTCCACTGAAAGCTCTTCTCTTTTTTGCTTCTCCTCTCCATTCCATTAAAACACACACACACACACAAAGCCTGTGTCTGTAAGGCTAGGAAGGTGACAAGGTCAACTGCCCTCTTAACACCAAACTAACAGTAGAAACCACAGTACTGTGTCATTATTCATCACCACAACTTTGGACCACTGTGTTCAGCTCAAGCTATTAAGCTTTATTGTCTGTAAGTTAATGTTGGCTTAGCAGTTTCATTCTGTTCTAATGTACACAAACCAACAGCTTTGAAGTGCAGAGTTTGAGGAAGTCCATCATTCACAGTTTAGGTTTAGTACCAAATTCCAGTGAGGACCAACCTTTTGGGAAAATGAATGTGTCTGAGCAGCTGCCACTAGGTGGCAGTACAAGCAGGGTGTGTGAACAATTCAGGAAGTCAAGTTTTAAGCAACACATATTAAAGCCTGTTAATCCAAAACACTGCACATCAATTTACACTACTGTCTGACAGGATGTTAAAACTTTTACTTAAAAATGTAATCGCAGTGACAATTATTTTGTCGTCTTGACGATCGCAAGTACCTGGAATGTTTGCTTACACGTATTTAAACGGCCAAGTGATGCTGCACTGCATGACAACAAAAGTTAAACTGGGTTAAACTTTTTTGCCAGCATTTAATTGGCTAGAGCACCTCTGTAGCACCCTCGATTGTGTCAATGCAGTTTCCAAATGATACTAATATCGATAACATGTTCAAATGCTAATAATGTTAATGAGATAAATGTAATACTTGAGAGAATGCTTTGATATACTACTGGAATTAACCAGAAGGTTAAATCTGTCATGTCTGCACTGCATTGACATGCTGAGCAGACATGATGTGACGTTGCACCATCTGAAAGGCTGGACAACGATTGGCATGTATGTGATTTGTAGTAAATGGCGTAAAACATACAAAAAGACTTGTGAAGTCCAATTCATATATAGTATACCTTTTTCACTTGTGGCAATTGAGACTTACTTAGAAAGGATAATTAATCAGCTGACTGCTATTCCCCCTAATATCCCCACCCCTTCACATTATTAATAGTGGCATTTAATAAGTACCTCCTTCTGATGCAAACTACAATTCTGTTAAGACCAAAATCCAGACCTTGCTCGAGTGTGCGTTAAGACTTATAGACTTATAGACTTATAGCTTCAAGGTTATAGTTTATAGTTAAGTACATTTCTGGTCCAGAGTGAGTGTTTTTCAGAGCCAGTAGACATGAAGATCACTAGAAAGGTGTTTATGAGAGAGGTGAGGGCTATGGCTTAGACCCTGAGCTCTGTTTCTGGGTGCTAAGCAGCATGTTAGCAAACCGGGTCTCAGAGCGAATCGAAGTGTTGGGGCAGCAGGCTCTGGGTGAGGCTGGGCTGAGGGCTTGCACAGGCACTGCTGGTGACACTAGATCCAGGACTTGGAGAAACAGGCAGGCTGGTAACGGAGGCCACCTCCCCGTCTGAACCGTCGTCCTCGTCAGCACCGTCGGACCGGTGCTGAAGGCTGACCACCACTCTGAAGAACAAGTCACGGGAAGACTCTCTTAATTTACTGTGTAGTGTTTGATTAAGCCAAACCACATTTAAATAATATTCTCTTTTTATTTACACCAAACTTTAACTTTCACCTAAGCCGGTATTACTACATGCAACATTCTAACAATGGCTTTTAGAAGTTAATCAAAGTGAGTATTTAAGCTTTTTCCGCTTATGCTGTTATAAACTGCTTTTATTTGCCTCCCTGCCTGAATGGTAGTTTAATTCTCTTTCTATTTTTATTGATCTTATTCTACATTATTAAACAAGGTCTTTCCTTGCATTGGTCAATTCTCTGTTCAATATTTTGTTCTCGATCTGCTAGGGACCAATCTGTTAGGATACTGTGTGTTTGTGTGTCTGTGTGTGTGAGTGTGTGTCTTTACCTGGCTCTAGATGGACTGACAAGTTCTCTTCTGTGGGAGACGTAGCTACACTTGGACCACTGGAATGGACACGCAGATACAAATAGTTCAGTATTTCAAATCAAAGTGATATTTTTCTGCATCATTTATTGAGACTAATGAATGATGTCCTCACCATGTGAGCAGGGTCATTGGTTCCGAGATGGACTTTTTTCTGACAGAGAGTCCTCAGCAGACTGATACCTGCACATAAAAGAACATTTCACACACAGAGTCAATCTAATCTGTGCTCGCACTCATTCCTGTGCGTTGTTACTTTCTTAAAATAAAGTAGGAGGAGATGAGGAGCTCCTAAATTTCTCCTTCAAATTTGTGAGCATTGATAAAAATCAACCTGACATACCTTTGGTCCTGTTGTTCCAGTACTTTTGTTCCCATTGATCGAGCAGTATGTTGAGGTATCTCGAACACTCGAAGAAGCGGAGGTAGCGAGATGATGTCGGTGACGGGAAAATTCGCTCAAACTGACCTCTGCGACTCAGCTCGTTTTCGCTCTCTGCTAGCATGTGAACGTCCTCTGGAGTCAAAACATCCAACACTGTGGAGATGAATTCCTGATAGAAACGGAAAGAAAAAAGAAAGAAGGTTGGAACAACCACTCTGTTACATTGCTCATAATGTAACTAGAACTGTGCACCAGCACCAGCATGTGCACCATTAGTGGTGTTAGAAGTGCTGGTAGTTCTGTTTGTAGGTACAATGTCCAATCTCTTTTTAGAGGGAGCAAAGCTTACTAATAACATCTTTAATGGCAGCTTGTGGCTGTCCTGAGTATATGTTGTTGCCATGGTGACAGTCATGCTGACAGTACCGTTTGTAACAAGTTTTTTCAGATAATTTTGTGATTGATTGTTTAGCCATATACTTAAAATTACAAATCAGAGGTTAAAAAAAAGATCAATAATCAGAATATAGATCAAAATGAGAACATGAGTAACAAGATTGCTAGTTTTTTTGTGTGTGTTTCTTTTGACTTAGGTTACTTCAATTCATTCAGCTACGCCACCAAGCTAAGTTACAGATGGTCCAACTTTGGTAAGAAAGTTAGAAATGGGTTTTGATTTTTAATAAAGAATACTGAAGAGCTTGTAGCCTAAGAGAACACATTCTGGAGAAAGAAACTGTGTTTTGCAAGTGAATTTCTTCATATTTTATGTGAAATTAAAACAGTGACAGAATGTGTAACAACATTTCTTCTGGAAAAAAAACTGCATACTCAATAATGCAGATATGTTGTTCATGACATTTTAAGGTTTGCAGTGTTGCTTGTATCAGCGCGAACATATTTCCATTTTCAATCTCCTTCATTCAAAACTGAAGGTCCTCAACTAACCCTTCATGAGCCCAGAAATTTCTACTAGGCTAAAATGACAAAAACAATTCCTACTTAGTGTTGAACATTGTGTGTATTTGTGCACCTGGTCAGTGTAGCGCTGTGTGAGGTAAAATGCCCGTTTGACCTTCTCATCAGCAGACAGATCAGATCTGGTCCTTTCCCTGGTACCCCCGTACAGACTACACACACACACAAAGTGGAACAAATAGAAATTGAAACCCTTGTGATACCGGTATGACAATCTGCAGCATGTCATTTTATCTCCACATGTCTCAAACGTAAAACTGTTATATATGTCATAGGAGTCCTCCTTGCCCTCGTTTGTAAGGTGCAGAACCTCTTCCTACCTGCTGGTGGAGCTGGAGGTGCTGCTACAGGAGGCAACCACATCTTCTCTTTGGGGAATATGAAAACCAGCCAGGTTCAGGAGGTCTCTGATCATCTGACCTTTAATGGAAAGATCCAGTGCTGTGTTGGAATGGAGGCTGGACCAGAAACACAACAATTAGAGAATGTAGTCTGAAAACAGGTGTGTATAAATATAAAAATGTGTGTATGTGTGTATTACCTTGGTGATATATTGACCTCCAGGATCCAGGGTTTGAGGTTCTTGTCCAGCATGATATCGAAGCCGAACAGCTCGTGGCAGCTGTAGGGCGACTTAACATGCATCTTCAGCAGACTGTTAACATAAGGTTCTGACCTGATAACCAAAACACAGGAGATGAAAAACTTATTTCAGAAACATATCTTTTCATTATTTCATGACATTTTTATCAAAATCTATAGCACAGTATTTTGGTTAGATTCAGGTAAATGATTTGTGAATTAATCCTTTAATGAAATACTGTACATCCTCTTAGACAGCAATACAATTTTCAGTCACCCAGATTATACACATCAGAAGAGAAACAATATACTGAAAAACATCAACATTAGGTTGTGATTTTCATATTTGTATGTAAAATAAAAACATAATAAACTGAATGAGGAAAAAACTCACAAATGATCACAAATATTGAAAAACACAGCTATACACTGCAGTCACGGTCTATCTTCTACATCCAGTGACTGACTGGATGAATGGAGGGCTAGGAACTTACGCAATGATGGTTTTGATCACAATGTCTTTAATCTTCTCCCATAGCACAGTGGTGTTGACTCCCTTAGCACCAAGATACTGCCACAATGCCTTCAAGGCCCTGAAAGTACATAAACATAGAGCACATTTTATTGGAGAGACAACACAGCAGCAAATAAATGTTGCAGATTTCAATTTGAACTTTTTCTTCAGTTACCATTTATGTCCCTGGCAGGCCTTGTCGTCGCTGTTAGTCTGGTATTCAGAGTTTTTCTTGTTGACGCTGTAGTTGGTCAGGTGCATGAACTTGTTGCCCAGTGTCTTCATGGAAGACGAATACCTGGAGAGGAGAAAAACAGCGAGTCTTAGCAAAAATCTATAAAATATGACCTCTTTCTTACTTTTCCCCCACTGAAATGACAAATTTCTTCCTTGGAGATCATTGACGTTCACTTTTAATTTCACTAATGTATTTGGACTTTTTTTTTTTTTTTTTTTTTTAAGTATATTTTTTGGGGCTTTTTTTGCCTTTAATGTACAGGACAGTGGAAATAGACAGGAAACAGGAGGCAGAGAGAGGGGGAATGACACACAGGATAAGACCGCTCGACTCGGGATTCAAACCGGGGTCACCTGCAACGAGGGCTATAGCCTCAACACATGGGGCGGGTGCTCTACCCGCTGAGCTATGCTCAACCCCGTATTTGGACTTTTATTAAGTCAATTGTCACTCTGCTGGATGCGGTGAAAACTGACTTGCAGCTGGCGAATCGAACCAGTCCGTCGGTAAAGATGTAAATTCTGAGTGGGTCGTAGGATGACACGTAGACGTAGATCCGCAGGTCAAACTTGTTACCGCTGATGAGGTAGGGCTTGTGGAGATACCTGTGAAATACAACCATAATAACAACGTTTCAACCCAGTGAGCCAGTAACCGGTGTCAGGTGTCAAGTCAGCGGTCTATATTGTTGATTTCCTCCTGTCATTTTAGAATCAGTGCTTTAATACTTAAATTGAAGACTTATTGTTCAACCTCTAGTGATCTACTTACTTTTGGACCAGTAGTGGTCTCCTGCGGGGCATCTGGCTCCATTTGTGGATGACCTGGATACCTACTCCTCTGGCTGAGGCAGGCTGTAGGACACGAGAGGAGAAAGAGAATGAACAAGGACAAGTATCATGATTATACTCAGGATCTACTCTGTGGGCTACTTGAACTGATCAGATGCATCATTATCATCTGGATGACTCTATTAAAGCCCATCATTACTATTATTACATAGGTTAATTAGTTATCAGCTATGAGCAAAAATTCATCACTTGTTGATGTTTGCTTGCAGCAACAAAAAAACAAAACTGAATTTCAAATGTATTCTATAAATATTTTTATGTTTTGAGACTGACTTTTTTTTCACAACTTTGTTCCTCAGTGGAACATAAAGTGAAACAATCATCTAGAAGCAGAACATACAGGTTTGATGATCCATTTCTGCTTGGAGCCACTGTCTTCCCAGGCCTTGCGGAGCACCTTGATGTCCTGAGGCAGGATGAAGGTTCGGGGGAAAAAGCTGAACTCCTGTTTGCCATGGCGAATCCTCATCTTGGACAGGTTCCTCCACAGCCTGTCCTTCCTGCCAATCTGGAAGGTTCCTGGGAAGTGATTCAACTAGGACGAAAGAAACACCAACACAGCCACGTTAAGTGTAACTCTGGACTGAAGATCTAAAAGTTAACTTGATCATTTTACCTTCCTTAAAAAGTTACTTCATGGAAGCAGAAACTGGGATGATTAGTGTATCTACAATTTTTATTTTTACCTTCTGGTGCTCTCCAAGAGCCTTGAAGCCAGGAGACCTCATGTGGTGACCCCAGCAGCCTAACCAGTCATGGCTTTCTAAATGAACAACAGTAAAAACACATTTTAATCCAAGAAAACTGCTTACAATTACTTTCATACATGTTGATTCTTAATAAAAAGTGCATGTTCCACTCACTCTGTAATGAAATTTAAGGAGCAAGTATTAAATGTGTTTTATTGTACAAAACTATTTGTACACAAGATTTTCAGATCTTAAGCGTGCCTGGTAAATGATCAAATAACTTAAAATGAATTATGTTTATTGAATGCAGCCACACACACACACACACACACACACACACACACACACACAAAGAGACTTACTTTTGGTGACTTTGAAGTGTGACCTGGTGATGGTGTTTTTGACAACATTTGGAGTGACAGGGCTCAACTTCCATTTTAACAGTCGTCTTTGTTCTGCGGGCAACAGCTCCACTGCAAAACACACAACAAATGATTATCTTTATTTTATGACTAAATGTATCACAGCAAACATAATGCAAATACTGAACCAGTTCATGTCACTTAAACACTAACTGGAAATAGTAAATATGGTGGTATAACATGTAACAAGTAAAATAAACAGGTTAAATAAAACGGCAATAAGAATTCACATTTAAAACGGATTAAATAAAATATGTATCTCTGTGCAGTCTGATAACATCTGTGAGCTGACTGAGCTTACTGTCTTACTGTCTTACACAACAGCTATGTGTGTCCTCACCTTTCTCACTGGTGGTGCTGAAGTAGAGTGTTGAAGGGAAGTGGGGGAACAAACTGGGAACCAGAGCTGGTTTCTCCTCTCGTTCATCTTCCACCTCCAGCGACATCGGTTCCTCAACCCTGAGAGAGAGAGAGTCATAGTGGACACATTCATCAGTGGTGGAAACCCAAACACATGCTGCCTCTCACTTTCATACCAATGTCACTTTAGTACTTAACACTGAATATTAAAGTGATTATATATGATGGACTATAAGATCAGAAATTGGGATCTAGACAGTCTTGAAAAATATGAATTTACATCAAACTAATTCTATTTCTATCATTGACCTGAGCTTGTGTTTGTGTGTTGAGGTCTTGTGGTTCACTAAAACCAATATAAATACATCGACATCATCTCACAGAGGAGCTATAGGGGCTTTTGGGCTTTTATTGTGTCTGCACTGCAGGAACTGGGAATGACCGTAGTTCTTAAAAAAGACATTTTGAGCGACTTTTTGTACCTCCTAGTTCAGGGTAAGTACTCTCCCAACACAAGACGAACCTTGACTAAGTGTATTGTGATTGAGTGAGCCAATGCAGCACCGGTAACCTTCTTCTTTTTCTTTTTTTTTTTTTTTTTAAACCTGTTGTAAAACAACCATATCCTCAAAATTAGCAGGTCTGCTTTCCAACTCTGTTATCATCATGAAACCCACGACACACAACAAGCACACAGCTCCGGCCACAGCGTCCTCCTTCTTGTTTTTGTTACATATTGAGCAAAAGTAACGTTACTAAACCAACCACTGCCCATCTTGTGTCGAATGCAAACAGAAAAAAAGTCCTTGAAGGGAGGTAGTTCTTGAGGAAGTTCCTCAGTGGGTAGTTCCTCTCAAGGAGTCCCCAAAACATGGGAAGTGTATCTTCAGTTATTGTTCCGTATTCTTGTTAAGCATGTCTATA
Organism: Scomber japonicus; assembly: GCF_027409825.1. Classification (NCBI taxonomy): domain Eukaryota; kingdom Metazoa; phylum Chordata; class Actinopteri; order Scombriformes; family Scombridae; genus Scomber; species Scomber japonicus. The sequence continues at coordinate 25,541,966 of NC_070588.1, forward strand.
ATTATTTAATTTATAAAATGTTTCTAGTGAAGAATGAACAGTTCTTATCCTTTTATCACCACAGTTTAGCTCAGCTAGTATATGCCTGGAATTACTAGTTCGGACGTGGGAGTACAAACTTCCATGCAGGATGCAGTACCATCATTTTGCCTGCTGACAGCAGCAGCTCAACTTCAACACAATTACCTGAGTGCACTGTGACAAAATCATCTCAACTCAAAACTTCACTAATACGATTTTCACCCAAAAAAAACCTCATTGACGGAGAGATGCAGTAAATCATGTTATTCAGTCTGTAATAAAAATCTAAACTGTTATGTAGCTGAATAAAATATAACACAATTTAATACATGATTGATCTGTTCATTTTAACACATATGTATGTAAATGTGGTGATATGTGTATATATAGAGCTACAGAGGCAGTGCTGTTGCTCTGTCCAATAAAAACATGAAGCTTCACTTTACATTGAGACAAACTAATGTGGCAGCTACAACTGTTAGATTTAATCTGTGAGACCATCATTGATCTTCCTAAAGGAATTTAATCATATATCAAAGTGCTGCAGAGACATTAGAGCCGGGCTTCACTCTTTGTAATCAACAGTAGAACTCCCCCCAGGATGATGATAGACGTCGTCCGGCCAATCATCTCATTAGTTGGGCTACTAGGGGCAAACAGCTCCGAAAAATCTCCAAAAACATTGGCGCAAATATAAAATAGGCGTTATGTGGATAAACTGACCACATATTGGGAATCTATGTTAAAAAGTAAAAATAAAAAAGTGACATATTAACAGTCCTACAGTGAGAATTTCTACTGTTTTTAGACTGGTTCAACATCTCCACCATCACTACTGGTTGGTGTAAAATGCAGTGTGGGATACTTAGTTGTTTCAAGCTTTGGCGGTCTTTGTCAGTCAGTCAGTCAGTCAGTCAGGTACTTTTGAGTTCATAGGGCTGTCCCCACTGTTACAGCCTAGCCAGAAGGTAGCATTAAGTTCAGTAACTTTTAAATAACAGCAGTTGGCATCCAGTCACCACTCTAGTTTGTAACACAAGACAAGTGTGATGGGGATGGACGCTTGTTCACACTCTGCCCCAGTAACATGATGCTAGTGTGGGTTAGAGGCATCACACGGAGGGGGATGAGAACATTTTGACACTGAGAGTAGATACAAATGAAGGGTTAGGGTTAGTCACACTAATACTGATTTCTGAACTACCTAAATTAACGTTCCCACATTTAAAACTGCTTTTCACAGAGACTGACTGGGCAGTTTGCCAGTAGAGATCCAGTGATGGCTCGACATAAACGGGAGCACGTACACGGCTGCATTTCATGTCAGGAATCATTCTACAAAGCTCAGAAGCTCAGATCTTTTTGACTCTGCCTTGATAAATGCACTTTAAACCACCCTGTCTGTGATGCTGCACCTTTTCTTTTCTTAAAACTAAACTGACAGTGATAATGCACTTTAACTATGATGTTTTAGCCTGTTATATGATGTTTAGCCTGTTTTAGCTTGTTTTTAATTAGATTTAATTTATTGTTAAAATCCTGAGATCTGAGTATTACAACTCGTTCACATGTCTGACATGATGACTGACAAATAAAGCATCTTGAATCTTGAATGAATCCTGAGCTCTTTTTTCCACCTACTATTATCCACTTCACATAACCCCCATAAAAAAAAAGAAAAAGAAACCACTCACGTGACAGTCATATATGAAGCAGGGAATGATGGATCAACGGATAAATGAAGGATGGCGGACGATATTATCTTGTCAGAAGTTTTCTCTCAAACAAAAACCATCAAACACCAACAAGTATACGATGGCATAACAGCTACACTGAGCGCACTTATCACTATAGTATACATACAGGAGCTATAGCTTTCAGGAAGGGGGAGGGGGCGGGGTTGGGGGGGTTAACCTAAATGAATACATAAACAAATCAGCAGGTCGGGAGGGGGGAGGGGGGGTGACAATAGCGGTCCCTATCCAGGCTGTTTTAGCAGAGAATCAGCTCCGAGTCTTTGGTAGGGAGTTCTACTGTTGAGGCCATCACAGCGGAAAACAATAAGATACACAATGCAGCAGACCTTTCCACCACACTCTGCTGCTTTCAGCCACTTTTAACAATGCAGTGAGAGTGAATGACAGAGAGAGAGAAAGAGACCACAGGTTCTGATGGATCTATACTTTATGGCATTTCTGGGGGAGGGGGGAACCAATTAGAAAGCAGGTTTAGGTGTGAAGTGGTCCAATGACAGGACAACTGACCAGGCTCATGAATGACCCTAGGAGGATATATGGAAATGTTTTTATTCTATAGTGATTCATTTTACGTTTCTTGCTCAGCAAAGCTTTACAAGCTCATAGTGACACTGCTGGGGGGGGGCTTTGAAAGATATTTGTAGATACATATCTACTTTTTTACTCTGTATATGAAGTAAGGTTATGTGATCTGAAGCTGGCCACAAGGATTGTGTGTGAAAAAAGATCATTTATTCTATATCTATCACACAATATGGAAGAGCGATGGGTGTTTGAAATCATCCAGAAATGTTCCAAAAACACTGTCATGAGGAGTGTTTGTAAGAATAAAGATAAAACGTAGTAGTCTACTAGAGAGTTTATTTTCTTTTGCTTATCTTAAACGCCAGAACTGAAGTGTGTGCATGTGTGTGGAGTTACAGCCAGTCTCACCCGGAAAGATGTGCAAGGGATGCTGTGGATGAGGTCCCGATGATGGATGAGCAGTCTGAATCATCTGAGGAAAAGAGAGGAAACCTAAAGTCAGCTGTTTACTCCATAAACAGAGCTGATAACAAGCTGACTGCACCATTGAACTCTCTGTGTGTGTGTGTGTGTGTGTGTGTCATTACATCTTACCATCATCACTACAAGCATTCTCCAGCTCATCAGGCAGCTCCTCCTCACCTCCATCCACTTGCATAACACACTCCTGGCTGGAAAAAATGATTATAAAGTGACATTTATATATGATGGGGGAATATAAAACTGCAGTATTGCACTGACTGAGAAGACATTAAGTGTTCTCTCACCCAGACAGCTGAGTCTCTCCGACCGGACACTCCTCTGACGGTGAGGGAGAGGAAGGGGAAGGAGATGAGGATGACATGCAGGCAGACTGCCCCTCCTTGGTTAGGTGGATGGTGGAGATCTTGGTGGTCACAGAGCCCACCAAAGCTCCTGGAGGATATGAGGCCACGGCTGAGGGTGAAAAGACAGTCAGGCATCCAAAGAGTTTGCAATGCTCAATAAAAACAGTAGAGTTGAGTTTAGTTCATGATTTCTAAAGACATGAATCATGTGTCTCGTGATGTTCTACTTATTAGTTCTTTATTTTCTCATAGCATAATCATAAGAAACATACTTGTTTTATCAGAAATCTACCTTTATCATCAGCTCATTAATACTTTATTACCACAGTTATGAATATTTCAGTAATTTCAATTAACATTTCTGAGGTTCTTGACTGCTAATCTGTGGTGTGGATTAATGACCATTCTCTCATTACACTAAGTAAACCACTGATTCTAATTACCTAGAGTGGCATCCAGTGTTGTGGACTGCTCCACCTGAATGGCACTGACACTGGCACTGAACACAGTTGGCGTGGGGCCATTTGGACAAGGATTGGCTGCTGCAGGACTTGTTGTTCCGCATGTGGACAGGGTGCTTCCTGGTGGACATTGACTTTCTGGGACCTGCTTGTTTATGTCTAGTGATGCAGTTGTTTGGGGCTTACTCTGGGAAGCGGTTGCCACCACCGCTGGAGGACTACCTCTTACCAGCAACGGATTGTTTAAAGCAGATATTTCTGTGCAACTGTCTTGTGTCTGAATGGATTTTGTTGCTGGTTTCGCTGAATGACTCCTCGTAGTCATCGTTTCTCTCGTTGTGCTTCTTATTTCTGCTTTTGTGGTGTTGAGACTGGAGGCATCCTTTCCTAACGCTGTCCCCTGGTGTTCACATAGAGTAAGGCATGGAGGAGGCACTGAAGGCGAGGAGGAACAGTCTGCAGCCTCGTACTAAAAGACAAGGAAAGTTTAAATGTGGAGGATTTACATAGAGTTAACGCTTACAAACAGCTGGTATTGTCATTCTAAATAGACAGCACAGCTCTAATGTACTGATATAAAAACAAAAGTTGAGTTAATGAAGGGTATGTATAACAAATATTAACCTCAACTACGCTTTACTAGAAAATGTTTTCTTCACTAGAGCTTCATGGAACAAAATAATCAGTTTCAGGTGTCCAACATAGTTCAAAATGGAAAGCTGGAACTCCAAACATCAACTTCATGTGAACCAGAGTTTAATTTATTTTACTTTATTTATTTATTTATACTTATGGTCACTCTGTATTAAGACGAACAATGTATGCATTTCATTTAATGAGTTAAAAATCCAGATAACCTTTTTTTCATTTTTTAGGAATATGTTCCTTTATACCAATACTCACCATCAACTTGTTGGTTCGTTTCAAAGTGGGCTGTCCTTTGATGAACAGGTCCTGATGACAAACTGACAAAAGGGTATCCAATCTTAACGGCGCATCACCTGACGCAGCCTGACATCTGCTCATAGCTAAACTGCCTCCTGGCTGAGAGGACTGAAGCGATGTACATTTCTCTCTGGTGCCAGTCAGCTGAACTTTAATCCCAACTTGGCATTCCTTCTTGGGGATGGAGGAGGAATGGGCACTGGTCTCTATGTGGCTGCTATAAGCCTGCTTCTGTCCTGCTGCCAGTAACTGGTGTGAACCTTGAATCCAATTAATTTGTTGTGGCAGGGTTGGAGACCCGTCTGGCACAGTGGTGAATTGGCTCTGGGTGTTGGTTCTACTTCTGTCCCCGCTCTCCCACACAGAACCCACAGACGGGGCCGCTGCTGTCTGCTTCATGGCAGATGAGGCAACATTTGAGGAGAAAGGTTTGGCTTGGTCCTTTCTCCTGGACAGCTCTAGGGCAGGCTGACTAAAAGGCACTTTAGTGGCCGCAACTGTCTTGGCGTTTGTACTGACAGATGTTGTAGTGGTGGGACTATCAGCATTGGAGGAAGCCCGGAGCTTTCCCCCACCCCATGGGGAGGACTGGTTGGTGGGCATGGCACCGTCAAAAAAATGGTTATTTTTGAACGACTGGGATCCTGGCTGGAGATGGACTGGCAGAAGAGGGATTAAAAGTTGAGATGATACCAAATGAGCCTGAGTCAGAGGAAGGTTCCCTTCCCGAGGATACCTGTACCTCCTGGTTGCTCCCCACTCAAGTGAATGTTTTTCAAGAAGAAATCAGTTTTGAGCTGTCAGCTCCAACTGAACAGAGTAGTGGATTTCCTATTGGTTGCTGTATATTGACTACAAGTCCTTGATGAATCCTCACCAACAGCAATCATAACTGCCACCACAGCTGCTGTGACAGTTAGCAATACAACACCTAGGCCTAGCACCTGTGCTGCAGTTCAGCGGGACACTGTTAGCGCTCTGTAGCGATGCAGTGTTATAAGGCAGGCACATGAGGATTCTGATTTTTCCTGAGGCAAAGTGGCTCACAATCCAACTAACAGTCACACTTCTATACAAGTTATATGATTTAATATAAGGCCAAGGGTGAATGAAGGAGTCTTGAGGACATTAACTAATAGATTAGATGCAAACTGAGCCAGATGCAGTTTCTCCTTATTCTTCTTCACGACTCTGGGGATGAAGTCAACGCTTCAGGCTGTATAGCACTGCATACTTGGCTCACACTAAGGGACCAGGCCTTGGAGGAGAGAGCGGTGTCCTTGGAGCTTTGATGAATTCCACAGTCACTTCACTTCACAGGAGGCAACAATGTCCAGCTTTCACCACTGAAACTACACAAGAATAGAAGTCAGTCAGAGAGATCCCAATCTTTGCTCCCTCTACTATGGAAAGAAAGTCAGCAAAACGTGTTTAGTACAGTACAAAGTTGGTTGGTAACCCTAAAGAAGATAAAATATATATTTTAAAGATGTTATTGCTTGTAAGTATATTTAAGTCGGTACTCCACTACTGCTGAGGCCAGTCAAACATTAAGGCAACACTATTTTAACATTTACATCCCCTTTCTCCAGCTTTTGATAACAGTCATTTAGCTAACCTCACTAAATTGACACTGTGTCGTTGTGATGTTATGTTACATTAAATCAATATTTTGCGTAAACAATAAATGAGGTTATTAAATTATTGTAAACGGATGTGTAATCGATGCTTACCTCTGGGACCAAACTGTAGGCGAATACATGAGACACAAACTGGGGCTAATCTGAGGCCATGCCAAGAGCAGCGATGCCAATAAATTGCCTTTTATTGACTATGTGTGTCAGTATGCATGTGTGTGATCTGGATACACTTGTCAGCAGACATAATAACATGTGTTGAGGTTGAGATAAGCCAAAGCTGCTGTCAATATGACGGAGGTCCAGGAGAAGAGTTTCACGTGTGTACTTCCAGGACACGCCGCTTAGCTTAACGTTAACCGGGCTAATGGAGTCGTTTATAGTTAACTAAACAACCGGCAACATTCGCTCAATAACTAAATGTTATGGCTTCATTACAGATAAAAGAAACTGGACCTGCCTGACATTGAGCAATTACCTCACAGTAGATTATATCCGTCTGTGTTTACCACTGTACCGTCCAGCGTTAACTGTTAGCGTTAGCAACAACGATTCAACACAACAACAGCAACTGTCAACACCGGCCCGTGGACAGTAGTGTAGTACCGGTAAACACAACCTTGTTATCAGGCCGGGAAAATATATTCATACTCACATGGTCCCCTGAAACACGCTCCAGTGGTTTGCCGATGCTGCTACACGTTACAGTTTCTCGCATCGCAGTTGCTAGCTGAAAAGTCTGAGTGACACATCATGGCCGAAGATCGTCTATTGAGGCCAGATTCACTCAGGAGTCTCACTTTGTGCATCAGAGCGCCCTCCGCTGGCCGCAACTCCACTACACTCACCTTACTGATAGTGATAGTAATGTGTTTCAATGTATTGAAACCCAAAGTAAACTTTTAAATTTCATTGACAATTTATTCAATCAAGTGTCTTTGAAAAAAACTTGCAAAAACTATTTATATACATATTCCTCAAAGTTTTTTTTGTTTTTTTTTACAGCAATGCCCTGAGCTCACATTCATATGGCAGCTAAAAGGATATACAATATATGATAACCACATTAAAAACACCAAAATTTCAAATAAAACAATGTCAGACAAGTATATAAAGCGATAAAAATAGTTAAAATGATGAAAAAAGTCAAACAACAGATAAATAATGGGCAAGTCTGCCAAGAAAGATATACAAATATATTATATTGAAGACATAACAATATACAAATAAAACAACAGAATGTGTGGTCTGTTTAATTTATTTGGGAGTGTGTATTTTAGTTTGTATCGATCATGTGCTGTTTCACTATGGGAGGTGCAATATATAAAAGTGGTAGTCTAAACTGTAGTATGTGCTACATCTATCATGTAGGTTTAATATACCTTAGTTTGGATCTTATTTTATTTGCTTGATTCTAAAAAGTGTCAATGTACTTTCTCCTAACATGTGTCAGTGTGTATATTGTTATATACATGATATGTGTGGACATCAGGAAGGACAGCTAGTGCCATTTGTAATAGTAAATCCCAATAAACTAAACTCAAAAAGTCCAATTCAACCATTTACCTTACTTTTTAGAATGTAAATTTACTCAGGCAGGTACATTGCTTATTGGGAATGACAACATAATCTAGAGGTAATACAAAACAAGTGCTCTCAGAAAAAAATGAGGCAGACATTTATAATTACAGAGGGTGCAGCATTATGTACAGATTGTAAAACATAAACCTGTGGCTTTGAAAAGTCAATCCCCCGTTCACTCATTCATTACTACAGATACTGTTTTGTGTCATCATTGACAAGATTCACACATTTTATTGTCTAAAAACGTATTTTCTAGGTTCTTAAGTTTGTAATTAAATAGTTACTTCATCCTGTTTGCAGGGGCAAACTACTCTACTGGCATGTTCACAACATTCACACTGAATATAACTGAAACTTTGCTTTTCATTTAGAACTTAACATATTTAATGCAAAAAATGAAAACCTTAATATTGTGTTACACAGCCTTTGGAGGCAGTTATTGCAGTCAAGCCCTTTCTGTAACTCTAAATAAGGTTTCTACACTCACTTCTCTCAGGTTTGATGAGTGTTGTCTCAAACGGCAAGTTTCAGTTCTCTCCACAGATGTTTATTGGGATTCAGATCAGAACATTTTATTCTCATCTTGAATGCTTTTTGATGTATGTTTGAGGTCATTATCTTGACCCATGACCTGCAACACAGACACACAGCTGTCTGACACTGGGCTGTATGTTTCACTCCAGAATTTCTTGATAGTCTTCTGCTTAATTTTTCCCTGTGCAGATTCAAGACACCCAGTGCATGAGGTAGCAAAGCAACCCCAAAAGCCACCCCTGGTCCAAAGCACATTCTCCCAGAAGGAAGTGGCTGGTCAACATGCATTTTGGCTTTTTTGTGTCTCCTTCTTAGAAGTGAGATCTTCCTGGTCTTCTACCATGGCGCCCATTTCCCTTTAGACAGTGATGGATGGTGCAACTTCAAACCATTGTACCTTGAATGTGAAGATCAGCCTGTATCTGTGTTGAAGTTTTCTTTGGTTCTTTCTCAACCATGTGAGCAATCCTTCTGTTCAACCTCAGGCCAATTTCCCCAGTTTGCAACCACGTCCAGAGATGTTGGCTACAGTTCCATGGCTTTAAACTTCTTAGTAATACTGGCCATAGTGGTCATTGCAACATTAATCTCTTTAGAGATTTCTTAACATTTACATAGACCATGCTTGGCTATTACCATTTTTCTAATGTCTTTTTCCTTCTGCTTTCCATGTTCCATGTGATGCGCAGAGTGGCGCAATACAGCAGAGTGAATCATTTTCTCCTTTTGAACTGGCTGCATGATTGATTATACCATTGAAATCACCTGTGACACTAATTAAAACACAGTAGTCTACACTACAAAATCAATTATTTCTTACAACTTCTAAGGGATACCAATAGTTTTGTCAAGGCTATTTTAGAAAGTCTTTGTAGAATAAGCACAAGCTCACAACTTTTTTATTCTGTTCCACTGCAAACCAAACGTAGACATGCATTCATAATAAAATATCTTTTAATTTCAACACTGTTCAAGACAAATGATGCATTATTTAAAAAGAAAAGCACAGATACTAATCATTTCAGCCACATCTGTATATATGTTAGGGAGAGACAGGGAGAGAGGTTACACGCAAGAGAGAGGGAGAAAGCTGCCCAGAAAAGTTACATTTGGTCCCACTTTAGTATAATTGGCTTTGTTGCATTGCATATTCAACAATCCGCAACAATGCAAGGTTGCATTAGACAGATTGTGTACATGTGCTGTGGCAAGGAGCCCTTGACTTCACATGAAAATTTATAGCCAAATTTAAAATTAGAGCTAAACTTGGCAGTAGTCAAAGAAAAGGAACCATTTAGTATATCTCTCATGTTTTAATCAGGGAAACATTATTCCCAATTAACTATTGTGAAGAAAATGTTGAGTGCTTTTTAGGGAGAACAAAACAATGAAATAATGGTTAGGCATTTATTTCATTACTAATTTTACTGACTCTCCTCTCAGCCAGTCAGTGTTTTCAAAGCATTTCACTTTACTCTTCATTTGGACTGCACAGAGGACCAGAGAGGCTTGCACATCACTATTGTCACCACTAGAGGGCTCAGTAGAGGGAAGCTTATAGACAACCTCTATCATCCTCCCTCATTTGCTACTGACCTTTCTCTCCTCCTTCCTTGCTCCTCTTCCTTTCCCTCAATCCTCTCCTCCTTTTGTGCTATTACTCTTTTTCCTTGTCTCTGTACTTCCTTTCTTTCCTCTTTTTCCATCCTTTCCTTGTTTTTCACTCCTTCGCCCTTTACTCTTTTCTTCACCTTGTCCTTTTCCTCATCCTCTTCCTTCCTCTCTTCCCTCTCTTTCTTTCACTTCCACACAGTTTCTTATTATTTCCTCTCTTCTTCCCTTCCTCCCACTCTTTTTCTCTCTCTCTCTTGTCTGTTTTCTTGCTCCCCCTGTTTTCTATCATTTCCTCCTCTTCTCTCTTTCACTCTTTCTTCCTTTCTTTCTCAATCCCCTGCGGCATCCTTTCTGTTCTCCCTTGTCACTCTTCTCATTTTCATTCTTCTGTCACTCTTGTCAAGTCTCTCCTTTCCTCTAGCATTTCTCTTTTCCTTCATCAACTCTCCTTTTCCATCTTCTACCCTTTACTCATATATTTTATCTTCTCATTTTCTCTCTTTCCCTATCCCATATTCCTCTCCTCTTTTTCTTCCCATTCTCTCATAATTTCCCCCCACCACCCCACCTCCTTTCCCTCTGGCATGTCAGAGCTTGAAGAAAGAGGAAGAAGGAGGGAGAAAAAATGTATGTGTTTGTTTGTGTGTGAGTGAGTGAGTGAGTGAGTGAGAGAGAGAGAGAGAGAGAGAGAGAGAGAGAGTGTGTGTGTGTGTGAGAGAGAGAGACAGGGAGAGAGAGAGAGTGAGAGAGAGTGTGAGAGAGAGAGAGACAGGGAGAGAGAGAGAGAGAGAGAGAGAGAGTGAGAGAGAGACAGGGATAGAGAGAGAGAGAGAGAGAGAGAGAGAGAGAGAGAGAGAGAGAGAGAGAGGGATAAAGAGACCAGGAGAGAGCGAGCAAACTGAAGCTGAGCAGTGAGCAGGGTGAGCAGCAGGAGTGCTTCTGTCCTCTGAGCTGTGGATGACGGGTTGGGACGATACAGTCTCAAGTGTCACTGAGAGCAAATAATCTGCAGGACAAACTGATCGTCCCCAAAAGAAAGAAGAACAAGGAACAGGATCTGTCTTCTAAGGAACTCTCGTTCATCAGGACAACATTTTCTTACTCCAGGATGATCTATCACCTTCCAAACCAACACAGAGCCTGAAGCTGCTCCGGCTCGGTTGAATAAATCATTCCCCTGAAAGAAGAATAAAGAAGAAGAGGAGGAGGGGGAGGACAAGTCAGTCTATCAACAAAAGACAAAAAAACAACCAAAAACTCTAAATTTGCTTCCACGGGGAGGGATGTATTTTCCCTCATGAAACCCAGAAGAAAAGAGGACTAAAGAATTTTCAAAAGTAAAGTGAGAAAAGAAGGAAAAGTCTTTAATTGTAAGAAAAACCAAAAGAAAATGTTAGAGTTTGTTTTCTCATTTCAAGAAGAAAAGAAGATCAAGACAGAGACATAGAAGATAACTAGTCCTTTAATGTAAAAATAACAAACGTCTGATTTGTCTGGTTTTGTGAATATTTTATTTTACTTTTTCCAAATACAGGAAAAGAGGGAATAAAGAAGAACACAACAAGAAGAAGAACAAACATAGACGTTATAGATCAACATTTGTTCAATTTCTCGTGTCCAGATAAGGAAGAAAAGAAAAGCAGGAATTAAAGGAGCAACAAGGAAGAAGGAATATCATCTCATCAGCTCTAAAAAATTAAGAAGAAAGTCTGTTGATTTTAATATATCACTGGGACCGAGAGGAGAAGTGACTGAGTTTGCCATTAACTGAAGAAAGTGGAACAGGGAAAGTTTTTCTGTCACCTTAATGACTGACTAAAAAAGCCAAATGAGGAGAGTTGAAGATGAGTGAATAAAAAGGACACAGAGGAGTAAAAGGAAAAAAGAAGAAGAGAAAAATAAAAGAAGAAGAGGAAGAAAAAGGAGAGGACAAGGGGGTTTAAAGTGGATAAGAAGAATAAAAGGGGGAAAAGGAGGATCAAGAGGATAAAGAGGGCTAAAGAATAAAGGGTGAATAAATCAAATAAAACAAAATAAATCCAGGAAAAGAGGAAAAAAGTTAGAAGGGGAAATCAAGAGGATAGAATATTTAAAAACCAGAAGAATCCAGGTGTGACAATGAGGCTCCTGGTGCTTCTTGCAGTACCTCTCTCCATCCTCGTCCTCCACATTGCACTGGTGGCCCCAGCAGGCAGCATGGCCCCGGGCCGGCTGGAGCGCTGGGTCCGCTCAGGCCTCCAGTCGCTGCAATGGAACCAGCTGGACCAGTGCCTCCGCATGTCCTCTCTCTCTGAGACCGAGTGCAGACGGCTCGCCCACCTGCCACTGTCCGCTGTGGCCGTTTACGTGTCGGAGCCACGCACTGCTGCAGGTAGGGAGGGCAAGGGTCAAACATCACTCATCATTTTGTATCATTTTATCCTGAAGGAGGGATTGGAGCAGTTGGTATCACTTGATGGGGCAGGAATCTACCAAAATATGACCATTTAGAAAGAAAGAGAAAATAGATAGAAACCCACTTTGATGAATAGTTTTTTTAATGTCAGGCAATATCAAAATGTGATGAAATAGATGTTAATAAATATTTTGTGATGTGATTAAGAGGAAAAACTCCATTCTATTGATCACACTGATTAAGGGATGGAAAATAACCAGTAACTGCCATAAAACAACAATGGAAAAAGACTGGATTTGCAATTTAAAAAATTGAACATTGAAAAATATACTTAATTGTTACTCCAGAAAAAGATTAATCTGTATGAATCATTGATGTATGAAACACTAATTGATTCGGAAAAAATGCAAAGTGAAAAAAGGACTGGGTGGCTTATAAAACCTTCCCTAATAAATTGTTTTATTATGGAGTAACCTATTATAATTTTGATGATCTGAGTGGGTAAAAACTAATTGAATGAAAATGGAATAATACTTCTCAAATGTTTTTACAGATTTGTCTCAAATTGAGGGTTAGGGTTAGTGTTAGGGTTAGGGTTTGTGTTTATCATGTTTTAATGCAATTGTTTGTCTCCTGTAATTTATTGTGCTGTCACTGTATTATTCAATATAGTCAGATCAACAGGAATTTATTTTCTGAATGGACTATTATACCATACATTATATGTCACTACTAACAATGAGTGTAACAGCAATGAATGTGTTATGACTTTATGGTATTTAAATTGCCATATTACTACTTTACTTTCACAACATGAGTCCTCTAATATCAAGTCTGTCTTATATTTGTGTGGTATTTCTTTTCCAGGATTACCACATAATGAAATTGTAGTAATCCACCAATGCCACACATTGTTTTCCTTATTTTTATATCCCTTTCAAATGGATCATTAGCCTTATATAGTTTATTGTCCTCTCTCCCATTCTGCTCTTCTTCCCTATGCACCCTCCAGGTAACTCAGACAAAGTGCTGGCCATCCTCCCAGACTCTTACCACTCCTCAGGTGGGATGATGGGCTCCAAGCTGCGGGGGGGTTTTAGTGTCAGCCCTACGCTGAATGGAGGGGAAAGAAACCAACAGCTTTTCCCCGGCTCCACAGCCCATGATGCTGTGCTCGTGCTAGACCCAAGCCCCGGGGAGAACTTTGGACACCCAGTGGTCCTCTTCTATGTGGATTTGAATGTGACGAAGAAGAGATGCTCTCATTTAGATGGCATTTACCTGGGTGAGTCAGCAGACAGTCTGTGCATGCGCTATTAAGTCATTATTAACTTCAATTACTCATTGCTTGCATGTGTATTTAACTGTTCAGTGCTGAATCATGCATTTCAATCATGCATTTTCCATTTTTTAATGATCTAAATTAAAGAATGAAAAATGTTATTGCACTATGGCAATAAGCAAAACTGATTTGCAAAAGTAGTGTCAATAGTGATAGTTGGACCAGCATTCATGGTAAAGTCATAGTGTATCAGTTGCAGTTAGTAATATAAAGTAATTATCCAACCGTAATATCAGTTGTACTAAGCCTGATTGTTACAGAGGTACAGTTGTAGTAGCTATTAAAATAGGCAATAGTCAGTAGCATCAAAAGTGTTATTATAAAAATAGCAACAATAGTTAAATAGAAGTAGTAGCAGTAACATCAGTGGCTAATATTACAGCAGTGTCACGGGTGGTGCGTATTAGGCAGCAGGGGAGGAACCCAAATGCAGACCATAGAGGCAAGCAGGGACAGTTCAGCGAGTTTATTGTCAAAAGAGAAGCTCACAGGCATGGGTGGCAAGTCCAAACAGTCTAAACAGCATTTGTATTAAATACAGAGTTGCAGGGATGAGATATGGAAAAGTCCAGGCAGGCAGGCAAGCAGATACAAATATGGTACAGGTCCAGGTAACAGGATACAGAAAACAGAAGCTCAAAAGCACAGACAAAAAGCCACATGACAACTACAACTATCTGACAATAAAACAAAGGATCTACAGCAAGTGGCCTGAGAGTGGAAGAATAAAGCCAGGGATCTCAGGTGGATGGCCTGAGGGGTGGAGCAAGAAACCTCAACTGGCAACATAGGCAGAGTTGCTCTGGAGGATGGGTAGGAGGAAGATCAGACAAAGGAAGGACTGGTCTGGAAACTGGCAACGTAGGTGGGACCGCTCTGGAATTTGGCGGCATATGTGAGACCATTCTGAAGGCCAGCAACGTGGGCAAGATCCCTTCGGGGGGCTGGCAATAGAGACTGAGCTACTCTGGAGGTTGGTGATGAAGGCTGGGCAGCTCTGGAGGTTGCCAACAAGGCTTGAGGTCAGGAAAGGCCACTGGGACCAGAAGATTCAGCTGCAGGTTGAACTACACTGCTGGAAAATCAGCTGACATCTGTAATGCAGGACTGGATACTGGTGGCGTGAATGTCAGGACTGGCATTGCTGTAATCAACAGCTGAGTGTCGGAGCAGGGTGCAGTACAAGCGGATCACTGCAGAGTGAAATGTAGGAGGTAGTTTGCTGGAGGTCTGGTTGGGCATCAGCAAAGACAGACAACTGATGATATGGGGCATCTAGAGGTCTGACTGGGTGTCAGCAGGATAGCCAATGGGGGTTCAGAGTGGTGTTGGCAAGGGTGCCAGGCTGCTGAATATACTGTAGGACACCAGTGGAGGTGGCCTACTGCTGGTAGTCCAGCAGGACACCATCGAAGACAGCTGATTGTTGAGGGTCCAGCCTGGGGGCCCAGCAGGACGTTTGCGGAGACTACAGACTGCTTGGGTCCTGGCAGGATTTCGGCAGTGGGAACCTGACAGCTTAGGAGCATGCTGGACACTGACAGGGTCGTGAACAGGCTGGGCATTGGAAAAGGTAGCTGATGGCTTGGGGACTGGAACAGGCTGAGCATCAGCAGGGGTGGTCAATGCCCTGGGAACAGGCTAGGCCTCAGTAGTGGTGCTGGGCAGTGGAGAGCTGCTGGGAAATGAAAACTCTGGCACTGGGAAACAGAGACACTCTGATGCTGGGCTGCAGAGAGAGACAGTGGTGTTGGGCGCCATGGGGACCCTGCCTCCTTTTGAAGAACCTAATTGACTAGAGTGCGAGCTAGTTGCAAGCAGTCCAGGGTGCTGGCTGGTTGCGAGAATTCTGGGGTGCATCCTGAAATCTAGCAGACCAGACTGCAGGCTGAAGGCTAAGAGGCCGGAGTGCAGTCCAAGATGCAAGCTGAAGGCTATTATGCAGGTGGCTAGCAAGCTGCAAGTTAGCTGGCTGGGAAAGACACTGGCAGACAAGTCCCCTACAGTTCCAGCTAGTACTTCTGCTAGGCAAGACCTGGAAGAAATTTCCCAGAGTACCTCTAAACTGGAGGTGCTGCATGAGTTCATGAGACACTGAATAGTTTGAATCCGCTGGGTCCATGTTTGGTCAGATTGTTCTGTCACGGGTGATGTGTATGAGACAACAGAGAAGCACACAAATGCAGACTATAGGGGCAGGCAGGGACAGTTCAGTGAGTTTATTGTCAGAAGAAAAGAAAGCTCACCGTCATGGGTGGCAAGTCGAAACAGCAGTTGTATTAAACCCACAGAGTTGCAGGAATGAGGCTGGGAAAAGTCTAAACAGGCAGGCAAGCAGGTACAGAAAATAGAAGCTTGAAAGTGCTTACAAAAAGCAACATGACAGCTACAACAATCTGACAAGGGAACAAAGGATCTGTGTCTGTATATGAAGTCAGTGACTGGGGAGAGAATGAGGTGCAGGCAGGAAGATGGGCAGGGAAGCTCAGGTGATGGGAATAAGGTGATTGCAGTGATGGGAGTGGCAGGATATGGAAAGCAAGGAGTAAAGTCGGAGAGCATCTGGTGGACTGGAATGACAAATAAAGGAACTCGGGAATGCAGACTATTGCAAGTTGCTGCAGTCGTAGTAGTAGTGATAGTAGTCAAAAGTAGTAGCAGTAACAGTAAAAGCAGCAGTAAATTAAGCTACATCTAAGGTAGCCTGTATGTGTTTTATTTAGTGTGTGTGAGTATAAAGTTCTGACTGTTACTGAAGCAGAAGAGAAAGTGAAAGTTGAATGTGCGTTGTCTCACCCTTTGAAAGCTCCATTTATAGCTCATTGTTTTATGTAGGCCATTTTCCTGCACCAAGGGGGTTCAAACCTTAAAACTCCTTAACACTTCTCTTGCATCAACAGCTGAAGTCTCTGTGTGTGCGTGTTTTCTTATATTTCTATCTTTGTGAGAACCAGTTTGAGTTTTAGACTTTTAGAGAGAAGACATATTTGCAAAAAGAAGACATTTTGGTTAGTTATCACCAGTTCAAGGAACTGTTTCGGGACTTTATTTCAGCATTAAATATAAAACTACAAAAAACTAGAATATAAAACTACAAAACTAGTTCTGAATGTCATTCAAATCAAAAATGTGTGAAACGTTTCATCTTCAATGTTTTCAGTCCACACTTTTTTTCTATGAGTGTGCCATCTACAAAAGTTTTGATCTGTTTTCTCAATACAGATTCTGAGGAATACGCATGGAAGGTCAGAGGGGGCAGACACTTGTTTTTTTAACACTTAAGGCAAAGTGAGATTATTTTGGTCATATTTGTGAAAGGTTTGACAATCATACATCCATTTTTCTCAAAAGCTCCACTTTTGGTGGTGGCAAACAACAACCTTACTGCGGATAAAAGGCCAAAAGGGAGAGTATAAGAAGTGTTTCAAAGTGCTTTAGTAATGAAGAATTTGTTCTAAGGGGACAGGAAGTGCATGTACTCTGTTATGGTCCTCATAAGTCCTGTAAAAGGAGCATCTGTAAAGTGCAAGTTGCTGACCTCCCGCTGTGAGAGAGGTTAGGGCCAGATGTTAAGGTGAATTTGGCCCTGTGCTACACAAAAACACACCTGTTAATTATTTATACTCACACACACAGCACTGTGCCCCCTGCTGGGTCCTGTAGATGGATTTGGACCAGCGTCTTTTAAAGCCAGACTTTCTTTGAACCTTATTTAACCTGAAGAGTAGAGAGGAGAAGGTATATAGCAAAAAAGAAGAGAAGTTCAGTAAGCAGGGGGGGATTGGAAGAATGGGGTGGAGGAAATGGGAACGTAGGGAAATCAATAAGGAGAAGCTCAGAAAAGCAAGAGGATAACTGGAGAGACAGAGTGAGGGACAAGGGGGAGAAAGAGAGTAGGGGGGAGGATGAGGAAGAAAACATTGCAGGTGAGAATGCCAATTAAAATAAATCAGAGGTTCCTGATTTATTATTTTTCCAACATCAGCCAATCAGAGACAAGGAAAATTGTCAGGAGACAAAAATAATTTTCAAACAAGTCATAGTTGTTGATATTGAAGAAATGACTCTCATCTCGTCTTTTTATTAAGAAGACTCACATGAACCAGCATCAACAATCATTAACAAATCAGATAACAACATCCCATTTTTTCCTTTTCATCTGAGAGAAGAGAAGCCAAGTAGTGATGGAAGAAATGTTTGTTACTTAATCCATTTTTAAAATCCTCAGACACATGTCTCCAACAGCAGGAAATTGTGACTTCAAATCTATGGATCATCACCATCTCAACACTATCTTCTCTCTCTGTGTCCTCAGGTGAGGAGTGTTTGACTCTGGCATTGAAGAGTCGTTGCCAGAACCAGCTGAAGCGTCGGCAGTCCGGGCCTGAGAGGCTTATTGGAAATGGCCACGGCCGGCTATCAGGTGGATCTCTACGCAGTGGCACCATTAGTGGTCCAGTCAGCAGTGCTAGTCGCCTGGTTGAGCGTGCTGTGGGAGGGCTCTGTGAGATCCATTTCCTCCCATTGGTGGTGGGTGTGGGAGACAGCAACCGGACACAGAGACTCAGATGTGTTGGTAAGTTTGAACTCATTGTGATGAGTAGGGTTCAACAGATGAACCCTTTGACTAACTTGATCGTAGCACTCGGAAAGGCATATTTTGTCCTCTTCTGTTGGAGTGGTTTCCCCCATTTTCCTTTGTTTTTGTGCTCAGCTCAGAAACATGTCTGGTTCCTACTGAATGCTCAGATTAAATTAATACCAGTCTTTTCATTTAACAAAAACAAAAATCAAACATTGATTAATTTCTAAGAAAGATGGAATTTACTTAAATATAATGAAATTGGCAACATCCATTCTAAAATTTGCTCATTAGTACTAAACACAAAGTATATCTGAGGCTGATGGAAATGACATGAATTTTACATACTGTACATTAGATATTTTGTCATAAACTAGAGTATTGAACAAACACATTAAACCATAAATGTCAACCTCACAGTCATGCTAGAGACTAGATCATGGGATCTCTTAAATCAGAGGGATCCATCCTCTGGGGACCTTGAATATCTGTGACAAAATTTAATCCATCTAATAGTTTGATACATTTCACTCAAAAGCAAAATTGTAATAGACTATCTATCCCAAGCAACTTTTGCAGGTTGATTTTCTAACATAATTTTCAGTATAAAAAAATAAGAGCATACTAATGTGAAGTCAAATAGCTTTGGTGAAATTAGGGTTGTTACACTGTACCTGAGTTTTATATGTTAAGTGGCATTCTGTTTCAGTTTTCCTGGTAGGAGACTTTCTGAGTCAAATGCACAATTATTCTCACGTTATGCCAAGACCACCCACACCTGCAGCCTCTGCCAGCAACCTGGGCCTCGTGAGAAAAACTGCTGGGAAGAGTTTATATTGCTGTTCTGGCAAACATAGAGAATCCTCGGGATAAAATCGCAAACCCACCTTTGGCATGCAACAAAATATGCAGAGATAAACTATTCCTTAAGTGTTGATCGTGACCCATTCAGACGCACTGTGTACTGAGAATACCGTAACTTTGACTCACCCTAATATGAGGGCATGTGTGGAATGTTTCAATACCTGGGGTCCTACTTAATTTATTAGAGGTTGTTTTCAACATAAACACATGTGCATTTTCTGTGAGGCTGATACTTTTTAATATGTGAAAAATGTCCATGTCCCTGCCTGCTGCAGATCAGGCAGAGTTTGCAAGGTGCCCTCAGCCACTACCCTTGGGCTCTCCCAGTTTGCCTGTCTCCAGCTGCGAGCTAAATAAAAACACCAGACGTTGCCACCAGCAGCCGCTGGCTACTCACCTCTCCTGCCGACTCTACCAGACCTGTGACCACGCTGTACTCATCTCAGGTAGGGCTTGTATTTTGTTTTTTTTGACATTTGGATTGTTCTCACATGTACAGTATTTCCAAAATACCAAAATGTGCTAATTCCTTTGATGTAAAAAAATAAAATGCAATTATTAATTGGAGCACTTTGGTGGGACTGCAATATCCTAAGTCCAACTGGGGACATTCCCCATTCCTCTCTCTCTCCTCATTTCCTGTCATACCTCTACTGTCACCTCTGTAATAAAGGCATAAATGGCCCCAGCAGTTAGAGACTGTTAACTGCAGAGTTTATGACAAAACCCAGAGGGATTGATGTCTATAGCACACCACATACCTCCAAATGTGGCAAGAATGAATGAAATCCCAACAACTTGTGTATGTATATTGTACATATAACATAATGCATTCTGTATTTGAGAGAGATTGTATTTTTCCTCAATACCTCAATACAGTAGGGTTACTTAGAGTCAACACACTGTGCTAAATCAAGTTAAAGCTAAGTTGTGGACATGCTCCTCAACTGAGAAGTTCCTTGAGAAAGTTTTTCAAAAAATTCTCAAGCTCTAAAAAACAGTTCAAAATGTTTTTGAAAATAATTTTGTATGATGGAAATGAATCTGTAATGTGTGTATTTATGGTAGGGTTGATAATATAGTGTGTGTGTGTGCTCACACGGCAGGCGGCTGGCAGCAGCAGATAACGTTCCAGCGTCACGTGCAGAATCTTCAGAGGTTCTACAGAATGCTCCGAAACAACGGCTTCCATAAAGATCACATCAAGACCTTCTTCGCCAGCGGTGGACAACTTCCTGGTATGGTTTCAAAGTATGGCTGCATTGACACCAAATTTGACAATGTGGCACCTTCCTGCAGGGTTGTGCGGAGATGTGGATGTGTTCATCTTTGCTTTAGAACATGATCATCATATAACGATAACAGAAAATAAAGGTTAATTTCTCTAAGTCACTGCTTTGTTCTCGCTACTGCAGCTCCCTCTCTTCATTTACTCTCTACCTCACTTGTCCACCCCAGCTCTCTCTCAGGTCTCTCTCTCTGTTTTTCTCTCAACTGTTTTAAAATTAGAAGGGAGGCCGACAACAAAGCCTCACTTTACGTTAACATTACTGTATCAGACTAATACCATCTTTGTCCTCCCTCATGGCAGGGTTTTATAGCGTGACATGTTAAAAAAAAGGTTATTCTTCTCTTCCCAAACTTTGGTCTGATCGCCGGCTTACATGTTTGGCTACCACAGCGTGGCTTCGGATTGTGTTTTGGCAAAAGTTGATTCTGGTTCAGCTTCTTGCTGCACAGCTGCTGCTGTTTTTTGCTTTAGCTCATTCGGTCCCCACACCTACAGCCTAACTGCGCTACCACCATTCAAATGAATAGGAGGACTGGCATTTTTGTCTGCATTGCCAGCTTTGGTGTGAATGCAGCCTATGTCTGTCTGTGTTTTTTGGGGGGGTGGTCTGTTAATCTGGGTCT
The DNA here is from genome assembly GCF_027409825.1 of Scomber japonicus. Taxonomy (NCBI): domain Eukaryota; kingdom Metazoa; phylum Chordata; class Actinopteri; order Scombriformes; family Scombridae; genus Scomber; species Scomber japonicus. Next base: position 25,562,968 of record NC_070588.1, read on the forward strand.
GTAATCTAAGGGTGATGTAAACACTGCCATTCACTTCTAGCGGAGAGAAAACAGCCATGTTATGTAATGTAATGTAATGTAGAATCACATTCAAAGAAAGCAGCCATTTAAACACAACAGCACTGATTCTACAGAGTTAATATAACATGGGTCCAAGTTCTGTGCCTGCCAGTTTTAACTATGGATGTATGAATTAACTTTATTTATAGCACTTTCCATGCACAGAATGAAGCTTTGTGCTTTAAAATTCAGCAGCAAGTTTAAAAAACAGTTGAAAAGCATACACACACAAGGTGGAAGGACAAAATTACCACCAATGAGTGTTACTATTTATTAAAAAGCATCTACACTGTTTCTTTAGAAAGAAAGAGAGGATCATGCAAAGATTTCACTTCTTCCTTCTTTGCTAGCAAAAAATAGCAAAGACAGAGATCACTTTAAGAGTTTAGAGGAAACGGCGCAGAATATAAATACCATTTCCTTATTAAGACATCTAAAGTCTTAATAAGGAAATGGTATTTATATTTCAGACAAAGGAACGCTAGCTATGAGCAGTTGTTTTTCTATTTGAGTGTGAAGAAAAACTCCACCAAATCTTGAACTGACCATTTTTATAATGTGTATGTCTCCTCTCCCTCATCTCTTACCCCCACACAGAGGAGATAGAGGGTGTGTACTCGGCAACGGAGAAAGCGGTGATCCGTAACCATGTGTCGTACGTCTGCAGGAAGCAGCACTGTGCTGACTCGCTGGTTCTGTACCTGAACTCGCCCACACGCAACGACGGCACCATGCTGCTGTGGGACGCCAACCTCAACGGCATCGTAAGATAGAGGAGAAAACACACATACATACATACATAGTGGTCAGGTCCTGAGAACAAAGGGGTTATTTAAAGTGTATGCGTGTGACAGAACAGATCACTTTGTTTGAAGCTAAACAGCCAGACAGTGCTGGTTACATGAGAAGATAGTAAGCTGGACTGCCAATATCTGAGCACAAAATAAGTCAAAGGTTTCAGAGATGAAAGCGTCCCAGATCAGAAACAGAAATGTCTGTTCGATTCCACAAAAACTCAACCAGCTGGCTCTTCTAGCTCAGGACCTTGAATTTGGCTGCTATAGAGCCTGTTTGTGTGTCTCCTGAAAATGCTGCAAGATGAATTTAGTTTGACGGGCAAAATCAAATGATTTTGCAAAAGGTTTACAAAAGCACGCGCATCTAAACGATAAATTGCAAACTGCTAATAATGTTCATGCGAGCATTATATCACGTGCAGACTCACACTCACTCTCTGACTCACATGGCTGCTCTTAAGGGAAACACAAACTGGTGGTGGATTATTTTCTGGGAAATCTCACACTCTTGTACCACCACGTCAGGTTATGCTACTTTCCTATTTTTCCAGAGTCCAGATTTCCAGAGTCCAGTGCATATTCTATTAGATTTGACCCTCAATTGCACATTACACATGTGTGCTACAGATGTCAAATGAGGCAGTGCTATGTGATGAGGGCCCTTTATTTTGTCTTATTTTAACACTTCTCTGTGTGCCCTCACTATCCTTGCACCCAATTCATCTTGCTTTATTATAGTAACACCTTATCAGCAACATTGTCCAAGTTTGCCTCTTTATGAAATCTAAATTTAAAACACTATTTCACTCTCACGTGTCTTCCTGATTCCAGGCTGATCTGAAGGAGCGATACTCAGTCAACGAGCTGCTGGCTGACCTGGCAGGCTGCAAGGCCACTCGCGTTTTGCTGTTTGTGGATCAGAGCTATAGCGGTGTTCTGTCCAAAAGGCTCCGAGGGTCCCAGAAACACCTTAATGTGGTTTTGATCCAGAGCCAGACACGGCAGACCCACAGCCACCAGAACCAGAGGCTGAACCCAGGGTGGGAAGACAACAACTGGTCATACATCAGCCCTGCAACCTGCCTGCTGGACCATCTGGAAAAGGTATCACATTTAAGAGGGTTTTTTTTTCTTTTCTTTTCACTTTTTTTTATACAGTCCAATTCTAATCTCCTTTTCCTCTCCTACCAACAATGTTATCAGAGTGCTGGGATGTCTCGCCTCCTGGAGCCGTGGGCTGGCCTTTTAAACGTAACGCTGGCAGGCGCCCCTTGTAACGCCACACCGCCTCTGACGGAGGGAGAGATGCGTCGGGAGTACCAAGGCTGCCAGAACCTGCCGACCGCACTCTGGCACCAGAAATACAGGAGGACCAACTGAGAGAGAGACACAGAGACTGACCGGGAGAGAGAGAGAGAGAGCGAGAGAGAGAGAGAGAGAGAGAGAGAGAGAGAGAGAGAGAGAGAGAGAGAATAGAGAATGATTTACCTAGACACACAAACAAACACATACACACACACAGAAAATACACACATGCATACTTGCTGTGGTGGTTAAAACGTAGATGCAATGTGTTTGTTGGACACCCGTGCGCGTGTGTGTGTTTTCTGTCCTAACTCTGAACTCAGACTGTAACCATGGTGATGACAGCTCATCCCAAGGGGAGTGTCTTGAACACCATGTAAACAGTGTGTGCATGTGTGTGTGTGTGTGTGTGCGTGTGTGTGAGTTCAGCAAGAGGACAGCCACTCTCTGAGACTATTGCTACACTTGGGTCAGTGTGTGTGTGTATGTGTGTGTGTGTGTGTGTGTGTGTGTGTGTGTGTGAACGCCACATCTCCTGGGCACTTTAACATTTCAGAGCCAATCATGTATCTCCATTGATGTTGTTGATATTATTTCCCCCTTTTTCTCCATTCTGTTTTTAAGTCACCATTTGTCACTCCATTCTTTCCTCTCTTGATCTCTTTTTTTTTAACCTCCACTCTACTTTCTTTCCTTCTTTTCTCTACTTGCATGCGTCTTTTCCATCCACTGCCGCCATCTTTTTTTTCCTTTGCCTGTGCCCACACCTCCGCTCCACCCCTTTTTACTGACTTTCATTTCCTCCTGTATTTCTTTTGGCTGGCATTTGATACCTTTCTCTGTCCATCATTTTACCTCATTTTTTGCTCTTTTAGTTGGTTCTTGATCTTCCTCTTGCTTTCCACTTCTCTTTCCTCGCTTTGACAGTGTTCGAAAAAATTCAATACAGGAACGATTTCAACTCACAAAACACTGAACGATTTTTAAAAATCCACATTTTATGCACATTTTGAATTTGTGCATTTATAAACTGAGAGGAAAAGCTGCAAAATCCCCACTTCTCACGGTTTCAATAAATATAAAATCTGAACTCAATGTCCTCTTACTAGCTTTAAAAGTAGCTTTCAACTGTATCTCACAGTAGAAGACTCTAGAAAGAAAGCCACATAAGTGTTTAAGAGCTATAAAAATATGGCTAGTAGTTGAACCTTGAGTGAAGAATATTTTTCAGACTGGTGATCAGTCATTCGTAGTATTCACAGTGTTTTTAGAGAGCAGGGTGAAATATGAGCCTCTGCCTCTTGAACCAAACTGCTGCTCGCTCCTCTCACATTAATTTGCGTAGAGGTTTGTTCAGTACATCATATTCAAGTAGACAAATTACTTATTAAAACATTCCCACAACATTTGGGTCATCCAAACTATGTCCCACAGTTGAGGCCTCTTTTACAAGACTTGCTTCCTCTCCCAGGCTTTGAGCCTATCTAATAATATTTGATTCCTACTAAGCCAACTCAAACCTCACACATAAACGACTTAATGACCTCCAAAATTACCCATTTTCTGATCTGATGCAACCACCAAAACCTCACGTGTTACTGTGATTATAGCTGCAAATTGGGAAGAAGTTTAAGTCCTATTCATTTTTTTTTCTTTTGAATTTTAGGCATCTCATAGTTGGAGCACTTCTAAGACTAAGATTGAGATACAACTCTCTACAAATGATAGATTCTTTGATTAAAAAAAAATCCCCAGTTAAACTCAACAATCTCAACAGCTTATCTGGTACTTCACATAAAAGTAAACACTTGTTCATGGCTGCCCCTGTAGTCTCCTTAAAATGATAGCCAAAACTACAAAAATAAGACCCAGCTTTAAAAAAATGAATTTTGCATTCATGCAGAGTGATATCTGATGTCAGGGAGTTTATAAGATTTAGAGGTGGAGGACTTTTTATGCAGCTTCAGCTGTGGAAGAAGGGAAGAGAGAGACACAGAGACAGACAGGAAATAAGAGATTGGTCGGCAGTGATCATGATTAAGATATGAAGCACTGAGACTGCCCTCACTGCTACACAGACTGGCTATGGCATTTTAATAAGGGCACATTTTCTGAGAGAGTGTGTGCGCATGTGTGTGTGGTGTGTGTGTGTGTGTGTGTGTGTGTGTGTGTGTGCGTGCTAAATCACATAGACAGAGGCTGTTGGTACAAAGTGCATCACATGAAACATGCACATCCACGCACACGTTTTAATGTAAACTCATTCATACACTAACTACTTACATGTCGTCCTCTACCTTTGGTGGTACTCTGTGATTTTTTTTTCTCTGTACATTACATCCTGTCTTTTCTTCATCACAGTAATCATATACACCTTCCTCTACCTGCTGTGTTTTGTACTGATGTTCGGTGGTGTCTGTTTTACATTAGAGATTTGTTTATTCAAGAGATGGAAGTTGAGAAGAAAAAACTTTCCAAATGTTTGGGACATTTTGGACCAGAACTGTCCAACAAGTTGACGTGTGCATATCCACAGTTTGTGTAATGACCTGTACAGAGTGTTTGAGATGTAATTAAGCAGAAATGTTTCTAGTTGCATGCAGCAAATCACAAAATATAGTCAATAAAGTACTTTTAGAATCCATCAAAGTATATGAGATTTATTTTTTTGGTTTCCAACTCTAAAGCACAGATGCAATTACAATAACTTGGCCTGCATCAACAAATAGACCAAATATACAAATTATAGAAAAACATAAATAGTGTATGTATGCCTTCATACTTGACATGCCTCAAATAAACTGATGTCATATTGTATGTGTGTATTATTTAGTCAAAGTTTCCAAGCTTCAGAAATTAAACTAGACCATATTTTTCCACTCAGGTCCAACTTCTCATTTCAATCAAACCAAAGCAATTCAGGATTTTTGGTATGTGTTGCAGGTTATCATATAAAGTAGCCTACAAGAAAACTAAGTACAAATTATTTTAATCAAATCTTCTCCCAGGTCACAGACCAAATACACTCTAACTTCCTCACTTATCTACTTCAGTTGTTAGTGGTAGGATGCCTCTTCTCAGGTGGACATAGAATGGGGTTCCACACCAAAAGCTTCTGTCTATCTATAGACTATATATATCTATATTCTATCTATATGAGGGTCCTTAGCATGGAAACGTTTGGGCACCCCTCACCAAACTACATTTCTGTTGTCGTGTGTTGCAACTCCTTGGGTCTCATAATTTGGATATATTAGTGTCATTAAAAGTAACTGAGGGCCTTATCTTACATCAAGATGCTCAGCTCATACAGGCTTACAAGGCACACAAGAATTATTTCCATGCACACAGATGTAAGACTAAATATAATAATAAGGAATACTTTCATAGAATATTATGTATACAATCATATATGCCATGCACAAATAACAATAATTTCATATTGAATGTGTGTATTATTTAGTGTAGTTTGACCCTCCATATGTCTCTCTGTCATGTCGCAGCATTTCACCCATCTGTGAAAGACAAAACACAAATATACTGTTTGAAAATGTTGTTCTCTCTTGACTAGAATCTTGCTTGTGTTGTATAAACTCTCAGATGTATGTTGCTTTGGATAAATGCTAAATGAATTCCAACATTGTAGCATAGTAACATATTGAGGTGCATGTCTGAAAGGAGCTTATGATACATGTAAGTCCTTATGTAGTGCCATTAAAAGTCAAATGTATTTACTGTGCATTTTACATAGAAAATCAATGATGTTGAAGCGTTGACCCACTCTCCATCTGTCTTTGTCTGACTGGCCCTCAGGCTGCACATATAGTTTTACTCCAAGAGTAACCTTTGACACCAGCACTTTTAGCCCATACAGGATGTTTTTACCAAAACAATCTGGGTAACACAATCACCTGAGCTTTTAATGACATGGATTGAATCTTCTCAACAGTGTTATATTTACCAGGAATATTTGCTGACGACCTTTTACTTTACCAATGAAATCAAGACTAAAACTAGATAAATAAAACCCTTTAAAAATGAGAACTAAAACAAGTAAACAAATAAAACTAAATGTCGCCCAAACATATCTCTTGTTAAGAAGCTAATTTATCCTACCGGTTCTTGGAAGTAACAGATCTGGGGTCTAAAGGAATCTACAGTCCACTAAGAATTAGACAAGAAGTGGCGACAAAACAACTGGAAAAACTACAAAAACTTAGAGGCAGCATGGCCACATTTCTAAAAAGGTAAGTTAATGTAACATTACCAAGAGCTGTAGATGTAGACGACGTAACACTTACATTACTTTCAGTCAACTATCTGTGCTGTTGCCATCGGAATGAATAAGTAAATTCATGTCACCAGTCTAAATGTTCCTGTAGATGCTCACTACTGAGTTACTGCTTGGCTATCTATCTTTCCTTTCAAGCTAAACCCAGACAGTGAACAGCATTTTAATGAACAAAAGAGTGAATCAAGTGTCTGAATGATCAGCGGCCCTGCAGTGGAGCAGGCACAGCAGAGAAACAACAGTGCAGTTGGAGTTTGGAAATGACAGCTGGACTCACTGAAGAGAGTCACCATGTTGTATTACTGCAGAGAAGAGAGACATGGACACTGTGTGTGAACAAGTTAACAAATGCCTTTTCCACTAACCTCACCAACACACTAATACAAATTAAAAATGAATTGTATTGGACATTTCTGAAAAATTCCATTCTTACTCAATAGTATATAGTATGGTGAAGGTTTATCTACTAAAGCCACTTGGTTTGGTTAAGATGGTGGGGACAGTAAATGCTGATGACTAAACACAAACACTAAAATATCTTAGAACACAGTCAAAGGTTAAAAATGGCATCATTAACTTAAAACAACCTGATTTGAGAGGTGTAATAACTGAGTTTGAACATTTAAGTTAAGAAGTGTTTTGGCTGCTCAGCCAGTGCAATGGAATAGGAACCTGATTCTTGTATGTAGAACAGAGAAGCCATTTTAAACAGGACTGGTGATGGAATGATTACTAAAGCAAATATTCCTTTTTTACTTTTTGTCTGTAACCTCTGGCGTACTGTCATTGTGTTGTGTATTAGTGTTGTTTGTATTTGGTCTGTTTTGTAATTGAAAAGAAGCAGTACATCTAGTCCAAAATTACTCTTTTCACATATTTTTCCTACCCATGGCTCTACTTCATCATAGACCAGGGGTAGGCAACCTTTTTGCCATGGAATGCCAGTTTTCAATTTGCTCCACTAAGTGACACGCTGTAAATTGGAGCAGAATGAAACCCTGAGGTGATTTATTTAAATAGGTCCTTATTATTACAAATATGCTGGAACTTTGTTCTCTATTATAATGTTAAAAAACAACAAAGTTAGCAGATCATTGTTAGTGAATCTCTGCTCACAATGTGTGTCACTACTGCAGTGGTGCACTTTTACACACTGCGCTTCAACATCTGCTGTGGGTCAGTTTGGTCTGTGAATACTGAAACATCAGAGCAACTAGTGTCTGAAATACATCTGTTTAACACACTGAATCACCACCTGTCTGTGAATTCCTCTGGTTTTCTTTTTTTTTCTCTGTACATCATACACCAGTTACAGCTCATCAGTAATTAGCTGCAGGCACAGCTGGAGCGCGCAGCACATGCTTGACGGCGCTGTTTACAGGACGTTAACTTTCATAAGTCTCGACGGTCACATCGTTATACTTATCGTTCTCAGTGTGGACCAGCCTTAACACTTGTTGTTCGGCACACAACACTCTCAAAACAAAATGCACACAGCACGGTCCATGGAATGCCCTAACTTTAGCTTTCTTAGCTAGCGGCATTGCCATCATCTACCACAACTGAACCAGAGCCCTCTGTAGGAGATGTGTGAAGGACAGCGGCCGCAAGGTTCTATGGGAAATGTGGTCAGGAGGGTGCGCTGTCAGTCAAACTAAAGAAGACAAGCCAAGAATAAAGCGGGTACCATGGTTAATGGGTGATTTTAAATGCTGCTGTGAATGTACTACTTTTGCCAGTGTGCCAATGACTATGTTGTGGCATGCTAACCGTAGCACGCGTGCCTAAGGTTGCCGACCCCTATCATAGACAGTTGAGTCCTGTTTAGGTGAAGAGCAAAATCTCAAACATAAACAATTCAAAGTTCAGAGTGATAAAACAGTACAAAATAAAGTTATAACATCACAAAAACTTTTATTATTGCTGTTAAATGTTTCTACTGTGGCAACTTAGTTCATAGCCTCAGTGACACGTCTAACAGGTTTGGATGGTGAGAGCAGCTCACAGTGTCAGTGTCGTATTTACTGTATATGTTTAATTCAAGTGTCTGGAGTCTGATTTTTGATCTGCGTTTCTGTTTGTGTGTCGAGACCTTTCTGCTGTTTCATCCACATGGCTGCATACAGACCTCCCTGGACCAGCAGCTCCTCATGCCTGAAAAGAAGCAGTTATAAGAGGAAAGAAAGATGAGAAAAGGTGATGATGATAATAAGAAACCAAAACAACATCTTGAGCTGCTTATTGGATGGTTGAACAGCTTCAGAAACCAACTCCCTACACACCTTCCTATGAGGGGAACTTGGGGCACGTTTGACCACTTAAGTAGACAAACTGACATTATGCTGCATTTATGTCATATCAGAGTGACTATTATTACAAGTATCCACCTTGTATATAGCGTAAACCTCCAGGTTGGAATTATGAGTGTAAAATTTGGATTTCCTTAAAGCTCTGATATATCTGACTTGGCAATAATATGGAAATGTCTTAAAAGCAAGCAAACTTTGACACCTCACGTAAGCCAAAGTCATTAAACCCAAATTTCATGGGTATAATGTAATTTTGTCAACACATCACATTTTAAACCTTCATAAAATGAAGTCAGTCATCATATTACAGTTCCTGAGTCGTCAGATGACATGAAAGCTCAAAAGTCCATAACATGGGAATCTTTCTGAACCCTCCCATCCCTCCAACACAGTGTGAATTTGACATTAATTGGTCGTACAGAGGTGACAAAGTAAGCCTGGTCTGAAACTCTCTCCCATCTTTTTACTATTTCTTGCACAACTATTTCTGTCACATTTGTGTTTAGAACCAAATGCAAGAACTTGGAATTCCCTCTAGGGTAGAAAATGTGTCTCATCCTACTATCACTGCCAGCTCATCACTCCGCCTTCAAGTGTGGCCGTTCTTAACAGCTATAAACACTTTCGCCCATCAATGTGGTCGCACAATCCCTCATATGAACTAGATCTTCTATTTTTTTTCTAGCTTAACTTTTATGTGACTCTCTGATTTTGCTTCCCAGCTGAGCCATTAAGCAAATGTTTAATTTTCCCAAATAATTCATTCATCGTTTCTTTGACTTTTTATGATATTGTGCTTTATTTGATTTGAACACACCTTAAGAGAATCTGTGTAAATCAGCCATGCTTCAGACTACAAACCCATATGTATACCATACAAGTACTCAAAATTTAACCAGCAGCACCTTTACATAGGGATAACAGGACATGTCCAATCTCTGTTGATATTGTCATGGACAAATCTAATCATTTAAAAAACCAGAAACAGAAAATCAGAGCAGTTAGAGGAGAAGGTGAGTCCGGTGTCACTCATAATGTCTTGTGACACGGAAGCTGCTTTAAAAACTAAAGTTGAGCTATTTAAAATCCTCCTGCAGACTTCAACCAACTTTACTATGAATTAATAAAACCACATGTCTGTTACTGTCTGGACTGCCAGACGGAAAAAGAGAGAGAGAGAGTGAAAGAGAGAGAGAGGGTCAGAAATAGAGGATACAGAGAAACGGAGAGCAAGAGAGAAAGAGAGTAAGAACTGATGGAAGAAACAAATGGAGGCTAGCAGGATAGCAGAGAGGGGACAGAGAACAGGAAGGAACATGAGAAACACAGGTGGAAAAAGTGAGAGGGGAGGTTGAGAGGTCAATCTGAGGAAAGAAAATTAGGTTGAGGCTCATGTGTGACCTCAGGGGCTGTACACATCCACACTAAGCCAGCTCAATTTGAAAATGCATGTTTTTTTTGGCCTTGTCCGCCCACAGTAAGCTGGTGGTGCTCTCAAAACTGAGCTTTTCGAAAGTGGTCTCTAGAAGTCATAAAATCTCAAAATGCAAGCACAGACTCTGGAGAACAATGACGTAAACCTACCTAGTCATTAAAGTGTGTGACATTAGAATTAAGATGTTTCTGTCTCCTTTTTCTCTGTGATCACTCATTTTAAAAGTCAATATAGCCAATCACAGTTACATGTTTATTTTTGCTGGAAAACTTTATGATTATAAAATAATCACAAGAGTAGGAGAAGGATTCAAGGGAGGTTTAACTAGCTGAGACTCAGCAGAGGTCTGGCTCAAAAGAGGATGAAGAAGCAGAACCCTAACCCTAACCCTATTACTAAAAGAGTATTTTGTTTTTGCATGTAAACAAGACGTTCATAATTATCTGGCTTGGTGTGGATAGTCTTCGTAAAGCACAGAGACAGCCTGAGGATGGGATGCAGCCTCTTCCTGTGTCATGATACGCTCCCACACAATGAGGCAGCAATAGTGTGTATTTTGACACCGGAGGTTAAATGGGCCTGTCTTATGTTTACATCACAGTGTCAATCAAAAGATGAATGGTTTGGTGCCAACCCTCCCACCCCCCCCACACACACACACTAGCCTGCAGGGATAAACGAAGTCCCTTAAGAGACACCTGCATCCATTGTGACCGCCTCATGTTTTTATTGATGCCTCGGTGTTATTATGAACAATGCTGAATGACCTTATGTTAATCAATGTTCCAACTGAGTATGACTCTGAAGGACATACATATGATAAGAAATATACACCTGTGTGTGTCTGTGTGTGTGTGTGTGTGTGTGTGTGTGTGTGTGTGTGTGTGTGTGTGTGTGTGTGTCTGTGTGTGTGTGTGTGTGTGAGACCTCAGTGAGTGAGAAAGGAAGTCTTCCAACTCATCTCCTATATCAAAGGATTGTATGCATCGGCAGTTAAGTGGCAGCTTTAGTGTGTGTGTGTGTGTGTGTGTGTGTGTGTGTGTGTGTGTGTGTTAGTTTGGTCCATCAGCCTCTGGGGCTGAGACGGATACTAGGGGGGTTTAAGTGTCACACACAAACACACACATAGAAGTTTTGATCTACAGATAACAAATTTGCAAGCACTTAGGACACACACGGTCATTCAGGTGTGTCACACAAGCACACACACACACACAAAAACCATGCACACACACACATATAGGTTACCTTCCTCTCTCTGCAATCTGTCCGTTGTGAACTACCAGGATTTGGTCCGCCTCTACAATAGTGGACAACCTGCAAACATACCAACATTGCTCCTCTTCAGTTCTCATGTTATTGCCTGTTTATATTACTATAGTACTTTTTATATAACCATATATATATATATATATGTCAAATCTATTCATTAGGGATTGTGATATATATATATATATAAGTGCTTTCTATATTTGAGAGGGTGCTGAAATCATCCAATGAATGAACCCACCAAGTCAGTTTTTGGGGGGTAAGTTTCACACCAAACCTTAAACACACCATAGATATATAGATACTCTTAATACAACACAACAAATTTACAACTTGGCAGCGTGGTGTGTTACAGCATGCAACAGCAGGATGGAGATTAGTATTTCATTCTCAGTCTGTTTGTTCTTTTCACAATTTTCTCTTTACTGCAGCTTAAAGAAGCTAGTCTGAATAAAATATTATTTAAATACGAGAATGAAGTGTAGCAGGAGTTTGACCAGTCAGACAGGTAGACTGTAGAGACGGTAAAAGCAGAGGTTGGGAAAGAGGGGTATAAGATGAGGAAATGGGTAAAGAGAGAGAAACACATAGAAAAGGGCAAGTAGGAGGGAGTCAAAATGTGCGGTTGGACGTTGCATATGTTCAGCCGTCTTATAAAACTGAAGTCATTCCTCAGTAATCGCTAACAGAAACACACAAACACACGCATACATCAGTTATGTCATTTATGTCACATACGCGCAGCACAATGATGCTCACACATACACACGAGCGCACGCACAGCTGAGTGGGTCGGTCTGGGAGAACTCTGTATGAACTTGTCTGTAAATTATGAAATATTTATGACCAGCCTCTGATGAGAGTCTGATTAAAGCCACACTCAACGATCTAAATGGCTCTCAGCTCCGGACTCGACCTTGTGATCTGACCCAGTGGGGGATCGGAAAATCATTTCAGAAGTGTTGTGTAAAATGCACAGATGGACGTTTTCAGCAGATGTGTGATTTATAGTGTTTTTCTTTATATTTGTGATAAATGTTTTTGCAAAGAAGCGGTTTTCCTAGGCAATAGAGCTCATGTTCATGCTTCTCCAAACTGCTGGATGTCACTTTAAGCTTCAGTTGAGCCACCACTCTGCTTTAATGTCATCACTGCTATCTTTGGATGGCCCACCTTCAATATTTGATAGAAAACCTCGGTCACAGGTAGAAATATCTCTCCCCGGAGACTGCAGATGTCAAAAGGTTTTTTTCTCCGCTCATTCAGGCTTTTCAGCAAGAGGAGAAAATTGAGTATGTTTATAAGCAGGCAGTATACTCAGGATTTATAGTTCATGTCCTGTTTTTTAAGGTGAGGTTCAGGATAAATTGTATACAGTCTATTTTCATCTCAGTTAGGAAGCAGTGGAGGATAAAATAACTCAGGTCAACCATCCCTCCTGGCTAGATATAAATCTTTACGAGAGAAACTCAGTCTCAGTAAAATACTATAATACTGAAGAAATAATGTTCAGTTGAGGTTTCTGTCCCAACACAGGAATATAAGTAAACAGACAAGGTGAATTTTTCTCAATAACTAATTTTTTATGGATTTTGTCCTGATTGAATAAATGAAAACATAGTTGAATGAAGTTTACAATATTGTAACCGTAGTTATATTAGCACATTTTACATGTTAACATGTCAGCTGTGAAGCAAGATCAGAAATTGTCTAGTCAATGCTGAACATAATTATCCGCTGAAGATTGGGTCTTTAATCTGATATCTGTGGTTGATGTGGTGGAGTCAGCCCACATGATGTCTTCAAAGATTTGGACATGTGTTTTCAACTTTGAGAATTGAGCTGTATATTAGACTGTGTCAACTGATCAGAACCACAATTTATTTCTTGTATTTACTCTGGTCAGCAATAGCAACTGGAAGTTAAGAGATAAAAAACAAGAAGAAACTAAGAAATGGGTGCACATAAGGTCAAAAGAGTCTTGATGTGAAACACCCTGAAGAGTTAAGTAAATAATTTAAACACGTCATTTTTATTTTTAGACATGTAAAATAATTCTGGATATAATATATAATTTATTTCATGGCCATTGACAATTCTCAATCTTGATTGGTTAGCATTGGGGCCTATTCATTTCTAGTAACCGGACAGTATAACCAGACACCTATGACCCAGGTGTTTGTTTTCCAGTTATGAATTTATGTGCAAAAGAATAGCTTATAGATTGAAATATGTTTATTCACGTTTCTCAGAGAGAAGAACAGCTTGGCGTTTCAGCTGCCTCTATCTCAGGTGTCTATTTTTAATCAGTGCTGAGGATGAGGGATGACATCACCAAAACTGTTCAATGAATGAGCGACCCCATTATGCAATTATGATTTTATCTTGAAACTCTTGATTTGTTTTTTAAAATTCAGTGTGACTCTGAACCTAAACAGTTAGCCTACGTGTGGGACTATTTCTTGGCTGGACACAACTTCCTTATGTCTCAGCTGATTGCCTGGCAACCTCACACTGAAAACAAGACTCCTGCAAGAAACCATTCCCAGTTCCTCGCATAGCCTTCCTTAAAACCACATTACACTACCACCCAGACTGTGAGTAACAAGGTGAAGTGCTCATATGTTTGGATTATATCACCAGATAGCTACCAAAATAAAAATCCCTCTATCCAATAGGCAAAGTTGATGAAAAGGAGATTTTAGCTCACCCTTTAAAGTTCAAACAGTGACCTGTGTCCAGTGATTGTGTGTGTGTTTTAATTTAATTGAAGGCAGACGGATTGAGTCAATAAACAGTCCTGATCCTATGACCAGACTCCATCTGGTGTTGCTACTGAAAGATTAAGAAGCCAGTGGATCAACTTATACAAAGACTGCCAGTCAATATAAGGTCTTATCTAGAAAGTAGAGTACACATGACAAAACATCTGCTAAAATACTGAAAGCTCGTCTGGTTGGATCATTTTCAGGGAGAAACAGATCATTAACTAATTCAAACATAACACAAATTGACAATTACTTCCATAAGTTTTACTTGGTTGTATACAGTATTTGCCATTAGTGGTCATCTATCTTATTAGCTACACTTCTGGTTCAAACCACAGAAGTGTTGAATCAAATTCAACAAGCTAAAACAGGAAGTCATTGCACCTTTCCAACAAATAGTCCCATAGGTGATACTGCAAACTGTTATTTTTACTCTTCAGTTTTGTATGGATGAATCAGGCGAGATAAAACATGTTCATTAATGAGCTTTAGAGATGTTGCTAGGCAGATTTAGTCACCTCTGGACAGAGCCAGGCTAGCTGTTTCCCCCTGCTTTCAGTCTTTATGCTAAGCTAAGCTAGCCAGGTGCTAGCTGCAGCATCATATTGACTGTGCACTCATGAAAGTATGGATTTTTTAATTAATCTTGTAGCAAGAAAGTTTATATTAGTTTTTAAGTTTACATAGAGTTTTAAGGAAACTTCAGACTGTGCTTTGGCTTATTTTCACTTCATTTTTGTGCTGAATTGTCATTGTGTTTTTGTTGGTTTGTGGTCAAATACAAGGTTTAAATGTTTATTTTCCAAATGCCAGTAGGTCCAATAATATGAAACAGACAATACAGCGTAACTTAGAGGACTATGATCTCAGAACAACAACAAGTATATCCAAATTTTGCTACAGAGAAGAAAACATGACGTACGCTTCTTGTGGAATCAAACATATGATCTACTAATGTTGTGATGAAACCATGATTTAATAAGGTTAGACATGAAACAAGATCAAATAATATACTGGACGATTACTCTCTATGACCACAGAGGAAGTGATGCAAAATGGGCTCATGTAGTGTAGCAGGAGTCAACACCACAAGCTGCTTCACTCCTGACGTATTTTAATGTCTGCGAGTGTCAGAGCCTTTCAAGTCTTTTCCAATATCGCTCCGACTGCTGAATAACCAGACATCTGTTTCTTTTACTTTTGTTGACCTGTCATCTCGCTTCGTCTCATGTCCTCCGATCAGCTTTTCATTTAATCTCTCCATCCCTCTCTTTGTGTTTGCTGTAATCCTGTTTTCCTTTCACCACAACCCTCCTTTCCTTTCATCTCTTTTACTGGCATTTGGGTTTTCTTTTTAGTTCAGCCCTGTATTACCATCGCTACTGTAATCACATTGTAACAGACCACAGTCAGTCATAGAAGAAAGAGTGTGTATATACGCTCGTGTCCAAAATAATTGAGTCATATCAAACACAATGTTGGACTGTGTTTTTGCTTTGGACTGGCACACATACAGAGAGAAGCAGGGAAAATAAGACTTAGGACAGAGATACTCAAGCTTCACCTGACTGAACCAGGAATGACTGGTGGGCCGAACCATTATGCAAACGATACACTACGACAGGGAGCATTATTTTATTCCCTCGTGGATGAAGCTGCAAAGTTAAGTTTTGCTCTCTAAATAAATCTAATTTTGGTTGTGTTGCTTTCTAAACACTGATTGTGCAACCTTGTTCCAATGCATTTTGCTTAACTGCATTTAAAGCCCAACTTAATTTCGTCACAGTGTTTGGGTTTCAGGTTTTGGCCGAAACCCTCAGAAACAGTACTGTACACATAAAACAAGAGATCTTATCAAGAAGCTTAAGGAAAGGACACAAACAGCTTCCTTTCCAGTGAGACACAGCTTAGTAATAGTCACCTGTGTGCGACCACTATAGTCGTCCTGTTGGTGCAGACCTTGGCCAGTGAAGCCTGGATGTTCCTCTCAGTCTGTGTGTCCAGTGAGGAAGTGGCCTGGTGGACCAAACAACATGTTAGTGGTGTATAATCAAATGAAATACCATTTGTTTCAATGTAAACATCTATGTGGAGAGCAGCAGCAAAATATACGTCGTCTACAATGGGACAATGTGAAACTTGATGTCTGATAATGACTAAAAAAAACTAAAGGAATGTGCCTAATTGTTACACACTGTAAATCATAGGATCAGTCTGACATAGACTCAGTGAGCTTGTTTTCAAATGTAGGCATCCTCGTCCAGGGAGCAAGAGGATCCAAGATCCAAACTAGCTACAATAGTCAAAGATCAAATCACTTTGTTACAATTTACGTTATGTCTACATAGAAAGTGTTCCAGCCATGTTTTTCAGTCATTCATCTCTTGGAACACATATGCCTCTAATTTAATTTGGTTTGCGTTTTATCCATATTACACACACGTTACCACAATCCAAAGCAAATTTAACATTTTAAGTCTATTTTCCTCTGTTTTGAACTACAGTGATTATGTGTTGAGCTCTGAGCACTGCTAAAACATGATCGACCTACATCCAAACAGATGTCACATTGATGTGACCAACTGTACCCCATTTTTAAATTAAGTTTCTTTAAATTTATGAAATCAATCAGTAAAAAGAAAAGGCCTGTCCACAAATACTTACAACTATCTGGTGCCTCTACAGTAGCTTTTTATGATGTGATCTAAACATTAAACTTCCCCTTTGTTCAAAACTGTATTTCGATTTTTCTTCCTTCACTTGTTTGAGTTCCCTGCTCAGAATGATGTATGTGAAGAGTTTGACACTAGAAGGCTCTTGTCTCTGTGCCCACTTTAAATCTGAGTTTATTGTGTCTACCTATGAGTATGATTTGTGACATCCCAACTAGATCGGAGCCAGTCGTGGTCCTGTACGAAACTTACAGTGTGATGTGGAAACTTGAAGCCTCCAGTGCACATACGTTTTTTGTTTTTTTTTATTTTATTTTAAAGGATTTTTAGTGAGGTAATGGAACTTTTTTGTGGACACAAATTATTATTCCAAGAAGCCTTAAAACATGTCTGGAGAGAATCTTTAGCAATATAATAACTGTGTTGCCATGTTTACGTTGTGAAAAATCACAAGTTCTAAAGAAGTACGAGGTGTTGTAAAGAGATGATTCTGCTCCAAGTACACAAAAAATTTGCAGATAAGTGTGTGAACAATGCCACCTGCATTGCAGCCACTTGTCTTGTCTTCTTGAATGAGTTGTTAATATGTCAGTTTATCAGTGCTGTAGCTATGTGTGTAAGTTTCTATATTCAAACCTCATCTAGCAGAATGATCTGAGGGTCTTTCAGGATGGTTCTAGCGATCGCCACTCTCTGCTTCTCCCCACCACTGAGCTTCAGACCACGCTCCCCCACATCCGTTTCATAACCTGGTCACACACAATGCCATCATCACTATCATTATCATCATCATCATCATAGGATTCCAATTGGCAAAATGTCCCGTAACAGAATGCTTTATCACCACCATCATCATTACTGAAACACACACATCACAGCCTGACCCTGAGGTAGCTCCAGTATCCTGGCGTGTATGTCAGCAGCCGTGGCAGCATTCTCCACCTCCTGTTGGCTGGCCGTAACTCGGCTGTAGCGGATGTTGTTGCTGATGGTGTCGTTGAAGAGAACGGTATCCTGGGGAACCACTCCGATGTGTGACCTCAGAGAAGACTGACGCACCTTAAACAGAGAAAGAAGGAGATATTTATTTCAGTAACATTAGTTTTAAACTAATCCATTCATATAGGTGGTTTGTAAATCACTCATCGCTAATAATATACAATATGTGATCGTCAAATATGCAGATATCACTATGAAAACATAACCAGGACGAATTTCTATCTCTACTTGCTCTTTTTCTCTCACACACAGTATATGTCTACATAAATGTTGCATGACTTAAGTCATCTTATACTATATAATGCATGCTGCCCGAGGTCACAGACAGGCACACATGTCCTACACTGATTCCTGCCTGTCTCCTTGTCTCTCTCTCCTAGGCTTTTACATATCTGAGATTACCCACTTACCCTCTTTTTGCCTCTGAAACTTTACATGTTTATTACTTAGCTGTGGTTTATTGTGTGTTATAGACAGATCTTGTATTCTGCCTGAAATAAATAAGGTAAGGATTTAAAGCAAATATTTAAGTCAAGAGAAAACCAGCCTTTTTTAAAGCAAAAAATGCTACAAATTGTCTGGTTAAAGCGTCCTAGATGGGAGGATTTAAAGCTTTTCTGTGTCAGTAAATGACATCACCATGTGCCCTAAGTAATTATAACTCATTTCTCACTTATGTTTTGCTGACAATTTATGGACAAAACAAGGAATTTAGAAAATAATCAGCACATGCATCCATAGTAATGGATGGAGTAAATAATCATTTGTTGCAGCTCTATTTAAAAGTGTGGCTTATTTTTTACTAACACTGATGCAATAAAGGTATTGTGTCAAAGTGAATTTATGAAACCTTTAATGGTATGAATTTAACAGTGGGTCGCTCTATGTTCGATGATAACCAGACCACTCCTGCCTAGCATGGCTGTTTAACATCATGACACTAAGTAGAGATGTAAAGCTGTGCAGATAAATATTTTCACATTAACAATGAATCAAAAGTATAATGTGAAAGAGACTGTTTGTAGTTATGAACAGAGTATTTCAGCATCTTTCAGCTCATTGTTCTGAGTTGTTCCAGCTCAGAACCTTCACTCTTATCAACATTGTTTCCAGGACCAGCCAGCTTGTTTTTTAAGAAGTGAAATATAAAGTTTAATTTAATATTATCAAACACATGTAATAATAATTTTGTCCATACCGCACACCTCTAAGCATACTGTGAGTATGACTGTTCCTCACATAAGTTGATTACAGGAATCTTATTGGCTATTCCCTCAAGAACAAAAATTCTTATTGAACTAAATGAAAACAGCAATACATGTTTCAATAAACAATTTGGCAGAGCTCAGTTAGGCTGTGATTATTGAATAAATGCATGAAAGATATAAGACTTAATGTGGGCAGCAAAGACTGTCAGCAGTGCAGAGAAAGTTGGAAGCAAGTGAACATTGCAACAGTGAGGTGAAAGTCAAACTTTAAGCTGGATAATAAAACTACTCACGATACTGTGCTGTTTTTCTTTAGTTCACTATTTTCAGCCAGATTTTTAAAGAATATTTTTCTCCTCTGCACACTTGTTACATCAGTTGTCACGATCTAACATGTTTTAAATTATCTTCATCAGATGGAAAAAGATCAAAATCCCTAATTGTTACACACTGTGTGATTTAAGCAGATGTGGCCGACCAAAAGGGACTCGGTCCACCTCGCTCTGATTGTTTAAATGTCCAAACCATGTATCAATGAAATAATCGTAATGCATTCCACTTTTTAAAAATGACTCTTTTGTGAATTTTGCGAATCTAGCCCTTGATCTCTTCAGAAATAATTTCCGGTTTTAAATGACTCTTTGGTCAGTGCACAGGACTCACAGCCTTTCCTGTAGAAAGCTTTCCTCCTCAGCCACAACAATACAAATTCCATTTCCTGCACCAGCTTGGTTTGGCTGATAATCACACACTTTCTCTTAATTTGATCTTTGACGTTTACTTTTGGTATTTATTCCACTCAAGAACAACACAGCATCTGTTTCTGATTGAGGCGGGCTGACAGAGCTTTAACAACAAATGTTAGAAAAAGAGAAAGAGACAGATGGAGAGGGAAAAGAAAACAAAGTAGGATAAAAACAAAAAAAGAGCCTTTTATTGTTTTTCATTGAAAAGGGAACAAAAGGAGGAAGTACTTGTGTGAAACAGCTGTTCTCACACGAAAGAAATAATGACCATTAATGTCTAATCTCTAAAATTATGCTGTATTTAAGATATGTCCTCATCGACCTTGTCTACTACAAATTTATGTTTATATATCATTTGCCTTTGCCCAGAATGTTTATTGCTGCCTGGATTATGTTCAGTGGCAGCTGAACTTTCTCAGTCCATTCAGTTTGACATTGTTATATTGCACAAAACTCATTGAGAGCAGGCTGAGGTGGGTGGTTAGATATTGAAAGCACTGGGCTCCACTGCTACTTAAACACTTAAGGTTAGGGAAAGATAATGTTTTTGTTCCATATTAAAGAAGCCAACACATCCTGTCCTATGCTTTTTTTTGTTTTTACTTTATCCATTCAGTTTGCATCTACACAAGTGATGAATGACATTTGTACTTGAAAATGTTTTTCTAAAATTAGAGCTGTTCATAATGTGGCTCTCTTTTCAACATGATAACGTCTGTTTTTCTTTATAGCATGCATTAAATCCAGCAGTGATTCAACATGACACACAGGAAAGGTGTGTGGCCGCAGAACAACAAAAAACAGGTACTTATGAGAAGTGATCATCAGCATGGCTTAACGGGAACTATATTAAATTGAAACGGCTGTTTGGTTCGTTTAATGTCTAAAAAAAGCAAACTTGACTGACACCTTACACAACAAACCGCTGACTCACACCTGCTGTTTGTGACCAGCTATTAGCCTGCAGAGCCGGACTTATCAGGGCTTCACCACATGTGGCTGCCATATGCATGGACACAGAATGATACAGGACAAATGGTCCGGAAACAAACACAGGTCCAAAAGACTGAGATGTGTCCACAGAGAGCAGCAAACTGGACACATTTTAGTTCAGCATCACTCACATGTACGATGAAAAAGGATCAAATGAATAGTTTATCGGCAGAAGAAATACCCTCTCTTTTAATCACATCTACTATTTTACTTTACAAGATTAAAGAAGTTTAGTGATGACAGCCAATGTGCTCCAGTGCGCACCCTTTTCTGTCCCTAATCTGAGAAGCACCTGATTGAGTTGCACGTTGCTGGGAGGTGAGTCAAGAGCCCCTTTTTCACACCAGATCACAACCCTTGACACCCTCTTCAAATGAATTAATTAAATAAAAGACTTGACTGAGCTAACTCATACTGCCTCATTTTAGCCTCAGCTGAACTTAAGAATGTCTTGTTGCATGGAATGAGGACTTTGGTTTTTGACACTACTTATTAAGGTGCATTGTGTAGAATTTAGTAACATTTAGCAAAACAGATTCAGCAGAAATTGAATATAACCATCTTTTAATTAGTGTATAATCACCTGAAAATACAAGTCATTGTGTGTAGGGCGGGTCTTCTATCATGTTTTTCCTGCCGTGTTTCTACAGTAGCCCAGAATTGACAAACCAAACTGGCTGTAGAAAGGGCCTTTTGCATTTTTCAGTAGGTACTGTAGGTTCTCCTACATGCATGGAAGATGAGGGTGGGGGTTGAGGTGCTATTCGTTTGGTTGCAATCTGTAACCTCGCCGCTAGATGTCACTAAATCCTACACACTGCACCTTTAAGATGCCCTAATAAAATCTAAACCTGTCCTTTAAACTGCTAAAAAGAAAGATGCTACATTCTGCACACTTCTGTGGGCATCAGACTACATTTGGTGTGAGACTATTATTGTTAAGAATCATCTATTAACCTGTCTGTTATAATTAGATAATAAGTTGTGTTTTTTGGAGAGTTACTTGTTAGAACTGTTTTTTTAGACAGAGCCAGGCTAGTTGTGTCCCCCTGGGTGCAGTCTTTATGCTAAGCTAAGCTAATTACTTGCTGACTCCACCTTTACAGTTTGCATACAGTATACAAATTACATTTTTTTCATTCCAAAATGTTCAAATATTCTTGCAAAGATTTTTGCATCCAATTGCATTAGACTTCTCAGTATCTCAGTATACTGACCATATTTTTGGAGCAGAATTTAAACTGAAGATGAGATTAAATGACTTGTTAAGACGGACAATGTTTCAATGTGTAAAACAGGCCAATGAGTCCTTTGATCATGACACATTAAAAAAAGTATTTATAGAGTGCAACATGAAAGGAATGGTGGATTTTAATGGAGTGACAACAGGCAACATGTGAAACAGATGGTGTGTAAAAACAGTTGGCATCAAACCCAGAGCTCCACACTCTCCTCACTTCGTAAGGAAGGTGAGACTTTATGAACACCTTCTGATCCAAAATCTTTCATTTTTTATTCATCATAAATATCTCTCAGATGAGATTGAGCTGTTAAAAGGAAATTAATGTGCAATTTAATAGTTTATTTCATTGTGGCTGTTCTCTGTTTCACCTCTATAATTCTTCTCAATACTAATAACTCACAGATGATCACATAATGTAGCTATTAAAAGGGGCATATCATGCACATTTATAGGTCTATGTTAATATTCTGGGGCTTTACTGGAATATTTATTATTATATTCATTTATCTTCTACTGAGCTAGGCTATCTGCTCTTGATGAGGGATGGTTGGCTCAGCAGACTTCCTGGCAGCTCGTGACGTTACACCCCAACAAATGATAGTTGTAGGATTTCACTTCTTTTCTGTTTTTTTTTAACTCAAAATGGTAACTTCTACAATACATCAGTACATGATTCAGATAGAATCCAATCCAAAATATGCGGACAATGTGAACAACCCATGGAACAACCTTAGCAACAAGTAAACCTTTGGTAAAGCTCAGGTTCAATAAGCAAGCAATAACCACAGCCCCAAAACATACGCCTCTTTGACTCTTAGTGTATGTTGTTGCTGCAATACACAAATATTACAAAAGCTAACATCTTGTATTAAATCTTCAGAGACTTTTAATTTCAACATAGAAGTGGGGGTTTTCCAACATGGTTGGTGGTGAACTTTGAAATCCTCTGCTGTTTGAGATATTTTAACCACAGTGTGCTTTGGAACAGATTTCTAATTCAGCTATGTTTACATAATAATTTGTTTGGCCAATCATGTTTTAAGGGGGAAACATAATCACCGCCTGGATTATTTTCCCTGACAAGGTTTTTGTCATGGACTGTCTGTGTTTTTGGACTTTTTGTGTTTAGGGATTTCTGGACTTTTTGTTTTTTTGGGGTTTTTGGTTTTGTTTATTGCAGATGAGGGAGGTTGAAGTGTTGTATATTTGGGTTATGTTTCCTGTGTGTTCTGCTGGTTTATTGGATTGTTTATTGGTTTTTGGTTTTCCCTGGTTTTTCCCCTGAATATCAAGACTGCCCTTTCCACCGCATGTCCCTCCACACCTGTCCTACATCAATCCTCATTAGCTCTGACCTGCTCCCAGTGTCTTCCCAGCTAATCAGCTTCTTCCCTGTTCCCCTGTCCAGTAACCTGGCCCCCATTCCCTTATTAGTTCAGTTTGTGTTTTTGCCCTGGTTTTCTGATCAGTCTTTGTTGGATCCTTTGGTTTTGTTCGGCCCTCTTCTGTCAGCTCAGTATTCTTTAAATTTTTTCCTGGATTTGCCAGCTTTATTTGTATTGTCTAGTACAGTATGTGCTTCCTCTTTTGTTGTGCATTTGGGACCATCTCCTGCTACTTCATGATAGTTTTTTTCTAGTAGTGCTACATACATGTACTGCAAGCAAGTCGTAGGGCAGGCATGTTAATCAAATCTCGTGCTTCAAGTCACCATCTATTCATTCACAGCCAGGACCTTTCAAATAAACAGTGTCCATGTACTGGGGATCGTGAGTGCTGCACACGCAATTATTTCCAAAATGACCACCAGCACACTTACTAGGGGGGTTGGATTCAGTGATTGAGACCATAATTACTTAAAATAAAGTAACTATATAGTATTTCTAGAGAAATTGATGCCTTTTGAATGAGAGTCAGTTGGAGCCAGGGATTGTTTTGGAGCCAGCATCTTATGGACGTCAGTGGCATTGCACTTTAAGGTACTTCCACACTGGTTTCAGCCTCAAGGTGTGGTGGTTGTTGCTGGGTTCAATATCAACAATTTGCCACTTGCCAGATAAGTTAATTAACAAAGTTAAATATAAAATTATATATTTAAATCTAATATATTTAAAAGTTTAAATATCCAGGTGGCGTTTTCTTTGTTACAAAATTGATTTTCTGTTGTGAATTTACATAAAAGGAATTTCTGAGACACATGTTTGGTCAAAGCATGCTGCTGAATGTATATACTGTTTGTATAGTAAATATTTTCTGATCTTACTGGGATAAAACATATGATGACACTATACATGACTGTCAGTGGATGAAGAGAGAATTCATGGAAAAATGCTTTGTGAATCTTAATTGAGGCCTCCAGAAAAAGCAGAGGACATTAAGGACTTTTACCACTTCCTGCTCCTCCTCCTCCTGGAGAAGTTTACAAAGTAGGATTGACAAACAGTCTGACTTTAATTAAAGAAAATACCACATGTGTGTTTGTGTGTGTTGATTAAATGGTCCTCTTGCAGTGTAATTACAGTATAAACGAGCGTCCTCATAATCATCACCAGCCTCTTCATCTGAACAGCATGTTGGTCATGTTGGTCATACTAAAACAGGTGTCAGTGTGTGTGTGTGTGTGTGTGTGTGTGTGTGTGTGTGTGTGTGTGTGTGTGTGTGTGTGTGTGTGTGTGTGTGTGACTGTTGTGAACTGCCTGTGTTGTTTGGTCTTTATTGAGGCTTTTGGCAAATCATAAACAGAGTTACTTCAACTACAAATAAATGGGCTATCTTTACACACACACAAACACACACACACATCTGGCGTCTGGACTCGTTGCTACATTATTCACAAACCTTTTACTATGATTTATTCACAGTGTGACTGGAGCTCACACACTCAGCCCAGCTGTGTGTGTATGAGAGGGAGAGTGTGTGAGAGGGAGAGAGTGAGAGAGACAGAGAGAGAGTGAGTGAGAGAGAGTGAGTGAGTGAGAGAGGGAAAGTGGAAAACAAGGTGCGTGAGGCAAAAGCAGAAACAGCAATGCAGAGTGAAAGACAGAAAGACAAAGAAAGAACGAGAAACAGACTTTTGAATGAAAGAGATAGAAAGTGAAAGATGTACTTTGAGTTTGAAGGAATAGTTTGACATTTTGGGAGTTTGATGGGATTGACAGTATGAATTTTAACTTAGCTTAGCATAAAGACTGAAAACAGGGGAAAACTGTTTGCCTGGCTCTGTTCAAAGATAATAATATCCACCTACAAGCACCTCTAAAGCACATCAATTAAATAAAAACTAAGGTATAAAAATGACAATTAGTGGTTTTATGGAGGTTTACTTTTATGAATGTTTCTTGGCTGGGAGTAGTGACTTGTTAGAGTCTCTGTTAGTTGCCTGGCAAACTCAATCTCAGTTTTTGAGACTAGAGACTTTCAAATTGGCACAAAATCTTCATTTGTGTCTTCACACTGTTGCCAAGTTTGTCTTGACCTTTTCACTCTCTCATAAACATGTTTAAGCCCAGTGTAAGATGTTCTTGAGTCTGAGATCATTCTTGAAAACTCCACAATGTACGTGATGTAAACATGTTCAAACGTACACTGTATCATTCTATTCAGTCCTATGTAATATTGGTTTGGCAGTGATGCATACCCTTTATGATACTAAATCTTATTTGAACATTCTGTACTACTTTTTTGGTTTTCTCAGCTGAAAAGAACTGATGCCAACGGCTGCCTCAAAGAAGACAAATTAATCTGCAAACCTGGAAGAATTGTTGGCAGTAACAGTTTACACAGTTTGTAGTTAATGAGTTAAAATGAGCAAAAGTATGGTCCTTAAAGCTGCTTGATTTGTGATGAATTTAAGTTTTGCCTGTGTGTGTGTGTGTGTGTTTGTCGTGTGTCTGTGTGTGTGTGTGTGTGTGTGTGTCTGTGTGTGTGTGTGTGCGTTTACCCTGGAGATGTCCTGACCGTCGATGCGGATGCAGCCACTCTGAGGGTCGTAGAATCTGAACAACAGACGCAGGATGGAGCTTTTGCCTGATCCAGATGGACCAACCTGTGCTCACACACAAGTTAAGTTTAAATATGGGTGATTTCTTTAGTAGAAAAAGTAAAGTAAAGTACATTAAAACCAAAACTATCCACTTAAGTACAGTTAGTGAGTAAATCTGCCAAACTGATCCATTAAATAAGAATTTACATACAATAGGAACGCAGATGTAGAAACATACCAGAGCAATTGTCTGCCCCGCCGCCACCGTAAAGCTGACATCTCTGAGAACCTCAGTGCTACACACACACACACAGACACACACACACACACACACACACACACACACACACACACACACGCACACACACACACACACACATCAGACAACAGTAAGGATCAAGAGGATCTGAACTCTGGTGGTAATGTCTGAAAATTGATAGTTCACATCATATATGTTCACTATGAAGTGGTTATTTTGGCCTCATCCAATGCATTTGTAATGCTATAAATATAAAATAATTGCCAGGGAGCTAGCCAAGTATTTACATGGCTTTACAAATGTAACAAGGCTGGAAGATTCATCAATACGTCTTCATATATAATTTTTATGTGAGGCCTGTAGAATAAGTCTTCAACATTTCTGTAACATCTTTATTTCATTTGATTGTTTTTATGTGGCTTTGTTTGTGCTCTCGAATCGTATTGAATCAAACTACAGAGAAGTGGCTTTCAGCTGTGAATAGATTTGTTATTGGCTACACACCCTGACACGTAGCTGAAAGAGACTCTGTCAAATTCCACCTGACCTGCTGTGAGCTGCAAGTCCTGCGCATCCTCAATGTCCTGCACCTGGAACAAGGAGGAGGAGAAGGAAGTTTAAAGATTTGACTGATTCTACAAGCCCTGATATTATACTTTGAACTTTGAAATCATTCGTCCTGGTTGAGCTTGACATTTCATTCTCAACTTTGGATGCAGCAAAAGAGCTCAGGATGATGGAAAGTTTAGAATTGAGCTCTATGACAACTCACTATACATGAACATGTGATATAAGGGAGTAAAAAACTGAGGAACAAGCTAGAAAGTGGACGTTGAGGGTTGTGTTTTTTTGGTCAACTTGTATGTCATGCTCAACAGAAAAAAAAACATTATTTGTAAGAAGTATTAGCAATATTATATGAAGAAGAAAGCATGATGAGAGGAGGAAGAAGAGAACAAAGCCCTTTGTTGGGCCTCGACATCAGCACATGGGAAGCCTGATTGGAGTTTTATTTGCCTCCTCAAACAAAGGAAAGGGCACCAGAGGGCCCCTTCAGACCCTTCCCCCAGGACTTAGGTCAAATCACCCGACGTCACTTCCATTTCCGCTGACGTCACAGACGCTTCAAAAGGCAGAGGCACGCGGTTGCCGGTTTCTTTCTCTTTTCGTTTCCCTTTTGACGGTCTACGAGTGTAGGCGTGGCATGCCTGCTGTCCCTCTATAACGGCAGGGACTACAAAAGATAGCGACGCGTGTGTGTTACCTTTCCCCTTTTCTCTTTCGGAGCTTCCTCACCTCGCAGGACGAGACGAGAATTTCCGCGTTCACCTGAATTCAACTTGAACGACTCCGCGAGCACCACTGACGACCAGTCACGCCGCTCTCAATTGAACCTGCAGAAGGGAGGATAAGTTACAAGATCAAGTAACAAGATCTCTCCATGTCGTAGATCGTCGGATAACTTCTATGCCTCGCCATCCACCAATTGTCGACATGTCTGAGGTTTTCCGCGTCACCAGTGGGACCTAACGCCGTTAGCCTCAAGGAATCAAGACGAGCCGTCTGGAAGGACAGCGTCGGATTTTACTAACAGACCTTAAATCATCATGCCATAAATACATCGGTAAATCAACAAATTGTAAGAGGTTGTTCGTCTGGGCAGAGCTACTTGTGTGTGGTAATGCCAGTTAGCATTTTATCACTGCTGTATAAGCTTGTGTATTGGGACCGTTTGTTTGCTAGACTCTGAGGAGTCTGATTACGTTTGTTGTCAACTGCTATTTTGTGTTTATCCCGTCAGGGTCAGTGTTACAGCCACCACTAAGGGATAGTAAGTCCCTTGTGTCGTTCAACCATCAGTTGGCGCATGCACACATCTTCACTGTGCACATGCGTAGCTGTAGATAAAAGTGGCTGCTTTTATCTCTCCGCGTCACCTCGCCAAACCGGCGGTCTGCCTTTCTGTATTTATTCAGCTGCTTGTGGTTTAGCGCCACCTTGAGCAAGACGAAACTGCTTTGTTAGCCAGCATCAGATAGCACGTGTACACAGCCTCAACACTGTGCGCACATTTGTCTGTGTACAAAGCTTGCCATCACTCTCTCTCGCTCTCTCTCTCTCTCTCTCTGTCTCTCTCTCTCTCTCCCTCTCTCTCTCTCTCTCGCCGCTGAGCCAATGTGTTTGGGAGGGTTGACCACAAGTCAGCGCTGTTGCGTCATTTTGTCTAGTGGATACGGCCCCCATATCCGCCCCTCCTGTTCTTGTGTGACGATACCCCTTTGCGGAGTCTGCCATCTTAAAACCCCACGCTCCTGGACACACTCACCTGCACCCACACACACACACATACACCCATCGCTACACACACACACACACACACACACACACACACACACACACACACACACACACACACCTGCCTATTTTTTTTGTGATTATTGTGCATATGTTATTGTGATAAGTGGCTGATAGAATAGTCAGAGATCGGACTCTAATCCTTCATTTCCAAAGTCAGGCTAATTTGACTGTTTGGTTATTAGTCCCGGTTTCCGGGTGGTGTCCCAAATTAATAATAACAATTGATAATTATTTCATTTCCTTTTAATAATTAATAATTATTTATGATAATTATTAATCATTATTAATAACCAAACACTCTCAATCTTGCTCCCATCATTTCTACATTTTTCACCATTTCCTCTATTCTGAAACTGGAATCCAAACATCTTCAAAACAGAAAAGTTTGATTATAGCTTGACGATTTATCACCATCAGTTTTTTTCACCCTCTCTCCTCCCTGACCTTCCTCCTCCTCCACCTCCTCCTCCTCCTCCTCCTCCTCACTGACTCCCTTCGCCTGCAGCTTCCCAAGCCTAAGAAAGAGGCCGCTGTGTTTTTAAGGTGCTCTAATGCTTTTGTCTACATTCATGTGCCTGTTTACCATATCAAGGGCCTGTGAATGTAGGAGCCTTTAGTGAGGCAGCCGGAGGACGCCTTTTCCCACCAACGCGCGCGCACACACACACACACACAAAGACAGACGTACACACACAGACACAGACTCTGTATTTTAGTATGTGTATGCGCACAAAGACACACAAACACACAAAGTCACACACAAACACTTGTTGACCTCCTAATCCGCTGACCTCTGACTGTGTGAGTTTCTGTTTTCAAGCAGGACCAAAGCGGACTGACTCTGATAATTTTTTATTTATTTATACATATATAGTTATTATATTTTAATTTACATTTGTATATCTCTAAGCCCTCTTTATATATTTTACTTCTAAATATTAAAATATGTAATTAGTTTGGTATTATTTAGATATAAATATAAATATTCATGTCTAAATAATGCTTTGGCAAAAGTAGCTTAAAGTGTTATTCCTCATGCTCATAATAAAAGCTTTAATACTAATAACAGTAATGATTTACTTAATATTATAACACATTGACTGAAAAATAATAAATTAGCTGCATTGTCTTTAACTCTGCTTCAGTCTAATTTTCATTATTATCTCAAAGGAAATTTTGTTTGAAGTCAGGTAAATATTGAATACATTAAATATTGAGAATAAAGGAACAGATATCAGCTGTATCAACTACTCATCTCTCTGATTATTAATTCATGTCTTAATGAATGAATAATTGCTCCTGATTTAATAATCGATCTCAGTTTTATTCATTAGAGCACAAATGATTAAATCCAGAGCTGACTGGTTGTTCTTCCTCTCTGTAGAAGTTTGTAAAATCCTCTGTTGTTTATTTAGTTGAGATAAAAAAAAAAAAGTCAAAGGCTGAGAACTCTTCATACATTTTCAACCTGTTTTGAGTGTGATTAACAGTTTGTGAGGTGGCTTTTCAAATACAAGAGCTGGACTCTGCCTTCCTGCTGAAGTGTCCTTGACACTGAATCCAGGTCCTGACCTGATGTGAAGGAGGAGAGGCAATTTCGGCAAAATTGGGCTCAGTGCTTCCCTCACATCTGCTGTATTTGATGACAAGTAACTATTTTGCTCACTAAACCTGCCTGGATTGATTTATGATTAAATCAGCAACAGAGTTGCTTTTTTTTCAATTTTTCATCAACCAAATAATTGTAATCATAATGTGGTATTTAAGCATATGAACATCAAAGTAAAGCACATCAGCTGTTGAGTTTATGTTAGCACTGACTTGGTTCTGTTTCATGACTCACCTCTTTCTGCACTGTCAGCAGAGCCAGCATGTTCTCCATGTCAACAAATGAGCTCTGAATCAGCCTGTAAAGAAGCAAGAAGCACTTTTATTTGTATAATTAGAAGCAGAAACAGCAGCAGCTACAGTAGTACAAAAATACAATCACCAGCATTTAATATGCAGTGTTGTTACTATAAAGCACCCCTCAAACATACATCCTGTACTGCAGTGGTCTCCAACCTTGCTCCTGGAGAAGTAGTGTCCTCCCCACTCTAGAACACCTGATTCTAATAAATAACTCGTTATTGTTGATGATTTTTAATTATGCAGCCCATACGTCAGTGGAGAGAGTAGACAGAAGTCCAGGATGTCTTGTGTTGAAAAAGTTTATTTACTTGATCAAGGAGAAGTGAATGAATGATCAGAACACATTATGTTCTGATGCTTCCTTCAATTCTGACGTTTCTGTCCTCCAGGGATAGACTTTAAACCACACAGATAATGCCACAGGTTGAGCCATGCCCAAATATGGGCAGATCCAACACATTTACAGCATACAGAATTTAGTCTACTGGACTACAGATAAAAACATTGCTTTGACGCCACTCAGGGCCTTTGTCCTCCATCTCACAGGGTCCACAATATCCAACCTCTGACTACAGTTACTTCTACTCCATTCAGAGAAACAGATAAACACATATTTGACCTTGGCTGATATAGCAACACTATCAGGCTGCCTCCTGTTTTCCTCAAAAGGAGCAGACTTACTGCCTACTACTATCTCAAAGAGAGACAGTGTCTCCCAGTCAAGATTTGGGGTGTATTTCGCAGTGACCGCAAAGCCTAGTTTGACCCAGTACATGCCAATGATTGATGTAAATTATGGAAAATTCAAGTTCAACAGTTATCAAGTCTTTGACAAGCGTCAGCTGCTTGATTAGGAGTTAATACTTAGAATCAAGTGTGTTAGAGTGGGGAGATACCTAAAACATGCAGGGCAGTAGCTCTCCAGGAGCAGGGATGGTGACCACTGCTGTAGTGTATGTTTGTCTCACCTGTAGTAGGTACCAAACCAGTTCAGAGGAGTGTACAGTTGGATGATGTAGGTTCCAAACAGAACATAATCTCCAACCTGAGAGGGAAAGGAAAGACATAAAGCTCCTAAACATTAAACACTATAATCAATAAGCAAAGCAGCCAGTAAAGTTGGCGAATGAGTCAAGTTTCTTGTCCTTTTTTATGTGCATCATTAGCAGTGAGTTCATGTATATAAAAACAAAAAAAGCAAAGTCATATCCTGATCACTGGGAATGTTTACTGGTCATTAAGAGAGAGCCTGAGTCATGAGTTTATTTCTGATTCCCTGAAGTAATTCACAATACACCAAAGTAGTCTCAGTCTTAGTCTAACTAATCGACATGTCTCATGTCCAAGTCACTGTGGTCAAGTTCATGTCTCTAAAACCATATCTGAGTCATTGAGATCTACTTCTGCTCCATGTATCTGAGTCACTGAGGTCACAGCATCAAAGATGTCTCTTAGTCTCATTCACTCTTCACTGATACCTGGAATTGTCCCTTGGAGACCAGGTAGGCGCAGAGCAGAGATCCAGTGAGCAGTCCCGACCCTATGATGACATTCTGTGTTTGGTTCAGCAGTGCGAGGGACGCTGAGCTCTTCCATTCACACCGCTACACACACAGCACACAATTTATTGAGCTTCATTTAAAATAAAGAACATTGAAAACAACTAGAGCAAGATTTAAAAATTGATTATTTGAACTACAACAAAACATACTGCTGAGTTTTCATCTTTATATTTACATGTGAAATAAGCAGGTACTGAACTTTTAGTGTCAAGTGATGTCACTACAATAACTTGACAGCAATAAAAGCTTACTTGATATTTCATAATGGCTTCCTCAAAGCAGCGGACTTCATAGTCCTCAGCGTTGTAATATTTCACCTGCAAAAAAATAAAACAAACCCAGTGTGTGAAGACTGGAAAGCAAAGAGTTATCTGTCAATGAGCTTTGTGTGTATGTGTGTGATATGTGTGATGATGATATCTACCGTCTCAAAATTGAGCAGCGAGTCTACGGCTCTGGACTTTGCATTATTGTCCTGATTGTTCATCTCTCGCCTATATTTTGTCCTCCACTCTGTGATCAGGATGGTACACGCTGCAGATGTAAAATGGCAATTATTAAGATTGTTACAAAAACAAGAGGTTGGATCTTTGGGGTTTAAAGAGTATGAGTATAAAAACTATCAATCCATAAAACATTATCATTTATTAAGTGCTTTTATTTTTGGAAGTGTTTAAACTTGACCAAACTGAATTGAATCAAGATTTCACAGAACTTTGCTGAAATTAGAGTAGTTTTGATGACTAGAAGATGATGAACATACGCTCATACATGTGTTCAAACAGCACCACACACACTGACTCACTGAGGTAAAGCACCATGCAGGCGAGAACGATGAGTCCAAACCAGACACTGAAGTAGGAGACAAAGTAAATGATGGCGATGATGATGTCACAGATGGTAGGGAGGATGCTGAACAGGATGTAGCTAAAGACACACAACAAACCCAGGTTAGAACTCACGCACTACATGTATTTTGAGTTTCATGCCTGTCGTGTTTTGGTAAATGAACCCGGGTTAAGTGAGTTGAGGATAAATGTCTCCACCTTTCGACCTCCTCCCATCCTACCTAAGCAGGTTGTTGATAGATGAGGTGCCTCGGTCAACACTCCTCAGCACGTCCCCAGTGTGTCTCTCCAGGTGCCAGCGCAGAGACAAGCCATGGAGGTGGGAAAACAAACGCACCTCAAGTGTGGAGGGAGAAGGGCAGAGGCTTTACACAGCAACAACTCATTACACACTTGAAGCATGTCCACTATGAGCCTGATGAATTTGACATCTGTATTAACAAGCCTTAAAGTAATAGTCAAGACTTTGTGAAACACCTGGCTCCAATAGTCAGTAAGCTTAGCTTAGATAAGCACAAAAACAAGGGGAAAGAGCTAGCTTCGCTGTGTCTGAAGGTATCAAAATCAGCCTACCAGAACATCTTATCCTCACTAATGAACATGTATCTTATTTGTTTAATCTGTACAATAAAACAACAACCTATGTTTAGAAATAACCAATTGTGGTTTTAAAGAGGGTTATGTGCCAGACTATTTCCTGACCAGAAGCATTGACCTGAAGTTTTAGTGTTACCAGGCAACCAGCGGATGACAATCATTGCACCTTCTTGACCTTATGTACTAAATTTCTTTGAGAAATTTACAAAGTAGCATAAAGTCAAGGTTGTGGTGGCAAACTAGCAAAGCCCTGTAAACAGAACAACGGAGGGGGGGGGGGGGGGGGGGGGGCTTGTAAACAAAGTAATTATGAGGCAACAACAGTGAGTTCAGTTTTGGCATTTAAAATCAAATTTCAAAACATTTGTATTGAAAAGGTTGTACTTAGCACATCCCATGTGCCTATATGGAGAACCTAGGACAAGGAGAGCAGCAGCAAACCTCCCTGCCCTTCCATGTGCTTACGTGAAAAGTATAAGGTAGGAAGTGCAAAGACCCCAGGTATAGAACAAAGCAGGCAACAATGGCAACAGAAATGACATTGTCAGACACAGCATGTAAGGAGGAGCTGGAGGGTGAGGGAAGTTGAAGCAGGAAGGTAAATGACTGAAGAAGCTTTACATAAGGTGTCCTGTATGAGAATTGGCAATTGAATACATAGAAGGGAATCAGCTGGGCCATCAGCTGATGTGGGCTGGATTTGTGTGCTGAGCTTGACTTCATGTCCTGCCCAAACTAACTCTATGTTCAGTGTCTTCAAATGTTATTAAGATAGCAGTGATTTCCAAATGACCACACTTATTAGTCTAGTAATTGAGACATCATAAATCGTCGAACATTTTCTTTTAACTTTTTTGAATGGTATTCAATTGGAGCCAGGGGTTTTCTCAAGCCAGCATCTAGTGGCCATTGGTGGTATTGCACTTTAAATTAGGAGTTTTTTGTAACTGTGAATCATACAAAGATTTTCCAATAGAGCCGCAGATTTACAAAAAAGACCTGGAAATATGCATATTTTGGAGTTCAAGCAAGCTAACACAGTAGAAAATTCAGAAACAGGAATAAAGATGAAGAAACAGAGAAGAAGAAGAGTCCGAATGGTACCTGAACGCCTCTGCTGGTGAACTGCTGAACTCTGATCCACAGAAACTGACGAAGATTGCTGATGAAACCAGAAGTACCTACAAGGACCAAAAATGGAAGAGGTGGGTGAGCGTTGGTGAGTGAGAGAGAAAAACAGAGGAGATGAAGGAGGATACATTTTACCGTTTACATACAT
Source organism: Scomber japonicus (assembly GCF_027409825.1). Taxonomy (NCBI): domain Eukaryota; kingdom Metazoa; phylum Chordata; class Actinopteri; order Scombriformes; family Scombridae; genus Scomber; species Scomber japonicus. Next base: position 25,597,859 of record NC_070588.1, read on the forward strand.
TCCTGTACAGTAAACACTACACATACCTGCCCCTCCACCTTGTAGGAACTTCAGCAGTGTGTAGATGCAGACAGTGATGACCAGTGAAGTCCAGCTGCCTCCTGCAGACAGCTCATTGACTACACACACACACACACACACACACACAAAAATGCACATATAGGTGTTACAAAGTCCAACACAAAGGTTAAATCCTTCACATTTTCTTATTACTGAGGCCTAGATAAACATCCTCCCAATGGAAACCAACTAAACACACACACATACACAAACAGTCATGAACACATTCACACAATCCCCTCTCTGCCACACAGACGCATTCTCATTCACATTCATTACCATTTTTTTTAGAAGGGCTGGGAATCAGGATGAAATGAATAAGCAGACAGAGATGAGGCAAGGAGGAGGAGGAAGAGGAGATGAAGAAAAACAAAGATCCAGACAGATAAAGAGGCACAGTGAAAAAAGAAAGGAGAAAGATAAAAAAGATGGATAGAAAGAAATGAAGAAATGTGTGTATTTCACATTCTTAAACTGTCTGGTGTGTGTTTTCTGCGGGGGGCATTTTCAACTCTGGCATCAGGTCCCAGAGTCGGAGGGGGTCGGACTTAGAGACAAAACGGCCGTTGTACCGGTGTGTTAACTCCACGAAAAAGGCCACTAATGCCGGCTAAGCATGACTGGCAGGAGGGGTGACCTCCCAGAAAACCCTCTACACATACACACACACACACACACACACACACACACCAATAACACCCCCCCCCCTCCTCTGAAACTCCCCTCCACCCCTTCTTCATCACACAAAGCAGCGCTCTGCCTCATTCTCGCTGCGCTGGCTTATACTTTCATGTTGCTCCAAAAGCCAAATGGCCAGTTTTCCAAAAGGAGAAGTAACTGAAGACAAACTGGATGCTGACTTCCTCTGAAGTGGAGGCTTCTGGGTTGTTGCCTTGTGGTGGATGCAGCCCTGCGTACAAAACAGCATACAAAAGACCCTGGCAAATGATGACACCCCCTTGCTGTGTGCCAAATTGCATCCTTCATATGTAAAAGTGAAGCTTGATTTCACATTCAAACCCATACATTTTCATTCAGTAGCTGAACTGGTTTAAAAGAGACAACCAAGTCAGCCCACACATGGTGATGTACTGGATCCTGAATTCCTGGATCCCTTCAGTACAGTATCTGCATGAAATGATTGGTCAACACTTATTTTCAACACCTATATTCAATTAATTTTGTGTTGGGCATCTTCAAACCAGCCAATTTTGATTAGAATCCTGTGCTATTTATCGTGGACAGGCACATTTTGGTCCACCTTCAGTGAGAGCTGGACTGCCTTTTGTGCTAAAGCTCCTAGCAACAACATATGTATTTTCAGAAAATAAGCCACCAACAAAAATACATCAGATTTTGATGTCAGTTGCTCGCAGGTGAACTTTCAGTTGCCATTAGCTATCTATGCCCTTAATGGGACAGTATCTGCAGGTACTCCAAGCTGTTGTATCTCTTCTGTGACTGTTGTAATTTGAGACATTAAATTGAATTATCTGTGAGCAGTTTAATGTTAACCAAGCTAACCATTATCCTACATTAGCTAAGGCTAATGTGTTGCTAATACAATATTCTAGTGTAACTGTTACTTTACTGTTGGGCTTAAGGTAATTCCAGTGAGTGGTTACCAGAGCTAACAACATTTGATGCTGAATTGTATGCTTCAGGTTGACACTTCCTTTACTAAATGTAATAGAACAAGCTTGGCTAACTAATACCATAAACTGATTTTGGTCAGATAATCTGAATTTGTATACTGATTTTTGACAATCAACAACTCAGACACCAGCACGACTTTTCTTGCTACCACCACCAATCTTGTCATATTATTTACATCCAAACAATGGAGGTAGCAACGTCAACTACTCACTGTCTAAAAATACCTTCAAAGCTAAACATATTTTTTAGAAACCAACAGAGATCAGATTTTCATGTCAGAAAAAACTCGAGGAATCACAGTATTCAGCGGTTTCTCTACATCATTATGTGGCTAGCAGTATAGCAGTTGCAGTCTGTCGGTATCGCATTTCTTACAGCTATATGTTTACACTTTTCTATTCAATTTATTCTTGTGAATGCTATGTTTATTAGATGAGTTACTATGTTGTACTTGGGACTTAAGGTGTTCACTGGTGATACATTGTGTCTTCCTTGCATTAGGGACAATAGGCTTCATTTTGGCTTTCATAGTAGGAATAGTACAGGGCTTACTTTAATAACATTAACGAGGCTGAGTAATATTGGATTCTCCTAGTAAGCCATGACAGTGTGAGAGTGTAATAATATGCACAATACAGACCCTGAAACTGAAGCAGCTATATGAAATAGAGCCATCATTAACTTTATTATGGACATCTGTGCTTTTCCTATGTTGATGTCAAAATGTCTTTAGTTAGAGAAACATGTAAGTAACATTACAATTAGTGGAAACATTTATAAATGCTGGTTACTGTACTAATTATACTAACACTTGTTTATGGCTTGTTTTCTCATTTGTTGTATTTCATCTGACACGATTTTCAGAGTTTCATTATTACCTCTGTGTCTTCTTACTGGAACATATATATTTAGCTTGCTGTGTACCTGGGTACCTATACCACTGTGAGGGTATGAGTAGAAATCCACCAAAGCAACACACAATCAACTTTTACACCTAGGCCAAGCAGCTGCAGGACAGGACCCATATTCTTAACAACCCTGAGTACTATGAACACACTAAGAAGACACCATGCACAAGGAAGAAAGTCTGAATAATCAATCAGATCTAAAACAAAATGTGTGCACACTGCCATCTAGTGTTTGAACATCAAATTTCAGTTAATGTGTCTGACAAGTAAACTGAGTTGTGTCGGTTGTTTCCAGACGGCTTAAAAATAATATTCAAATACAAAATGTATGACTGCAGTATAATTTACACAATTTAACATATTCATGTCAACTAAGAAAGCACCTTAGTGGTTTTCAGTGCTTACCGATGTTTTTGGAGTAAACCGGAACCAATACATTGACCAGTCGCTCTGCTGCCAGTAAGCCCACACACACCAGCACCAGTCCCTGCAGAGCCGAGGAGCCTTTGGGCCAGATATATGGTAACAGCAGTCCCACTTTCTCCCCAAAACCTTTCCACACAGTTGGAAAGGGAGAGGAAGACTGCTGGATCTGAGGATTAACAGAGCGCAGGGATGATCCTTGTCCCCAACAAAATCTTGCATCCCATTGATCAGTTTTTAACAAACTTCAGTAAGGGATGTGGTATATTATTTTAGGTGTATTTTACATCATCTTTATGTTGTTGTTTGTGTGAATTTGCATTGAAATTCATTTTTACAGAACTGAAGCAAATTTTTGTCTTGCTCTATTCACACAAATTTGACTATGGTAGCTGTTAGCTCATGCTAGCTATGAAGAATTAGTTAGTTCTGGGCCATCCAAGCATTAACAGGCTCAATACTGCCCTCTGTTGCCAACAAACACTAATTAGTATAATCAACTCATAGTTGATGAGATCTACAGTAGGCAGTAATGAGTCAAAAAAAAGTGAATGTGTTTTTTGTCACTGCATTCAATAAATTAAACAATGGTGACTAGCTAATTGAATTTTTGCATTTCTGATAAAGAGCAGCAAGCAGTTTTACAACAGGAAGTCTGGGTCTGTCCAAATTGGAGCTAACGCTCGGTACCTCAACTCAGTCTCACAGCAGTTCATAAAAGTAATGTAAGTAAAAATTTTCCATAAAAGTGATTTTCAAACATACTATATCAATTAGAAGCATGTTTCGTGCCTGCACAATGGATTTTTTTCAGTCAGATACGTTTTTTCAAATTTTGTTTTTAATTTTTAATTTATTTCATAATTGCTCATCATTTTATCACAAGACTTTATCCCCAAATCCTGATTAAATGTGGTGCAAGCATCAAATGTATTTCCAATTGAAATACAGTAGTTTGAACATCGTGTCACAAAAAAGAAGAATATATATCTACAGATTAAATAATGGGACTTTTTCCACAAACCATCACAAGACTGTGTTGGGAAAGTACATGGACAGAACTAGCTTAATCTGCTCGCTCTGAATTGACATTATATTGTCCAGTTTCTTTTAGCAATTACAGCAAAAATTACTCAAAAATGTTGTTGACATTTCACTAGATATGCAACAATTAGTCGATTAATTGATTGAACTGTTTTGAGACGTCACAGAAAAAATGCCTCTTGCTTCTTATATCTGAGTAAACTGAATATCTTTAGATTTTGGACTGTTGGACCAGACAAACCAAGACATTTTAGGTTGTATGTCTGCCTCTGGGAGAGAGAAATCAACATTTAAAAAAAAAAAAATTATTTGATTGAATTGAATTTAAACAAACCTTAGTTGTAGCCCTAATCTCAACATTTACAAACTGTGTGGACATGAACCTTCTGTCATATTTCATCCCAGTGAAAGAAAACGACAATTATTATTTTACTGAGTTCAAACTTAAAAAGTTAAGCTTGGAAAAAAGCATCTAAGCAGCTGTTGTGTGTCTGAAATGTAATCAACTACTTACCTCAACATTTACACACCCGGCTTTCCCCTCTCCTCGTCTTCTCTTTACATTATCGTCTGCCATCTGATTCTCCTCCACTTTATTGAGCTGTAAAACTCATTTCTTCAGCAGCAGCAGGGCAACTGAAAGCCTCACATATACACAAACTGGGAACTTTGAGGCTGGTTGCAGGATTACAGTCCAATATTTCATCTACTGAAGCTGTGTTAGTGGCTGAGAGTATATTTAACCTGCTGTGATGGTTTGTTTTAAAGCACTGAGGGTGAGTTCAGTCACACACACATTTCTGGTTGGCTCAGCTTTGAGTTTAAAGTAGCTGTGGTCAGCATTTGGCTTTGACCTGCTGAGAGCGAGTGTGTGTGTCTGTGTGTGGGTGGGTGTGTGTGTGCGTATGTGGGTGTGTGTGAGGTTGTGTGTGTGAAAGAGATTTTACACGTGTAAACCTTGTTTGTATGTGGGCTCTGTTGTGTGTGTCTTTGACAGGATTATTATGATAATACTGAGATGAATGCAAGGTTTTTGAATTGTTGTAAACTGATATATAACTAAAGGATTGAAAAACAGAATTAAAATTTGAATACGCAATGTAGATTCTGCATTTCTAGTAGGCTACAAAATTAAGCGTATTGACAACATTTAATGGTGATTTATACTGTTTAAATTAAATCAAATAATTTTAAGAAAAGAGAAAAGAAAACAAGAATGAAACTGTTTCTGGTGGAGTGAAGTGGACATTATTTTTGCTCCTTTTCTTCAAATTAAGCCAACTCAAAAATCTGGCTTAAACCCCGGCTTTTGACTTGCAGGACAACCAGCATCTATACTTCACAGAATAAAAAACAGAAAATATATATTTATTTTAAATGAAGTCCCATTAAGGACTGTGCAACACATGATTATAACTTTCAGATTGTTGCTCTCATATTACTGTTATAACTGTTGACTCTAGCTTCTTAAAGCCATTTTTGAGCTGAGACCTAATTCCAGCCTTTAAAACCTTCAGGACACGTGAATGTATTTAAGTTTTCTATAATCTTAATGTATTCTGAAGGCTTACTAATAGCAAATAACAGCAATCATTTCAGTGTTTTTTCTCACGTTCTAAAGCTGTTTAATCAATTAGTAATTTATCTGTAAATATATGGAATCATAATCTTGCTTTGTTATCTTTTATCAGTGAGCCATGTGTCACATATGTGTCTAAAACATGTGAGTGGTAACATACTGTATAAGTGTTGTGCTAAAAATCCTTCACAATGATTTCAGAGAGTAGACGGAGAGAGGAGGAAATACAAACAAGCAGGTTCTTTATTAGTAAAGAGTAACAAACCAGCAGGTTTTTATGGAGTAAGAAGAGGCAGCCTATACACACGTGCTGCTTCACACAGCAACAGGAAGCCATCAGCATAATTTCTCTATGGAAGAAGCTCAGCATGAACACCATCAGGACACAGCACGGACGAGCATTCAACTGGGTGAAGCCACCACGGCGCTACGTGGCTCAGCAAGGCATGACAGATGCATTGTGGGATTGGGACAGAACTGACACGGGCACAGTTGGATGAAGCGTCGAAGAGCTGAGGTTCAATTTCTGTCATTTCAACACGGTCTCTTCAATCTATGTACCAATAACAAGACTTTACACTTTCAAATAACGTGCAGTTCATATGCCAAAGTCCAATCTTGCATGCAGTTGACACGCTAATCAGTGTGTCAAGTCATTGAATTTTAAGCTTTTTGTGTGTCATTTCATTGGTTAAGTTTAGGCACAAACACCACTTGGTTAGGAGTTAGGGAAGGATCCTAGTATGGGTTATAACAGTAAAATGTGGTCAAAATTTCCCATCTTGAGTGATGGTAAAAATGCCTGATTTAATGTCTCGATGTGACACAAGCAATGTCTGGTTAATGGTCTCCAATAGTGCTCTCCTACTGCTTGTGCAGCTTTTTGCCAACCACCATCCACCCAACCGACTCTTCTAATAAGCCAACATCACCTTATAAATTAAAACAAAGTCTCATTATATTGATGTCATTTCAGGTGTTGTTGAGATGATAAGGAAATTGTCATGTTATTCATATACCAGTTGGTGAGTTCATACAGGCAATTTCAATGCTGCACTTCTTATTGTCATTGATAACTCTGTGACTGATAATGTGCGGCAACATGAACCATGTGGCTTTGTAAGATGTATGGATTTATGAATGACAACCTGTTGGGCTGGTTGTGGTGATTGGATTTCAGTTGTCGGTGTATCCTGGGTTTTTTTTACCTCGAGTATGTGGATATCATCTACATGCTCATTAAGAAGCAGTGAGTGGGGTGTTATTTCAGCTTGACATCCTTAAAAAATGTCTAGAAGATGACTGAAAGGCATTTTAATGATCATTTTCTAGTTTAGATTGGGTTGCAAGATGTTTAACATTTGAATATCCTCTTAGCCTTACACCTCAAGACACAGAGTGAGTAAAAGTCTTACTGACACATCCCTGAAGTTAATCGCAAGACTCTCTACAGGAGATTTAGACCGTGTCCAAACTATTCCATAAGGGTTCATGTGGCTGCAGATTTTCATTCCAACCAAGCAGGAGCACACGAGGCTTGACTCATTTAATCAACTGATCTTAGTCGTCAGACAGTTGATTGGTTACATGGTTTGTGCTCTTGATTGGTTAGAACAGACACCTGCAGGCATACAGCCCTTTATGGAATAGTTTGGACATGCCTGATTTAGACTAAATATTAACTTTAGGTGTAAGTTACAGTTGGACCCAACAATGAGGACATAATCTAAGTCTTGTATAATAATTTGGCACACTTTCAGTACCTGATTGATTTGAGCAATCCTTGTCACAAATGAAATTTCGTGCAGTTTAGACAACCAAGAGAGCTGAAACCAAGCATCTGTTTCAGTGTAGGTCACACCAGGTTGAGGAACAACTGGAGCAAAGCAGCAGGTGAAGCTGTACTGACTTCAGACAGAACTGGTACTTTAGGTACACTGTTACGGCATTATCAACATTTAATGTTTCCATTGTCAGTTTACGGGTTGTGAAGGACACAGAGGGAAACATCTAGGCAACAATCATCAAATAAGAGAAGCATATTTAAAAAAAACAAATCTCAATCCAGAAGTTGAATTCTAGTGTAACAGGAAACTATTAACAGTTTTAATGACACAGAAAGACAGACCTCAATGAACACATGAAATATTCTAGTGAATTGCAGAAGATTGTGTTTTTAAGGCTGGGTTATACCTTACACCTCATGAAGACCCTGAGTGCTCGGCTGATGTACTATAATGAACAGCACAGACTTGACTTTTTCAGTTAAATTGGAAAGTAAGATTAAATAAAGGACTCAGGCTCCTGAGGAGATAAAGTATTCATGCTATGTGGGGACCAAAGCTGTGAAATCTTACTTGAACTGTTAGTGACAGTTGATGTACCTACATTCCTCTTGATTGTTGTATCATCATAATCACTAAAAAAAAAAAAACATGTTGCAAGCGTTTATTTTTAGTTTGGTGGTTGTGGTTTTCTGTGGCAGCCATGTAGGCTCCACAGTTCTGCAAAATCATGGTTGCCATAGTAACTGGCTGATTTTATATCATTAGGCTGCTCGTTCAAAAGATGCAGCTTGGAATTTTCCAGCTGATAAATGCATTTCAGTGCCAAATATGGAAGTGTTCAATATTAGGGGGGATGAAATATAAAAATAAATAATATATTAAATACATTAATTAAGCATGATCTAATAATTAATCATATGTAGAAGTACAGATAAAATATGTAATATAACCATTAAAATGTGAAAGTCAGAAGTCTACTGTGGAGCAACTCCAAGAGCTGACCAATCAGAAGAGATTGGGCTGATCAGGCGGGAGCCTTAACGAGACAGGAGATAATACGGCCTGTTTCAGACAGAGGCTCAACTGAGGGGCTGCATGAACTGCCAGTACAAGACAAATAAAGACTTCTGTAAATCATGCAAATATTCTAGTAGAGCCTAAAAATATGGAACTGGAAATGTGCATGTTATGTCTCCTCTAATATTGAACACTTTGGACTAAGAAGAAACAACTACTGACAATATATTATGCTGCAATAAATACTCATTTACATCATTGAATCATTTCTAGATCATATTTTAACTACGGTAATAGTCTGATTGTTTCATCACCAATCTTGCTAACAACTTTTAGCATCAGCAGCTCATATGATGAAACATAATATCAGTAGGTGTAAGTGCTATTCATATTTATTTGAACAGTTTAAGCACAAAGCTGTTCTTTGTATGATCGGGATTAAAACCATGTTAAAAGCAAAGCTGCACAATGTAATTACATAGTAGGCTGCTCTCTTCATTAAAGAACTGTATTTAGGAAGTTTCTTTACCAAACCTACAACGATATGTCTTGACCAAATTTCTCTGTGGTTAGCACTGATCCAGAGTCCCTGATGAGAAGAGGAAAATAGCACCCAGAGGTACCTGATGTCATTTCAATTGCACCAATAAATCTATTACACTTATAGTTTTGTGTGGATATTGTACTTACCAGCAACGGTTAGCGTTTATTTAAATCAAGGGTTTGAGCACAGGGGATGTTGTATTGCTGTACAGACTGTAAAGCCACCTGAGGCAAATTTGTTATTTGTGAAACTGGGCTCTACAAATAAAATTGACTTGACATGATGTCATGTTGACAGAACAGCAGGGGTGACTTCATTTGCTCCATTCTGCATCCCAGGTTGTAAATGCTTACCATAAACACTAAATGCTTACTGGGGAGAATAAAAGGGATGCAAAATGGCCAGAAGGAAGCGTTGTGAAAGCGAAAGCATTTGGTGAAAGCAGAGGACAGCACTTGTGACGGCAGAACACATTCGACAAGAAATTACATTCATCAGTAGAAACACTAAGCCGGACAGGAAACTGACTCCTCTGTCTGCCATCCATTGCGGCCTCTAAACCCTAGAGACCAACCAAACAGCCACATGAGCTATTTTACACGCCAAATGAATGCAAGCCAAACACCACGGCTGGTTACTCGCCACAGAGGCTGGTAGACAAATGCACTAATGGAAACGTTTCAGCGTGGAGTTCATTTCTCACCTTAACACCGAATGTCACAGGTTTTTGTTCTAGAAACAGACAGATTTCTAACCTGATTTCTAAACCGTCCCTGGTGATTTTACATGCAGGTTTTCCCTGATTATTCTACTTCTTTTTGTAAACTAGCTAAGCAATTTTTTTTTTTGGACAAAGTAGTTGTAAACATTGATACGAACAAACGATAAGTTGTGTCCTTCGGAAAGGATTTCAGTCTCCATGGTGCTTCTTGTGTTAGTCCAGCAGTCATTTGTTTGCTCCAGAAGGTTACTATGTGTCTTTTTCATTATCCAAGTAGTGATGTCAATGGCTATGACTGTCCAGCTGAGTGTTCGTGACAGTTCGTTCCAACACAGTTCAGTCCAGATCAGTCCAGAGAGTAAACTCTGTGTTGCTCACTTCTGTCCATCTTCATCAGCTAGCAGTTCAATTTAGGTCATTTTAGGCCATTTGATGTCAACACCATGTAGCTCAGTCTGGCTCGTCATTCATTCTCAAGCTAAGTCCTAAAATAAATTAACATTCAATAAATTAAAAACATGTTTCAGTGCTGCTGCATCTGGTCCACTCCATCACTCCATGTGTTCTTCATCAATGGGTTAAAATTAGATTTGGAAACGTTCCATGTTGGTGGAGGTGGTGTTCGACTTATTGACATTATCTGTAATAACCCATTTACCCTCTGTGGTGATATAAGTGGTCTGTTACACGCCATAAAAGATATTTTTTAGGAGAAATTATGGTATTTCAGTTTGGACTTACTTCCACTCCTCAACAAATTACTGTATGACTAACATCATAATAAGTCAAATATCCTCGTTATCAAGTGAAATGCCAATTTTTCACACCATAGTTTAATAGAACATTATTGATATCTCTTTTTAAATGGACCATCACACTGTTCCCCTACATTACTATTCCTACTTAAAGGCCTTCTGTGTCACTGAAGCTACAGTACAATGAGTGGCAGGCAGTCTAGTAGCACACAGTGACAGTCCCAGGGTTTAAGACAGAGCTCATTAAGTACCCCAGGAGGAGAACATGAACTAAACTAACCTTAAAAAGGTCTACATTCTCTAACTAGATATACCTCTGATCATAGTCCACTTGAGCTCCTTACACAAAATCAGATGACTAATCACATTATTAGCACTTTTTTTCTTTTTTTCTTCTTTTTTTACAGTGTATTATCATTTTTGTGAGTGATGTCACTCACTGGTCAGGCAAAATGTCCCTGTTTGTGGATGACTGACTTTCTCACTAACTCACATACTGTTTTAGTATAATGAGTTATGTTAGCCAAACTCACTGGCTGAGCATAGGCAGAAATCTGTCGGAGGACTTATTCTGCTGGCCAGTTGGCTACTGATGCCACCTACAGGCCAATCCAAGAACTGCTTGAGTGTCCTCACGTGAACATGAAACAGCCTTCAGCATAAGGGGCTAGCTAAGATTAAATCAACTCTGGGATAAACTTAAAAGGCAGTCACCTCCAATATATCATCTGTCACTGTAAAAATAAACGTTACAAATATACACAGATGTGATGCAATCAGGCCTGCTCACAGTGTGTTTTCTACATGGTCGTTTTTTTTTTTACTAGGAGCTCATTTCTTTGGGTTCTCCATTAGGCAGTTTCTGGGAACACGGACCAGATGAAATGTTAGTCAACAATTAAATATTGTACAGCTGTGAATTTCTGATATTTCTGCTTATGGGTTTGGTCTACAGGTGACAAAAAGGCCAAGTGGGTCAATCTCGCACCACAGCCAGGATTCAGGCGCTGAATCCTTTGTCCCACTCACACATTAATAAATAAGATAATGAAAAGCTTAAAATATACAGTGTTATAGTGGGTGCCCGTGTGGTCACAGTTGGATTGTTGTTGAGAGCTCAAAGACTCAGTGTTTGTGTCCGTCACAGTGTATTACCCATACTGCTGCTCACCAGCCCTTTGATATTAGTGATAGGCCGAACGTCATGCAGCTGTCTTCTTCTGTCGATGAATGTGGCCAACCGAGTTGTGTCCAGAGGCGTCTTGGAGTACTCCCCGCCATGAGCGCCCCCGCGACCCACCCACGGGTGCTGCAGACAGGAAGTAGCGCTTGGCCTCTTCCTGGGATCCTGCTGGAGAACCGAAGACACGAAATCCCTCGCTGCCTGGCTCACATCGCTGAAATATTCATCCGGGAAGCAGAAGTCCAGACGGCAGATGTTGACGCAGGTTTCTTCCGGTGATTCATCCAGGAACGGGGAAACGCCACTTAGCATGACGTAAGCCAGCACACCGACACTCCACATGTCTGTTGCGACAGAAACCGGTGTACCACGGATAAGCTCGGGAGCAGCAAACTCTGGGTTTCCGAGCAACAGGTGGACGTAGCGGCGGTGTGCAGACAGCTGAACGGCATCACCAAAGTCAATGAGTTTAATGCATGGGGTTGGAGAGTGGAGGTCGACCATGATGTTCTCAGGCTGGAAGAGAGAGAGAGAGTGAGAGACATTCAGGGGCCAATAATAAAGGTTATTTGTTACACATACAGTAGTACAGTGAAATTCAGTCTCTGCCTTTAACCCATCCTAAGTACTAGGAGCTGTGGGTAGCCATTGTACAGCACCCAGGGACCAACTCCAGATCTATGTCCTTGTCTTTGTCATGGGCACTGACAGGAAAAATTAACCTATCATGCATGTTTTTTTGATGATGGGAGGAAACCGGAGCACCTGGAAGAATCCCATGCAAGCACAGGTAGAACATGCAATCTCCACACAGAAAGGCCCTACCCCAGTCGGGTATCAAACCCAAGCAACAGTGCTAACCACCGAGCCACCATGTGGCCCAATAATTCTCTGTTACTAATGTAAGATAATGAGAATAAAATTTCAAAGGACAAACTCATATGAGCAATAAATGATATCTGTTCTCACCTTTAGGTCCAGATGTGCCACTCTGCAGGTATGCAGGTGCTGCAGAGCCTCTAATGTTTCTCTAATGAAGAACGCAACTTTCTCCTCCATCAGCTCATCGTGGGCGACCAAGTAGTCGAGCAGACGACCGTCCTCCAGGCTGACAAATGAAAATGAAAATTATATATACAGTCACCTTCCTAGCCAGCCATCTACGCTATAATTTCTCCTCAGCTGTCTGTGAATCGTTGTCATTTAGCCTTCTGTCTGGCTTATTATCAGTTATGAATCTGCTGGGATGAAAGTTACACTCACATATTAAAACACCAGGGTGAAAATAATATTTTGGCATGCAAACTGCCAAATGCCAGAAAATAGCGTTGCCAATGCTGGCGAATCTTGACAGGCAAGAGCAGTGACTTCATGTCATTTTTAAAGTAAGGTAAATTCCTTTAACTGAGTCAGACTTACAGCTCCAGGATCAGCATCAGAGACGTGGGAGATTCATAAGTGTCCAACAGCGCCACCAGCTGGTGATTCTGCACATGTTGGAGAATATCTGCCTCATGAGCCACCTGTTCCTTCTTCTGCATCTTCTTACTCACAAACTTCACTGCAAACTGAACAGAAAAAAGTCACGTTAAAATCACAATTAAAGATGGGGCTGTACATCCAGTGTCTAATGAAATGCAAAATTAACTTCAAAACTAAAAATAAACATATGCTACCATAACGCCATAATGCCAATTCCAAGTTGCAAATGTTACATGGGTACACCCCATATTTCAGCAAAGATATATTAACTTTAATTAACTTAACTGTAACCTTAACTGTAAACTTATTAGATAAAAACTAAAATTAACAGCAAGTCAACATACAGAATATAAAAACCTTAACATAAAACACTTAAAACATTTTGTTGTTTTTTTAAAAAGTCAAATAAAAAAAACAAACAACACTTTTAATCATAACTTAAAATATTAACTGCAATCTACTATAGTAGTAGTCAGTAACATCTTACCTCTTTCTTTGTGGACTTGTTGAGACATTTTCTAACCACTGAAAATCGTCCCCTGGTGAGAAGAGGGAGCAACAGAGAGGCTAAATTAAAAATCAGAAACACACCTCTCAAAATATGTGCTAAAAATGGAGTTTGGGTTGTGAAAAGTCAGTGATGTGGGAGGCGACGTTTTACCTTCCAATCTCACAGATCTCTGAGAAGGTTGATTCAAAGTTTTCTTTCCACTGGATTCCCGTTCCATCATATCCAGAGTCTGGACAGAGAAAGAAGAGGAAATTGAAGACCAGAACAGTAAAGTTGCAGATGGATAACAACGAGTTTAAACTTGCGACAGGCTTTAATACAGTTGAGGCAGAGTTGTGTGACACCTTTCACATAACTCATTGTCAACTGATACATTGTTATTATAAGAAAGAGGACAGTTGTGTGTGTGTGTGCGGGCTTACTGCTGCTGGGCAGTGTAACCATATTGGAGGGTTCGGATGGCGGGCCGACCCCCCAGCGGTTGGAGGCTCGCACTCTGAACTGATAGTGACCACCGGGAATCAGAGTGTCAATCTGAACACACTCCTCCCTGCTGCTGGCCACCTGCTGCCATAGCAACGAGTCTACAGATGAGATGTAGAGGGAGATTTTAAAAAAGAGAAAAGGTTTAATCTGAGTCCGAGCATCTGCAGCATCAGCAAATTGTTTATTAAATTAATCCAATTGGTGCCCACCACCACCACCACACACCTTCCTGCCTGTATTCCACAGTGTAGCTGCTGACAGCACAGTGAGCAGAAGAAGCTGGAGGTGGCCAGTGGATCATCACCGCTGTGCTGCTCACTTCTTGGGCCACCGGTCTCCCAGGGGCTGCTGGGATGCCTGCGATGGTCACAAAAACATGAACGTAGGCCGAAAACGACTCCATTTAAGTAAACTGAAGCAGGACCAAAGCAACTGTTACAGAAAGAGCATCACGGCAAATATTGAAACCCTTTTTCATAATTACTAATTTTACAAACAAAAATCCCAATGCATCATTTAACCTCAATAGTTTAGTGTTTACCTTGCACTTTAATGGAGGCGGAGGAAGAGGCAGAGCCATGGTCGTTAACGGCAACACAGGTATAGATACCAGTATCCTGGGGCATCAGATTACAGATCTTCAGCAAGATGTCGCCTGTATCCCTGGAGACGGGGAGGAGGAGGAAGAGCACAAAGGGACAGAAAGTAGGAGGTGCAGAAGAAGAAAAGAAATCAAAATCTAATCCGGTGTATGTTTATGAAACACTGGACTACAGAATAGTACTCTGGTCTAACCTGATGTCTATGGTGAAGCGGCTGTTGCTGGTCACTGGATTCTGGTCGGGACCCTTCAGAGTGACAGAGGGTTTAGGTCGTCCACAGACTTTACAGCAGAGAACCACCGTCTCCCCGAATGCACACACCACGTCTGACAGAGGGACGAGGAACTCTGGAGCCACTGCAAACAGGAAATGCATCATAAATTACTGTAATTTAAGCTCTTATTCCAATTTAAACTTATTATTTAAAAAATCTACTGTACATCCCTTTACTAAAGCCCGCCTCCACTCAGTAATGTGTTCTGGTTATTGTTATTTCACTGTGATGTTTAAGCGTCACTGTGCAGAGAATGATGTGTGTGCAGTTTGTTTTCACATTCATTTTGTCCTTAAATCTGAGTTGAAGATGTGTGCCTTCCAGTGGGATTTGTGACATCCCAGCCAGTTTGGAGCCAGTAATAACTCAGTATTGAAAACCTACATCTTCACACCTCAAGTGAAAGAGACATATTATATCTAGCAATAACACCTTACATTTTTTACATTTGAATATTCATAGATTCTGGATTTCTCAGTGATTTCTATTTGTCAGACACGAAAGATTGTTCAAAACAGTGTTTTCATATAAGACTTTATTAATCCTTTAAGGGAATTAATAAAGTTGACCTCAACCATAGTTTAGAGAGTTGTAACAGTTCTGCATGTGTATCTTACCTTCCTGGATGAAGTTTGGGTTGAGAAGCTAGAACACAGATCAGGTCAAAAGTTAACGTTTCAGTTCATAATAGTAGATAAATGTCATTGGAATAAACACTACTACATTCAAATATTCATTCAGTACTGTTCAGCATTTTCTTTTCTTTTCTGTTCTCAGTATCTTTATTCTCTGCCATTTACCACTGAACTGTTCACACACACACACACACACAACTCCCAACATGTTTCCAGTCTAGTCACAAGTCTTCTAAATTAAAAACTTGTGCATGTGTGTATGTGCATTTATACCTCCATGCCTGTCTTTGGGTCGAGGTCATCGTCACAATCTGACTCATCTGAAGTGTGAACGTCCTGGCGGGGAACGGAAGAGGAAGACAAGGAGTAGGAGTGATGTGAGAGTAGGAGTGATGTGGAAAAGGGGAGGTAGGGTTCAGGTGGAGGAAAAGATAAACCATAGGGATAGGGAAGTTAGTGGAAGAGTGGGAGGAGGGATTATCAAAGAACAAAAAAAAGAAACGAATGATGGAGGCAGGAGTGGTTGGTGGATGCCAAAAAGGGCAGTATAGAGGTGATACAGCATAGGAAACAGGAGACGTGGAGTTGAGTGATAAATGAAGAAGAGGTGAGGGGGATGAGGAGAATATTAGAGATGTATATGTTTATTAACAGCAGGTGTCTGGAAGAACCTTTAGATTTTAATGTGGAACAGCACTGAACTTGTCTGTTCCACAGTGGGACTGATACTCACCTTAGAGTTTTGGTTTTTCATAAAAATAGACAGTACGATAGACAGTATGAAAAAAACATAATTAAAACTTGTTTTTGTTTTTTTACTATTGAGCTTTACAGTATATTGCTGCGTTCTTGTCCTCTCCAGTTGCCTAACTGTAAGAAAAATGACTAATTTCACTATTAAGTAGCAGCCAAACCTCCTGATAGTGAAGTCAATGCAGAGGTGCTTTCAGATGCAGTTCCTGTCTTGGATACTAAAAGCTTGGCTGCAAGAACATTTTGAGCTTTTCCACTTTTCCGACAATTGGGTTAAAAAAAAAGAAAAAAAACTATTTAATGTTCAATAGCAAAGGTGTTTTGGCTTTGTGTGTGTGTTTTTTTGCATTTCCTTGACTGACAGGTGTTTCAGCCTATCGCAGTCAGCTGCCATCCTTGTGGAATGGCTACTTATTTCAGTCTTTCTAAAAATCCCTTCAGAAACCTACATAATCTCTGCCTCTTCTACCTGCTCTTGTGCTTTAAACATCAAAAAATATTTGTGAAAAAGCAGAAAGGCACAGACTCATTATGAGTGAGAATGTATTAGGATGAACAAAAAGAAGCATATTTTTCCTGTCATGAGTACAGTCAGCAGACTTTTGATTATAGGGAAAGTGCAGACAAACCCTTTGAGACAGAATAGTTTCTATTCAGAGGTAATTGATGTTTGTTTAACTAAATGCAACCCATTCAAAAGTTGCATTTAGATGCAGTGTATCCTGTATTTGATTATGGTGGGAAGTCCAAAGTGGTTAATCCATTCTTCTTGACATGTTGAGCTTAGAAATAAAACCCCTGTCTGTAGCAGAGATCCTTCAAGTCTGCAGATGAAGATCAAGTTGTTTCAGTTCTTGAGATCATGTTGACTTTCAAAAAGTGACTGTCAGGCCCCTTCACAGCAGGCATGTAGACTTTTTGTATCTGATAAATCTAATTATTTACACTTTTCCTACTGTTGCATGTCAACATATCTTACTTGACAAAGGTGTATAGGGGTTGAAACATGTCCAAATTACCTGTAACCTAAATGACCTTAGTTGCAAAGGTAACAGAGACATTGTCTTTAGCAGAGTGACATACTTCATTATTTTTAAGATTCACATATTGGATGACATTTTACACACAAAACACTTCAGTGCTGGTTTCTGTGTTAGTCCACTACAGTTAACACCAGTTAACACAGGCTGAGCCACGTCAAAATAAAACAAAATCCAAAAATCAGCCAAGTCACTAACTTCTACCTCTATCCATGCACAGGGACAGAGAAATAAATCAAACAAGACAAAAAAAAAATCAAAGTTTATTTTTCAGTGCATTCAAGGGTTTGGGGTAAAAAATAAATCAAAATTTAAAACACTTCAGTGGTTCTCAACCAACTAAGATCTTTATATGTCATTTAATTTTTTATAATAGTTTTTTTTTTAGGGTGGAGGTAAATTTGAGCTATATTTTTGTGTTGAGTTCAACATTAATATGAAATTTGTGCTGTCAAACCAACAGAAAACCATCAGATGATAGAGCTGAGGTGATTGACAGAAGTCTCCAATGTAAGCTGCACCAAGCAGTCATGTATTACCTTAATCTACCAGAGAACTTCCCCACGATAGAAGCATGGCCTGCAGACAGCCTTGATACAGACGTCATATATAATATACATCTAGTGAGAAAATGGTGTTAACTTGCAAATTAACTACACAGCTAGCTCGGCAGGCTATTATGGCTAGCTAGTGCTAGCATGTTACCAGTTAGCTCACTAACTTGCCGCGCTAACCCTAGCACTGTTTGTATGTGTAGCTTCCTGCCTGATGCAGGTTGAGAACCACTGCTGGCACACAGAAACTACAGTGTGTATTTGTGGGTATGCACACACACATGCGCGCACACACGGGTTAGGAAAAAATAAAAACACTACGTGGGGCGAGGGAGGGCAGGTGAGGGGTTTCGGCACACACATCACCAGCGTACGCCATCGGCCTGCTTTACTCACTTTGCCCTTCGCCCCGGGGGCGGGGGAGGTGAGCGGGGGAGCGGGCGTGCTTTCTTTTGGCTTACGGAGGAGGCCATTCTCTTGACCTCTGACCCCCACCACGGAGACCTCCTTGGCTTCAGCGCGCTTCCTGGCACGCAGTGTGTTCCACGACAAAGACTTCCTGTACGGTACAGGAACGAGAAACATCAACCATCCAATCAGAGAGAAGCTCAGAGGTGTCCAGCTTGTTCTGGCTGCAGAGGCAACATGGTCATCAGGGTACAACTTTCCCAGAACCTGTTATTAACATCCATACGCCATCTAGTGGTTGGAAAGTAGTAACCTGCTATGCAGCTCAACATCCAATTAAACTGAACTCAAGTTCTAGAAGATGATTTCTGTCTGGATACAAGACTTATTGTCCAATGCTCAGACATTGGAGCTCAATACTTTCTATGATTTCTATTCTGTCACAGTTCTACTCTCTCAGTCTTGATGCATTATTATTGTATCTTTACACACAGAGAATACACTAGGTATGTATTCTCTGTAAGAATACAGCAGTTCTTGATAACTTGATGACTTTGTTCCATTTAACTAACTTTATCTAAATAAAATTGTTATTACTCACTCTTGTGTTTGACTGGTCAAAGTATATATTATCATATTATCTCAGGTAAATAGTAGCATATAGCATGCTATCAAGGGATGCACAGTAGAGTACCGTTCAGGATCAGTTAATCAAGCAACGCAAACAACCTCCCTAAGCTCTGCTAATTAACTGGCGATAGCCAATTATTGTGAGCCATATTACAGAAATATGGGGTTATTAATCATGTGCTTTCATCTGATATTCTTCAACATTCTTTCTTGCATGTTATATAATGTATCATTCTTTTTTTTTGCATGGAAGCCCACTTTGTTTTTATTGTGTTGTACATAAAGATATGCACATTAATCATTAGAAAAATAATTACCTTATAAGTTAATGTGTCTCATAATTAACAGGTAATAGTTAGTAATGAAACACAAAATCATGGAGGTGGATTTTTTTTCTTCTTTTCTTTAAAAGGGACAGATGTGGACTTCCATACAATTAAGACTGAATTGTATATAGATTTCACTGCACAGCCTTCATAGTTCTCTCTGTCGTTTCTATGACATTTGTCAGTATGATCTAAATGCTTCTCATCTCATGTTGTAGAGGTGGGTCCTGACATTGTTGCCTGAAGCTGCAGCCAGACTCATCTGGTCCATTAAAATACAGCAGAGGAAGGACAGAGTGACAGATCGACACTGGTCTGACTTTATTGAGATAGAAATAAAGTTAGGTTGACTGGAGGAGAGAGAGAGAGACAAAAAGAAACAAGAGACAAACAGTAATATACTGTACCTTCCTCTAACACAACCACAAACACCGTTAATCTTACATTTTCAAAGAATCACACCAGCAGTTCTACACACTTGTGTTTCCTGTAGACTAATAACACTTTTATGTCAAGTATTTACTACTAATGAATGTTACAAAATGATAAATTACTCTTATTACTATTTTCTTTACCATCAATACTTCTGTAAGGTCAGCAGATATGCCTGGAACACTTTCGAGGATGTTTATTTTTTATCTCCTTCCTTTTGCAAAACTTTAAACCAAAAAAAATATTTCCACTTTAATCAAACCACTTTAATTCATTCAATTATACTTCATAATTCTGACATCTGTGGAGTCCCAGACCGTTGAGGTTAGTAAAACTTAAAATAAAAGGGCAACAGAAATGTCACTACAATAAAACAACAGGTAGAAAAAGCTGAAATGAATCATACAGGGAAAAGGTGCAGAAAACTGTTTAATACCTGTTGCTTTTGTGTTTGACAGAGATCCTCAAGTACTGTGAGATGTTTTCTACACTTAAACTCTTATGTAATAAAACACTGCTGCCATTACTTTTTAAAGGCGACTAATCCTTAGATATGATATAACCTTATAAATATAAACTTATTATATATTTCATGTTTGTGTCATCTTCTCCATTCTAAGTCACCTTTCACTCTAAATCTACCTCTCATCTTCTCAAACAGAGTCACTCTGATGGTATGACAGTGCACACAGAAGTAGGCAGACTGCTCAGTTTTACTTTTGCTGTTGTAGTTTATTTACAAATATTAAAAACTACAAACTGTCAATCACCTTCATCCTAACGCAGAACAAAACAACTTCACCTTTACGTCGCTTTGCTAACTCATGCTCAAGTCCAAAAAAGGTTTATTTTACATATTTAAAATACATTTAAAATCATTATTATTAGACTACCAACAGTACAATGATGACCGTTGCCATTAAATGAAACATATTGCACAGCCTGACTTCATTCATATTTTTTCTCATCTTAAATAGTGCAAAAGGGATTTTTTTTTTTAAACAGGAATGTGCTTGAGTCTCAGTTGAAAAACCAAAATTAACTTTGTACAGTGAACTGCCGACATAATAAACAAAATCAACATGGAGGAGGAAAAAAAATCCAACTTTGTCCATAAAATAAAATAATAATTAACAAGGCAGAAAAACAACAACAACAACAACAACAAGAGGGATAAACACAAATCTGTATAGATTGCCACAGACAACAAAATAAATCTTCTCCACTGCGGAGAATGGGGCTGAGTCCACCTGAATGCCCCAGTTGAGTTTTTTTTTCCTTTCCAAAAACAGTTAAAAAAAAAGAAAAAGAAAAAAGAGTAAAGAAAAAAAAAGAAAGAAAGAAAAAGCAGGGTGTTAGGAACTGAAATAAGAGTCCGGATTTAGCTCCACGTGAACGGTTCTCTCTCAGCTACAACTTACGAGATTTTATATCCAGTCTACCTCTGAAGGATAACTCCTCAGTACTCATTTACATGGAAAATATCTGAGTGTGTGTGTGTGTGTGAGTGTGAGTGTGAGTGTGAATGTGTGTATGTGTATGTGTGCGTGTGCGTGTGCGTGTGTGTGTGTTTTAGTTCGGTTGCAAGCCTGAAATCCATTTTCATGTAGTTGCCACAGAGCCAGCCGTCAAGTGACAATGGCTCAGAGAAAGTCACTGCAGCAGCTTGATGGACAGTAAGAGACCAGTTCTGTACCTTTTTACCTCCAAGGAGTGACACGGGAAAGTCAGGAGTTTAAATACCACAAACAAAACAGTCTCATGTGAGGTCCAACAGTTTGTTTTTAAGGAGTGGGAGGAGGAGGGAAAGGACGTGAGGGGGCAAGGCATTGGGAGATTAGGGATGGGAGCTGTAAAAAAACGAAACAAAAAAGAAACAAACAAAAATGGGCTGACAGAGCTTTGTCACCTCAGTGTCTCTCATCCAATCCGAGTGCTTGGTTTGGAGCCTGACTGCGGGTAAAGAAGTGCTGGGTGGGTGGATGGATGGGTGGGTGGGGTGGGGGGGGGACTTACTTGATGTTGTTGGCATCGGCCACCACCGCTGTTGGGAAGGAGGAAGTAGAAGAAGAGTCTTTTATGGACTTTATGAGCGGGCCCAGGATGTGTCCCGGTACCCAGCCTTCAGCGGCGGGCGATTGGCTGTTGGCTGACCGGTAAACAAGGTACATGTTCTGCTGATTGGTGGCCAGGATTTGGACGATCTCCCCGTGACTGACGCAGATCTCGTTCTCTTTAAGCGCTGAGTAGTCCTGAGTGACCAGCATGGTGGAGGAGACGCCGTTACAGCCGCCTTCGCTGTCCTGAGGAGCAGAGGAGAGCAGAGGATGGCGAAGCAGAGGAGAACACACGCAGAAAAAAGGGGGAAAGGGGGGGGGGGCAAGGAGAAAATGGAAAGGAGCAAGGAAAAGAGGAAGAGGACAAGGTTAAGGTATGCTTATGTGGGTTGGATAACTGTTCTGCTGGCTGCGATGCTATTACAGCTGACCCCAACCTGAGAGGGAACAGAGGGAGGTCAGGGCCGAGGAGAACGAGGACGAGGAGGAGGAGGAGCGGGAGGAGGAGGAACAATGATAGTGCAGAGTGTGAGCTGTGTGTGTACTTAAAAAAGTAGAACAAATCAAAGTCTAGTCAGGCCATCGACTCTGCTACTGGAGAAAATCTGTGATTTCACACATTTGCAAGTGTACAACACGAGCACACTGCTGAGATTTCTGCCTCCATCTCAGGTCAGAGAGGGGAACTGGATCACCAGTGCTGCTGAAAGCACTGAAACATGATAAGTGAAAATCTACCAATCAGAGCTTTGTGGGTGGGGTTAGGAAAGGGGACATCATCCTTCAGTGACAGATACAAAATAAAAGGGATAGAAAATGTCCATTCTTTGACCCACATGTCAAATTTTATGGTTTCCACTTTACAGCTTGATTAAGGACAGATGACCCCCTCCACAACCAAAAAACAGGTAGGTGTTATCTTCTACAGGGGGACAGTTGCCATTCACTTCCAACAGCAGGCCAATAGAGGTTTGAAAATGTGCAGATTTTATATAATGTAGTTAAACAAATGAAACTCAGCAACATGTCCTTCCATAATCTTTTGGTTACTCTCAATAACCCACAGACCTCACTGTCAACAATTGTGACTGAAAACCATTTTCTACTCTATACACTGTACTGGGGGTAAAGACATTTTTCAAGCAAGCAAATTCTTTCAAAATCACAGCAAATAAAATCAAAACTATCTTCAGGTTTAATAGCCCCTAGGTTTAAAATGGAACGTGTGCAGACTGTATAGACTTTAAGAATCTATTGACCTAGAAACTAGAAAAACTCAAAGTCTCATTTTCAGGACTCTTTGTCTTAACCTGAGAGTGAAGGTGCTTTGATGTAGAACTTGGCAGGTTTCTAAAGTACAAAGTGAGCAGAGCTGTCCAATCTCCTGCAGATAGCAAAAGGTGTTCAGTCAAAGTAGGCCAAACAAAGAACAGCTTGATATGTGTATATAAACTGACACAGTATGCTGCTACACCTGCAGTAGCCCAGATTTTAACCATGGCTTTCAGGGACAGGTCAGAGACTCCCAACAGACAAACCTGGAGGAGAAATGTACTTCATGCTCTAGTTCACTGTCTGCTGCAGTCTGAGGTCTGTGAGTAATGACCTTTATGATACTTTATTGAGAACTTTTTTATTAACAACATGGCATTCTTTTTATTAAGAATTGAAGTGATAGATTATGTCTGGAGAGAAGGAAAGCTTCTTCTCTGTCTCATCAGTCAAGTCAACTCTTTCAACGCTGTCAATCATAAATACTTTGTGTCAGTGTGTGTGTGTGTGTGTGTGTGTGTGTGTGTGTGTGTGTGTGTGTGTGTGTGAGTGTGTGTGAGTGTACTGTGTCTCCAGGAGGTTTGCAGGAACTCACCCTGGAGTCGAAGCATGACGACCCACCGTTGGAGGTAGACACTTTCATCTGAGTCCTCCCTCTCTCTGTCTCCTTCTCTCCGAGCCCGACTGCCGAGGAGGGCCGGCTGTGGGACGACATAGCAGGCCTGTTTCCAGAGGTGGAGCGCTCCCTAGTCAGGGAGGAGCTGCTGCCAGCTCCTCCTCCTCCTCCTCCTCCTCCTCCGCCCTTCTCCTTCTGGTACTCGATGGGAGACTGGAGAGCTACATTCAAATGGAAGAACGCCAACATGTAAGAAGTCGGCTTTAGCTCGGCAAACTTTTGAACGTAAGCAAAACCAATTCAGAATATCAGAATACAGCGATTCAGATCAGAGGAACCCCCGGAGAGCTCTGAGTTCACTCTGTATTTGGGGGATAAGAAATGATGTCAGGCTTCAGAGGGCAATATCAGGTTCACGTGTCACTTCTCACCGGACAGGAAGTTGCTTTGAGCATCCAGGACATCCTGGATGTGTCGGACCCAGACCTGCTTGATGTCGACGTTGGCGGCCTGCAGGGTGAAACGCTCCGACGAGCCACGACACGACAAGACAAACTTACAGGGATCATTGTCCACACTCTCCTCCAGACCAAGGTAGGAGACCTATAGAGGGGGCAGTTGAAGTGTGATCACAATACATTTCTTTGTTTTTTAAAAACTGAATTAACCTGAGTGACTAATTATTCCTTCCATTAGAAATCAGTGTGTAAAATGTGCTTCAGTAGTGTTATCTAGCAGAGACACCACTGTTCTCTGTACCTTGATGCTCTTCTTGAACTGGTACCCAGGGGTAGATGATCCTTTCCTGAGCAGCTCACTGAAGATGACGATCTGCTCAAAGAGGAAAACTCGTCGTTCTTTGGAGCGCGACAGGACGCCGGCGTCCTGCTCCGTCACAAAGAAGGTTTCCTGCTGTAATAGTTTCCCCTGACTGGTCAGTTTCCCCTGCAGAGAGAAGTGATTGGTCAACACCACATGGAGTCGTCTTTACATTCTCACTCTGCTCCTGAATGTGTCCCTTCCCCTTCTAAAATCTCACTGCTCAAATATAATGAAAAATCATGCATACACACATTTCTTTAATCCTTTAGAGGTGTCACTGTGCTATGTGCAAACCGCTAAGTAACCAGAAGAACAGAGTGAACGTACCTCATATCCCTGCAGCCGACCTAAATTCATCATGTCATTACACAGTTTAGGAACCTGAGACATCAAATCTACTGCTTTCTGTAAAAGACAAAGAGAGAGAAAGATTGAAATCCTTGATAAGGTTTTAATTTCAGGTGCCTGTCTCTCTCTCACATTGGACACTGCCTCAGAATATTAACAGATATACACTCATATCAATATGTAATGGCTAAAATAAAAGAAACACAAAAATCCACACATGTCCTGGTTGCAGGCAGCACTATAAAAACAGGTTGTACTGCATGTGTAATGTGGACTGACATACCTCAATTTGTTCACAGTCCATTCCTGCCTTGGAGCTGTACTTCAGGAAATCCTGAAGAGAAACACGAGTGCAGCATTAACACTCAACACACTGTTAATTCAGTTCAGTGCATCTTTATACCCTGAAAGTTGTCACACACACACACACACAGATATGTATGTGTGACAAATAATATACTGGAAAAATAGTTCTGTTGGGAAACGACCCAGCAACATTTCAGTTTGCCATATTTGTATTTTATTGTTGAGCCTAGGTTCAGGTTCAGGTTACTTTATTGAAACCCGTAGGTAATTTGTTTTGCAGTGAGATGAGATGATGTCCTCCATTTGTACAATCTATCAATCTATCAGCCTATCAGCCTATCTTTTACAAAAACCCAAACCCTAAACAACACATAATGACATCACAAGACGTCTCTCTTGTGTGTGAGTTACCTTCAGTAGCAGCTGGTATTTGGTGATTCTCTGGATTGGTTTGATGAGGAAGTCACTGATGCCCAACCTAGACTGGATGTCCAGCTGGATTGCCTGGAGGACAATCACCAACAGCATCAGTATGCTTCTTTTCTATTAGTCTAATTCATTAGTTTTTCTGACATATATTTGATCAGATGCAAACACATGATGCATAGAACAGATCCAATAATGTGTCAAAATGAAAACTTACATCAAAAAATGTGTCATATTCAGCTACGATGAATTCTGACTTGGGTTTATTCTGACAATAAACCACGTACATGTGTAGTCTTCTCTCCTGTAAAACACACACACCATGGTTTTTTTCAGATAGCAGATCACAGTTTGACAAAACGATTTCTGCAGGTCAAATAGCACTTGTACTATTAAACTCATCATCATCGTCATCATCAGCAGTGTGTAACTCACATGTTTGATGAAGAGCTCAGGAAGGTGTTCGTGGTCTTCCAGACATTTCTCCAGCTCTCCTACAAAGAAACTGACAGGTAGAGAGAAGAGAATGTTATTTAGTTTATTATTTATTATTCATATATTTTAGTTTATTCAGATAGAATAAACTTGAGGCCACTGTCAGTCTTTGGGTCCACGGGCCAGCCTTTGGACACCGCCGCTGCTGGACTTACTCTCTGTGCCAGTCGTAGATCTGGTGGATGTTCCCGAAGACGATTTTGTCTTTTCCTTTCATGTCGTCTGGGACACCCTTATCCTCGATCCTCTTCATGAAGCCCTGAAGGAACACAAAAGGACGTTGAGGACACTCTGCTCACTTGTCATTGATGACACATTAACATCACTACTTTTTCTTTTTTGTCTCTTTTGTGCTCTCTTAAAGAGATAAAACCAACTTTAAAGTTGTGTCCATTGCTTTGTGTTCCCTCAGCAGTGGGTGACTCACCTCCACCACGATGCCCAGGTCTTTAACGTAGTCCTTCTCTGTCTGGATGAGCTCATTCAGAACAAACCTGAGCAAAACAAACAAAGTGCAGGGTTTATTATTAACTGGAATGTGGTTTGTGGTGGTAAAATTTGTAGATGAGGTGATAAAATGATGGTCCTCTGTACTACAATACTCACATCCGCCCTCTCATAGCTTTGGCTCTCTGTTCCAACTCAGGGTTTCGTGGCTGGACCGGAGTGGTTTGTTCTGGTGGAGAGAGAGACGAGAAGCCGGGGTACGCTCCTGGTTCCAGAGTCTGTGTGCGTGAAAGAGAGTGAGAGAGTGAGAGTGAGAGTGAGAGAGAGAGAGAGAGAGAGAGAGAGAGAGAGAGAGAGAGAGAGAGAGAGAGAGAGGAACCACCTCAGTTTTATCTGTAATAGGCCAGAATCACAGATTTGTCTCAGAGGGTCATTAGAACCACAACTATGACAAGAAAATATAATAAAATAGACAATCAAACAAAGAAAAACCCTGACTGACCTCAGCTTCAGGCAGCACGTTTCAACACTAACAAAACAATGAGACTGTTTCTGACAGCAGATGGCAGCAGCAGCTTGGTGACAGAGGAATAAATAGAGAAGAGCCGCTGTGTAATAATTTTATTCCTCTCTGTTAACTCTATCAATGTAATTCTTTATCAATTCTCTTATCAATTCCTGATCAACACAGTTTTTTATGAAAATGCAATTGTTTTATTATCTCCACTGCTTATCAATGAACTTGGTTGCTGGTAAGGTAAATAGTCCGCGGCCAAAAGTTAACCGCATTAATTAATGAATTAACGAATGAATGATTCATAAATGAATCGCTGCTGCTTTTGTAGATGAACTACAAGACAGCTGAAGATTACTTTAGCGTGTGTGCTGTAGACATACTGCCCTCACAGATGAGTTCCACCTTTTCTGTTCCATCAACACCACACACCTGGGCATCAATAAGAGGAAGTGATAAGCTCAGAGGCACACCATTCCCATGGATCACACAATTTTGAACCAGTTTTCGATTCCCATCACTACCCTCTGCTTTGCCTAACTGAAAAATCTATAATAGTTGAAATACAAGATTCCATCACTGTGCCTCACTTCTTCAGTTAGATCTGCTGACATGAAATCAATCCACTGCATGCTTAAATATCAGAGCAGCGAGCAGGTTGTTTTTTTCTGGCATCACTCAAATACACCAGACATTGTTGACTATAAAATGCAACAGAAGCTCTAACTCTATGATTACTACATATCCTAACATGAGCTGTACATGTGCAAATATTATTCTATACACAGCTACAGATGCTGTTGATGCAGCCATTTATTTATACTGTTGTTATTGTGTGTATTAGTTTGGTAAACCAGGTGCACAGGTTGTGTTCATTTCAGGCTTTAGGCCCATGCTGTGCGACTGATCTGCACATCATGCGTTTCATGTTTATCATATGGCACATCTGTCTCCCAAACATGCACACAATCACACACACACACTCACCATCTTGGTTTTAACCAGTTTTTCTATGGCGCTAACCAGCTCTGCAGCGCTGGGCACCTCAGAGGACGACTGGAGGGATGTTAGCAAGGATGAAGACTGAGAGAGGAAGAGGAGAGGATAGAAAGCAACGGCATTTTAGGAAGGACGGCAGGAAGAAGAAGAAGAAGTGTGATAAGGAGAGGAAGGTGTGCTTTGGAAGATAAAGACTTAAGTTAGAGCAAAAAGCAGGCAAAAGGAGAAAAATGTCAGTGAAGGAGAGGAAGCTGTTAGAAGAGAGCAGCAGATCACAGCTGAGCTACAGGTGGACACACTACAAATGTAACCTTCAACCACTGCAAACTACTGCTAATCTAAACCTAATATCAAATAATGAATTACAACACAATATGCAGTTTAAATGACTAAAATAGTGAAATATATAATTAACAGCTGACAAAACAAATATAACATTAAAAACAGCAGGAACTGCTCAATGACCTCTTCTAACTGTTAGCAGTCTACACATTTAAGTGAAAGATGTGCAACGAGAATCAATTTCTCCTCGTCCTCCTCCTCTCACCTTTTCATCCTGAGCTGAGGGGTCTTTGATAATCTCCATGGGGGGAGGCAGAGGGGTGTGGGCCTCCTCGTCCTGCTCCTCCTCCCCACCGCTCTGCATCCCGGACGACGTCTTGGAAAGGAGATTACCGTCTTTACTGATGACTCTCTGAAGCAGGAAGAGGCACAATTCAGAGTCAATTACAAGTGGAAAAACTCTTTTTTCTTCTTTTGAACATCTAAGTAATTCCTCCATGTACCATATTGGATGAAATCAATCTGTTTTTGTCTATCTTTGCTTCGAATTTTCAACTTGAAAAATAACTCTGCTCTGCTCTTAGAAACCTCAGATTTCTCCTAAACTCTCCTCCAAATATGAGTTTGGAATGAATCTGAGATAGATAACAGGTCATGAAGAGGCTAAGTCATTTCGAGCAGGTGGTGAACCACAGATTAACTCTCCCTGGCTGTGGTCAGGCTCCATCAGTTAGTCGATCATTTCAATCTCCTCAATCAACTATAAACCGGTAGTCTTATAGTTAAGAGACACACAGTGTGATTGGCTGAACCTCAAGGTGTATTTACTAAATTTAAACTACCAGAGGATATTGTCCACAGAAGAGTCCTCTCATGTGTTTAATCTCTGTAACTAATGATTTGTTGCTTCCCCTCTGGCATAAACAAAAAATAGTATTGGATTTTCCAAGCAAAACTTCTGTTTATGAAGCACTCATACGGAGCCATTTGTTCTTAAAATGCACGTACGAGTGATTTAAGAGCATGTGGCATTCATCCATTTGTCTCTTAGGCATGAACACAATTTATGAGGGGTGCAGCCCTGTTGTACGAGACATGAATAGATCATCTCTGCCTTTCTTCACTGGGGGAAAAACACTTGTTCGACTTACAATTACAATGTCCTGATTTTTATGGCCATATTTCAGAACACCAGCTTCTACATTTCAGCAGTTGCTGGAAACGTGCCTCTTTGCTGGTCTCTGTCCAGTATCACCACAGTGTAACATCTAGTGTAGACTACATCGTTCTCCTCTAATATCTCCGTGATTGTCACGTGACCTCCTCTCATCACAGAGCTCTTTGCTTTAGAAGTACGTTTTTTTAATGTCAAATCATTCCAAATTTGTTTTGTTTGTCTTCTGAATTCTACAAAGCAGGAATTGAAGTCGTGCAGTGTTTTTACTCTTAAAAATGAATACTCTGTTAAATGAAATTCGCCCACAAACGGAGAGAAACATGGAGTGATTTTAGAGGGAGTTGATTACACTAATGATTACATCTCACAAACGTCTAACCACAGCTCCTGAACAGGTGATATTTATCAAGCTGAAACAAGCCATTTAAGAGAAGTTCGGGCAGTAGAGTGTTTTGGGACGCTTGTACAAGCAAACCCATGCAAAGTCATTCATTTTTAGATTTTATAAGTCGGTTTTAAAAAGGGTTTTAGTTTCTAGAAAAGGTTGTTAAATTTTGCTGAGGCATAGAACACACCAAAATAACCTATACCTGGGTTGCAGGCTTTCATATCACAACAGTGAAGTATGATAATAATATAGTTAACAAATAAAGGAGTCCAAAGGTTTTATGGTATCAGTGACAGTGTCAGGACTCTGTTCACTGGTTTGTGTCCGTGTGTGTGTGTCTGTGTGTGTGTGTTTGTGTATTTGTGAGTCCTTTGAAATGGAAAGAGGAACTTTTACTTTGAATTACTTAAACCACATAAACGGATATTGTGGCAAATAAATCCAGACACAATGACATGTGTACACAGACAGGGCAACTTTGATCATATGAACAGGAAGAGACACTCTTTAATAGCCAATAGACACTTTCAGTCTATGGGGATTGTGGCTGACAGATCCTGACAAAGAGATTGACATGTCCAATATAGGAACATTAACAATAAAGCACATGTAGAAAGACTTATCACATAAAACTAGCTTAAGTATATGTAGTTTGGTTTCATAGTCTACTGTATCTTTACAGTTGCAGACAGATCCTGCTGCAGTCCAAAATCACTGTATTCCTTACAACTGAATTGGGTAATGAATACAACTTATACTGTACCAGTCAAACAAACTTTTAACAGTGTCAGAAAACAAGGAATTAGAATAAATTGTCTGGTGTTGTTTGTTGTATTCTTTACTGAACTTTAGTCTACATTTGCCTCACAGATTGTATTTTAACATGTCCATAGATGCTGTCTATCGAAAGACACAAATATGCTTCTCGAGTATGACTGCTTACCTCATCGATGATGTCATCCTGCAGGGCAAGGTCAGGCTGTCCCAGGTCAATACTCTTTCTGCTCTCCTCCCTTCCTGTTCCTGGTCCTGTCAATCCATACATCAAACAATCAGTCAATCAGCTCATTACTCATACAAGATGTAAATGCTTTTCAAAAGTTTTGAACAGACTAGAGATAGGCTGTACTTTGAAAGATTTAAATACCAATGGAAAGTTAAATATTTTCAAGACATTTCTATAGCTTTCCTTATATTGCTAGAATGACATCAGGAGAATCGTATTGGCTGTTTTATAATTTTTTTTAACATTAACATTTAGTACCTCAACTCTGCATCCTTCCTGCAGAGACTTGAAACAAGTCATTTAATCACAGTGACCTTTTAGTCACAATAATCATTTTCCTGTCAATGTTTTGTGAAAGCTTTTGCTCGTGCTGCATTCAAATACACTGACATTTTTGTTTTCATAATTAGCCAATTAGCAACATTTTTATGCATGATCCTTTTGATAACTTTTGTTTGCTTGTCGTTTTTCTGCAGGGTCTGATGATCAAATAGCATGAATGCAAAACTGTTCAGCAAACAAATGTTACGTAATATTGAAACACAAGCATGTTTTTAACATTACCAGACTACCCCAATGAAACTGATGGCTACATTGAATGAAAAAATGTGAGGAGTTTCTGGCATCCTTTGAAAAGTGTCAGTTTGTGGCAGCATCCACACTCTCATAATTCTGCTGCTGCTTATTATATGTCGATGGAGCTCAACTTGTGGTTTGAGTACAACTCTAACTAGTCTGTGGTTTTCTTCATTGTTGCATCGTCTATTTCTGTCTTACCTGTCTTCTTCTGTTTGTTATTGGGGAGTTTCTTCACAGAGCTGCCATGGCTGAGGCGGCGGACTGGACTGGTCAGCCATTTTCTCAGAGTGTTTCCGGAACGTTTGGGACCGGGCGAGCTAGACGGCAGCGAGCTGAGGGAAGACTGTGGCTGAAGGTTGGCCACTGACTCTGTCTTCCCATCGGAGCCACTGACAGGATAGTTTTCTGAAAGGAATCAGATAAGTTCACTTTTTAGTGACATCCAATCTTGAGAGTTTAAATAAAACACTTTTGTTATTTTTCTACCGTTTTCACAAGGTTCAGTCTGACGTTCTTCATGGTGTTTTGCAGATACATTAAAAGGAACCTTATTTAGTTTGGCACCTTTAAGCTTTGTTTCATTCTGTTCCACTTGTTTCCTGGTTGCGAGTCAAACAGAAGTTGGTCTCAGTAGACTAACTGTTTGACATTTATAGTCACATTAAATCAGTCGACAGGAACATTTAGTTCACACACTCCAGACATCGTGGATCATCAATCACAATACTGCAATCAATCACGGTTTCAGCCCATCAGTAGTTTCAATAAATCCGAAAGCAGGAGGAACTTCAGTCTTAATAGTCAGAATATAATTCGATTCAAAACCACAAACGTCATACAAACATCTGTAATGTCATTTGTATTGTTTCCCAGAGTCTGCGTGTTTGGCAGCTGCTCTCATATCACACACGCCTGGTCTAATAATACTGTCAAT
Source organism: Scomber japonicus (assembly GCF_027409825.1). Taxonomy (NCBI): domain Eukaryota; kingdom Metazoa; phylum Chordata; class Actinopteri; order Scombriformes; family Scombridae; genus Scomber; species Scomber japonicus. The sequence continues at coordinate 25,630,337 of NC_070588.1, forward strand.
TCCCACACATCTGTGTGAATTGTTATCATGTTTGGATAGGATATGAGAGAGGAAATGACGAAGATGACGAGGAAATTATTCAACAGATGTGATGTTGACAATTAAACTGAGATTGTATCACATATTTTGAATTTCAAGGTGTGATGTTGCAAAGTGTATACAGGTTGGACCAGTTTGTCATTCAGATAAACAGAAAGCAACATCGCTGTGAAACAACCAAACACTCAGCTTTGTTCTGTAGCTATGAACTCATTCTCTCTCTCTCTCTCTCTCTCTCTCTCTCTCTCTCTCTCTCTCTCTGTGTATGTGTGTGTGTGTATGAAACTGTAGTCATGTGTCAGGAGTGTGGTGGATCAGCTGCACTCTCACACAGCTGGGAGCTATGGGCTGTGGCTTTGGTGGGCTTGGCAGTACATGTGTGTTTTAGAGAGGAAATTACAAAGGTCAGAGGTCAATGGGATCTCCTGAGGAGTTCTGTTGTACTATGAGCTTTCTTTCTTTCTTTCTTTCTTTTGTTTACCTCCCTTCCTCTTACTCAGCCATTCTGCTCTTTATCTGAATATCTCCTACTTGTAGACAAACTCCCTGCTAATATCCAGTTATTTCTCTCAGTTTCCCACCACATCAACAATAAAATCCCTTTCACTTCTTAATTCACAAGCATTGTAAGTAACAGCAGGTGGAAGCTCAGCAGCTCCAGCAATGTGCTCTACACTGCAAAAAGCAGCAGTACTTAGGTAAACTTTTTTAAATGTTTCCTTAATTTACTTTAAAAAAAATTATATTTATATACCTATCGCTGTAGAGAGTGACTGTGTGTGTGTGTGTGTGTGTGTGTGACTATCAATGCAGCACATGTGAGAGCAAAGTGTCCTGATAGCTCTGTGTTGCTGTTTATTAGACCAATCACCCCCCCCCCCCCGCCCCCCAGACCTTTTTATGTATTTATTCATTTCCTGTATAATTTTTCATAGTTATATTAAGAGAAGTTTATATTGTCATTGCTTTTTGAGGAATAAAATTCAATTGCATCACATCTGCTACATGTACAATTATATTATTTACTTCTTTTTAGGACATTTCTTAAGCATGATTTAATTTTGAATTTTGTGTTTTGGGCCAGTTGTTGTTGATTGGGCCAGCCAAGTAATTTGACATATTTGAACAATTTTTTAAAAAGTAATAGTTACTTTTCCTGGTAATTAATTACTTTGACATTGATGTACTGTAACTCAGTTACTTTTTGGGAGAAGTAATGAGTAACTATAATTAATTACTTTTCCAAAGTAACGTGCCCAACACTGGTTAAAACCAAACCATATCATGCAAATAAGATATTTTTAAACAGTCAGTGACTCATACAGTTTCCTAAAATCACCTCCTCCACATACACTGTGGCCTGATGAGTGTGTACTAATGGCACTTGGGTTTTTTTTGGGATTGTTATCAGACGTTGTCAGCAGTACAGCCAAGATTCAACACTCTGTTCAAAAGTCAGCCGGTGCTACTGAGGTGAACTCTGTTCCCTCCACTCTGTTTCTCTCATGAGACACAAACTCATGATATACACACTTAACAGAAACAATGACAGAGGGTTTGTATGTATCTACATAACATTTTTGACTTTTGATTTATTCCTTTTCTTGATGTTGTCACTTGTTCTGTCTTATTATCAGCTTGACAATCAACTAATTCAAAAGCACTTTGAACTACACTAGCATGTATGAAAGGTGCTATATAGATAAAGTTTGATTGATTGATTGATAACTTAATTTTACCTGTAGTGCAACAGAATAACTGTACAGGCCCAGTAATGTGTTTAATCCAGTACATCTGGCATTGTATATAGTATATGATAGTGTTTATATTATTTTATTTAATTATTATTAAGTATACATATACACACACCCATGTATTTATCTTTTCTTTCTTCAGTGACAAAGAATTCCTTTGCACTTGTTAAGCCACTTGAACTTGAGTGACTTTCAGCTCAGGAGTTAAACAATGTTGAGTGGCTTACAAATATGAGATGGTGAGCAGGAGGGGCAGGTGGGCCCCGCCTAAAATGACTTATTTTTTATTTTAGGTACTGTATGTGTTATATGGAGATATCAGTAGTTTTGTGTTGTTTTGTTTGATTACAGCTGTGCCTGTATTTGACACATTGAAAACTGACATTCAAACTCTTTCAATTGACCAATTTGTTGTAGTTTCTTCACTTTCTAACTGGACTCTGTCACCTCAGCACAACAAACTCTGCTGGTGGAAACATGAGTTGTAGCAGTAAGTCACATGGTTTCCAAAAGTCTGTTTATCACTTCATCTGTCTGCTACAGTGTGACTAAGAAGCTCAACAGTCAGCTAGTGATAAAATGAAAATGAGGGAAAAAATATTTTGAGCAGAGGTCGATGTAGGAGTGTGTCTGAGCCAGGGTTAATATTGTTCTTAAAATTTTCATTTAGTTTTTAAGTGTTTGTTTTTAATTTCAGTTTATTTTTAATTAATTTAACAAGCGCTTGAGTAGTTTTAGTTTAGTTTTTGTTTAGTTTTAGCTTTCCAGGTATTCAAAGAAGTCAAACTGAACAGGACAGTTAAAAGCTTAGTTTTGCATTGTTTCATTTTAGTTTCATTTTTATTTTTATTTCAGTTAACTATATTATTTTTTCACTGCTAGTTTTAACTTTAGTCTTGGTTTTAGTTAACTATAATAACCTTGGTCTTAGCTGGACATTTATTGCAGACACAGACAGACAGACTACAGTCAGCTCTATTAGCTCAGTTGCCAGCTGAGTGAACACACAAGTTATTTCTCTAAAATCTCTCTCTCACTCTGTTCCAGTGTTTTAGAGTTTCTCCCTTAAGTGCTATTGAGCAAATCCAGTCATGTGTTCCTGAGAGCTGGAAACATGTCATAGGCCATCTGTTCACCTGTGTGTGCATGTGTGTGTGTGTGTGTGTGTGTGTGTGTGTGTGTATATGTGCGCTTTCAGCAGCACCAACGTTAGTCCTTGAGTGGTCTTGACAGCTCAACTCATTAAAAGGACTGGAGCACAAATGCGCACACACAGACACACACAGACACACATACACACAGACACACACAGACACACACACACACACACACACAAGACTGGCTGAGACGTAATTTCTTTGACCTTTCCTCTTCCAAAGAAAAGGGATGCTACAGAACCACAGTGCAGTGTGCTGCTGTCAGCTGCTGAACCGTCACCACTACAACCACAAACTAACCACCACACATAGTTGAACTCATTAATTGCACAACATGCCCTTTTTCAAAAGCATGCCTTTAGTTTCAGTTACTACCTTCCAGGCAGCCACTATTTGAAGCATTTCATTTAATCTCCTTCATTATGTCAAAATGATTTTTTCTCATTTTGCAGTCACGTACTTGCAGTCAGACTTCATGCTCAGTACAATGGAACCAAATGAAGCAATATTCAAGTCTCTGAAAGATGATTTTAAGACACAAAACTAGTGACTAAACATATATTAAAGATATTCTCATCAACAAATCCCATTAAAGGATCTATGCCAGCAGCGAGCTAGTCCATCTTTTAATGGGTTAGGGTTGGATTATTGCCCATTTTTACTAAATCTTTTAAAAACTATTTTCAGCACATTTGATGCTTTAAAGAGTATTTATGGCAGCAAGATTCTGTGTACAGGACTGACTCACAATAAACTCAGATGGGCCTGTTTTTTCATGATTTGTTATTGGGGGAGGTTAACCAACCCTGTGGAAATGTAGGCATATATATTTTGTGTGATTATTTTAATTCATTGGGGAATACACCTGATTAACAACACTGTTTAGGATTGTGTCTGAGGGTAGATGTTCCATCAGTGAGTGAGGGCTGACAGAGTTACAGCTTATTTTAATACTCATTTGACTAATAATGACTCATGATGGAATATATGTTCTGTGTTTCCCTTTGAGATTGGAGACACACTTTATTTGATATCCACAAACAAAGAGTGGCTTGCTTCATTTAGTGTTCATTTATATTGACTGTTTTTGCTGAAAAAATGGCATCAATACAACATTCCTGTTATTTTGTTTGTGAAGAACAAATATGGTTGAGGGAATAAAACAGTGTAATAATTCATATATTGAAATGTCATTTCTGGAAGGTTAATGAGACTTTAATTTCAGCACCATGTTTTAATGCCTCGCATAGCTTAGGGGCAGAATTAGATGTGATGAGGTCTAAAATTCTATAAAAGTCAAACAATCCACCATTATTATCTCCAGAAAGGACATTCCACAGTTGTGATCCGAGGCATGGAGAAAGAATGAAGAGTGGAAGGAGAGAACAAAGGTGACAAAACACTCAGACATTCCAGTCTTTGAGACAGAAAGTATTTAGACATACAGTATTAGATCATCATCATGCAATCAGATGGCATCAGAACAAAAATGCCAGATCATCTTGATCCCACATTTGTCCGTGATCCTGGTCTAACAGATCATGCCAGGGTATCATGTAGTTTGATCCCTCACAGCAGTAACAGCTGTAAAGGGTGGCTTTTAATTTAAATCTTTCTTCATCCTCCATCCTTTATTGCAACACAAGCTTCCCTCAACAAAACATTTGGAACAGAAATAAAATGGGTCCTCATCAGTCTTCATTAACTGAGGTTCCAACTGGACTTGTAATGTTAATTAAGTTACTTGAATGATTTTCATTTAATTAGTAAGTATTAAAAGGGGGAGTACTGCAGCATTACTTCTCTGTATAACAGTGAAGAGTGAGTGTACTCCACAGCAGCGTCACACAGACGGCCGTAGTCAGGTGAGACCAAACAAGGAAGCTTTTGTTCTGTATATGACAGAAAGACAGACTGTCTACTGTTAAAAACCCCATCACTCACTATCTTTAAATTACACACACACACACACACACACACACACACACACACACAAAAGGCATATATGATTGTGCAGCTATCCTTGTAAGGACCTAACCTTACACACCTTACCTCTAACCTTAACCAGGTCCTCAGAAATTACACTTTGCCTCATTACAATCAGACTTAGGTCACCATGAACACTACTGGTCCTGTTAGAAAAATGCACGGACATGAACATGCACACACAGATCTGACATCCAGTCTGTAGACACTAAAAAAGCAATGTAAATTTAATAGAAGAGGGTTTCGGCCTTCCTCCCATTCTCTCTCTCTCACACACACACACACACACACACACACACACACACACACACACACACACACACACACACACTTGGTTCCATTCTGTAATTACACTACACACACACACACACACACACACACACATTTTGTCTATGAATGGCTCTATTGATGAGAGGACTGAAACTCAGATCCACAAAGCTTGACACACACCCACATACAATCACTCCTCTTTGAATACCTGACTTTGAATAGGTTTTGTCTAATTTGGCAAAAATGTTGAGATCTGGTGTGTGTCTGCCCGAGCCACTGAGACAGGCAGGATAAATGTCTATGTGGTCAGACAATGTCAACAGCTTGTTGTCTCCACACGGCACCCTTCTCTCAAGTAAGACAATCAGCCTAAAATATAAAAAGATCATGAGTTGGTATTTTTACTGACTCCCCCCACAAAAAACACTGAAAAAATGCTAAATGTTTACTGGAGTTTACAGAAAATAAGAACAGCAGTCATGGAAAAAATTCAAATTAGTTTAAAAAGTCACTCCAACATATTAATAATGTATTTGCATACATATGATTTTTATGATTGTTGATGTTTTATATCTGACACGTATATTATTTATACACAGTGCCAGTCGCCCACTTATTAAAAGGGCTTTTCTATTGTTTTACCATAGACTGGACATCATCAGCATAGTAATGGAAAGACCTCCCACGTCTGCTGATGACACATTGAAGGTGGAGCATGTAGAGGGTAAACAGCATGGGGCTGAGAACTGATCCTTGCAGAACACCACAGTTGACAGAGAGTGATCTAGACTTGGATCCTCCCAGTGAGACATACTTAGTCCTATGGGAAAGGTAGGACTGAAACCACTTAAGTGCAGAATGTAAAAGTCCAACATTGTGTAGAGGCATTCTAGGAGGATAGTGATTCTTCTCGAACAGAGTGCTGCATTTGACAATGTGGATCAGAGTAGAAGTGACATTCACAGCCCTGAGCAAAGCTGTATCAGTGTTGTGTGCTGAAAGAAACCCTGACTAGAAATGAGGCTGGTAAGGTGGTCCTGAAGCTGAAGGATGGGAAAGGGAGGTAGATCCGTAGCCTGCAGGACCTTCTGGGTATAGGGTGGGTTTCTTGAGGAGGGGCAGATGACTCTAAGGGGATGAGAATGAGAATGTATGATTTGAGTGGAACTGTGGTAATGGGGTCCAGGGCCTGAGGGTTTAATCTTCCTGATGATTTCCTCAATGTGGCAAGCTTCCAGACAGAGGGTCAATGACAGGAGGAAGCAAAAAAGAAGAGCTGGGCATCAGAAAGAGGATGTTGTTGACCTTGGCTCTGTAAAAAATGATGAGCTGTTACATTGCTCATCTGTAGCCCCAACCGGCTTAGGGATTAGGGTTTCAGGTTGTGGCTTCAGGAGATGATTTATGGTGGAAAAATATATGCTTAGAGTTGCCAGGGTTGTTATTAATTAGGTTGGAGTAGAAGTGTGACAGAGCATCTTTAAGGGACTTTGAGCATGTCCTTTGATGGTCACACAAGGCATTAGAGTTACCGGCCTCCAAACTCGCCAATCAACTGCACCTCATATTAGAGCCCACATCAATGCTTCTCGGAGTTCAAGTAGCAGAAACATCTCAACATCAACTGTTTAGAAGAGATTGCATGACTCAGGCCTGCATGGTCCAATTCCTGCAAGTAAACCACTACTGAGGCGATTTATTCAGAATTCAAGGCACACTTAACCAGCGTGGGTACCACAACATTCTGCAAAGGACACACCATCACATCTGGTTTGTGCTTAGTGGGACCTCGTACAAGTTCTGCAAGGGCTACTTGACCGAGAGGCAGACTGATGGAGTGCTGCATCAGCTGACCTGGCGTCCACAATCACCTGACCTAAACCCAGTACTCAGCACATGTGGGAACTCCATCAAGGCTGTTACATGATGTATAATTCCAGGAAAGTTTCTAAACAGTCCAGTAAGGAAGCTAACGGTAATATCACTGTTCATTGGTGGATTGGATGGCATTTTGATCGTAAAATCAGTGGGATTTCCCTTTAATGCAAGAGTCAGAACGCTGCGAAATGCCATAAAAGGATGATGTAAAGAGGTGGAGGATAAAAGACATAGTGTAAGTACAGGATGTGAAGAGTATTAGCAGTACTTAGTAGCTGTCTCTTCCACTGCCCGCCTGCTCTCCGCCCATCATGCTGTTTTGTCAATGACAGGAAGAGACAGTAATCTGGGAAGATGACATTCCTCTCATACCTCTCTCTCTCTCTTTCTCTTTCTCTCTCTCTCTGACATATTTTACACACACGACTACAGTAAGTAATCACCTAAACAATACAGACTAATTATCATAGTAGTGCGCTAATGATAGGACAGGGCATTACGTGTCTATCCACTGTTAAATTGTGTTAACGCCTTTCAGTGGAGTGAAATTAATGTGTTGCTTTCAGGTTTGATACTTTCTGCAATAAGAAAATAAAACACATCTAACTATTTACTCAAAGAAAACACTGGAATTGTCTCAGTGCACAAGCATAAATTAATGGTATTAGAAAAAAACTGTAGATTTCATATGAATCATTTCCTAAAACCTTTTGCAACTGGGAACTGTTGAAATGTACTCTTGCTAATAAATTATAAGTTTCCAGTTAAGTTCATAGGTTTAATAAGTTCCTCAATATGAAAAAAATGGAGAACTATAATATTATGGTAATTAATCATTGAGATAGACACTCTCAAACACTTTGGTCCCCAATCAAAGGAAGCTACCTACAGTATACACATAAAAAGGAGTCTTCACACAAAAGTAGAATTACTAGACCACATAATAATAAGTAGGTTTTTTCTAAGGGGCTTTTACACAAGTAAGACTGACTTCATAAGCTTTCTTCTGTTTCAATGAAATGTGTTCCTATAGTGTGTCTCATCTTCCTCTCACTCTATCTGTCTGCATTCTGTCATAATAGGTTTGATTCAGTCCTAAACTGAGTCATGACCACTCCTAGGAAACGTGGGATTAACAGTAGCAGTGGAATTATAGTTAATGGAAGTCCTCCCTTTTTTCAGTTGTGAATGAACATGTCATAACCAGCAACTGTACACTTGAGATCATTTGTCACACTTTTCAGGAATTCTCCACCTTCAAAGTAGTGTCACTAGTAACAATCAACAGCATACTATAATATGTCCACCATCTAGAAGAGCAGCATGATAATCTACCAATAAAGTTGTCACCAAGTATCTAGACTGAACTCATAATTATCCTCCAGTATATCAGGCTGCGGCTCTTCACCCGTTATGCTATTCTTTACATTTAAGCTTGAAAAGATGGCTTTTCTTTTAAATGACAGAAATATTAGTCACATATTTTAAATATTTACTTTCAACAGTATTTCTAGGTCACACTGTTATACATATATGATGAATTCAACAACACAGACTTGGTAACCCTGAAAATCGTTTGCTGTGGGCACAAGCTCATTCATGAGATACGTCATCCATCGCAACAAAGCTGACCCTGTTTGCTCTCTCCATTTCAGCTTAGTTAGAAGAGAAAAGCTCTTAGTTCATTTAGGAGAAGTCCTTGTGATAAGAAGAAGACACTTTGTGACTAAAGGCCAGAAAACACTCCTCCTCATGGGAGCTGGGAGACATTACCAGAAATATTCATGGAAACGGAGAGAGCTTCCAGAGATACAAGATTGAGAAACCTCTAGTGTCATGAATAAAACATTTTATATATGTAGAAATCAATACCACTTCCTCTTTTCTAAAGGGGAACAGAAGTGAAACTAACTAAAAAAAGCTTATTATCTTATTTCCACATCACAGTGTATATCAGGACAATTATTTGCCTTGAGTTTGCTGGCTCACTATATACTGTATGAGGAAGAAGTGAAATCTGAAGCTGGGTTTGAGCCATCACTCACAGAGTAATTAATTCCATTTTACGTCATTATTCTATGGAAACCATGCTTGTTTTCAAACTGTTGTAAATACAATAGCAGGTACTTTCCTTGCTACAAACAGTATGTCATACAAAGAGACTAAACCACCTTCCTTCATTCTAGTTGTTAGGGTCATCAAAACAGTTGCTAATACTGCCGACACTCAGTGACCTGATATCCCGATTATAAGAGATCTTTAATATTTGTTTAAAACTGAACTGCAGGACTGAACCCCGAATCACTACTGATGAAGCAGTGGAATGAAGACTTTGCTAATTGCTGTCTCTGTCCATTATCTCTGCTGGTGCGTGCGTGTGTGTCTGTGTGTGTCTGTGTGTGTGTGTGTGTGTGTGTGTGTTTGTCAGGATCCAAGTAGTTTCCTGTCCATCCGCAGGGTAAATGGGTACTTCAACACCCCTAATAGTCAATTATTCTGTGTGTGTGTGTGAGAGAGAGCGAGAGAGAGCAACAGCAACAACAACTACTATTCTTCATATCAATCTCATATCAGTCTCAAGTTTCGAGAGTTCTGGGCCAGAAACAAAAAAGATGGTAATCATACAGTTCACAAACGTGCTGATGCAAGTTGCAGCACACACACAGAGCGAGCATAGAAACCAGTCCAACCAGCTGAGCTACAGTTCTGACCAATGATGTATAACACTACGTGACATGTCCTCCACATGCTTCAGAGTCAGAGTGATCCAGACATTCATCTTTAGATCTGTAATGAGATGCATTTCCTGGTCAAACAGAGTTTTGATACTATAAGCAGACCAATCAAATCCTTGAAATCTGATTGGATCAAGTTGGGGTAGCTTATTGAATACGGCATGATACAGAGTGATTAAAGCTGTATTGAGTTATGGAGCAGAAGAGGACTGCTGTCTGATTGTTAGATTAGGAGGAGGATGAGTGAGAAATTAATAAATTAAGACAACACAACACCTACTGCTCTACTGGCTACTGAGAAGGCAAGTTCAAGAAGAGCCATCACAAATATTTTCATGTTTTCTAGAAGGGTAAAGGATTTTCTATAAAAATATCACAAATTATTTTGTTGATGTGTGTTTGACATATGAAAAGAGAAGTCAATCAGAACTAAAACTTGGAACACATATTTCTTTATTTCACTGTCTTGCATAAAGGCATTCAACTGATGGATATCAGTAACCTGCTTCCTCAAACGCTCTGATGGGTTCCTGTCATGTGATAAAACACTATCAGAGCTTATAAAATGCAGATTAAATGATATTGTGTTCCAGCCTGTGCAGGCCTTCAGTTTTAGTGGGTGTGTTGCTTCACATGGTGTTCAATGGCAGGTGAACAATTTGGGATTATGAAAGAAATGTTGGCCAAGATCCATCACGTGTGACCCTGATGACCTTTGAATGTCACCCAAGTTATTAGATCTCACTCTCTCCTCAGAGTCGTTTGGATGTGTCTACACCTGGACTCACAGCTATCTAGTTGGAACTGAATCCCCATGGATTCATTTTGGCAACAAGTTTGAACAGCACCAGTCTGAAACCAGTGTAACCACTTCAACTAGATGCTCTCTATTCTGCTGTCTGTACAGTCACTCTAACATGAAGTTCAATGGCTCTAAATGAGGCCAAAGTCTGTCTTTCCAAACACAGAGTAGAGTTAACCTTTAGCCAATCATAGCTGCAAGCCAGCCTGCCAGTACACACCATACACGTGCTCTTGAAGGTGCAGAGAGACCTGGACCTTTAAAATAAAAATATCATACCTGTCAGAGCTGTGTAAACTGGAGAGATGCCAAAGTGCTAGTCAACACAATCAAATGACTGTTTGATTTAAGCTCATTTTTATAAAATCTAAAATTGAAATAGAAAAAGACTCGAGTGAATTAATCTGCCAAGCCTTTTAGTATTATTGTATTAAACGTGTTTTTAAAAGTTATACCTTTTTACAATCTGCAAGACAATACACATGGAAAAAGAGAGTTATGGATTACATGTGTACATGTTTTCTATTCCAAGAAGTGCAGTGACTGAATGAGAAAAGATGCTAAAATGTTCAAAAACATCCTGTTCTGACCACGTTTGAGCTTTTCAGCTTGGTGTTACTGAAAATCAACTGAGTCTGTGCCAAAGACTAATCACTAGTTCTTCTGCCAAACCAAAGTTCATTGTCTTCCTTCAGTTTTTCTGAGAATCAAAGCAAACTGGGATAAATGTCTCCAGCAGACAGAGGGAGGATAATCCATTACATGATGTGCATGTACTGTAAGGACTTTTATGGACTCTGCAGATGCAACATAAACTATTGATTGTGGTTGCCTGCCTGAACCAAAGTCCCACTGATCCTCCATGATGGACAGGCATCTGGCTGAAGGAGACTACTGATAAACATGTCTATATAACATCTTTATTAAAAAACATTATTAGACTGTTAAAGCAGCACCAGTGGTATTATCTATTAACACTTTTCACGCAAGTTTCCATATCAGTCATTTAACTGACTTAAGCCAGGAACTATTTTTCTATAAACTTATACAAGTCCTCAAGCTTAATAAAAACGTCAGTGCTTTCTAAATGTTCCAAAAATGACAGGAATGTTTAGAGTCCTAGTGCTAAACTCCATACCTCAGTCAGAGGTATCAAAGTCAGACAGCAGAAAGTTATTCATCTGATTACAAGAACTCGCTTCTCAGGAAATTATAAACATCGCCTGTAATAAGTTAAGACAATGCTGTGACTTTTTATGGTGAGAATAATCTCTCTAATAAGGCACCCTCAGTTATTTGCTCTAACCAACTATGGACATGCCTATTAAAACAAACAAATCACACACCTGCACTTAAATGAACTAAACAGCTCACTCACCCCTAACCCAACCCTAACACTAACCCAAATCCTTTGTTTCCATACAGCACTGAGTTTACACCAGACATGTTTTCTGATGTATATGAAATACTTGTTTAAATTGAATATTGGACCAGGATTGCCCTTAAAACTAGTTGTGATGCCACACATCATTCTTGCAGTCCTGCCCCTTAAATCTATATTTTCAATGAGCTCAGAGAAACGTTCCACTTTCATCAGATGCATGTGAAAACAGCCTTCATGTGTCAAACTCTGCACATACATCATTCTGCACAGTTAAACTCAAACATCCAGCTGTAGGAACAAGAACAACAACATATTTTTGAGTGGAAGGTGATTTTAAAGTTTCTTACCAGAAAAAAAAGACTTGGTAGCTACTGTCAAGTCAAATGAGCTGAATAGATTTACAGATCTGATTACAGAGTTGACTTGTAACCACAACAAGAAACATAAACAGTACCGCCGCACCTGACCTGAAACCAAACCATGCTGCACTCAAAGTCTGGACCCGCTTCAACCCTTTAAATCGTTTCTTTGCCTGGAGAACGATGCTGGCTTTTGTAAGTCTTTCATCACCTTCGCAGTTAGCAGTCGTTGTCACCTGGTGTCTGAATGTAACCTGGCACAGAAACTGTCATAATTTTGATTCATGACTTCTGAGGGAAACTCAACAGAAACCACAGCAACTGTCTGTGTGTGTGTGTGTGGGGGGGGGGGGCACAGTGATTGGGGGAATGCAGAAAATGACTACAATATTGTATTTAGTCAGTTTAAGTCATTCAAGTGCTGGATAAATACTCCGTCATAACCACATAGAAATATACACACACGCCCTTCATAGCAACTGACTGAACTGCAGGAAAATAGATTGCTCAATCCAACGTCTGATTCTCCAACAAAGACAGACACACTCCTCTTCTGTGTGTCTCACCCTCACTTTCTCTCTGTGCATAGGTGTGTGTGTGTGTGTGTGTGTGTGTGTGTGTGTGTGTGTGTGTGTGTGAGAGACAGAACTTCTACTGAATCTCTACTGAATTAACTATTTAATTAATTTTCAATATCAAATCAGTATCCACTGTAGTCATGACAAATAATGAAAAAACAAAAACAGGAATTTCTCTGTCTGTTTTGTCTGTTTGTCTTTGGCTCATCTGCCCCTTTTTAAATCACTTACTGTTTCTCTCTAACACACACACACACACACACACACACACACACACACACACACACACACACACACACACACACACACACACACACACACACACACAATATAAGTAAGTAATCACAGGCACACCTCGTTCGGCTGAGTTCTGTGTAGATTAAGAATCCTCTTCTCTCCCTCATTCCTCAACAGCACACCCACATAATATAAAACTTGCACAACTCATAAAATACGCACAACTTTACACCGAGCGCCTTACACCCCCCCACACACTTACACCCCCCCCCACACACACACCCCTACCTTTACACCGAGCGACTCGCACACAAACACTTTCTACATCTCTTGTCCCACCTGTGTAGCAGCAGCAGCAGCAGCAGCGGGTAAGAATCCATCCACAGCAACGCCGGCCTCGCTTCATCCTTGCACACACATCCTACACTCACACACACACCTTTCTCTCTTTATACTACACACACACAAACACACTAATTACTAACTGGCCAACCGACTTGTTAACCAGACTGGCTGAGAGTGTGTGCACACCAAGAGCTTCAAGTCCACACTGCTGAGATTCAACAAATACATGAGGGAGAGGGAGAGAGAGAGAGAGAGAGAGAGAGAGAGAGAGAGAGAGAGAGAGAGAGAGAGAGAGAGAGTGCGAGAGAGAGAGAGAGAGAGAGAGAGAGAGAGAGAGAGAGAGAGAGAGCAAGAGATAGAGAGAGAGAGAGAGAGAGAGAGAACAAGAGATAGAGAGAGAGAGAGAGAGAGAGAGAGAGCGTGAGAGCGAGAGAGAGAGCGAGAGAGCGAGAGAGAGAGAGAGAGAGAGAGAGCAAGAGAGAGAGAGAGAGAGAGCAAGAGAGAGCAAATGAGCAAGGAGGAGGAGCCTACACACACACACAAACACACAGTCACATACTCTCAGACACAGTAGTTGAGTTTCTGTCCCTCCCTCACGTACATACCTCAGTTCTCAGGGGGGAAAAAAAGTCAGTGTTAATTATTGTGGAGGGCTACTTTCTCATTGTGGAGAGCAAGGACTCAGGTTCCAATACTGTGTGTGGTTTTATATGTGTGTGTATATATATATGTGTGTGTGTGTCTCAGAGAGAGAAGCATGAGAGGGAAATGTGTGTCTTAAGCCCTTTTAAAGAGGAATCTACTTTGTAGCATGGCTGTCTTCATCTATCTATTCAAGTAATGGCTTTTTGGCATTGGGACATAGGACCCTGTAATGTAAATGTGCTCTAATGGATCTATTTAAATATGACGTTGACTATTATTGATAGACGTGAAATGCTCGTGCAACGTTTGGGGCTGGAGCAATGACACTCCTGGAGAACGGTGTTGTGTCAGCAGCATTCACATTCAAGTTTTTGAACTGAAGTGCACTTATTTAGCAATTTTCTACAATTTTCAAAAGTTTTATTAGTTGCCACGAATGATGCTGGCCTTGCCACTTTGAGCATTTTTGTATCAGTCACCTGCTCAAACATGTTGATGGGAGGATTGAACCACCAACCCTGCCATTAATAAAACAACCAGCTTTACCTTCTAAACCTAAACCACCACACTAAACACCCTGTTCTTCTGCTTTATATGTTATTGTGGCAGCATTCAATCCAGAAGCATCTTCCTAAGCATCGAGTATTAAGCTTCTCCTGAGAACATTCACTGTATATTTTTAAAGCAAGATACTTATTAGAAAATTGTTTGCAGAAGCTCATCTCAGCTTAAGCAAAAAATGTCATCTAAGGATATGTTGCTCCCTCCCTCTCTTATTCAAGTTCAGTGTTTATTTCTTTATCTCTCGTTGATATCATATTTCATGTTAGACTTGGACGTGGTCATTGAAGAATGACATTTGCCCAATCAGGTCAGCACTCAGCATTTGAAGGAGCGATGGCCTGTGGATGTGTGTGTGTGTGTGTGTGCGTACCTTATTGAGCACTGCAGCAGCAGGTAAGACAACACACATACACACATTTAGCCTAGATAAAGCTCTGTTTCTCTGCAGTGTCCCATTTTACACACTGTATTCTGCTGATGTAAAGCATACTACTTCACCTCTACATCTACGACTGAATGCTGTAGGCTACATGGTTGTGACTAAAATTACCAAGCTTAGTTGACAGCCTGTAATTCCAGAGGTATTTTCATGAAAAATACACTCTCATAACAAAAAGGACAAAAGAGCCAGAGGATAACCATCATCATTTGATTTGACAACAAACTCAGTTAACCACAGGACTTGCTGAAATCACAGCTCTTACTTCCATCTGTCATCGGGACTTAAAACTTCCGCCGCGACTGGTTTTTCACTTCAGTTAACTTTGGAGCTTCAGTGTCTTCCCAGTCTTTCACAGAGGACAAGGAGACCTACTTTACAGAGCAGTCACAAGACACGTCGTGCACGCACACATGCATGCACACAGGAGACAGAGCGGACGGAGGGAGGAGGCCGGAGCGCTTTAAAAGAACTCTGCAGAACTTAGATATCCGGTGCCGTTAATTAGCAGTGACTGTTTAGGGTTAATTAACTGTTTGACTCATTCATTAATGAACAGAAGACAGTTAATTAAATACCCGTCAGCCTCCACTCACTTTTGTTGAGGAGGCAGTGTCTGGTTCTGTCTGGATCTGGATTAACACCATCAAACCTGATTTTTTTTTAAGCCACAACTCACATATATGCTTTTGGGGGGGGGAGAGTCTGCACAAAGTTACATGTCTATTTGCTTCATATAATGAAATGAGAAGGTGTGTGACATGTTTGCTTCATGAGGAAAAGCTCTGTGTGTTGTGAAACTGATTAGCCACTGCTGAAATTGGAGTGAAATATTTAATTGGTTAAAATTAGGCTAATGCTGGGATACTAAAAAAATGAAATTGAAATGAAAAAAGTTTTGAGTGCTGAAATGTTTTCTTTTCCCTTGTACAGCAAAGGGGCATAAAAATCAGTAACTAAATCAAGTTTTTAAAAAAAGACCTTGTAGAACCCGATAATGTAATAATTTCCTGATAATGTAGTGCATTTCCCAATAATGTAGTAATCTCTGTATGATGATGTAATAAATTACTACATTAACGGATTACATTATTTGGTTAACCTTATTTTTGCAGAACCTAATAATGTAATAATTTCCCAATACTGTAATAATATTATTAGGAAATGCACTTTATGCACATCAGGAAGTTGTTACATTAACAGGTTATATTTGATTTTTTATTGAGTTATAATTTTTTTTATTACATTATTGGGAGTTATTACATTATCAGGAAGTTATTACATTATCAGGTTCGACAGATGTATTTCAGTTCACTTACTTTGACAACATAGATACATTTTAAAACTATGAATAAGCCGTGACATCAATTTAAAATGATGAGACCAAAATGTCTGAGTCTCACTCATAAAAAGCAGACTGCACTCATCAATGTTCAGCTAGTTTATTGACCATTTGCTCTTTGAAAAGTTAATTTTCAAACTGTTAACCCACTTGAAAGCAAATAGCTCAGTCAATATCAAGTGACTGTTAATGAAGTGTCGGTAAGCTTATTTGCTGTTAAATAGAGCGAGTCATAAAATTAAATAAAGTGTGATGTGTAACTGTTCTCACCACTGATATTAATAGTTTTACTGTCCACGTCTTACAGTGGAGGCCTGTATGGTCTGTTACTGTAAATCAAACTGTATTGATAAGCTGAATCCACCAACACTGTGCACACCAGGATCTCTTCAATATGTCCTAAATATCTTAAATGTGTGTGCGTGTGAGCTTATTTCCATGTGGAACAGCTGCAGTTGTCTGATTTGCGTCTCTCGACAGCAACACAAAACACTCTTTTCATCTGCGAGAGCAGGAAACTGACCATGGCTGCGGCAGGCAAATCAGCTGATCTGACACTCTGCGTGTGTGTATGACCAACTTTCTTCCTGTTGTTTATAACCTCAGCCAGACATACACTGCAAACTGGGTTGCAGGCCAGTTATATTTGTCCAGTCAAGTCAGTTTCATTTATTTAGCCAAATATCACAAACTTTACAATCTGACAATCTATACACCATAAAACACTGCTGCTAAGGTTAAACTAAGCAGGGAGCACCCACGCAAACTGTGGATGTGTGTGGTTGTGTGGGTAGGTGAGAGGATGTTTGTGGCTATGGGTGTGTTCAAAGTTTGGTATGTCAGAATCAAGAGAGTCATGAGATGGGAGGGAATTACCTGTGTGTGTGTGTGTGTGTGTGTGTAACAGGTATTCCTCATGTTGTGGGGACTTAAATCTGTTTACACAGTCACATGTTGGGACTTACCTTTCTTTTGAGGACAAAAGCTAGTTCCCATAGTGTAAATCAATCATATTTGGATGAAGACTTAGGGCTTGTATTGCTGTCTTTGTAAAGACCAATTTGTGTTTAGTGAATCTCACTCATTGTGGCTTTCAACTGCTACATCACAACTATGACTCTGGATGTGAGATTAACAACTTTCACCATCTATTTCCTCCACACTGTAAAACTTCCATAATAATGCGAGGTGAAATCAGCTGATCTTTATTCATCTTCATAATGACAGGCTGCAGCACAGTGTTTCAACATTTAGGCCTGACAGCAGCTGTGTGTCTAGTATTGATAACAGTCAGAGGTCAAATGTAACTTATGGCAAGTGCAGAGAGAGTGTTTAAGCAGCTCCACAGCGCCCTCTATCAGCCAGAACATCACAACTACAATCTGACTGTGTGTATGTGCACGCGTTGTTTGACCTCAGAGACCAGGGAAGCTGTGAAGCAGTAACCACAGCAACCATACGTCATTTCATCTGTCTCCCATGTGCAAGCTCTGTGTACAGTGGTAACCGTGGTAACCATAAAGCATGACAAGACTGTGTCTTTATGGAAGTTATTGACTTATTCTGACCAGCTGGCATTTTATGCAAAACATATTAAATGGAAACTTTTCTGGCTTAAATTAAGCTGAGACTCTTGTTAACAGTCATCATGTAAACAGGCACACAACAATAAACTGAACAGTGTTTTTGAGGCTTTAGAAACAGCATGATCACTTTACCTACAGCAGTGACAAAATGTTCCTAATGGTGTAATAGAAACAACAGGTGCAGTGAGATACATTCCATTAAAAAACAGTTAATTAACAACATTTATCTCCAGGAGCTCTGTACAGTGTCTCTGGGGTTTAGTAGAGAGAGCAGAACAGGTTTTATTCATGTTGCAGAGTCCACAGCTCACCAATAGGGGTCAATATAGATCAGGTATTACTGCATTTGAATGGTTAAATGTACTTTAGGGAACATCACAGCTGGACTTGGGTTTGGCTGCCTTTACTTGCAACATAATAACTGGAAAGCCTTCACACTTTGAATAAGGGGAGCTCTGAGCATTACTTACGACACAGGGTTTCAAATGTATGCAAAAACTGTACAGTACAAACAAATCTAATGTTTCATATTATTTATAAATGTGTCTGTGGTTTGAATTTGGCAAAATGTATACTAGTTATAGGAAGTTGAGGGGACAAAGTATCAGGGTTAGTTTTAGTGTCACTGCTGGACCTTTGGTAAGTGACTGCTTTGTTGTCACACTCAATAAAGATAACTACATTTATCTACAATGAACCATGAAGAACATGCTGATCCTGGGCCAGAAAGAGAAGTAACAAATTAGATTAAGTATTTAGGTATAATGTCCTCTTTTTCCTATTTAATTTATATTTTCTATATTTAACTTTTCTTATGTTTATGGCTTTGTGTGGAAAACCTTTTTATACTCAGAGCCATAAAACTATATCATTATTATTGCAAACCAATTCATGACTTTTGATCTTTAAACCTCAGACTCAGACTGTTCTTCTTACCTTTACCCGAGCTGAAGAAGCAGTCCATCTCCACACTGGAGCGTGAATGGGATACACATAGCGTGGAGCTGGGAACAAGCCCCTCCTGCGGTGGGCTGCGGTCAGTCGTTCGGACCAGACACCAACCGGGCCGCTCACTCGGCCTCTCCAACAGCTCCACCGTCTGGCCTGCAGAGACAAACAGACGGCTGTTTTTAGTGGGATATTAACTGAGCATAATGAACTTGATGTAACATGAGTAAGATGGTTTAAGTTTATCTCGGACTGCTTGAGCTACAAACCTGCACCTAACTATTCCAGCTGGTAGACTGAACCAATCTGAACATTATTCCAGTCTAACAACAAGGTATCAGTTTTTAGCTTCAAACTGTCTTATTAACATGATTAAAGTGTTTTGTCATCTAGGAAAAACTTTGTTTTGAACAGTAACTATTTTTCAGATGTGATTATGTTTTCTTTAAATACATTAACTGACTAAACTAAACCTACTACTTAACACCTACTGTAGTGATCAAATGTCTGATAAATGATGTTTTGGCCACTTTGGGGCAGCAGAAACCAGCTGTGAACACAACAATGACATATTATCAACGTGATTATAATATAGTTGACATGGTAAACATGTTAGCAAACATTTGCTTATTCACACCTCTAGCAGATATGAGACACATCATCATCCATCTGGAGTCACATTTCTAGTCTCCTGGTAGATTTAAGTTCACTCTTCTTTCAGCTCTGTTTGGTCTCTAACTCCTGAAGGCTTTAGCTGCTTAATGTTCCACGATGTTCACCAGCTTGTCACTTACTGCTATGTCTGTCTACTGTTTGGTGCCTGGCAGGTGTGGACAGTTGTTTTCTTTTAAAACTTTTTCACTGAAAACAGCTGCCTGTTAAGATTAAAAATCACACCATGTGGGCAGTGAGACTCGACCAAAACAGTGCAGTTGTAGGATGGAAACTTATCATTTGATCCCTATAAAAGTAATGATTGTAGCTGCTTTCAGTTTACTGGGTTTAGGTTTAAACAAAGCTACCCAAGAGCTTTGGGAGTAGCAGCTACATCCCAAGCTATGACTGACCACAAACAACAGCTAGACTTGGACCAATGTGTGAGAACAGGACAGGGAAATTCTTCTTACCAGTGCTGACAGACATCTCTGTGCTGCATCCTGCTGTGAAGTCCTGAAGGACGACCGTCAACTCACAACCACCAGAGAGCTGTGGACAAAAAGACACATAGGACTCAATATACTACTCGTGCTAACAATAGGAATGTTAGCAGTGCTTTAAAATGCTGTCATGTTGTGGTTCTTTAGCACATTTTTGCTTAAAACAACCTTAAGTCATTTTACTTAAGAAGAAAAAACTTAATACATCCCTGAGTCAGGATGAACATCAGTGTTTACAGAAGAAACACTAAACAGTTCCACACAGAATGATGTGCTTGCTGTTTATTTCACTGTGAATTTCACATTGAGCGCCAAACAGGTTTCTGGAGCCTAAGGGCAACTCGGTGAACCTAATAAATTAAATGTTTTCTTAGATTTAAAAATACGAAACCCAAGCAGCGACTTGTTTGTGTTCGCAGAGTTAAATCCTGTGTAGGGTTGAGGAACAGGACGAGCAGGCATTATGTGAATGTGTTCAAACACTGAAATCTAACAGGGAAAGAGCTGTGCTGAACATGAGAGAAGCCAGACAAGCTACAAGAGAATGAGTGCAAAGTCCTGATTAGTACAGAAATCAACCATGGACTAAAGCCTGGCCTTGTGTTTTTACTGGCACAAATGAGGCCGTGTAATGTGAAAATTCATCAGAAATCTGAATCATTTCCTGACCTGGAAAAGACTGAACTCTGCTTTCACAGAATTTTCACAGACTATGGGAACGACAGAAATTGATGCCAATTTACACAAGTGTAAATACTGTATGATGATGTCAGGACTGTCGAGACAGTGTTTATAAAAAGCTAGATACATTTCTAATGCTTTATGTCTGGTAACTCATTGTGTCAACACACTGAAGCCACTATGAGTAAGAGCGTAAACCAAGTATATTTTTGTCTATCAACCATATTATGCAGAGGCACCACAAACATCAATATATAAATACATACATAAACTGTTGAATGTTGGAATGATTTTACAGATACTGAGCGACAGGCTCTCAGGTGTATTGCAACTGGAGATTATGAGTTGAGTGATTAGTATAGCGAAACCAAATACATAATCCATAATTTCAGTCATAAAGTCATTATTGCTTAATAATCATATTTATTACTGAGTAAATAGACATTGCCTCCCTCCATCACACACACACACACAGTAAGACACTCAATAGTAATATAATTGACGTCTTACTTCAGCTTGACCTTCACTCCCATTAAGTTAATCACATGACTACGTAGCAGTAAAACAGTAAACACACACACACAAACACATATATGTAGTACAAATGCAAATCACTAAATAGAAAGACACATATTCAGAGTCAGATAGTGAAGAAAGAAGAAAATCTGAGCTTTAAGAAAAAGAAAGAAAGAAAAATAAAAACCAAAACAAACTGATGAAGCTTCCTGTACTGTGCTGACCCTGACGCCTATGTACGGTGGAAACAAACTGTCAGCTGATGACTGGGCAGCCGATTGTGCTTCACTGTGGGCTTTGTTATGCCAGCACATCACCTGGATCTGTCCAATCTTATGTCATTACTGTTGATACTGTGGAGCTGATGTTTCTGGTGTTCCTCTCTCTATCTCTACACACTCTCGCTACACTGAGCTGGTGTTTTATCTGAAAACTGTGTTTATCTTCAGACAGACTTATCTGGAAAGCTGCATATGTTGTTCACCTGCATATGTGTAGAAATAATAGGTATCAGCAAATGTGAATACTAAAATCATGCATCAGAAAAACCTTCATGACTCTCATTAAATAAATATGAATAAATGACTTCAAACATTGAAAATTAAATAAATCTATGTTTAAAAGCACAAAACTGGCTCTGTACTGCTTTGTCCTCGTCTGCTCCACTCCACTCCCCTGGTCTTGGAAAATGTCAGGGAGGGTGCTTCTAAGTGTTTTGTGTGTGTGTGTGTGTGTGTGTGTGTGTTAGTTCATGTGCGTAAGCAGGCGCTCTTTGCCAGGCTAAAGATCTCCTAGCAACAAGGACCCCCGTTTCTATACAGGTACAGGTGACTTTATACCTAACAGATGGTCACGCACACACAGTCTTTAAAAAGGCCTCACACACACACACACACACACACACACACACAGGTGTTTTCACTTATTCTGGCTGATTAGACCTCAGCTCAGATTGAAGGAGGAGCCATATTGGGCATTATGTGATGTCACCAGAAAGCTTTATGTGCTATTAAGAATTTTATGCGCTCCGTTTGCTGCTTGTTACAGAGAAACCTGCTTAACACAGAGTGCAAGTGACATACAGTATGAGGGAGCAGGTATGATGCTGAATCTCTATCAGCTGATAATCAAAAACAGCAGTAGGTGGTAGGGATAATGGTTAACTGTCATTTCTCACCTTTTCTTAACAGCCGTTAAGTGTTAGATTCAGCTATGATAATCCATCTGAAGTGTGTGTTGTTGTGTAGTCTGCATTGTTTTCCATGTTACTGTATGTGCTGTTTCCAAGCCCAGCTGGCTTAAACTGGCACTGTGCTGCTCGGGTTTTAAATACACCCAGTGTCCTTACACCTGTGAGACAGATGTCAATCAAGCAGAGTTGGTACAAACCTGTTTGTACAAGTAAAGGTCTAAACTGGCAAAATAACTGAAATATGTAGGTGGACTACTGGTGCAAACAGCCGAACGAGTCTCTGCATGTCTACTATGATCAGGTCGCTCTTGCAAAAGAAATCTTAATCTCAATGAGATTACCTGATTAAATAAAGGTTATATTATATAGGTGTTACTATTTATCATGTTGATTGTACTAAGATTTTGATACATTTGATGCAGCCCAGTATCACGCCAAAGTGTGTAATAGACTTGCTAATGATCCTCTACAGCAGTGGTCTCCTAGAATAAATACAATAGATAGAGTTTAAATGAAAAGAAAATGTAAGAATTCAACATTTTCAGTCAGTAGAAGCAATATGTCAGAATTTAGAATTGGACTGTTGTCATTTCTTCACTACTTCTCTAATCTGATAGTCTTGTTCGTGTGTGTGTGTGTGTGTGTGTGTGTGTGTGTGTGTGTGTGTATTTGTGGGTGTGTCTTGTGCTCGGCTGTTATCTGTCATATGACCCATTGCTGCACACTGAAGACACAGAGGCACGCCAGCTTGTGATGGTCATATGTTAGAGCAGAGGAAGACTGTGTTAAGCAGAACGAACCCGCATCAGCCTCATTCAACACGGGAACGAATCCAACCTGTTGACACCAGAAAACTTGCATGTCATTCACTGTATAAAAGCCGCTCAATGATTTTCTTTTCTTAGTTGTGGGTGGATCTACTTGACTGTGCTCTGTGTGTCCAGCAGCATTTATCAGCAGCTCGTATTAAGTGAAACAGTGATAAGCTGATAAATACTGAGCTTCAAATTTCCTCCCTTACTCTTTCTAACCTTAGTTTGACAGCATATATTAAGACATTGCTGCACAAATGCTTAAAGCTTTACATAACCTAACCTGATTCTTAACATGTAGATATACAAGACAGCAGTATTTAACTGTTCCAAATGACCACAAACACCCACACTGATACATGTTGGCATAACTCATCTGAATTTCTCATTGCACTGGGTTAGGGTCAACAAGTCAACACATATGCAGATGGCTGCTTTGAATTATCACAAGGAAAGCACCAATGCACCAGGTCAGTAAATGATCAAACCTACAAGATTAGCTTCTGCTAACTATCATTACACTTGTATATATTTACTTTCATTACCTTCTCTTTCAGCTTTCCCTACATGAATCAGCATTTTAGTGTCTACACACACTCATATGTTTAGTTCATAGACTATGTTGCCTGTTCAATGCAAATAACAAAAACTAAATGTTTGTTGTTTTTTTTTTGGGGGGGGGGGGGGGTTTATACAAAATCCATGTTTACATGTTGCTTATCTTCTTTATTTATCTTCTAAACAGTATAGTGTTTATTTTCAGTGCTATATGATAGCTGCATGGCAAAGCTCTGTTATCAGAGCTTCTCTCAAACATGTGAAAGACTTTGCACGTCACTCTCTGTTTAAAAGTATTAAAACTTAAAATATAAGCAGCTTCAACAAAGAAAACAGAGTGTGCATGTGTTTGAACTTATTAAGCAATTATCAAGTCTGGGTTGATTTTTAAAGTGTGCAGGAATTAGCTGGATTAGTAGTACTGTAGTGGTTACTGGGCTGATGGTGCAGAGTTGCTTTTAATCCTAAAGTTCTAACGTGGTGTTAGAATAAGCTTTGATAATTAATGGTATTGCAAAACGATCAGACTCAAAGGCAAGAGACACAGCACAATGGAGTTCAATTAGGAAAAAAGAGTACAAGGAAAAAACAATCAAGACTAAAATAAAGTACCCTGTAAAACAGACTATTTAAGGTTATTAGCAATTTGAAAAATCAAAGACATTTTCAAATGTTTTAGTTAACAGCTAACTAATAGCTTCAAAGGAATGAGGAGGAAAAATGTGAACACATAAACCAAGCAGTGGCAGTGACAGGCTTATGTGGAAATATTTCTGACTGTCAGGGACCACCAACCCTCTCTCCTATGAATTACTCTCATATGCAACTCATTTGCAAAGTGGACTTAGTGATATTCTGTTCCAGTGAAGGACTAAGTGTCACATTTTTTAAACCGCAGGGCCCTGAATTCAACACTGTAGAAACACCTTTTAGACTGCAGACATTTTTAATAAAGATCACAATCTCTCTCTCTATATATATATATTGTTTTGATGTCGGTGTGACATATCCAATGAAAACATTAATAATACTTTTAATGGCATGAAAGGCAAAACTGCACAGTAATGGTGAGAAAAACGGTGGATTTGTGTTTCCTGATATGCGTATTTATCCAATGCAAAAAAGTTACAGATTGACACAATTCAGAGTATGTTCAGGGTGAGAAGCACTACACTACTATAGCACTACTGTTCAGCAGACAAAGTGCAAGAAATACTTATTATATAAAAGGTGTTTTTGTTTGCAAGTGTATTGCCTGCAGATATGAATTTCAGGGAGAAAAAAATGTGGTTACATCAGTGAAAGAGTAGATGCTGGGCTTCACACAGCTCCTTCCTGGAGTGGAACTCATGGAAAAAGCATTCAAGTCCCAACTCTGAATAGTGGGTTACTGCAAATACACCTCTATTTTGGGGGAAACTCCTCCCTGTGTGTGTAGAACTGTGCACAGGTTGGGATTGATTCTAGTATTAACTCCTCATGGCACGAGTCTTGAATACTGCCAAGCATTAAAGAAAGCCAGTGGGGTTTTGACATGGTTCCACTGTGGCAGTCAATGTGTTATTGTAGAACTTGAGCTGCTACTCCATCCTCCATGCAGTCTTCAGCAACAACAAACTCTACTAGCGTCACACATCATGGAAATACAAGGTAGTCCTAGCAGAGTCATTGCAGTTTTTGCGTAACCTTCCTGATGCTCACAGACAGCAAAGATCCCTGCAGTGTATATGCAGCAACACTGTAATGCATAAATGCAAGTGTGCACATAAAGATGCTAGTTACTTTTTATGCTTTTGATGCCACACTGAATGTTAGACTGTTAGACAGCAGCACTATAAAGAGGTGTTTAGTGTTTGTCTGCGTGGGAGCTAAAGAGCAACTGGTTGATCCAGTCCAGCATGACACTGGCTTAAAATACAGTAGTAAGAGTCAAAATTAAAGTCAGTGTAAAAAAAAAGTTCAGCTGCTACATATTATGTTGAAGCCACAGTGTCTGAGCTGTGGTGTCTGAGATTAAATGTAGTGCACAGAAACCAGTGTGACAGTGTGTTGCTGTCTCACAGAGGCCAAGACACAGGACAGTTTAGAAACCAGTCTGATGACTGCATCAAAGGTTCTATAAGCCAATCAGATCTCTGTCAATCAAAAACAGTGATTATTTACTACAAAATACAAAATTAGATCCTGATCACACAGGACATGTGGTGTAGGCCTCAACATATGAGGAGCACTGCTCTACTTCATGGCAGCTGCAATGGACTCCAATGATGAGTTGAGCAGTGAGTGGTTGATTCTCAAAAGATAGATTTCAAGTGATGCACCTCTCTATGTCCTGCCTTTATCAATGGTTTTGATATTTACATTGAATGGATTGACTTTTTTTAATCATCTTTCTTTTTTTTATTGTGCGGTCGCTAGTAGTAGTGACATTTCACAGCCATCTCTACGGATCTTTTTGGCCTATTTAAGCTGGTTTTGTTAATTCACATTAACAAGTCAATCTCAGCACTCATCAACCACATGTAGAGCAGCAGGCAGTGGTTTTTAGCAAATAAGCCCACTGTACG
Source organism: Scomber japonicus (assembly GCF_027409825.1). Lineage (NCBI taxonomy): Eukaryota > Metazoa > Chordata > Actinopteri > Scombriformes > Scombridae > Scomber > Scomber japonicus. Next base: position 25,656,868 of record NC_070588.1, read on the forward strand.
CTACCTGCCCAACATCAAACAGATGGACAAAGTTAGCATCTATCTGATGGAGAAAGTCAAATGTTGCACAGCTCAGATGATTAAACAGAGCTAAAGGAGAGTGAATATGGATCTCAAATTCTCTGGATGATAACATTGCTCAGTGTATACTTTAAACAGTATAGTGTATGTGATGGCTGTTTAAGCTGATCTGCCTTCTAGAGGCACACTATATACATTTCTATTTAAAAACTCATTTTAAGAGCAAAACCAAAGACACAAACACTCCTCAATTCTACACAGATTTTTGTTTTAAATGTTGGACTTTTTTTTTCTTTTATCGTGCCAATATAAAGCATGCACTTTTGCAGAAATGCTGAACTCAGCATAACACCAAGTCCCTATTGCAAACGGTGGTTAACCTGATCTCAATTTGAGGTCAAACAAAACACAAAAGACATTTACTTCAGATCAACAGTGCTTCAACAACATACTGAGTGAAATATCAGGCCAATTAGTGTTCTTCCAAGTTTCTACACTGTGTCCTTTCTATTAAGGTAGCAACTAAATTAGACTTTATAAGATTCATCTTTGACTGTTAATGCAGAAACTACATATGAAAACAGTGCTGCAGTGTGATGTGCTCAGTGAGCTGAATGAGTCCAAAACAAAATCAAAGCACAAAGTGCAGTGGCAGTCTAAGTAAAAACATAAAAATAGTAATTTCTTTACATGCAGTCAGAAAGGTAAATAACACAGTGTGTTGACACTGTTAATCCTGTGTGTCTGTAACATGAATCTGACTTCAATTCAGTCGTCTGGACACTTACGTTTCATTCAGCCTGTCTCTGTGTGGCTGCTAATGGTCTGTTTCCTGTCTCTCTGTCTGCCTGGCACACACACCCTGTTTAACCATTAATCTCAACCATTACACACACACACACACACACACACACACACACACACACCCTCCTGCAGTCCAGCTTTACAACACACTCAGAGTCAATAACACATATGATCTGGATAAGCATTTGAATCAGTGACCAAATCTCAACAGTGTCGATTAAACCTTAAAGATGACGACACAAACTGAGACAGAGATACAAGGAAGGCTGAATTTAACAATCATAGATCAACGTAACAGGAAGTTCAAGTGAAAATTAAACTTTGTTGATTTCGTCGTTATGCTTCAGCAGTTGTTTTCATTTTATAATTTCAACCTGATTGCACAGAAATACATGAAATGACTGTGACCTTTTAACATCGCATTACAATGGTAGTGGCGTGTAATGTGTTAAAATGACATGTTGTTACCAAAGAAACAATGCCAATAGAAAATCAATTAGGACTTTTGGATATGACCTGAAGAAGTGAAACATACAGTATACCATATTTGGAGGAGGCAGGTTGGGAGGAAAGCTAGATAGTTAATTGTCAAAAAGTGGACTTATCTGCAGGAGACAGCTGTTTGCTTCCCGCTTTCAACCTCAAGTGTCACATTTCCACATTTTTGTAAACTGTAACTGTGATTGTCATGGTGTGAATTGTCACCATTATGACAAAGGTGGCCCAATTTTAAGGAAGTAGTAACTTTCATGCCAAACATGTTTTAAGTGAGCATTTTAACCCAAACGTCCACCTCCACGAAATACAGTGTTAAAAGGTCATGGTCATTTCACATGTTTCAGTGATATCAGGTTGAATAAATCTAGCATAAATACGTCTGCAGAGTGAAGTCAAAAATATTATTTATAAAGGAGTGATGTGTGTCAGTGTGTTTAGATATTTAATGTCAACATCTACTATGGCCGAATCACTTCATTAATATATATATGTAGTATAGTATTGATGTAAGTAGTATTAGTGTCTAAGCAGCTCAAACTAGACAGGTATAATAATATATAATGTTTCATTTTTGTCTAAAAATTCAAAGTTTAGTAGTTTAAAGCATTTTGGATTAGCTTTAATTTTACACATTTGTTATTGCACCAATGTTACTTCCGCTTCATTAATAATAATCTTACTCGAGTTATATATATATATATGACAGTGCTACTTACAGTCTAATAATGAAGCAGCAAATAATACTTAACATTAAGCAATTTTGATTCATTATTAACTAGTATGATTCTACCTGTTAGTACAGTGAGTGTACAGTGTGCAGTCCAGCAGTTTGTACTCACTCTGCTGCTCTCTTTGAACAGTTTAAAGCTCATCCACTTAGGCATGTCGACCTCTTTCCTCTTCTGTCACCCTCTCTCTGTGCTGCTCTCTCTGTCTCTGACAACTCCCTCGTTTGTGTCTCTGCCACACACACAAACACGCCCTCACACTCTCTCTTCCTTTCCCTCTCTCTCTCTCTCTCTCTCTCTCTCTCTCTCTCTTTCTCTCTCTCTCTCTCTCTCTGAACAGCCATAGCTTTGTGTTTGATGGGAAGGGCACTATGCTTGGTGTGTGCTTGAGTGCGTGTGTGTGGGTCAGTGTGTTCACATTTCTCCTACTGTCTCAAAACCACTGGGTGCACTAAAAAACTACACTGTGTCTGTGTGTGCATGTGTGCATATGTGTTTATGTGTGAAAGAGATAGAGAGAGAGAGAGAGAGATTGTGAGTGTGACACAAAAGTCATATGACCAACAGATGGCTACTGTACGGCTTCAGTCTGAACCTGACACTGAATGCTTTTGATTCATGAGAACACGCACGTCTAAACAATTGCTGGCCAGTGTAACAGTGTTGAAAATGTATGCTAGAAGACCAACTAGGGAGTAAGTCTTGATATCAAAATAACACCAAAATGCTCTGAGGATCCTTTAAAAGCACTACAATACATGTTATTAACTGTTCAATAGACTGTTACTTCCTGATTAGTTATATTAATAGATTGGACTAAGTTACACATGATTGAGCAACAAACAAAACAGAACAGTCATATGTAGCCTATACATAAACATATATACTGCTCATGAGAGCAGCGAGGGAGATTCCCCATTGATAGCTCCTGTATCCAACTGCACAACTACTTTTAGACACTCCCATGTGACAGTAATGCCAAGTCTATCACATGTACACTATGATGGAAATTAAGTTCTCCTTGACCTAAACCATGTGTAAGATATTAAAAAACGTGTATTAGTGGATTTAAAAAAATTAAATAAAAAGAAGACTCTATAGCAGGAAGAACTGAGGTCTTCAAGCTCATGGTGAATATCCACAAACGTATTAGGCTGTATCCATTGGTGACCATAAATATCTGAACTAAAATTTTATGGTAGTCTAACTTAAAACATTGTTGAGATATTTCAGTCTGGACCAAAGTGGTGGACTAACTGACCAACACCGCCACCTCTGAAACCACACCGCTAGCAAGACTAAACGCTCAACATTACTGTGCATTTCCAGAAACAATGTACCAGGTACTATAAATAATCCTCAAACTATTCAGGGTGTGTTTGTGTGTGTTTGTGTGTGTGTGTGTGTGGGGGGGGGGGGGGTTAGGGTTTGTGAAATGAAGTATTGCTGTCAAAATTTGTCAAGATTTGTGTGTCTACAAAACTCTTCATTGGTGTTTCACTCATAGGCCCATGACACCTCCAGAGGGCTCAACAGCAACACCTGATGTCCCAGGTATGCTCCCCTCCGCCTTTTACCCCTCTTGCTTGTCATTTTGCAGCCCAGTTAGGATCCTTTCTCTTCAGCTAACTCCAGTTGCTGCTTCGCTCTGCAGCTTCTGATAGTGACTCGAAGCTGCCAAGTTTTGGCTGCAATAAGCACTGGCTATAGTCAGGTGAGAAAATGAACAAAATGACTGCTGGGTGCCAGGCCCTGTAATCAGGTTGCTTGTATCACCCAGGTCACACAGGAGACTTTGCTGGTATAATGTCCCAGCCTCCTGTTCATGTGTGATATGTATATCCAGCTATTACACACTGTCTCTGGCAGTCAGGAAGAATAAAGTAGAACCAAAATCCTCTGCATAGTTAAATACCACAACAAAGAAGTTAGAAAATATGTTTTCTTTTTTTATGATTTGGATCAACGGGTCTATTAACTTTTAAAATGTACTATTAACTCAACCCTGGCTTTCATAGATGGTTTCAGTTCATTATGGCACAAAGATGAAAATGGGTTCAGCCTCTAGTGAGCCCATCTCTCTCCGCACCAGTTATACATATTCAGTCCTAAATGGGCAGGATGTGCTAGTAAGTTTTATTGAGCCTGGCACACACACAAACACAATTTTTACTCCCAACTGGAGGCGGATGTTAAAAACAGTGTTTGTCCTCTGACCTACGGGGCTGCGGTGGAGCCATGAGGGCCGCCAAGCTATCAACCGCTGGAACGACGCTTTAAATAACACGGGACCACAAGCTGAACCACAGCTGACCCATTACTGTGAGAAACGTCACAGAAAATACATACCCCACACAACGTCACACAACTGACTTATTTAACAACATGTTACAGACACACAGGGCAAGTGAAATCACATTATGTTCTGTATACTGGCAGCAACTGACCCTAAGTACTGTGAAAACATTATACGCATACACAGTGATATAAAGCAGTCCTTAAATATTTGGAGAGTCGGACAACAAGCTCTCATACGTACGTGATAAAATGCGTCAGATGCAGAAATGTTTTCTACTCTGCCCTCTCAGGTTAAGGTCAGATTCAATGAAGGCAACTAAAACTACTTGGCTGAGGTCAGGGAAAGAGCAATTTTATGGATTAAATGAAACAACAGTGATTGTCAGCAAACTGCGGTTTGCAATGTCATGGTCGCACACTTTGTGCATTAAAACCATTGGCCCTGATCTTCTGTGGGAATATAACAGGGTGACTTTGACCTTTGCTAATTACAGAGAGCTCATTGCTCACATGACTTCAAGACAGGAACAAAGGTTGAACAAAAACCAATGCTGTTATATTTCTGGTGAGGACAGTCCTGTTTGACTGTTTACGCTCTCTAAACCAGAACATTGCATTTAAATAAAACAATGGAGGTCCTGACTTTTACATGTTGAGTTACCAGTGTAGAAATTAACTATAGTCCTGTCATTGTTTGCATCAAGTTACAAGTTCTCTACATGAGCACAATTATGTTTTCTGTTGCAGTGAAGAGTGAGAGAGGGAGGATGTACATAGAAAGAAAGAGTGAGAGGGAGCAGCTGGAAGAAGAGAAGTAAAGCAAAGAGCAGAAGAGAAATACTGTGCAGAGACATGGAGAGAAATACGGGGAATGAAAAAACAAAAAACAAGGCATTTGTCATATAAAACTTCTGCAAAAACCACCATAAACGGTAGCTTCCCACCCTGTCTACACACACACACACACACACACACACACACACTCACCCACCCACCCACACGCACAGACATCCTTTAGACTCAGACAGCCAGTGGAACATCTGACTTGCCAGAGCTGAGCTGTTATTATAGCATATGGAGAAAGAGCGAGAGAGAGAGAAAGAGAGAGAGAGAAGGATATAGTGACAGAAATGTGTGAAAATTGAGAAAGTGAGAAAGAAAGGGGGATGGATTGCAAAAGACTAGACTAGTTACGTGTGCATGTATGATTAGTGAAGGTGAAATTAAAGAACACACAGCAAGAGGTGTATAAATAAGGGAAGAGAACAAGAAGAAGCACGTAAGAAATATGGGTGAATCAGGAAAGAGAAAGGTAAGAAGTTTACACAAAAAGCACAATATTGAAGGAGATCCTGTAGTAGTAGTTGTGACATTCAAATTTAAGAAGACACAACTCAACCTTTCTGCTACAGCGTAATCACAGCCAAAAAAAGAAAAGAAAAAGTCTTTTGGCTGTATTGTTTTGTTTGAAACTAAACTCCAGTGACAGGTAGATTAAAAAAACCTCTAAAAAAACACTGTTTCAGATGTGCTGATTAGTGTTTTTCTCTCAGGACTGGAGTGAGGGTGTGATACAGGCTGCAGAAACACCACATCCTGACTTGTCTTTACTCCAATATACATAAAGAATTGATAGAAGTTAATAATAATAATAATAAATGCCTGTAGGGGGCGGCGCTGGCTGAGATCGGAGCGCCACCGCCCTCCACACACAGAAAACCGGTAGTATCATGCTTCCATCACTGTCCTGGGAAAAAAAAGAATACAGTAGACTATCAAGGCAGCCAGCTAGCAACTATTTCAACTTAAGCTATGTGGATTTATACAAGGTAAAGAAGCATCTTACACAAAAAAAGGGGAAAAGATGGAGCCATATTTATGCTTGATTTTTATAATTCAGAGACTGCCTTGATTCCTATTTTGTCACCACCAAAAAGCTTGAAACTCTCTGTTAATTAAAAACAGAAATAAATTTAAAAAGTCAAATTAAAAAAACAAATGCATCCAAGGCACGCAGACGCAGAGCGGCTTGCAGTTAAAGCCCTGTTCTGCTGTGTCAGCATATGAAATATGAAACATACCAAAAACAAAATGTAGGAGCCGTGCTGTGCTTTTTTTTTTCTTTCTTTTTTTTTTCTTTGATGTTTTCAGGAAAACAGCAGAGGAGGATCCAAAAATAGCTAGCGAAAGTTTTCTAAATCCTTAAAAACAATAAACTGGATGGGAGCAACAACACACCCACACTTTCAAAAAAAAATAAGGCTGGAAAAATTCATTGCGATGTTTTCATTGGACTGGAAGAGGAGACACACACAGAGAGACAGAATGCCACTATATAAAAATCATTTACACATATGGACAGTTATGGTTTGGCAGACATGTGCGTGCGTTGTATAAATTAATGTATTTTATGAAAAGACGAACATTTACTCTAAAGTGGCGTAACAAGCAGAAAGAGATGAAAGAGTGAATGAGTGGTTGAGACAATGGAAGAATAAAAAATAAAAACAAGAGGGACAACAAGTTCAGATGCTACAACACACACAAGTACACACAAGCCACACTGCTAGGGCCATTCTGAGTGAGGAAGAGTGTGTGTGTGTGTGTGTGTGTGTGTGTGTGTGTGTGTGTGTGTGTGTGTGGTGCTGACATTTAGACCCAGTGTAATGTGTAGGCGTGGGGTTGCACAGTGAAAAGGCCACACTGTGTAATACTACAGTGCGAGGACATGACTGACATCTGTGTGGGGTTGCGTGTGTGTGGGTGGATGTGTGGGTGCGTGAGTGTGTGCCTAGTAGTCGGAAGGGACGCAGCAACATTGGGTAACAATCAGCTTGAATCAAAACAACTACTAAAACTGTCGAATCACAATGAACAAACAAACTGCTCGCCTACACCAAACTCCATTCAAAATATGTCAAATTAAGGCTTTGTTGCATATTTGCAGATGAACCTGCCTTTAACATGACTGAAGACCTTTAAACAAAGCATTTAGAGTCACTCTGTAATTCATCTATTCCCAATTCAATTACATTTTAATAGATTATTGCCTTCTATTAAAAACATGTATCAGAAAGTGGTGAGTACTAAAGCTGTGCCAAGTACATGTTAAACACAGACTGTGCCATGACAGAAGAAGGTAGGTAAACCTTGCTACTTTTATGACTAAACTGGGGAGTGGGCAGTGAACATAAGGGTATGCCTGAGTGGACATACCTCTAGATTCAATTGTTTTAACGTGTTTCCTCTTCTGATTTGGACACAGAACAGAGTTTGGCTTACTTGGATGTGAGAGGCTGGTTGGTAGGAGACTTCTGCACAGACTCCTGCACAAAACCTGAACAGGTTTTTCATCTTCTGTTTCTCTGTTTGTATGGTGACATTACCTAACACTTCTCATACACACACACACATCAACTACACACTCAACACACCCGTAACCTTAAGCTGAACCTACATGTACACTTAAGGAAGTAACACACTCACACAAAACATAACTATAAAGCTGCATTCATACAGAGTTCAGTTTCTGTGTATTTTCAAGAAAGCACACATAGACTCTGTGCACATGCACAGCCCCTGCTTCTGTCCATTGTAGATGTGCGGGAGACCCTGTAGTGCTGAGACAGCTGTGGGTCGTCAGGTCGTCACAGGACACAGACCCGAGGCTCAATCAGCTGCCTTCAACTCATCCATCCTTCAACCTGTGAAAAGCTCAGCGTGTGTGTAGTGGGCGTATGTATGTGTGTGTGTTTCCTACTTTGTCGCTGTCCACAGTGTTCTGGGAAGTCCTGGAGGCGATGGAGATGGTATCTGGTTGGCTGCTGCCGTCTCCCTGACTGTCTCCGTCTTCACCTCCCTCCCTGAACACACACACACAGTCAGAATGAATGAGAATGTGTTGAACTGATGTCTTACCGTTTGCGATTATATCAAGAGCAAATAGTGGCAACATTGTTTAAAGTATTAAAAAGGTTTTAATCTGCTCTGTGATAAGGTTTCTACCCGCAGTGTCGTTGTTTACAATGATGAAGTTTTTAGTTGTGGCAACAGTAGAGGGGTGAAAAAGTCACGTCTATTTATTGCATAAACTTTTGAGGAATCATGGCTCAAATAACAGTGTTAGTGGGTCTGCAGTCCACTGAATTTACTGAATCATTTACTGATTTACTCAATCAGTGAGAGTCAGTGTTTGGGAAGAGAAAAACTTGAATAAATTCCACAGGAAACTTATTCACAGCAAACAAAGACAGTTCAAATGTATCTGATCTATTTACAGAAATATTGTAAAAACTATAACGGTAAACAGTGAGGGGATTGGTTTAATGTGGTTTTGTGGTTATTAAGATATATTTTCTATTTCATTCCATCTCTTTTACAGAACATTTGAAGTTTGTTAAGTGACTCCTGATGCATTAATAAAGAAAGCAAAGCTCCTGATGAAGCCAAATTATAATTTATTGAGCAATTTAATACTTAAACTGTAGCCTTAGTGAGTGTTTTGGAATCAAAATCACCACATTGGTTCTTTTTCTGAGCTTTGTAATGTCACACAGCTGAACTGAACTGTACTGGACTGAAATCTCCTTACATAATGTACAATCTGACCCGGGGCAATGTTTCTGCCATCAATAAGGATGTGTTTTGCCTGTGCTTGGGGGACTTTTCACATATCTTTTATCCTCTGTGTTTGTAACCTCTATCATAATAATGCTGAAAAATACCTCTCAGACTGTGGTGCTAGCTCAGCCCTCAGTGTAAACATTTCTACTTATGGCAATAGTGTTTCTGTTCATGCTGACTACATTCAGTGATGACAGTTTGAACACACACACACACCTTATAGAAGCAATGTTGATCCAGTCCCATCACATGTGCATCAAAGTAAATCATGTGAGCATTGCTTTCACAGTGTGAGTGTAAATGTGTGTATTCTTGCTTACCTCTTAGTGTTATTTCTGGGTTTGGTCATTGCTGGTGTTTTAGGCAGATGAACAGGCTCCTTGAGCGCCCCCTTCAGGTGAGTCATTCTCTCCTGGATCACCTCCCTGATGTTCTTAATCCACTCTTGTTTAGCTTCCATACTGGATGCCTGGAGGAGACACAGCAGTATAACATCATTATTATTATTATTATTATTGTAACAGCATAATCACACTTTTTTTTCATTCATATTTTATTTTTCACTTACTTTTAGCACCGTTTTATTATCAGAGGATGGGGTTCTTCCTGCCCACAGAGCAAATTTACATGGGTCGCCTTCAATGTGCTCGGTCACCCCCAATTCTGACGTCTGCAGAGCAGTGAAGAGAGGAGATTGTATTATTAGACATGCAACAGCTAAACACTGGACTGGATTGATACAGTTACACTCAAGCACGCTTACCAGTAGTTTGTTCTTGTACTGGTACTTGGTTCTGCCCGCTGAGTCTTTGATCTCCTTGCTGAAGACCAGAGAGAACTCAAACAGGAAGAGGTGTCGGTCCCGCCCCTTCCTGATCAGAGAGCGGGGATCCCAAACCTGGAAACTATCTTGCAGGATCAGCTCACCCTGCACCTCCAGGTTCTCCTCAAAGCCTGAGGATGAGGAGGACAAAATTATTTAATAATTATATTAACCAGGCTGCACAAAGTGTGAATCTGCAGGAGTACTGTATAACACAAACGTGACATATTGTAAAATTTAGTAATGATAACACCATGCCCCTTTTCTAAATAATCTTTTAGCATATATTAGTTTCTTACCCTCCAACATGGCGAGATGCATGGCATCATTAGCTCTCTTAGGAACACCGAGCATCACCTCCAAACCATCTTTAATCTCCCCTTTACCCTCCTCACAACAAGACAGTAACTCCTGCAGGAGAAGAAAGGCAGGGGAGGAAGACATTAATAGTGATGAGGGGACATAACAGACTGCAAATGCAGAAAAGCTATTGCATTAAAACATACATGTTTTGTATGATATTTTAGCTTTACATTTAACTACATACTCCATCAGTCCTGGTCTCTTCCTGACTCACATAAGCCGTCCACTCACTCACTCACCACCATCTGACATCTTTAGCTTGCTTCACTCTGTTTTTTTGTTATGAAACTTTAGCAAATTTACCATGAAATCCACACTGTATCTTGAAATTAGACTTATGTATCCAAATAAACCTGCTGTTCTCAGTTTGGATAGGTGGAAAATTACCTAAATTAGATTTTTTACCACATTTTGTAAAAAAGATTTAAAGTCAAATGTGTGTATGTGTGTCTGTGAGATCTGTCATAGGCTACTTCTGGAGACATATTCCAGACTTAGGACCAGTTAATTGGGGACAGCTTGTCCATTTGGGAATAAAAATTGTGCCCACAATTTGGGGAAAAAAAGATTTTTGGGTCAGGGATCAAGGAGAGTAGTAGTCCTGGAAAGGAATGTAAAGTGACCAAAAGTGACCATGATCTGATATGTGTGTGTACCTTAAGCAGTAGCTGGTACTTAGTGATCCTCTGGACTGGTTTGATGAGGTAAGAGGAGATGGAGTTGGCCAGCCCACGTCTCTGCTGGATGTCCTGTTCATGAACACAAAGACAACATTGCAAATACAAAAATAAACAGAAAGAAATAAAATTGACTAAAATATTAAATGTTCAATTCAGGATGCTGTTGCTGCTGCTGCTGCTAGGGAACCAAACTTTCCCATGATCAAACAGCACCATCTGCTGACAAAACTGGCAAACGACACAACTATCTCCAGCTCAGTCTGCAGGAGGGAAATTGGAAACACGCAGCTGTACGCTCTCTTTATAACCCTGCTGCAGAGCAATAAAAGGTTTACTCACGTCAAAGAAGCTGCCGGCATGTTCCAGTATCAGCTGACTGGAGTCTGGTTTGTTCTTACAGTAATCCACATATATATGGAATTTATCAGCCTGGAAAGAGATGTGAGAGGAGAGAATAATTGTTTAAAGTCTAATAAAAGACTGTATATTTACAGTTATTATGCTCTATGCAGCCCCCGTCTCCTGTTCATACAGAGATCAAAGAAATTGGAGGTCAGTTTTATTTTGATCCTAATAAAAATCAAGGGCTGACTCTCACCCAGGTGACAAAGCAGTGGCCCACATCCTCTGGAAGCTGCTCATAGTTCACCAGCTCCTTCAGGAAAATACTGGAAACACACACACACACAGATGAAGAGAGCAGAAGATCATGATCTGCACTTAATTTTTTTTTTATATGGATCAGCTGTTTTCTTTTTGTTTTTTGAAGCAGAACACCTCATAAATCCCTACATGTTTCTCCACTATAAAAAAGGTTGTATTGTATTGTACTCTCTCCTGTGGGTTTCTTCAAAGTCTGGCTGCAAGAAAGCAAAATATCATGAACATATCTGAAACCCCTACAGAGGTTTTATGAAATCTTGTAGGTTAGAAGTTGCTTAAAGATCAAAATGGAGTCGATGTGTACAAAAAAAAAAGAAAGAAAGAAAAGAAAACGTTCCCTTGAGGAATAAACTCAGAGGTTTGTGAAGGTACCACATTGAGATCAGAAACAAAGGAGTGCCTCAGGGAAAATTCAGAGGTTCATGAAGCATCCATAAAGGCAAACCTCAAAGATGCCTTTTCAGCTTCCTTATAGCTACAACATTAAGAAAAACCCAGAAAGTTCCCTCAGGGTGGTTTCAAGTGATGACAGTTCTTACAGCAAATCTCTTGCACAGTTTAGAGCTTTTCTACTGCAGAAAAACTGAATTGGGAATTGCATCATTTTTGCTGAACAAGATTAACAAAATGGTCCTGACCAAGTTGTTTCTATTCTTTAACTCTATATTATTTGCTTATATGATGTAGAGTTTAAAAATGAAGTATGTATACATCATTGGTTGCGTTTCTGTCATGTGCTTGTTTGTTCATTTCTACATCTAAGAAGACCGGTTAGTTTCTCCACCCACAGCACAGATTGTGGGCTTAGTGAAAAACCATCTACAAGTCTCTCACTTGCTGTGGAAGTCGTAGATCTCCTGCATGTTGCCGAAGATGATGTGCTCCTTGTTAGCGATGCCTGGGGGGATCTCCTCCACGCCGCTGCTCATCTCCCATAGGTAGGTCTGACACAGGCACAGAGACAGAGACATGTAAGGTAAACCAGGAAACCAGGTGACATTTGAAACACACCAATGGAAGAGCGCCTTTCACCTCTAAACACTCCTGCAGGTCTCTGACGTAGGTCTTCTCTGTCTGCAGCAGCTCTGCCATGATGAACCTGAGACAAGAAAAAAGTTAAGACTACAAGAGAAAAGCCCAGAAGGACAGGAGAAGGATCAGATGGCATGAATTATTTAACTGGTACTACTTTGTGTCCTCCATTACAGCGTGAACCTACTGATGTTCCTCCAAGACTTTTATTTGAAAAGATAAAACTCCTTCAGAAGGCTTTAGAGGACAGCTGGTACACTGCTACCACCTCAATTATGGGTCTTTGATGTCTTTTTAGTCTAAACTTTGGAGATATCACAGGACGCAGATCATCACCATGGAGATAGACTGAGAAAACTCAGCTTTAGGAAGGCATTTTGTTCATAGGGTCAATTATTGCAGCTATATTGTGACTAAATGATCATCTAAGTCATTAAATGCTTCATGTATTTTGGGACAATCCACTAAATCACATGAATTCCAAGTAAGACTGTTGTCAGAGTTGATTTGGATGTTATTTATTTGAATTTTTAAGAGGCAGCAACATGTACAGACTTCTACAACATGTTCTGTCTCTTCTCATATCACTGTACTCACTCTTTCTTCCTGGCTGACTTCCTCTTTTCCTCGTTGACCTCGTGGTTAGGGTCGCGCAGTTTGACCTCGGCGTCGTCCGTCAGGCTGGCGGGGATGATGTCCAGCTCTAAGTCTTTATTGTCCTGCACACAGAGGAAAATAAATAAGAGTCAATAATCTGACAAGAAAAAAACCCCAGATGAATATTTATTAATAATTTATATTATGTTTGTAACCGCAGTGATGTTCACCTCCGAGCTGACACCGAGGCTCCTCTCCAGGCTCTCCTGGTATTTGCCCATACGTAGGGAGAAGTCACGGTAGCGGCGGTCCACAGTGCTCACCCATCGCTTCAGCTCTGACACGTGGGCATGACCTTTCTCCACCAGGTTGTCCGCCAACTGGATTAGCAGCTTCACCTTCTCCTTGGTTTGCTGAGTGGACACGCACGAACACACACACACAAACACACACAAATCAGGTCCCATATCCATCTATGCAAACACCATTCAGAGGGTGAAATTGACTGTATCTGTCCTAAATCTTTTTATTTTATAAAGAAGGCAGAAGTGAAAAAAAATATGAAGAACAAACAGAATACAAAACAAAACCCCCTGGTCTCCCCATGGTCTCCCCGTGCACCCCTACAGAATCTCATTTCTTCCTATCAACCCACCTGCCAGGCACAGAAAGACTGCACAATATAAACACAAAGAACAAATAAGCTGCCTGTATGAAGCACTAAAATAAGGAGCAGCAGCATTATTCAACAGGTCTTCTGTGTTCCCTTGATTTGGCACATGAAGTGCACTGGATGCATCATACTCTTTATCTAAGTGTAAGAATAGAAAGATGATATTCTTCTCTGCTTTATTTAAGTTTGCAGATAGATGTCGCATGTTCAGTATCATTAGTGCAAATCTAAACAAGTATGAATTTAAGGACATGCTGATCTTTTACTGTTTACTGGCTTGATGCTCACAGCAGCTCCTTTGAAGCTCTATAAAGCTGTCAGCAGCTGAGCTTCAAACAGACACACATACGCGCGCGCACACACACAGTGTACCTTGGCAGTGAGTCTGAAGTGATGGTAGTCATTGAGGAGCTCTTGTGTTTCCCCGCTGCTGTCGCCAGGTGACGTGTGTGTGGCCAGGTAAACCTCACCTGTCTCCTGGATCCAATCCAATGCCTGCACACACACACACACGCACACACACACAGACACAGACAAAAACACACACAACAGATTGGATTGAGGATCAATCTCTGTATTATATCTGCTCTTATAAACTCTTTCCCTGATAACATAAACCAGATGTTCCTGTAGTGCTGCACATTTCCCCAGAGTCAAAATCCAGCCAGCAATATTTCCTTTTGTTTCACTCATGCATGCACACACGCACGCACACACAGATACACACACACACACACACACACACACACACACACAGGGTCTGACCTGTTTGGCACTGCGTTCGAACACCAGGTACTGCTGACATTGGTCCAGCCTTCGTTTCTTTAACGTCCAGAAGTGGAGGACTCTGTTTTCTCTCTGCAGCAGCTCATTCAGAATAGCTGCACACAAAAACACACAACATCACATTAAACATACACTTCCTCTTAAGCCCAAAAAGTGCTCCCAGATCACTGATGAGGTTTTCCAACTGAAATTGAGCATACCTTGGGTAAGTTATTATTATCATTATACTATACGTCTGATTTAAGACATGCCAAGAAAAACAATAGCATACAATTTGGACTTTCATATAAAGCAGTTTTGTTTCCAAATTCTTAAAACTGGTCTACATTTATAATAGTACTCATGGTCGGGGTATTATTACAATCAGAGCCCTCTGATTTAACTGTCTTTCAAAAAGCTGGACAAAATTTATATCACATAATATATCAACATTTAATGATTGATAAAAAAAGTTGTAGCTATGTATTTCAGTCTGTCACAATAGAATTTGTATTAAAATATGAAATACAAATGGAAACATAATGATAGATTGATTGATGTGATTGATTTTCAGTAATAACAGTATGACCAATACCGACCTTTGACTTGTTGTTCGGGTCCTCTGGTGTGACCGGCGGCTCCAGGCATGCTTACATTGTTCCTGTGGATGTACTTGAGAAAGACCTCAGCGTTCCTTCGGGCCAGAGTGCAAGCCTGGAGGAGAGGGACATGCTGGTTACACTTACGCTAACATACTTCACATACACACACTATTAAGAACTCCCTTTACAAAATACTGTTCTTTTTACTCTACATTTTGGTGTCAAAGGTTGGAGCTAATGTGTTTGGTTTGGTTTGTTTTCTTTTGTGTTATCTTTCGATATGGATTTACCAACCGAAGGTAATTTATGGTCAAATTTCATGCGAAGCTAATGAAACTCCAAAGTATAAACGAAGAGACGGAGACTTTATCAGCTTAAAAGTAATTTAACTTAATGAGTTTTTGGTCATGATGGATGGAATGGTTGTTATCTCTCATCTCCTCTAATATCCCATTTCATCAACTCGTCTCCTGCTATCTTATCTCTCTTAAAATGTTATCAAAACATTCATTAACTTAGATATTTGGAAATGGAATCTATATAGAAGAACTTGTTTTGACTCAATTCTGCTCTGGTGTCTTCTATTTAAGGTGAAAAGTTCTTTGTTGGAGTTTGTGTTGTTTTGTTCTCGTTTAGTTTTTTTGCTGATGTCAGATAAGGAGAGTTGATTCACCTTGAGGAAGGCTTCTTTCTGCTCCAGGTGTTTACTGATCAGAGGTAGAAGGTGTTCCGTGTCGGCCGATGTTCCCAGTTTATCGTGACTGCCGCACCAGTCCTCATCCCGACGGTACTCTTGCTCCAGGCTCTCTAGCACACTGCACACCTGGACACACACACAGTTGGTGACATTATGACACTACTGCTCCATGCTTAGATATAATAAAACTTGAAAAAATGAGTGTGTGTGTGTGTGTGTGTGTGAGAGAGATGTACTTGTTCAGAAGTCTTGTAGAAGGCCACGGAGGCATTGACCAGCTTCAGGCGGTCCTCCATCTTTAACATCAGCTGTTGCCAGTGAACTGCCACTTTCTCTGCACAGCTCCGAATGGCCTCCGGATCATAGTGACCCGCCTGTAGCATCATCTGGAACAAAAGGGAAAGCAAAAGGATAAGACAGAGTTAGAGGGTAAAATATGTTCATAAAGAAAATAATATAGTGTAAAGTATAAGACAAGATATAACAGGATTATCCATACTTAGGCCTACTGCAGTAAATAATAAGTAACTGTTGTAAACAGCACACACAACATATTTACCTCTGCTTTTTGCTGGACCTGCAGAGCACTCTGATGAGTCTTCTGAAGAGAGTTCGCATGGAAGAGAGACTGCAGAAGGAAGAGTGGAAGAAGTAGAGGAGAGATAGTTACAGTCAATTACATCACTGACTCATTAGTTCAGTTAATAAATAAATAAATAAATAAGCTCCAGATCAAAACTCTGCATTAAAGCTCTTCATTTTTCTCCTTAAGAACAAAGTCAGCATTTCTTGTACAACAAAATAATGTTCTCCGTGCCTAATTTCACTAGTTTTGAGGAGTGATTTTAAGAACTGAAGCACTAACAGATTTTGGGTGTATCACTTAAAGATGACATTAAAGGTACAAACACATTGAAATCACTAATTGAGGTGCCTCATTTGTTGCACATCATTTGATGCCAACACACATTTTGTCCTGTTGTTCTTTTTATGTACTGCTGCAGTACATTAGTTAGATGTAATGAATGAATGAGAAGAAGAAATGCAGCACAGTAAAATGAAACTAAGAGCACCTGCTCCTACAGTAAATCATCTGTTGAGTGTTTGATGGTTATTTAGTTCTGCTTTAGAACATAACCACCATGAAACAACCAGAAAATGTTAGATTTTTCTTGTGCCCCCCCTTCTCCTTGTTCCACAGCTGCACTGTCTCTCTCGCTCACTTGCACTCTCAGCTCACTCGTGCTATCTCTCAGGTTAAGTCTCTGGGTTATTTGACGCTCCAGAATTGAAACAAGGTCAGAGTAGGGGCTTAAAGATGTGCCTCATAATGCTTTAGACGTGCATCCGGACATTTAAAGTAATAGGTGTGCTTCAAAATGCATGCATCAGATGCTTCCAGTGTGTTAAGGTTTATAAAGAAGTATACTTTGGAGGTGAATTTTCTTTAATGCAACTGTCTGAGCCTGTCACATTCAATCTGCTCACAAAAAAACAGCAGCTAAAGCTAAATCGTATTTGAAGTTACACTTCAGTCAGCGTATATGTTTTTTTACACTCAACAATCTACACTCCGTTGATGACTTCTTGTCTCGTTATTTACTAACAAATTCAAACATAGAGGTGTTTTAATTCCAATCTAAGAATTGATTTATTAAGATACTGTAATCGAGATTTTTCAGCAATTTTATGGATTAAAAACAATTCCAGTAAACAAACGCTGCTGTTTATCTGTACTTCAGTTCTATTTTGTTGTTCCTTCATCAATATAAATGATGTTTTACTACTGAAGCAGATGATACATTCATTTTTATGTGTGTGCATGTATGTTAGAAAAGTCTGATGGAGGATGCAGACACACGCACCAATCGAAACTCCAGAGGGGCTGAAACGAGGCCAGGACACACATGTTGGGTCTGAGCCAAAACCATGTGTTTGTGTGTATGTCTGTGTGCGTAGTACAGTGCTGACCAAGGGACTTTCACCCCTGTAAGTGCTCCCACACTTCTGGAGTCAGCTATTTAAAGCTCCACACAAAGCAACACATACACACAGGTTCAAAAATATACACTGAGATAACACTGCACTGCTTTAAAATGTGTGTGCTGTGCTTGCACATGTGTATGTTAGCATCTGCTACTCTTCAAAATCAATGAAAGAAATAATTATTGAGGAAAGTCTGCTTCAAACACTGATGACAAAGAGTGTGTGTGGGTGTATCAGAGCACTCACCCATCCGCTACTATTCAAACCGATGCATACTGAAATAATTATTACTTAAGTACAGTTAGCTTGGTTTGAGCAGCAATAATTAGGGTGTGTGTGTGTGTGTGTGTGTGTGTGTGCGCGTGTTTCTAAGTGTGTACCTCTATAGCCATCTGGAACTGTTCATGTTCCCTCTGCAGCTGCTCAGCCTCAGACAGAGAGCTGGCATTCACCATGCTGGCATTCAACATGGACTCACCGTTACGAATCCAACCCAACACCTAAAGAGACAAAGAAAGAGAGACATTTACACACAAGTATGACTCAATGATTCTATGCAAATTTCAAATTGAGGCGATACTTGCGTGAATGCTGTGGGAGGGAACTACTGAACACAATTTTTCATAAAAAACATAAGAATGGGAACATTAATTAAGAACTGAAATTACACACATGTGGGTTAAGAGTTAGGCTGATATCCAGTGTGAGCAAACTGTGACTTAAATGTATGAAGAACAGGAACAATAGACTGTTGTCTCCTACAGGTGTCTTATTAAGTTTATTAACACTCATGTAGGTGATACTAAACTTAACCTTTTACTTTAAAGAATTTTATATTAAAGATTGCAGCTTTTTAGAAGCACATCATTGTCCAAGATCATTTTGGACCCTTCAGTCCATCCATCTTCAAAAAATATCTAACAAATCAGTGCTATCTATAGTAGTAGTAGCTTTTTTATTAAGACCACCAATATGGGGCAGCCTAGGAGAGAAATAATATAATATGTGCATTTTGAGTTTAATCTATATCAAAATCAAAAAAATAATAAGGTTTGGGATTTTTTCAATGATATAGCACTTTATTGAAAGCAGTTCATAGTCTGCCACAGATAAAGAAGTACTGAATTAAAAAAACACAAAATGAGTTCAGTTGTAGGTAATCCATGGTTTCTGCTTAACATATAACATATTATTATATTGTATGGCCTATATCATGCCAACAATTGGCGTAGGTAATCTGTGCAGGTCACAACTGTGTTTTATTTACAGTAGACCTATGACTAGACGAATGCCATCATACAGATCAGGAGTGAGACAGTGAGAGAAAAGAAGAATTAGGGTGGCGAAGCAGCAGCGTGTGTGTTTGTGTGTATGTGGGAGTTATTAGCACTTCTCCATAAACCTCATCAATAATTCAGTTGTATCCATCTGCGGCATGTGCGCTTCCTGTCTGAACACACAAGCATGTTCACATTCACATCTGCAGCAGCTTTCATTTTTAAAAAAAAAACAGGACGTTAAAACATCTTCTTTGCTTTATCTAGGAGGAAGAGCTGGATGTTCCTGTCATTTCTCCAGCGTGGACGAGTCTGTCCCAAACCAGATTTGCAGTTTTGCTTTCTTTCAAATAATAAAGTCAGCCAACCGAGCTCCATTAAAGCTTCATGTTATTTCCTTTTCACAATTTTTTTCTTACTTGTGTGAACAGACCTCTCACAACAACAGAACTCTGATGCTTTTCCATTAAAAACAAATTTTATAAGAAGGCGCACAAAGACACATTCATTTATTTTTTTAAACCAGCCAAGCTGCTTCCTGCTTGCTGTCCATTATAATGTTTAGAAAATGTCAACTAATTCTGTTATCTGTGTGGAAATGAAAGTTTAAAACAAAAGAAAGGAAATGATGATTCAGAGGCAAAATCAACACCGACTTATCACATTGTTTAGAGAATAAATGTTTCTTGCGAGTGTGGTGCTTTTAGCGTATGTGTGTGTGTACCTGTTTAACTTCGGCCTGTAGGTGGCGTAGCTGCAGGCATTGCTCCAGCCGAGTGTGTGTGTGCTGCGCGTTGAGCTCCACCTCCTGCTGTTTCTCATGAAGGAACTCCAGTAGCTCCTGAACCTGAGAGGCCAAGTCCATGTCCTTCTCCCCTGTCAGCTCGATCCCTGTAACACACACACACACACACACAGTGGTGATTGTCACATCCTGTATGCCAGTATTCATGACACATTTAAGTTATTTTATTACAGATAGTTGCTTTTGTATTTCTGCGGCAGCCTGTGGTATCACTAACTAATACAACCTCCGTCATCAGTGACAGGCAATGTGAAAGAGAGAGTGTGTTTGTTTGTGTGTGTGTGTGTGTGTGTGTGGGGATGAGACAGATTTGTCACTCCAGGGGGGCAGAGTGACTGAAACCGTGACCTCCACATTTATACGCAAACAGAGAATAAGAGGATTGTGCTGTGACGATTTTTTAACCTAATTCTCTCTCTCTCGCTGCTCCACACAACACGCTTTTATTTGGGATCACAGTTTATGCCAAAGCATCAAGGCACACTCTCCCCCTCATTTGGAGAGTGCGCGGCTGAAAGTCCAGATCCAGAACACGGTTGATTAACTGTCACCAAACAGTTTTTTGTTAGCAGAAGTTCAATCGGTCACTCAGGATGCATTTTAGAAGCATAATGATGCAAGGTGTGAACTCCAGTACAAAACACTGTCTGGGTTTCTCTGTCCTTTGTTTTTGTGTTTCCTCCTGTCTTATCCTCTTGACCTCATTTTAATACAAACAATATGCATGTGTGTATGTGTGTACCTGAAGCCTGAACCTCCATGATGTACTGGTGCAGATCTTGACCCTGCTGCATCACTTCGTAGGTCATGTTGTTCATGGCTGCCTTCCTCTCTGCGTGCCTTTTCAGCCTCTGCTCCGCCAGGCCGATGTCCTCTGCACTGCCAGATGAGGCGCCGCTTCCCCCGCTGCCGCTGCTACTGCTGCCGCCTGACCGGCTGGCGTCATTGAGCTGACGAGACAGATCCTCGTTCCAGGCGTCTAGCTCCGCTGTCACCTGCAGGAGGAGAAACAGATCAGAGGTTGCCATGCGACAACATAATTATCAACAAAACACATCATAAGATCCTAAAAAAAGAGGTGAATCACTTCTGGATTGTATTGCAACGTCAAAGACCCAGATGTTGGACTGGGCTGCAATGGAGGCAAAGGAGAGCTCTCTGACCAGCTGTTTAAGTAAAGCAAATGTGATTTCACACATTTTATTACATAGTTAATTTCTCTTTACATTTTACAACTAACATTTACACATCCTTTGTGGTGTTGGATTAAAAATAAAGACAAGATATATGCATGTTGGCCAGTATATGTAGTCTTTAGTGTGTTTAAGTGTTACGTTTCACATTGGCACTGTGAAGAAATGCAAAATTTGATCAGTCAGCCATTGTCGACAGTTGTTCTTTGAAGTCAGCTTGGTGTGTGCGGGCTCTAACACAGGGAACAGCAGGGGATCCGCAGCAGAGCCCTGAGTGACGCCACAGCTGCTCCCAGAGAGCAACACTCTTCAAACAGCCACCAAGTGTATCTGACAGCTCTGATCCAAGCATGTCCACTCCAGTTATGTCAACTTTGACTTTCGCTCTTACCTCTATGGTATACTGCTCAAAGATGCGTAGCTGGAGAAAGATGTCCAGCTTGATTTTGCGCTCGTGGAACAGCTCCTCCATCTGGCCCTGAGCCTCGTCCAGCTGCTGCAGCACCCCCTGGATGTGTGCGATGGAACTGCAATGTGGCGTCTTATTGGTCGACATGGCTGCATCTCTGTGAACGGGAAGACAGAGGGAGACATTACATCATGCTAAGATGCAGTAAACGTGACAAACTATAGCATTTTAATTCCATTTTACCATCTGAAAGAAAATGGGGATCTCCCAGTAGATTAGCGTATTAACCAACCAGCATCCACACTCACTGGTAAATTTACAGCATGTAATCTCCTTCAAAACTACCAGTATTTTATATTCCTTTACACAAACAAAAGAAACAGAATCTTCCCGTGTGACTGTTAGAAATGTGACTTTTTAATGCCAGTATTAAGTAGGAATATTATTAGCTGAGCTGCTGCATAAATCCCTCTCTTTCTTTAATAACATTTTACATTTTAATATCATTACCTGAGCTGCTGTATTAATTCCTCTCCTTCTTTAATCACATTGAGCGTTGCCTCCAGTGTGGCTGTCTGTTGCTGCTGAAACTGCTGGATGAGAGTCTGAACTGAATCCACGGAGTCGCAGCACACATCGTCCAACAGCTGCTTCTGCAGCTCCTCCATCCACGACCACAGCTGGAGGCATAAGTAGACAGACAGACAGACAGACAGACAGAGAGAGAGACAGACAGACAGACAGACAGACAGAGACAGACAGACAGACAGACAGACAGACAGACAGAAAGACAGTGATCCAGCCATTAGCACTGAAATCTCTTTCCACTGAACCATCTTAACACTACTGAATCCTGCAGGGGATACTCAAAATAACTCTTAACTCTTATCTATAGGACAGACTAAAGTGCCACTAGCTGTGGCAGGGGAAACAGTTTGTTCTGTTGGGGCTCAAACCTGCACTTCACACTTATCACATCCCACAGTATCTGTGCTTAGTAACACAATCAAGAATTAACCATAGTAAGCTGGCAGCAGCAGAATGTCTGTTGCTTTTTTCAGTTTGTGTGTGTGTGTGTTGTGTGTGTTTCTGTGTCCCACCTCCTTGGTGTGTGTGTGGAAGGACACAGACATGTCAAGCAGCAGCTTCCTGTGTTCAACACGGCGGACGAAGTCCTGGATTCGGACCTCCAGGTGTCTAGCCGCCTTGTAGATTTCCTCGGGGTCACACTCTCCGGTCTGAGCCAGCTGCTCAGCCGCTTCTAGCAGCTTGTCCGCATTAGTGTATGTGTTCTGAAAGGGAGAGGGGGGCGTTCATCAACATCACCATCATCTGCATTAGCTTTGCCGTACATCATATGGAATACACATTTATGATTGGCAGGTAGAAGAGTCTTAAAATCATTTGAACCATGGCTACAGATAAAAGGCTGTATAGCTGGCAGGTGATGTCAAACATAGTTGACAGTTTAACGTCTGTTTTAAATCAGAGCTGCTACCATTCAGCCCTCACCAGAGAAACAGACCAAACCGAGGATTAAAATGACAAATAACTTAATAAAGATGTTGAACGACTTCTATACAGCTCCTGATTTTACCTGTGATAAGTAATGATGTGAAAGGCAAAAATAATCTGCTATAGAAAATATCAAAGATATGCATCATATCCAGAACACCACTTTGCATCATGCTGCTCTCAGCCTGCTCCATTATACAACTTTTCATCACATGGTGTCACTTTGATTATCGCTATCATTGTTATTGTCATTATATTTATCCTCAACATCGCTGTCATCATAAAAGTGTCATCTTCTCAATCAATTACCTTTTCTCATCATCTTAACCATAAAGAAAACATTACACTGGCATCATTACTGTCATTATCCTCACACCTTTCCTGTCAATCACATTTGTCATCATCATCATCATCAAATATCATTAGCACCATCATCATGACTGTCTATCATTCATGAAAGATGTCCATTTTGTCACTTTTTTTCATCACCATCATCATGGTCATGATGTCATCTTTGACATTATCACTACCAATAATGATTCTAATTATGGCTGTGTTTGCAGTCTTATCGTCTCTGACAGTGTTTCTGACCTCATTTACTGACATGAGCACCACACACACTCACTCCCTCACACTCACACACAGACACACAGACACACACACGCAGAGTCAGATCATGTTTTATTATAATGTTAATTCCTGCTTCTGTAAATCAACAGCAGAACGTTTCGTGTTTCCTCTTCTATCTCCCCAAAAAAGGATTAAATCCTGTATGAGTGTTAAAGAGCTCAGCATTCATCAGGAGCACAAAATGGATTAGTGTCAGTCTATTCTGGTAAGTATGAGAGATCACCACTGGAATATTTCACTTGGGGAAATATATGACATCAGAGATATTTTGGGGTGACTGGTGGTCGGGGCTGTGGGTCTAGAGCGAGGAGAAAATGTTGCACTGTGAACCCAGTTATTCAAGAATATGAGATATTGGGCTCTGTCTAGATATTCCACATGTTAGAGGGATTAGTCAGAAGATAAAGATTACAATTTACAAGAGAGTATTACTCTTTGTGTATGGCTGGTTTGGCACAGAGTGAGGATTGCAGTAGTGAGATGATAGTAAAGCAGAATCATCCCTGTCACCTGAATACCAAAGATCAAACCTCATGACCCGATAAAAACTGCTGACAGCATGTTGTGTGGATTATAGAGCAAAGGGGACGCTCTTTCTGGCAGAAGATATTGTTGTTGAATTTTTAAAAATATAATGTTTCATTGTCTTGGGGTAGTGGCAGAAATATTTTCCATGTCAGTGCGGTTTGACTGGTCTCGGCTATTCAAAAAAACATCAAAAATAATACTTCTGTTATTACTAAAAACAAATTGTGCATTCTATGAACTGTGCTGCACTTCCTTGTTTTCCTTGCTACACAGAAAACACCCAAAGCATCATATTGCAGACATATAACATCCTCAAAACCATAGTAATATTATCCATCTAATAGAGCTAGTAACAAATGCTAACACCTGGTGAACTGCTACCTGATATTAAGAGACTACCAGTACTATCTAGTTCAACTGTGCAACATATTTTTTTCACTTTAAAATCTGTGCAATATCAATATCACACTCAGGTATATTACCATTCTGACAACGCTATTATTCATTTCTCTTGTGTTTCCAGTTGTTCTTATTGCTTGTTTACTGACTCATTATTTGTTGTTCTTTTTTTTTTTAATTG
The DNA here is from genome assembly GCF_027409825.1 of Scomber japonicus. Classification (NCBI taxonomy): domain Eukaryota; kingdom Metazoa; phylum Chordata; class Actinopteri; order Scombriformes; family Scombridae; genus Scomber; species Scomber japonicus. Next base: position 25,681,658 of record NC_070588.1, read on the forward strand.
ACACTCTTTCTATTTTTGCTATCCACTTTGCTGCTGTAACACTGTAAATTTCCCTATCATGGGATTAAATAAGGATTATCTCATTTTATAATCTTATAAACACAATCACACACTGACAAAACTAGACAAAAGAGAGCAGACACTCATTTCACCCTTCAGGAAAATACATTTGAGGATGTGTGTGTGTGTTTGTGTGTGCAGGAGAGGATGTCAAAGTATAATGTGGGTAAACACACTTAATATATTCTCTATCTCCTGGCATGTCTCTTAAATGCGTATTAAATTAATTCATGTTATGCACATTGCTAAGTGGAGACGTTTACGGGCAAAACACCACAGACTGGGTAGAAACTCTAATGGAAGGAAAAGCGGAGAAACATGTGGAGAGTGAACGCTTCTATCTGACCCAAATAATGCTGATCCACAGCAGGTTATGGAGGTTAATCCTAATCCAGAGTGTAAACATCAGATTACATGACTACGCACTCTTTATAGGATTAACACTCGTTTATAGGATTTCAACTTTACTGAAACTGCAGTAAACCAAGTGGCAAATGATTTGTTAATTGTCATGAAATCATATCTGTGTGCGTGTGTGTGTGTGTGTGTGTGTGTGTGTGTGTGTGTGTGTGTGTGTGTGTGTGTGTGCGTGCGTGTGTTCAGGCCAATTAACAGCAGCAAAGACAATCAGGATTTAATGATCCTGATCACTTAAGATACAATTTGACTCTTTGTTCTGCTATACAAAGCTCTACAGCACACACAGACTGTGGGTGTATTTACTTGACTTTAAAACAAATCAAATCAGGCGACTGACAGCTTTAATGCAGAAGAACATAAAACACTTTTACAACCTCACATCAACTTCAACCCCATTTCTGTAAACTCTGTTTGACAATGTTGGTCATTTGTGCTGACTAGCAAATGCAGAGAAACTACCCACAGAGTGAAGTTTCACTCAGTTTTCAATTGGATCTATTTCTATTTTACAAACCATTTCTTCTGCAGCACTGACCTGCTCCCAAACCACATTTTTAAACCTCTGCACAGAGCTTCAGTATGCGTCTTTGTTTTGTTTTCATCTTTATGACCTAAACTTTAATTGCATTGTTTCCTAAATATTTGACTGTACAGCGCTGTTGAGTTCAGGAATGGATAACATCTTCTGCAGATCTTTCAGAAAAAGGATTGTGACCATAAATGGTTATGTAGAAGCATGTCTTCATGCTTCATGCCACCACCAGGCATGGTGGTTTTGAAAATTTGGGATTAATCAAGGCAGAGTACTTGCAGATGTGTGTGAGGCACGCAAATAAACATTTGATAAATACAAACTACTAACTTCTGAATTTTCATAGTTTTGTTGATGCTGTAAATGAGAGCTCGTGTACTTTGGAGAGAGTTGACATGAACACTGCTCCACAGTCATCTTACATGCTGTCTGAAGAAATAAACAAAGAAATGCAAGACTCCAAAAGACAACTGGATCTTCTCAGTGTTGATACTGGATGCTGGAGCCTCTGAGTGTTGACGCATTGAAAAAATAATGATCATTGTGACACCATTGTGCCTTTCTAATGGAGGGAGGATTCACATTGCAATACTTTGAAAAGACAGACTCACCTGAGCTACGTCTTCAAAGTCGTCATGTCTTTTCTGCAGTGCTCGGGCTCTGTGGAGGGATTTCCCGACGCCGGTGTGTTTGCTGAGGAAAGCCTCGCCGTGGTTTTCTATCCAGTCCATCACCTGAACGACAGAAAAGAGCACAATGATCACCTTTCGCACCGTCCTCCTGACACGTTCCGGATTAAAGGTCACCCCCTTTTTTTGTTCATAACACCCGTTTATTTCCCCTGATGGTGTACGCGCACATCAAAAGTACAAAATGGTCTCAGATCTCATGAATTAAGAATGAAACAGATGAAACCTTCATGATCTGCGTGGGAAAATTTAGGTCACAGCTGCTGTGAAGAACAGGATGTTGAATATTCTGTGCAATTAGACTACTGTCTAACTACCAAACCTCAGCAGTGCCAGCCCTGTCTTTGTTGGGGGTTTTTTTCTTTCATTGTCATTAAATGCTTGAATAGATATTTGAACATTTTGGATGGTCTGTTGGACCCTCATCAGTTATATAGGATATGTTTATAATCTTTATAACACTGTATCATCAGCTTTTAGTTCTATGGTTGTAGTGATTTCTGTTGCTCATGATTTCAATTGTCAGACAGCCTTAAAAGGAAACAACTATACAGACCAGTTCACCAGTATGTTTAGAATGGATTTGACTGACTAATTTAGCTATGGCTCTTTAGGCTCATTGTCTATTGTCATATTATATTATATAGAAAAATAAAAGATGTTAAATACTGACTCACATCAAAATCAGATCAGGGAAATTCTACTTGATCAACTCATCCCTGTTTGGCAGGATATAGTGTATCCATCAATACAGCATAATGTTAAAGTGGTAAATAACAATATTAATTTCATTTAGCCAGTGAAGCTGTGAAGTTCTACCTGGCAATAGAGTACAGAATATATGATGTGGTGTTTATCTTTACACATTCTTTACATCAAATCCTCACACTTTAGTCTACCTGTTGAGCATCAAAATATGTTTTCCACTCTCATATCTTGATCTTTTGTATCAGATATATAAACTGTAACAAAATGAGGACACAGACTTTGGGGCTATCCAGGTGACCTCATCCTTCATTTAAAACCCGGAGATTCCTACTAAGGGTAAGTGCTGCTTTGGTGCAGAAAAAACATTAACAAGCCATTACTGTAGGTCTCAAAGTAGTGTCTTGGGCTTTTAGGAAACAATGTGTACGGATGAACACTGAATGCATGACGTCAGTGAACTGCAGTTGGTCCAGCTGGAGCCACAGAAAGGTCAACGACAGGTCATGGCACGCACAAACTGAAGCATGCCGACTGCTGCCGGGCCATCTTTGTCTGAATGTGCAGCTCAAACTGCCAAATAAAACTACACACCTAATATGTTCTCTTTCAGCCTTCACTTGTGCAATTCTCTCTCTCTTACCTCTCTGGGGTCACATTCATCCTGTAGCATTACTACTCTGGTTGGAATAACCCTGCTTTTAGTGATTTATAGACTTAGGTATGAGCTTACTCTCTCGTTTACTCCTTGTGTACTTTCTGTGTGTGTGTCTCTCGCCCTCGGTAAGCCCGGTGAGCGTCTCCGCGTCTCTCTCTTGGGTCTCATAGGAGCTCGTGCATGACGAGTACGGTTGGCGAGGTGAGGTTTTCATTGAATTTACAACCGACTGATATGATCTCTTTTTCCCTCACTATTTCTCTCTTTGTCTTTTTGCCTCCCTCACACACACACGCACGCGCACACACACACACACACACACACACACACACACACACACACACACACACACACACACACACATACTCTTACACACTCTCTCACACTCTCTCTTGGGTGACATAGAACTGTTTTCATGGCGCCGGCACTGAGAGAATTCATCTTTGAATTTGTAGTCTGTGTGGTGCCCTAATTCTCTCTCCCTGGGGCCATTCACACATACACAGTGCATACATGATGACTTCAGTCACAATAGCTTCGTTTTAAATGTATTGTAATATGTGCTGTTGGTGCAGTTTCTCTCTTTTATGTGACACATGACCCCAATACAAGCCACAGAAGTAATACTTGGGTTACCATGTTAACAGCGGCAGTATATTGATGTTAATCTGCTGTATAACCATGTTACGACCTCTCTCTTTCTACTTGCCGTGGTTCAGTTGGCCGCTTCCTGCAGGAGCTGGCAGTCAGGGAGGTGACACATATTGACATCTCTAACATCTGGAGGTCTACATGAGTCTGCAGCTGTTCCTGCTTGTGCCTGGAGGTGGCACAGGTTGGACTGGAAGCGCAGGTGTAAAGCTGCTGGAGCAGCAGCTCTGCAGTTGGATGATACTGCCCGGGTCTGATTTCAGCTGTTTTACATCAGCAACACTTAGCGTCCTTGTTACAATACTTTATGTTCATGATTTTGCATGTGGCCTCTTTACTGAGATTCCAGGGGTTTGGGTAATGCCAGTGGTACTTGGTTGTACCTCATTCCTGCCGCATTACTGTCAGACCCATAATCACATAAAACAAAGTCAGATAATAAACAAGAGCTCCTCCTCCCACTGCTGAAGACATTTGCTCTGATGGTTAAAAATAGCTTTCATAAAATATAGCTGCAATATTAAATCTTGAGCCCCTGATTATCCCTAAAACCTCCAGGAATTTGGGCTGACACCTCTCCAAACCCACATAGTCTGCTCCTGTATGAAATATGATCAGTGGTACCAGCAGAGCACAGATCCACTCACAATGTTTTATCTCAGGAATTTTCACATTACACACTATACAGCTGGGACCAGAAGACAGCTGAGATGAATGGACATGGTATGCTGATTTTCATCTGTTCTACTAAGCAGAGTTCAACACACACACACACACACACACACTCTATACACACACACATACACACACACACACACACTCTATACACACACACTCTATATACACACACACACACACACACACGTCACTGTCGTCTCTTCACTTGATTACATGCTTACATACAAGATTACATACTCCACTGTGGTTTGAGAAAATTCTCGGAGTTTGTGGGTAAATAAAACACGTATAAACCCCTTTTTAGTAAAGTCAAAGCAGCAATAAAAAATACAACCTTAAAATGTTGTTTTTCTTAGTTGCTTAAAAACTGTAATTTTCAAGATATTTACATCCAATAATAACAACATACTCTCAGTCTTCCCGCTGGGTTTTGGACTGTCACTTCTTTGCTGTATGCTTTGCGTGTGTGTGTGTGTGTGTGTGTGTGTGTGTGTGTGTGTGTGTGTGTGTGTGTGTGTGTGTGTGTTTGTTGCTTGTACCTGCTGGACATCTTGCTGGAACACACACAGCTGCAGTCTCTGGTGTAGTCGGACCTTTCGGTGCTGCCAAATGTTCTCTAAGCGCCTTTGATGGTGAAGAACTTCGTGAACGACATCCAGGATACAGTGAACCTGAAAAAGCAAAGACCAGTTTCATCTACACAGCACTCAAAGTCTCTCTTTTGTAACTGGTTGGCAGATGAAGCCTTTACCAGCCTCACTAACATGATGGCACTGACCGCTTTGGAGTAATTGGCAGTGGCTGTCATCGAATCAGAGTTGCCAGGACTCAGAGGCCTCTGGAGGACGTCCAATAGGGCTTTACCATCCTGGCTCACCTGGAAACACAAAGAAAGGGGCAGACAGGGCAACAGATGAGAGGGGGTAACACTGTTTTTTGTTTTTTTTTAAAAAAATGCTGGTTCTCTCCTCCCCTCTCTGACACAAATACATACTTTCCAAACCGGCCTTTCACTCCTTACTGCTAATTGCTAAATTGTACATGGAAACACACCACTGAAACCTCTGCATCACACTCACACATGCACACGCACACAGTAATGACTCCAACTTCCTTTCTGTGAGAAATGAACCCTGTAATCAGTGTTTTTTATCAGTTAAGATCATTTAAAACAAAAAGAGAAAGTGCTGTTTGAGTGATTTCAGTTATTTCAAGGAGCTGCAGGCTGGTTTAAACATCCTGCTGCTCCATGAGTGTGTTGATCTTATGAAAAATAATGCACGTCTGTTGATTAATCAAGTCATTATTTCAGCACAGGTTTTTTCGTTCGACAAGGAACCTGTGGGAAAAAAATTAAGATTTACATAATGAGATACATAAGATTTAAAGATTTCAAACATGTTGATCATCATGTAAAAACACCAAACTGCATGAGAGAGTTTGTTCTTCTTACCCAGTGATGAAATAAACACTCTACATAGTCTGCACACATAGATTCTGTCTCGTTTACAGCTAAAGAACTTCACAAAAACAACAACAACAAAAAAACACCTACATCTTCATCTCTGCTTTGAATTTTAAAAAGATGTCTGTCATCACAAATTCCACAGAACACACTGTTGAATACAATGTTGTAACTCATCTGTATCCATTTACATCAAACAAAAAAAGAGAAGAAGAGTTGGCATCAAATATCTGGAAACCTAAAAGGAAATCTGTCAGCAAATCTATCAAACATTCACCTCATTAAAGAAATCGCATTGAGTCCGACTACAAGATAAAAACTCTCTAAACCTGTCACAATGCTGTCACAGTTTGCCAAGCCTAACCACCTCTGCCCAGAGCTTTAGAAGTGTGTGTGTGTGTGTGTGTGTGTGTGTGTGTGTGTGTGTGTGTGTGTGGGTGTGTGTGTGTGTACAAACTTCTTCTGTTCACAGATAAGCATAAACTGAGTGACACTGCACCGGCTCCGTCTGAAGATAAAAACGGAACGCGGCATCAAAGAGCGGGTGAAGAGCCGGAGCATTCCCAGACTAAATTCAGCGGAACACGGAGGGATTTTCAGACAGCGGATCTGGACGGCGGCGGCGGCGCAGCAGCAGCAGCAGCGGCAGCAGCTGACCGACGCCACCCTGTCATCACAGCCAATCACAAGCTGGCGTCACTGGGCTGCCAGAGAGCGACACAGACAGACAAGCACCCAAAAGGAGAGACTCTGTGTTCTGGAGTCCAAATCCGTCCTTCAGGGGTGTACTTGTACTACTTGTTATGGTAAAATGTACCAGTTCACCAAATGCCCTCAGGCTTCTCTGCCTGTTTAAAACTGGACTGAGTGGGAAGAAGAAGGATAAGAGAGGTTGTAGATTATATTTAAGGACCACTTGACCTGTTGCTTTGTGCATTGACTCTCATCAGCACTAAGTACTAAAGTGAAGTGAAACACTAGTTATGTTATTCAGAGCTGCAGTTGTCTTTTGGTTTGATTTACGTTGTTAAATATGAGCCGCAGACTGATTTATTCATGTTTTTGGCAACTGTGATTTTGCTGCGTGTGCTCATTGTGACTTGTGCGCCGTTGTGTTGGTGTGAGTGGCGGGACAGTTTGTGCATGGTCATATTGTGTTTCTCCCAGCCTGCGCTTGTGTCTCGCCACCTGTTCCTTGTTGTTTCATTAGTTCAGTTTGTATTAAAGTCCCAGTTTTCAGTTTCAGCTTTGTTGGATTCTCTCCTCTGTTTGTTCTGCTTTGATCTGGTCTGTTCAGTTCTATTCAATTTTAGTTCGCCTGCGCTCTCGCCTGCCAGAATAAAGACGTTATGCTTCAGCTTTGCTCTGCCTGAGCTCTACATAATACTACTGTAACCGTCTCTATAATACATCGTTTATTATCATTACTATTCCCTGACAGCCAAACGTCTTCATTGCAACTGTATTCATGGTTTCCAGTCTTTTTTTAAGAAACTGAAGTGACACTTTAAGTCCTCTGATTTATCATTTATATGCAGTATATGAATATTTAATAAAAAAGTGTATAACACACTATAATGTAGTTGACAGTAAATATAAGGATGTTTTAAGTGTTTATTTGTATTTGGGAGTCATTTCAACTTTGAAGACATATTTCTTTTAGATTTTTTATATTATCTCCACTTATTAGTGCCTTACAGGAGGAGTTATAGTGTTGACAGTATATGAATTAACATGGACATGTGCTAACAACTACATTACAGTGTGTAAAAAAACATTTACTCACTGTTTATATATTGCTAAGGGGGAACGTAAAATACAGTGTTACCAGAACTAACTTCTCAGAATACTTCCAAGACATTTCCAATGTCCTAAAAGCTCAAATATTTTGTTTGGGTTTAAACCATTTTTATGGAAAAACACAAAGAAAGCAACGTTTTGTCAGCAGAGGCAGAAAATGACACAATGGAAGAAACTGGTGCAAATAACAGGGATGGCTGTGGGAAGTCAACTGAAACTGTAGGTTTCTTTTAGTAATGAACAGGTGATACCGAAGATGCTACAACAATGTTCTCCTACAGTAAACATACCAAATGTGATTTTGGTTGTAGAATAATGTTGGCTTAACACTCTGTTGGTAGTTGATTTTTTTTACTGGGTTATGTGGTTTGGTGGTAATGTGCAGTTGGGTTTACCTCAGTATAAGCCTGGGTGACCTGCTCGTACAGACTCTGGTGGCGATGGATGGCGAGCTCCAGCTCCTGCATCTCCGATGGTAACCCTCCCTCGCTGCAAACTTTACACCACGCATCCACCTCTGACAAGAACTGAGGGACAAACACAGACAACATGTTTATTTATACATCAATTAATTGAATAAAACTGATGAATAAATTGATTAACACTAAATAAATACTGCCCAACGTATCACACAATGGGTTTTTTTTTCTTTCTGGCCCTTGTTATGCTGATTTTAGGCCAGTGGTGGTGAGGTAGCTTCATCAGACATTGGATCTATCTGTGTATCCAACATATTGTTTCATGACTTCTGGTCCTGCAGCTTTAACATTTGCTTAAAATATTGATAATCTCTTGATGATGAATCAAAACGACTTTACTGACATCTCCAAGGTCAAAATGCTCCTACATTGGCTCTTTAGTACACTTGTATCAGCTTTTAATTTGAACCACCAGGACATTTTTACTGCGTCCCTGATGCCTGATTGATGACATCTCAAAATGTGAAATGAGCTTTGTTACATGAGAGATGTACTGGAGTTCCTGGCTTCATTAATAATAGTATAATGTAGATATTGTGGTAGTTAATTATGCATTTATGAGCTTGGATCCGTGGTAATTAAAATTTTGGGTCACATAAATGAAACACAATGTTTAAGGAACCCTGTTTTAACCTCTTTTTGATTTTAATGAACACATCATTTTTCCTGTGGTGCCACCCTTGGGACAGTTTGACATTTTAATCCACAGAGAAGGGGAAAGCTCCAGGAACAGGAGCATCACTATTTTTTTTATTTTGGAATAAATTAACAAAAGGTGTCATTGCTGCTGGCAAAGTTTTACACCTTTAGTCCTGTTGCTGTATTTTTCAGATGAAATACCAACAAAATTAATGTGACTGTAGAAAAAAAAATGCTCGCTCTATCCATTTTTTCTCTCATTTTTACTCTTCTGCCTCTATTTCTTCTCTCTGTGCTCATGCCAGTTTCCTTCCACTCATCTCTCTTTTCCCCGCTCTTTGCTCCTTCTCTCATCCTGACACTTTCATTGTTTCTCTCTCTCTCTCGCTCTCTCTTTATCAATCTCAGCCAATCCATTCTCTGCCCCCGTGCCCACTCTCTCTCTCTGTCTCTCTCCCTCTCTCTCTCTCTTTCATTCTTTCATCTCTTGCTCCCTCAAATGTGCACTTGTAGCTAATGTCAAGGGCCCAGCAGGAATCAAACCAGTCCCATCTGTTGCCATGTCAACCTTCCAAGAAACAGCAGCAGAGCGGTTTGATCTATTAAATATAATCAGACAGTAAAAATGTCCCATTTACATTTTACATTCTGGACATGTGTTTGATAAGCAGAGAGTCCTGGATTAGATAGTTATTGGATCAGCAACTGAGCAACAGCAGTCTCACAGTAAGTGAAGCTACTTTCGCTTTAATGATAGAGAAGTGAAGGGGAAGTCCCTACATCAAATTACAAGAAGGGGGGTTATTGGCTTTTTTCCATAAACACTGTGTTCTCATTCAATCAAAAAACATTAAGCTTAACTCAAAGATCCACGTGTTCTTTTAAAGTTTTTAAGCCCACCTGCTCAGCTTTCTGGTGGAAAACGGATGACATGGCGAGGATGGTGGAACGCTCGTCGAGTGCAGCGGCGAAGCTTTTCCAGTCCTGGTCCAGCTGACCTGAGATCTGCTTTATCTGTGTGGAGGCGTAGTGACCGGCCTCGGCCAGGCGGCTCGCCACTGACATGATCCTGTTGATGTTTACGTAGGCATTCTGGGAGGAAAAAAAGCCCAAAAAAACAATATGGTGTTATCTCATCTTTTTGGTTTTATTACAGGATTTAAACAGGGTTTAGGTGCAGAAGTGGACTTTTCATTTCATGCCATGGCTTGTTTTGTAATGACCCTGTAGGTTAACTTGTTGTGCAGAGTGAACAGCAGTGAAGCAATGTGAGGAGAAGAAGAGTTGATGAAGGTGTGATGTTACCATGGAGTTCATGGCGAAGTGGTTGTGTTGTGTCTGCAGCTCCACCGCGTGTTGGTAACCTCGGCCGATCTCAGTGTGACTTTGCAGGAACACTTCCTTGTTGTGGCTGATCCAGTCAAACATCTGCACGCACACACACACACACACACACACACACACACACACACACAAATGCACACACACCAAACAGCAACATAAATAGCATTAGAAACTATGCCAAAAATCAATGCTGGCTGCCGAAAGCTTTGTATTAGACCTGAAACTCAGACCTTCAGATAATTTTTTAATCAAGTGGTTTACAGACAGTGGCCTTCACAAAATGATCAAAACAATATATTTTATAGTCTTACATATAAATCTTTGATTAAAGCTTGAAAGTCTTTATGTATCAAACATGAGTGATATTATTCATACAGACGCTCTGACTTTCTTTGCGAGTCAACAGTTATTAAAACTGAGAGAAAATGTGGTGGAAACACATTCAGAAGCTGTAAGAAGAAACAGAATCACTGGATGATGAAACCATGTCGTTATTGTCTCTTGTTGTTGGCGCAATCTTCATCCGCCCATCAGAGTACAGCCTGAAAGTCCAGGACAAAACCCTCTTTGCCTGCCTCTCTCTATCTGACTCAATCTTTGGTGACAGATGGAGGACGATTGTGGCGCCGTGTGGTTACCATGGTTACCGCGCCATTAACACAGCCGTTTCTCCAGCCGTCGTGTTTTGGACAGAACGGACACCTCGTCAGGTCTGACTGTTTGGCTCGGCGCGACTGCGAACACTGAGTGTTTTCCACAGTGTAAACTAGTCCACACACCCCCGCAGTGTCTCAGCGTGACAACACTGATGTGGACAAAACTGTTTTCTTTATTCTCTCTGTTTGCTTTACAGTAAATATTTACTGCTCCTGCATGTGGATTTTTTTTTTTTTTTTTTTTTTTTGGGAACACCAAATCAGCTGACGCCCGTCTGTCTGTGTGTGTGTATTTTGTGTACATGTGTGTACAAGCTGCACTCATATCAACAACACTTAGGATACTAACAAACACATACAGTCCTGTTAGGAAGAGGCAGGGCTACAGGGTGACACAGCTGATTGCATAAAATCTGGTGTTTTTCCATCAGATCCAACTTTAAAAATGTTAGCTTTGTCATCAGGATCTATTTATTGAGTTTAAATGCAACATTTTTACTGTTTACAAAGTAGACATTTTTTAGAGGTTGCAATTGTCTGTGTTCCTTAAATATTGACCCGTTTATCAGCAGAGCGTGATGTTTATATATAGAATATGTCGTGGTAACCAGGCTGGTATGTTAATGATGAATGGAAACCATACATTTTCACTCACAACTGCAGCTAATCACTTAGCTGGTGGGAGTGAAGCAGGGCTGGCTGATTTTCCGTTGGCCTGACTGCTAACTGAGTTCTTGTGTTTAGATAAACACTAAAGGCTAATTTATTCTGGCCTCCGAGGAGTTTCCTGAGACGTTTACGGTGACACAGAGGTGAAGAGGACAAAGAGTGGAAAATGTGACATTGGACGGAAGTTCAGTGAGCTCTTCAGTTTCATTTCAAACTAATTATCATATTATTGTATTGAATGACGGCTACGGATATTATGTTATTCATGTTGGCTGATTCTTTTGTTCTTAACTTTTCCCACATTTTTGGGACTCAAGAGCATTTTCAAAAGCACTGAGCAAAGATCTAATGATCAGATTGGTTGATCCATCATCAACAACAACAACAGGAAAAAACCTTTTATTAATCAACCCTTTAGTTCTTGGTGGCTAATTTAACACATTCTGTGTGCATCACATGCCTGCTGCTGCTTCACAATGCTGCTGCCAGCTACAGTGTCTGAAGAACACAGGAGGACATAGAGTGGGAGGCTTTTACTGACAGGAAGCAACATGGAAGTGTTGAGTCATGGCTCATTTATGCTTCCTTTACATATTAAAATAAATGTGTCCATGTCAAACGGTGTAACCATCACTGCACGCACATCTATGCGCCCTTTACGTCGGTGTGAATGTTGAGAAAAACATCCTCTAGTGGGCAGTTCAGAGTGAAAAGTGGAAGAGTTTAATATAATGTACCAAAAACTGAGGCACCATTGTAGATAGCGCTGGTTTGTGAGCTCAGAATGATTTTCCCTATTATTACCGATGAGATATACTGAAGATCAATGTCTTTGTTGTGTCTCGCTTGAATTATTGGTTATACTGCCCCTATGATTTCCAGTGGTATTGCTCTGTTTCGTTCATGTCCATAAGCTTTTAGAAAACATGCACACTTATGGACTAACTGAAAGCAGAGTATGGACAGAAGTCTCCGTCCTTATATGCATTTAACACTGAGAACAAATGAGCCTTAAGTCTACCCCTTTTCCCCCCTTTTTTTTTGGCACTTAGATGCTCAGTTGTATTTTGATATTTTCTTGCATCACATCTTTATCCACATCATCCCACTCCTTTGATCGGGTTCAACACTTTGTACAGAGTACATATAATCAGACAGTCATTCCTTAAATATAATTGCAGTGTACAGCACGACTCACTTTCTCTGCGTCCTGTTCGAAGAGGCGGAGCTGAAAGCACTGGTCCAGCTTCAGCTTCCTCACATGCCACGTCTGATGGAGATGTTGCCTAGTAGAGTGCAGCTTATCCAGCAGACTGGCCACCTGGCAGAAAAAAACACCACAAGTTAATAAATCTTACATGATGTGTCTGCTGTTTTATCCATTTGGGGCTTAGTGCAACAGGTTAGATTTAAGGTTAGATTGTTTTGTTTAAGAATAAGTAGAGTAACATGCAGCAGTTCATGGTCAGACAGTTTGTGGAATGGTACTAAAACACAACATCTACGCTATATTTTATCCTCCGGTTTGATATTTCCACTGCGTGGTGTCAGAGTGCGCTGCTTCATGCCAATTTCCTGCTCACGTTGTAACATTTTAACTCATCCAGATGCGTTTTTGACTCAGTTCACGTCGAATCTGTAGCCATTTGTGTATTTTCATTGGCTTGGTATGCATTCACACCACCTCAAAAGCTGTTTTTCTTATCTGAACATTCTCATGAACATTTTTATTTTCTATTAGAATCTATAACATTTAAAAACTGTAAAAAAATAAATAAATAAATTTTTTTTAAAAAGCATTTGAATAGCATTTAATGTATTTTATAGTAGGATATGTTTTTGCTCTAAATTACATCTTACATTATTTACACTACAAATTTTAAATCTTACTGGGTTTTTTTGTCATCATACAGCTAAGTGCTTGGAGACACATACTGTTGATCTATAGGAGTAATAATGCTTATATAAAAGATATAAGATGCATCTTTCAGTTCTAACATTAAATATGAATATAAAAGCATGTGCTGGCATTGTGCAGTGTATGTGTGTGATTTGTACAAACAACCTGTTTAATGAAACTCTGTTCCCTCACAAACTTTCCCCGCGGAGTGCTTTGGCTAACGAGCTAACATGCAGAGAGTGCTTCTCATTAGCGCTAATGAGGGATGCTAACGAGCTGTGGGCCTCGGCTAGGTGAAGAAATGAATGACACTTTGCTCTTTCTCGTGCGTTATGGTATAGTGCGCATTTAGTGTCCACAGGTTGCAATGATGTAATGCGACGGTATCATGTGAGGAATGTGACATGAATGATCGAGGCTCATCTTCGTAATTGATACAAAAATGGATGGTGTCGGCTCTCTTCATGCTGTGTTTGGGACTTACTGCCAAATTTCAGAGTAAGAGAGAATCGCAGCTTTTTGTGTTTATATTCCAGCAGTGGAATGAGCTCAGCATGTATGAAATGTGCATGTGTGCATGTAAACAATCAGTTCATTCAGTTAATCTGTCAACAGTAGATATAAAGTTTAGTACGGAGCATATACTGCTGCTATCATTTGTACTCTGTTTACTGCTTAAGCTGTGATTCCACATTCCTCTTATTTAACTAATATTTACTGGATGTTTATAATGTCATGTGGTGTGACTCAGATGACATCACATCACTTCCTCTCTTTCTCTACTTTTTCTTTGAACTTTAGACGCTGCCTTAAGGAAGAGGGCTGTGCTTAAATCATGCCTACCTATGTGCATCTATATGTGCATTCTTGTTAATGGATCAGAATGAATAATAAATCATTTCATTTTTTGCAAAGAAGCAGCTTTCAATCAGCTTTTCAATGAGTTGTTTCTCTATAGATCAGTTAAAAGGCCTTCTTCCTTTCGTAGATAAAATATTTTTTGAGTCATGATATTGATTTGGCATCTTATTATCAGGTTTTATTTTTATCTGAAGTGAACTTCCCATTAATGGGCTACTTACCTTGGGCACCAGACTCTGGAAGTCAGCAGAACCGGAGATGCAGTTTCTCCCTGAAAAACCATCACTTGATCGGATACACTGCAGCAACCTCTGGCCTTCCCGGTCCAGCTCTTCCACTGGAGCCTTCAGTACCTACAAGGGGAGAGGAAAGGAGAGGAAAGAATGGTGTTAATGGATTTATATGGTTCTAGATGGTGGAAATACAATTAATTATATGTTTCCACAGTCACTCTCCCACCTTCTTCTTCAGCTGCGTGTGCTCCTCTATCAGCCGACGAGATCCCTCCACATCAGCGGGAAACTCTTTCTTGGATAGAAGCTCCTGCAACATACAGCACAGCTTTCAACTTTAATCTTTTAAAAATACTCATCAATCTATGTTTCCCTTGATCGACCATTCCTTCATCTCCCCGTTCATCTGTCCACAGCTCACCTGCAGGTCTTCTAGTCTGGATAATAGGTGAACAGCGTTGGACATGAACTCCTCCAGAGAAACTCTCAACTCCATCCACTCCTCGTGGTTGTAGTCCAGCGAGCCTTCGAAGTCGTCCGTCAGCTGGGAGGGATCCACCAGCTTGGCCAGACCTTCTACTGACACCATGCTGGTCTGGTAGACAGGAAGGGAAAGTTGGGGAGAAATATGAGGATAAATTTTTTTAAGTACAGACTTTAGAGTGTCAAAATCTAGAAAATGGCAAAGCTAGGAAAAAAAAGACTGTTTCAAAATATCTAAACCTGTTCAGTTCATCATTAGTCCACATTACTGTATCACAGTCTAACCCTAACCCTCTAATCCTAACCTTAACCCCTTTTTTCCCCATAGAAAGAGGAAGTGAAATTTCGACTCTACAGTTGCCTTTTTGAGCACTAAATGGAAACATCTAATATTTATAACCTGTGTAGAGATTTTGTTGAATGAAACAAGAAAAAAGCCCACTGACCTCAAAGGAGAACTTTGCGCTGCCGAAGTTGGTTTTCTGTTTCTGCCAGAAGTTGTCCGGTTTGATGATGAGTGCCACGCAGATCTCAGCTGGGAAAAACTCCTGCAGTGTCTTCAGCAGAGGCTTGATGAGCTCCCACTTAGAGCCACGCATGTCAATGATAACAGTGAAGCCACGCTTACATACATCCTCACTGCAGACACAGAGACACAACACACAACAGAGATAAACAGATTGACAGACACACGGGGAAGAGAGACAATGGAGAGGTTCGGAATAAGTGTTTAACAGCTTTAAAATCCCAAATAGTCATTTCTGATAGATCAGATAATTACTGAATTAACCTACAGGGGTACAAGCCTGAGCAGTGTACCCTGTACTGCTGCAGGGCTGCAACTAAAGATTATTTTCATTAACAATCACTATTCATTTCTCAATTAGTTATAGTGTCAATCACTGTTTCCTGAAGCCCATGATAACATCCTCATGTGTCAGTTCATGATCCAAACTTTCTGTCCTAGAGAAATCAGAAAATATTTGCATTTGAGAAACAGAGAATTTTAACAATTTTCCTTTTAAAAAAGTACTCAAAACAATTAATCAGTGTTCAAAACAGTTGACGATTACTTTAATAGTTGGCATCTTAATCAATTGATTGACTAATTGTTGTAGCTCTAGTGCACTGTGATTAAAAAGAAAGCAGGAGGTGGTGCCATTAGTCATATTTTAATAGTTATTTGGATAAAGGAAAAGGTAGCCATATCACATGCAGTGTAAAAACACATATTCAAAAATCTGAATAGTACCACAAATACTGTATATATATAAGTGTTAAAATAATGTCCTCTTACACAGTTATATTATGGATTATGTATTAAGCAGCATGGTCTAAATGCTAACTTTATATATTGTTGGGTAGTTGAATTTATAACAATGCATCATGTTTGATTTAGAATTCATATATTCTTATGTAACATTTTCATCTTCAAATGAATTATGAGTGAAAAGTACAACATTTCAAAGTAAAATGTAGTGAGGCAGGTATAAAGCAGCGTCAAATGAAAAGTGCACTGCAGCACAGTAGTGGAGTAAATGTACTTCCATTCTGCCACTGCATTTCAACTGATAGGCTACATGCACTTCCTTAAAATACTAATATGACTTTTGATAGGCAAACTGTCAACTGTCAATCATCTTCAGAGTGAATGTTGTCTGACCAAATGAGCTACTTTAGAGCTATGATTTTCCTCAGCCAATCAGATATCCCAAATGGAGGAGTGCAGCAATGAGGTATTTCATTTCCTCTATCTTTTTTATATGTATTTTTTTAAACTTTCATTTCGAAGGGGCGTCCGATATATCACACTTTGGCAGGGTGAGAAGCCAAAATGTAATCTAATCCCTAATCTCCACATATCTCTGCCTCAGTGAGCTGCTCTCTAAGTATAGAAGGGAAGTCATAAACAAAAGGTAAATGCACAGCAGTGTGCTAACAATATGCAGGTAATAACAAGACAAACAACTAATGCACACTCCGAAACAGCCCCAAATAGATTGTTCTCTCCTGTGCAGAAGCAATAAAAGTCCCATTTCCCTGGTGCTGGAGACTAATGAAGCAGCAAAGTTATAGAAGAATCTACAAGAGAGGGGACATAAAAACATAAAACTGCTTAGGCATTTACAAGAGAGCATTTTAGCTATAAGAGCTGAAATATATTGTAACGTCAGTCAGTCAGTGCGGAAACTTTTACTTCCAAAATAGCATTCATGTAGCAAAGTGGTGTGTGACGACACGCATTATGGGAGTAATAGATGACTCATCGTTACTGACAGTTCATGAGACAAACCTCACCCATTATTTACTGTAAAACACCTCCACTAACTCCACCTCAGCATCAAAGTCATTCTGCACTCACTTTATCTCACATGTGGCACATATTAGATGATTGGCAGTGTTGGGATGACGCACATTTAAGCTCATATTTTCAGATCTGTTTTGCACCACAGAACATGAAGTCAAACATTGCAGAGTCTAAATTTAAGAAGGTATCAAAACCACATGCCCGAAAGAAAAAGGCAGTAGGAAAAAGTAAAAGCTGAGTATGTGACGGGACGCTTCTAAACAGATATTTCCTGATGACCAGTAGCAGCTGGGAAACCAGTGCGGAGTCAGCTGTGTGTGCTGGAGTCTAATGGGCTGCTGCTGACTGGAGAGTAAAAATATACTCAAATTACTTCACCTCCAAACACGCTCACACGCAGCCTCTATTAATACAGATTCAACAACAGCACATCCATTATAATCTGCCTGAGGGGAAGCACAAACTCCGCAAGTCGCCATGGAAACAGCAGCTCGATTAGCAGGAGGAAGCAGAGCGGGGCCGGGAGCTAGGGATCGAATATTAATATAGATTGATGCGTTAACATCAGACTGGTTGGCAAACTTTCCCCCGGTACATTCAAGGACAATGAGAGCATCTGATGCACACATTATGAAGCACACCTAAAAAGAGAGATAGAGCATGGAAACTCAGCATATATATCGTTCTGTACATTGTAGTTCAAACACCTAACAGAGGCAACAAGGAGAAAAACTTTTTTGTTTTCACTCAAGAGGGGCTATAAGCCATTAAAGCTAAATTATTGTTTCTATTCTCTAACATGAACCTGTTCCAGCTCTCTGCAAGATCATTTTCAATGCTTGAAATCAAAGGTACCCTGTGGAGTTTTTGATTAGTAGCTCTATGAAGCAGGCTTTATAAGAGCGAGTTCCATTTTAGCTTGTATCACATATGCACACGATGACACACATGCACACCTGTGAGCATGTCGGCGATGCGCAACACATTCCTGCTTTTTTAATTTTTAAAAAAAGTGTGTTTTGGGAATATGGAGGATGGAAACTGCTCAAGAATATAAATAAATGGAAAGCGGATGAAACTCCAGTTCTATCAGTGCAATGGGGTACAAATCGTACAAAATCAAATTGAGGGACACTGAATATAAACAAACCTGCGTGCAAGCTGACTCCACAGGCATCTTTAAGTAAAACCAATGGCTGACATAAAAGGTAGGAAATTCATTTAAAAACCAATGATATGCCTCAGAAAATGGTCAAATTTGTTCTCAGCAGATTGAAAATACTAAACATAGTGTGCACCTTTGTGGTCTTTTGATTGAGGTCATTCTGTAGTCTTTTTTAAGCTGTTTAAATACTCCAGTCTCCATGAAAACCCACCAAAAAACAGGATGTGGTGTCACATTCCAGCTATCATATCGGTATTCAAGACACGCACTGATCCAAATTACCTTAAACACAATCTGTTTATATGCTGCGAGTCATCAACATAATATTTGAGTACTAATGGTATTTTATTCCCTTTTTTTATTGTTGTTGTTTCACCGCTGCACGTACTTCTGTTGGCCGGGATGCTACGAAATTAATCAGCCACAGATGATGTGAGGCAGATCTCCTCTCACAACAAACATCATCTGCTTTCATGCCATTATTCATTAGGTCACTTAAAAGATGTTTACAACAAGACCGATGTTATTCAAAAACTGACGTAGACCATTTCTGACATTATTGGGAAAGTCACAGGAACTGATCATTTGTCTTTGGTCTGCGACTGATTAGTTCTCTGTGCCAACTGATTCCACGTAACATCCTCAGACTGTGATGAAGGATTGCAGGACTAAACAGAGTTGAAGTGGAGTGTGACAGACTTGCGGCTGTCTGCTGCAAACACTGCCGCTTTCATGCTGATGCAAATCAGACGCTGCTCTCCATCTGCTGCTGTGATGGAGAAGAAAGGAGTGTTTGATTGTGGACTGCAATGAAGTGCTTCACATCCACTCCAGCACCCACTTCATCCTCTTTCTTTTTGTCACAACTAAGTCTGTTTCACTACACGTTATTGTCCTGAAGCACAGCTCAGAATAAGACATTTAATGAGACATTTACGCAGTTAATAATAAATAATAACTAAATTACTGTGTTTGTCTAAGTGTGTGTGTGTGTGTGTGTGTGTGTGTGTGTGAGTGTGAGTGTGAGTGATGAGCATATGTGTACCTGGGAACAGTAGACAGGTAGGTTACCAGCCTCCTCAGGTCCTCCTGTTTTATTCGGTCGTGGTTGCTTCTGGCAGGAAATGTCAGGATTGGTCCTCCTCTCTTATCTCGCCCACCTGTGCACACACAAACAAACAAAACAATAAGCGTAATGATTAATGTTGCCAAACATGGAACGTTAATAAGACTGGCTTTATTTCATTGTTCTGTATTATTAACAAATCCCACATATGGTTCCACAACACAGAACCCCACTGCTGTAAAGACAATGTGAAAGGGTCATGCTGTAATAGTAATAATAGTCATAGTAGTAGTACTAGTAGTAGTAGTACCAGTACCAGCAGTACTGTGGTAGTAGCAGTGACAGCAGCAGTAGTACCAGTAGTAACAGTTGTAGTAGTAGTAGTAGTTACAGTAGTATAGTATTAGTGGTTGCAGTAATAGTAGTAGTAGTAGTAATAGCAGCTGCACTACCAGTAGTAATACTAGTAGTTGTCATAGTACAAGTAGTTGATGTAGTTGCAATCGTAGTAGTAGTAATAGCAGCTGCAGTAGCAGTAGTTGTAATAGTAGTTGTAAATGCAGTAGTTATAGTATTACAGTAGTTATAGTAGTAGTAGTAGTAGTAGTAGTAGTAGTAGTGGTGGTAGCAGTAGTAGTAGTGGTAGTAGTAGTAGTAGTAGTAGTACTAATGGTAACAGTGGTAGTATTAGTGGTAGTATTAGTAGTAGTTGCAGTAGTATAGTAATAGTTGTAGTACACATATAGCAGTTAAGCTCCATTTTTAATAATAATAATGATCATTTTAGCATTAACCTGAACACAAAATATAAAAAATATCAGACACTAACAATAAAATGAAAAACAAAATACAGAACATGTAATGCAAAAAGTGACCACTGAAGCTTTAAAATGACTATCATTACACAGCAGGCGGTACTCTACACTACAACCACTATCACTCCATTATCAGCAGCTAGACCATATCACAGTTAATCTGTACATTATTTTACACTTACAGCTACAGTATCTGTGCATGTGTAACATAACTCCCATCACACACTTTCCAGAGCCTCTGAAACCTATCTGAAATACTAACGCTCTCTCCCTCCTCCCTGTGATAAATTATGTGTGTAGAGATGTTTTGGTTAGATTAATGTAAGAAACACAAACCGCACTGTTTATGAAACTGCTACTCAGACGTGGAAAATCGGTCTGTGTGTGTGTGTGCGTGTGTGATTTTGGGTGGGAGTATGCTGCTATAATCTAAGGAGGAATCTGGATGACAGATTGTTGTTGGCACTGGCTCTCTCATCCTCTCTCGCTCCCTCTCTCTCCCTTTGTTTCTCTGGGTCTCTCTACCTCTCTTACTCTTTCAGAATTACTTTTGCACTTGTACACATCACAACAGTACCTGGAGAAAGAAACAGTACTCATGTAGCTCTACAAATTGTGTAAAATCTTGCACTATAATGATAGTCCTGAGTGTATAAAAGTGTTTGCCTGTATTACAAGAATATTTGCATTTACCAATACTTTTACTTAACTTTCTTGGTATACAAAGTGCATTTAGAATTCTTATGAATACAAACATGTTTGCTTCATCAGAAACTCAGACAGTGGATTAAAAAGGATGTTTTCTCTGCCCCACTGAGGCTCCAACTAATGATTTTTTTCATATTTTTCTCAATTTATCACATAATTGTTTGGTCTATAAATTGTCACAACAATTTCCTGAAGCCCAAATTAATGTTTTCACATTGCTTGGCGGGTCTTAACTCTTTAAAAGCCTTAAAAATGAGCAATTTACTAGAACAAGACAGGAAAGAAAAGCAGCAACTCTTCGTAATTAAGAAAGTGGAATGTTTTGTTTTTGTTTGTTTTTTTTGGATTGGATTGTGACAATGATTCATCTGTTTACTAGTAGTTGCTGATTTGAGCTCTATTTCTGACATACAATAGCTCAATTTTTTCCTGTAAAATCCTTGAAGTGCATCTTGGAACATGAGAATAAAACAGATAACGAAAACTACTGAAACAAGAATAACAGTGTTGGAAGAGGAGTAGGAAGAAGTATACACTGATAAATTCCAACCTTTTTCCCAATACTCCTACATTAAGTCGTATATAATTTATTAACAAGTATTCCAAATGTATTTACAGCCCAAGTATTCGCCCGGTGTCACACAATAAATACAACCAACCCATTAACACAGTCCCTCCTCATCCATATATCTTTTAAAGATAGTTGGGGGGGGGGGGCTGTATATATTTTTAAAGTGATTTATATTTGCACTTTGTTTTAACTCCATATCCAGACCACTCCACAAATTCATCCCACAGATTGAGACAAGCATACTCTTCAGTGTTGTAGGAACAGGATTAGGGTTAGGTTGTTCTTTTTATTAAACTCTCCTGAAATGATGAAATGATTGCCCTGATTTGATACCAAAGAGAAGGCTTCCTGGGTTTACTTTGTTCCTATTGACCAGCAGAGACCAGACCAGCAACCAGAGCTGAGCCAAGGTCTAAATGTTATTCAGTGTAGTCAGGCCCAGCTGGTGTAGAGCTATATATAAATACGTGTAATATCCCGAGTTGACCCGTGCTGACTCACAATCAGCTCTGATCACATGGTGCATCATACTCATCAATGCAGTCGGCTGTTCATTCAGTCAATCGATTGGTTTGAGTCTAATTATCATGGGTTCTATTTCAGGCTGGCTCTCGTGTCTCTTTCAGATCTGGTCTCTTCATGCATAGACTTGGGGCAGTTTCGGATCGGGTCCAAAATTGTGCACTCATCAAGGTCTCTGCACCACATAAAATGAGACCACAAGCAGAGTGATGAGGTCTTCAAAGTCAAAGCACAAAAAAACATCGGAGCATCCCGTCCGCTCATCAGTCAGGGATTTATCTTGGAGGCTGTGACCTGGTCTGAAATCTCGTTAACAGCTGTCACAGCTGGAGAAAAATGTAATCTTCAATATTTTGAGAGATTGGAAACCCTGCTGCTCAATCTAAGAGGTCATGTGATATTAGGGTCTTTTATGCTGACCCTTGTGTTTGTTCAAAATATCACATGGCTGAGTGTGATGGCCCGTGGAGTGAGACTGCTCTTGTCTGTGTGTCTGCTTGCTTTGGCTCACAGGGATCTGTTGTGCCTGCCAGATGGGAGAAGTTCACATAAGTCATGTTCAGGGTGTTAAAGGTCTGTTTCCTGACTCTGGAGGAGTTCTAGTCCTGGAGAGTGACTGCTCCACACCAATGATCTTTTCTGCAGTTTGTTTGTCTATTGTAGCTTGTTGACAGAGAAAAGAAAAGTTATTCTCCACAGTGGGTCTGTGCTGGCTCTCACAGTTCCTGTCCTCAGATCTCAGCATCTTTTTCTCTTGAGTATGGTGATGTGGATCTCTGTGGGGGAAACTCCTCCTGAACAGTCGTCTCCACAATTTGAGCATGTGACAACACGGGAGGGCCAGCTGTTCAGCCTACCACGCTGGATGAAGATGGCTGTCATGTGCAGGCTTGAGGACTTTATCAGAGACACCGACAGGCATAGAGATCTGAGGCCAGGAGCAGTTAACTAAAGCTGTAATGATTAATCTATTAATCTATTGACCAAAAAAATAGTCTGCTACTATTTTGATATTGAAGCACCAAAAGATCTGGTTCTACAGTCTTAAATGTGAATATTTTCTGGTCTCTTTAGTCTTAGTCCTATGTGATAAGAAACAGATTGACATTTTTCACCATATTGATATTTTATAGACCTTATCAATGAATCAGGAAAATATTCACCAGATTAATCTATAATTAAAGTAATGATGACTTTCAGCCCAAGAAAACTCAACATGTCATTCTTTATGTCAAAGCTTTGCATATACATGGAGTCCTGTTTCCACTACAGTTTGTTACATATGGACTCTCTTAATAAGCTTCCTCTGTCTGCTCCATCAAACATTAGATGCAATGAGGAAGTGCTTTTTCAATGTCAGTCTCTGTTGTATCCTTAATCAATAGCAGATGATCACATACAGCTGTGGTTACTTATATATATATAGAGCCCATATGACATTCATCAGATGTTCGTATGAGCCATTGTCAGGGGTGACGTCTCAATTATTATCATCAAACATTAGAGATGTGATCAAAATGCATCAGGCTCATACCAGAACAGATGGAACAAAGTGATTCACAATGACAAGAAGTTGAGAAAAAGAGACTAAAAATGGTTCATGAAAATAATGCTTTTTTTCCCCATTTTCACCCAATCAAATCACATTGTTCTCTTTGTGTGTACGCCTGCTCTGAGAGAGTCATCAGGTCTGCTGTTCTCTTTCTATAAACACCACTTTATGTGTGTATGCATGTGTTTTTTTGTGTGCGTACATAATGTTTATACATCTAACCTCTGGAATATCTTCTGCTCCATGATGTCATTTGGTACTTTGGATCAGTTCGCTTTGTAGTTTCGTTCTGTCAGTTTTTCTAACAATCTCGCTATGTCGTCTGTATGAACCTGATGACTCACACATGACCTCAGTGACTCAGATGTGATCTCAAATTTGGGGGTCCTTAGTTTAGCTGCGACACAGTCTGACACTCACCTGACACGAAGGCAACTTTCTCCTTTAACACGGGAAGAACATCTGACGCCTTGATGCCTTCAGTCCTCAAAGACCCTGCAGCAAGAAAGACACACACACACACACACACACACACACAGAGAAACAATCTGTCAGTGGAGCTGTAAGCTTTTACTATTAATCCCATTATCAGATCAACATTCCTGTATGAAAGAACACAGAGGCATGCACACTGACAGGAATTTGGCTTTTACACATTTTTTTTTTTTACAAAGACCTGAAAATAATGAAGAATTATCATGTTCTTGTGTCTTTCATACACTAACAGATAACACTGGAGCAGGCTTTGAAAGAATGTTACACTTTTGTGAAGAGTTTGATTAACTGTTGAGCATAAACTGCAGCTGAATGGATTGTGTCATTTTACAGAGCTGTGCATGTACAGTATGTGCTTCATCTTCATTAGAGCTGCAACTAATGATTCCTTTCATTATCAATTACTCTGTTGATTATTTTCTCAATTAATCAATTTGTTATTTGGTCAAAAAATGGTAAAAGAAAATGTCCAAGATTACGTTTCATAATGATTCATCGATTAATAGTTGTCAACTAAACCATTAACTGAATAATTGTTGCAGCTCTAATCTTCATCCCTCCTTATTGTATAATCTTCATCTTTGTTCAGTACACTGGTCTTTCTCTTTCTCTCTCACAGTTCATCTGGTCATCCGTCTGTCATCTTATAAAATCCCTCTCTGTCTCTCATTTTTATTAATGCTCGCTCTACCTCTCTCTCTCTCTCTCTCCCAAGCCCAGAAAACAAGCCCAAATGTCCAGCGCCTGCTGAGTGTGTGTGTGTATGTGTTTGTGTGTGTGTATATGAGTACACACACACATACCAAGAACATTCCACAGTGAGAACGCTAAGTCGGCAAAATCTATCTCAGGACAGGGAGAGAGAGAGAGAGAGAGAGAGAGAGAGAGAGAGAGAGAGAGAGAGAGAGAGAGAGAGAGAGAGAGACCAGTTCTGACTGTATGGCTCCATTTTAACAGTCACTGCCATGTTTTAAAAGCACTGACAATTCAACCTGTTTCACATTCATGATACAGAAAAAAGTATGATGCTATTCATCTTCACTTTGACACATTTCAAACACAACCTGAGTGATTTGATCTCAGTTGAACTAAAGTGAGGCTACAGTAATGATTTACACCTGATGGAGCAGTTTAACCTACAGTATCCAATGCAAGTGACTCCAACAATATCACCAGAAGCATTTTTAGCTCCTTCAACACAAATGATGTATATTTGACATTTATTCTGGCTATTTTCAAATGCATGCTGTGCAGTCTGACATTAAAATTGAATCCACCGTTGCAGGCTGCCAGTGGTTTCTATTTATTTCCATATGGCATGAAAATCAAATATCAGACTCTTGCAGTTTGTTTGATATCCATTTCAAGGAGCGTACAGTCTGTGTTTTTTTTTTTTTGTTCAGGCTTTGTTTAAAGTGGATTTCCCAGCAGCAGTGATAATATATATGTTTTACTTGGATTTTACACATCTCATGCAAGTTTCAAGAGACTGCTGGTGTGATTATATACTAAAGAAATACATTAAAACAAATAGATGCCTGGAAGAGTGCAGTGTTTGCTTTGCTGTACATAAGCCTCTGCTGCCACCACCACCACCCCAGAGCAGTTAACTTAGGAAAAACACTGCAAACACACACACACACACACACACACACATATCCACTTGGCTGAAGGCAACAAAATAATCTCATTTCTAAAAGAAACAGAAAGAGACCTTGACTCAGTGTGATTGCATGCATGTAGACATATACCTATGTGTTTATGTGTGTGCGTGCATGCATATGTGGGTGTGTGAGTGAGAATCATTTGTCCATTACTGCTGAGAGGAAACTGCTTTTGTCATTTCGTCACACACAGGAAACTGTCAGTCTTGTATACGGATACACACACTCACGCACACACACACACTATAAGCTGTAGCTCTGCAGTGCTCTGTCTCTCTCTCACCGTTGAGAGGTGCTGTTCTTGTATAGAAACCATCAAGACTCACTTAGCTGCTGCTTCTTCTGCTTTTAGATTGAGATTTAAAGCCGTTTGTTCCCACAGTGCTACAATAAATCTTACTTTCATGAAGGTTGTAATGTTCAGTTTTAGCTAAGCATTTAAAAATGTGTTGGTTCCTCTATGGTTGTAGTTTGTGTTGTTCTTATGTTTCTAATATTTTGTCCCTCTAATTTCTATGAATGAAGGTGCCATAGCTAGCTAATGATTTGTGTGTTTACTCAGAAAGAAAGGAATGTGCAGGTATTGAAATCAGTATAATAATAATACACATGTTAACTGAAATACTATAATAATAATAAGGGTAAGATTTTAATTGCATCATATTTTTTGTGTTACTGTTGTTTCTCTCCAGGAAAAGAGGATTACAGCTACAGTAGATAGAGAGGATTATGCAAATGTTTCAACTGCCAACACTCGGACACACCTGCGTACACACACACACACACACACACACACCTGCACACACACACACATTGTTTTTGTCACTCAAGAGGATTCAGCACTGTAGTCCATTCACTAGACAGTCTCACCTGTAGCCTTAACCAAAAAACAAGTCTTACCCAAACAATTTAAGAGTTCATTTAATGACTTTATTGTTCCTAGATGAGAGAAAAGTCTGCATAGTGTAACTACATGAACACACACACACACACACTCACTCTCCACTCAGCTCTGACACACGCTGTCAAAAATCCATCAACTGCAAGAAAAAAAAAGAAACTGCACAAAGAGAGAGAGAGGCAGAGAATGACAACATTGACAGATTCTTTTTTATAATTCTACTCAACTGTGCAAAGCCTTCATTCAATGACTTTCACAGAATCACCTTCAAAAATTGAAAGACGTCTCATAGAAGAATCCTGATGCCTCCGACTACTCAGACACTCAGCGGGAGGTCAGAAATTTACATCCTAAAATCCTTCGAAATGATGAGCTTGTGCCTGTAAACCGTCCATCCTGACCTCCGCTGTCATTTTTAAGTTGTCGTGAGCGTTGAAATAGAAGTAATAACAGTAATTTAGTATTTATTTAGCCTGAACATATAGAGCCAAATCAATCTTCTGCGTGTAATTCTGCTTTACTTATCTCTGTCAGCCAGCAGTTATTCATTCACTCATACAGTCTTGTCACAGCGGGAGCCTCGTCATGTTTTAAAGTTAATGCGTACAGCTGCTGTTGATATTTACTCATCACCTCCTGAATACGCTTCATAATAAAAGTGATTGAATGTAAAGTCTGCTGCGGCCATCTAACGACAAACTTTTTTCCACTTTCTGTTTGCGAGTGCATCTGAAGCTTTGTGTTAAATACATGTTTATGTCTGTCTACCATAATATGATCATCAGACTGGATTGCTGTTTTATGTCTCTTCATTATACAGTCTGATGCTGTATTGATGTTTAGCGGTTTACCATGTGGGAGGAGTGATTCATTTAGCATTTTTGTAACTGTTGTGGTCTCTTTTTTTTCTCCTTCTACCATCTTTCAGCTTCTGTCATCACAGGAAGATGTCACCCTAATTCTTAATTGTAAGCCTCTCACTGGTTTAGTGTTTTTTCCAAAAAAGGGGAAAAAAGTCACCAAAGATTTTTGTATTTGTGTAATGTGAGACAATAGTAATCCTTCTGTGCTGTCAGGTCAGGGCAATCTGACTGAAACTCATGGAGAGTTTATTTAAAGGGGAAATTAGTATTGTTTTACTTTATTTAAAAGGAAGTATCAAAACCTACTCCATAATGATTAAACTATGAAAAATCTCATCCTGATGCCACAACATGATTTGTTCTATTTCTCATTCTTGTGACGGTATGAAAGCAGGTTGTTACATCAAGATTTAAAAAAAAAAAAAAAGCCAAATAAAATACACACATCCCCTCCGAGGACTCCCACAGGGAAACAGACAGAAGGAAACACACTGGCTGTTCTTTCATCTCTCTGCTGCTGCTCCTCTACCTCTCTCTACCTCCCTCTCTCCCTCTCTCCATGCACTTCATCACCATAACATTTTAAAGCCTTCAAACTAAATCCAGTGTAGGTCTTGAGCATTAAAACAACTTTTTTTCTTCTTATCTTGTCTTCTCTTTCCTGCTCTCTTGTCCGTTCTCTCTCTCTCTCTCTCTCTCACACACACACACACACACACACACACACACACGCACCTTTGATGCGACACATGTTTTCTACATCCGAGTTGTTCGCCGCATACATGCATATTCAGCGTGTGTGTGTGTGTGTGTGTACAGTAGCGATACAGCAGTGATTACAGCAGCATATGGCTGTTAAACACTAAATAACTTGGGGGCCATTGAATTGACTAGACATACACACACGCGCACACACACACAGACAGCTAATATTATAGCCAAAAAGGTAAAATCCTCAGACAGAGAAAAATCTGAATGATTTGACAGTCTTCTCTGAGGCAGTGCACCTTGTCTATGTGTGTGTGTGTGTGTGTGTGTGTGTGTGTGTGTGTGTGTGTGTGTGTGTGTGCCCTGACACTGAGGCTGACATCATCCAGAAACCAACATGAACATCTGCTAGCAATCGGCACACTGATGGAGGAAAACTTCAATGCGTTCGTGAGTGTGTGTGTGTGTGTGTGTGTGTGTGTGTGTGTGTGTGTGTGTGTGTGTGTGTTGAATCCTCTATCATATAGCAGTGAAAATTAATTCCACCAGCAGTTATCAGATTGAATAAGTCTGGTAGCTCAAGTGGACGTTCCAGTCATAGCTTTAAAGTCAGGAGGACTGTCAGCGTTCTTAAACTGGCCGGTCACTGTTCACTTCTGTAAACACTTCTTCACTTCTAACAGATAGAAATGTCAATATCTAATTTATAATGAAATGAAACAGGTAAAAGAAATTCACTCAAAATGTACTCTTAATTCTTTAAAACCACTGGGATACTGTGTAATCTACTGCCTTCTTTGCTTGTAAGTGCACTGCTTGTGAGCTTATCACACTTTCACTTCAGGTTCAGGATTGGAGTTTAATTAATGAGTTAATTATAAAATTGTAAACTACATATAATGAGTACCCACACACTGAATCAGAGCTCTGATTTAGTGTGTGGGTACTCATTATATCTAGTTTAATAGTTTCTTGTATCCAGCACCTGTCCTCCTTAAGGTTTAGTCAATGTGCACATGACTACTGACTCTGTTTAGACACTGTAATAAATATAATTTAAAAAATGATGTTAGTTTGGTCACAAAAAGTTGAACTATAAACAGAGATCGCCCAAAGGCATCGAAACAATACATTACTTGTGCAGTAAAAAGAAAACACAGAGAAACAGCATCCAAAATTCCATATGGGGGAAACAACATGTATAATAAATGAACTTCCTGCATAAAAGGGCATTTAGAGAGGATAACAGACGCCAACCAATAACTGCTCAGTCTGATAAAAGGCTGGATGGCACACTTATATTCCAGTCTTATTCTGAACATGGCAGTATTCTGAATTTGATACAGGGTCATATATACAGCATATTCTGGTTGGATATTCCAAATTTGGTCTTATTCCGAATGTAGAGTTTTCCAATGAAGACATGTGGGGATATTTTAGGAGCATTCTTTGGACATGTGTACACCACATTCTGAATATGAGTCTCAATTGGGGTTTTTGCCACAGTTTGCGACACACTGCCTCTTGTCTGTTTACGGTCAGCTCGGTGCGTTGTAAACAAACCAGCTAGCCAACAGTTGGAATGAAAGGTTGGGATAGAGAGAGATGCATGACGGGCTGGTTGTGTAACGCACCCCTGCACAGGCAAAATGACATATGTTTGGAGCGGGGAAGGCAGGCAGAGGAGAGAGTGGAGAAGAGAGAGCGGGCTGGAAAAACAGAGAGCGACTTCTCCACGATGGGGACGGAGGGGATTGGTTAATATCCTGACAAACAGCCATGGAGTGATGGTGACGGCTCGGTGTGATGCACCAAAAACACTCAGCACTGTAGTAATCATCGTCACACAACCTCGGTACTGGATGTGCCTGTAACTATAAATTTATAATATCAGTCATAACAACATCACTTATAAATATGAAGCAAATTTTTCACCTTGTGCTTTTCTTCACTGATTTTCTTTTTGGCAGCTGTCTGTATCAGAATATTCTGTGGTATGCTGGCAGGCAACATAACAGAATACAATTATTTATTGTCATTAAATATAATTGGATTAAAAAAAACAGGTGAGACTGAGGAAATGCAAACGACTCAGCTACCATCATAGAGTCAGCGAGCATTGCTAGGCAACCAGCGGAAACAGCTGCAGCAGCTTTGTTAGCATAAAAAACACTCTGTGAATAAACTTCTAATAACCGTGAATGACTGACTGCACTAAAAAAAGAAAACGGTGCGTCTTTGCCCCTCGCCTCATTTACATGCTAGCGAGGATGAAAGCAATGAATTCAAATTAAGCCCTGCTTCAGTCGACACACTCACGGAGGCGAGCCGGAGTCAGCGCGGGTCACAGTCTGGAAACTCTGCAAAGTCACACTGTCGCTGAGTGTCTGCAGGAAGTCAACATCTGGATTCATATGGAGGCTTTTGTTTAGATGATGATCTTAATTACAAACCAAATCAAGATTTGGTGCAAACTAAAATAAATGTCAGACCCTGAACAACAGAAGAGACTTCAATTAAAACTGCAGTCTGCTGTTGGTGCAACAATATTACAATATGAAGGGATTATTGTATTGCAGGATTACTTTGTATTCCAACTGTATCCCAACACTAATCCTTCAGTGTGATTACTGACTGGTGACCGTGCTAGCATGATGCCTTGTTATATTATTTTGGGTCATGTACTCACAGTGGGTGACACTCAGGTAACCAGAGAGAAATCAGGTTAGAGTGCTAATCAGAGAATGTGATTAACGTGCACTGCAGTAAAAGTGGTTACTGTAGATTCATGTATACATGCAGCACGTCAGTAATCACATTTCTGTCCTTACCCCCCCTGACCTTATTTGGGAAGCATGGCTCTGATTCTGACTGATTAAGTGATAGAGGACACTGCGCCAGACTTTTCTGTGTGTGTTTGTGTGTGTGTGTGTGTGTGTGTGTGTGTGTGTGTGTGTGTGTGTGTGTGTGTGAGCAGACAGACAGAGTGGAGCTCTTTGTCACAGCACAAATGTTTCAATATAAATGTTTCAATAGTCACATGTTCAGCTAAGGAAGCTTATTTAGACTTGTACAGGCTACTTTGTGCCATATCAGTCAGACTTTGGTTCTCCATGTACAGTAATTATGTCTCCTTCCATCCACCTGCTCAGCTGTTTCTTTCTCTGTGTGAAGTCTTGTAAAGTTACTCACAAGCACACTTGTAAAAAGAAGTTCGTCTACTGTAATCCTGAACCCTAATTACAGTATCCAGGTTTACAAGGAATCAGCTTCCTGTACAAAAAAATAAAAAATTTGAACTGAAGATGAAGGGGTCAAAAGAGTGAAGACAGGTCAATATTGTAGCATCGTGTTTCTAACATTTTTTTTACTGAAAGATGTGACCGGCAACAAAAAATAACTAAAAAATAGCAATATCAGAAGGTCGATGTAAGGTGAAAAGAAACACAAGCATCAAGAAATCCTGTGGGTCCTGAAACACACACACACACACACACACACACACACACACACACACACACACACACACACACACACACACACACACACAAAACGAGTCTCCGCAGAAGTCTTTAGAAGTCTTTCAGAGAACATTCATGTTTTTTTCATGTGGTAGTGTGGGAATAAATGGTGCTTTAATGTCGTATTCCTTTGTGTGTGTCCTTGTGTGTGTCTGCGCATCTCAGATCAACACTGTTTCCTGCATGCACGCACGCGCGCGCACATACACACACACACACACACACACACACACACACACACACACATTTAACAGGAACAAAACATTAAGCAGCAGTTATTCCCACACTCCCAAATGAAAAAAACATGATCAAAACTGGATCAAACATCAAGGTGCTCTGGTATGTAACGGTACGTTTCTTCTGTCACGGCAAGGTCACACAGATTGGAAGTGATGTCACTGCTGAGCGTGTGTGTGCGTGTGATTCATTTTATCACTGTCTATTCTTATGACAAACTACAGGAGTAAGGTCACAGTCGACTCCACACACACACACAGAAAGACATAGCTGCTGTTCAATGTTTCCAGACGTGTAGATGTTAAAGGTCAACATGCAGTCCTGCTGGAACCATTAACACCGCTATCCTCCCCTCCCTCCACCTCCACCGCCCCTTGTCTCTTTACACACATGACCCAGTAGAAGCAGCACACAAGTCAGGAACCAAATGATGACCTGACCTTACAGGAAGGACTGCTACCGTCATTGAAACTCAACGAAGTTTGAAAGTTCTGCTCACGTAATAACACCTCAGCCTGTGTACTCGGCTGTACGTGTGAGTTTTTCAGCAGACAGTGAAGGTGACACTGAGGATGCTCAGACAGCCAGCAGACCTCCAGTTCAATTATTAGGGTTGCAAATATGATGTACGTTCTGGACATTCATCTGAGCAGAGAGCTTCATTTCCCAGATTGGCTCAACTGCTGCCAAAATTCAAAAAGGCCACAGGTGCTTCTGTGTGTACGTGTGTGTGTGTGTGTGTGTGTGTGTGTGTGTGTGTGTGTTTGCTCTATCTAGAAATTTTGAATATACAAGAGCAGTTCAACAGTTTTATGTAAAACCAAACTGCCCTGTGTGTGTGTGTGTGTGTGTGTGTGTGTGTGTGTGTGTCTTGAGACAGGCTATAACATGTGTCACATTCATCACACACACACACACACACACACACTCCCGGGTCATGCATGCGTGTGTGTCTAAATGTCTTTGGATGGAAACAGGTGAGGCCGTCTGCACCCTAGCAACAGCTGCCCCGACGACCGGCTGCCAGACCTTGTGTGTTACCACGGAGACAGGGGCTGTTTAGATGGGGAGGGGGGGGCAGAGAGGGGGTACAGTCTATCATATTTAATGCTGGGTTGACATGGTAGACAGTGACACTGTATTCTTGTTTGAAGTTTCAGCAGCTGTGCATCAGCGAGCAGTTATCACTCTTTCGCCAATCAATGACAGTGCCGCGATTTACAACCGTCTGATCATCCAATCAGCTGGTCGCGTGTTGACTGTCAGGGTTAGGTTACAGCAGGTGTTTGTATCAATTACTATATTCATGTCCTTACTCATACGAGCAGTGAGCTTCAAACTAGCCGGAAGACATGTGTTTAGAGATGTCAAATCATTAATGTCCACATAAAAGTTCCATTAATAACAGCTTTAATATGTTAGACACATTAGTGTCGTGCTTTGCAATGTGAAAGCTTTTCCTCATTGGTGTCAAAGTAAGCAGTCCATATCTGGATGTCTTGACAAGGAAAATGTATTTTAATACAATCTGAAAACTGTCAAATTTACACTGGATTTCAGTGAAATCTGTACTGGTTGGACATGTTGAACATGCAAAAAGCTACAAACCTAATACAGCAGCACTGTTGCTCTTGACCTTGGACATGCTCGACAGATCTACCAGCTCCACCTACATCATTTGCATATTGAAATCTGGTCCCAATGTGAGAATAATATTCTTTTTATCCCAGCAGGAAAAAGAAGACCTGCAGACTTGTTAAAACCTACAAAAACATCACACACAGTCTGACCTTCACCTTCATACATTGATGTCTGAGTCTTGCAGACAGAAAGGCATGAACACTGAAGGAACTCGGTAGAGGCAATGAACAAAATACATGGACTCATGACTGAGCTGTCGCTAGGCAACCTCTCAAATCTCACAAACCAGAGCAGAAATGGACGTCCATCAATAACACATTTGTACTTCTCACTTATGCTTCAAATTGCGCAGAAAAGTCACATAAATTTAGGGAAATTGACTCTAAATTCTGCCAAGAACTTGCCAAAAAATAATCAGATGAGCTTTAGCTGAGCTGTGGTGTGTTTCCTCTGTCTGTTGATGAATGACATAGTGTAAAGCTGTTGGAGGGGATGTGTATTGTGTCAGCCAGTCATGTTGGCTCTCACATACGTCCCTGTGCATGAGACACTCATTTGTTTGGTTAGCTCACTGCTTTTGTTTTTTTTTTCTTTTACTAAAACAGATGTAAAGACAGAGTGTGCAAAGTGTCTAATAAGAATGTTTTAACCTATCGAACACTTATAAAATATAAAAAGCAACATCACAAAAGTTGTACAAGCAACAAGTGCTGAAAAAGTGCACCAGAGCATTTAATTGTCAGATGCATTAAGAAGGCAACTTAAAGAGTAGTAAAGAGCTAATC
Organism: Scomber japonicus; assembly: GCF_027409825.1. Lineage (NCBI taxonomy): Eukaryota > Metazoa > Chordata > Actinopteri > Scombriformes > Scombridae > Scomber > Scomber japonicus. The sequence goes on from NC_070588.1 coordinate 25,716,102, forward strand.
AAAACTACCAAACTGATTACTCTGAGCTGTAGTATAGATCTGATCCCACGTCTGTAGGCAAATTACTGAATCTCTTTCCAGCTTTAAAAACATGGTTTTAAATGTATATATGTATATACATATATATATATATACACACATATATATGTATATATATATATGTATATGTGTGTGTGTGTGTGTGTGTGTGTGTAGAGAGAGAGAGAGAGAGAGAGAGAGAGAGTAAAAAATAAATAAAATGTCAGCCTCATTTCGTTATGAAAACGTACCAAACTAAGAGTAAAATAATAAAGTTGAGTTACTATAATAAAGTTAAACTACCAAATTACGCATCTATTTTCAAAATTCAAAGAATGAATTTGACTTTATTCTCATTAATGCTGTTAGACAGTTAAATAACAGTGGACATGGCATTAAGCTGTGCAAACTAAAGTGGTGTGAAAAGTACACATTTATGGTCTGTTATACTGGAAAACTTTTTCCTTTTTTTGGATAATTTAAAAACAGTAAGTATGGTTTTACAAATCACATTTCTTTCTAGTCTACTGCCCATATCTCTTGTCTTTGCCATATATCTCTCTTGTTGCAATTTTTTTCTTGGCCTTGGGGCCTCATATAATGTATGTCCACTAGTTTGCTAGCAGCAAATAGGTGGAAGCAAATGGTGACTGTGACGCTGGCCTACACCGCTGTATGCTTTTCATTTTCTATTAAACATTCAGCACTATATGTTAATAGTGTGCTCTTAAAATAGGCAAAATAGTGAGGGAAGAACGATGAAATACACAGTAACTTACCTATGTCCCTGCTCCCAGCTTCACTCGTGTATACTGAGTGTTAAATGACACTCGAGCGGGACGATAACGTTAGCTAGCTTACACGATGACGCAGTTAGCCAGGAACTCTTCAGCAACATAAAAAGAATAAAATTCACTTTCTTTCTCTCATTATGGACAATGGTGACACAATAACAATTATCAACAACATATGTCAGTACGCTTATAGTGCTTTGTATATAACTACCTTAAAATTGATAAAATAGTGAGGGAAGAGGGATGAAAATACAGTAACTTACCTATGTCCCAGCTCCCAGCTTGACTCGTGTATACTGAGTGCTAAATGATACACAGTATAACACGCTCAGTCTCAGGACCACCGAAATACATTTACTTTATTTAACTCACGTATTTTAGCTGACACATGAACTGACTTCTTACAGTAATAAAATAACGTTTTAAGACACCACAGACTCAGATGCTCGAGCGGGACGATAACGTTAGCTAGCTTACACAATGACGCAGTTAGCCAGGAACTCTTAAACAACATAAAAAGCATAAAATTCACTTTCTTTCTCTCATTATGGACAATGGTGACAAAATAACAATTATCAACAACATATGTCAGTACGCTTATAGTGCTTTGTGTATGATAACTACCTTAAAATGAATAAAATAGAAAGGGAAGAAGGATGAAAACACAGTACGCTGTTCTCGACTTCACTCGTGTGTATTTAAATGGAAAGGAGCGAGACTTCCCCTTACTGTAATCCTGAGTCATTACCAATCATTGATGTACATTTTACCCAGAAAAACAACCTGTTACCTATTTGTACTATCTGATCTCATTCATTAATAGCAGCATAACCAAAATAAAATGAAATTATGTGCTATGAAAATGCAACACTTAAACTATAACAACAAATGTGTTTCCTGAAAATCAATTTAACACTCACATACAGCTTACATTGTTCACAAAGTCCTGCTAATATATGCTGCCTTCATGACAAAGAAATATAATAGGCGCAATTACTCAAATTTCACAGTTGAATGGATGCTGATGAGTCTCAGTGGATTGAAATTGTCAGATGTTATGTTAAGTTCTGTTGAACTATAATGAAGTAATATCAGTGACTTATATGGCTGGTAGATGGACAACCTGTGCTGCTCATTATTTTTTATTAACCCCACCTTTTCAGTCTCTTAGCCTACCACTGGTTTTAAACATACTGCCGCTGGTCTTTTTGCCAACTCATACGCCCAACACGCAGACCGACTGTCAGCAGCAACTGACCCAGACTAAGTCTAGCCTGTAGCAGCAGTCAGAAGTTGTATAATATCAATATAATTTGTTAAACTATTTTTCAGTGCTGCTTCATCTCAATGGACAGTATCATACTGAATATTAATAATGAATTTCTGTCTCATTATTTTAACATTCTTCCCACATATATTCTTTAACACTGCAGGGTGAACATGTTTTCTATATTCATACACACACACACACACGCAATTTAATGGCCTCGGCTCCAGTTTCCTCTGCAGAGGAAAACCACATCCATCACTCTTCCAACACAAACCACACACTGCTCTCTCTACTCTCTCTCTCCTCTCCCTCTCTCTCCCTCTCTTTCTCTCTCTCTCTCCCACTACACTCTGACACTCTCTCACACACACAAAGAGAAAGAGAGAGCTTGTAAATAGTTAAGTGCTTGCCAGGCATCGCACTCAGGTCACAGACACAGCAGATGATGTATTCTCCATAGGGAAGCTCCCTCCTATAACGGGACAGTTGCTGGAAAAAAAACATACAATTCCATTATTAGAGAGACAACTGTCTGTCTCTCTCCTTGGACAGTTTGACTACTTACTCTTCATTTCTGGATAATTGACTGACTATGAAGCTCTGCCTGGTGTTTCCACTGTGATAACAATAAGCTTTTCCTCCTATTAAAGACTCAAGGCTGCCACCAACCCACACACACACACACACACACACACACACACACAAACACCATCCACTTGGCTGAAGGCCATGACAGCAAAATTCCCTCACTTACAAAAGAAAAAGGAAGACCTTGTGTGATTGTGTTTGCTTGCATGTAGACATATCTATATATATATATAGATATATATGTGTGTGTGTGTGTGTGTGTGTCTTTCTCTGACTCATTCAGCAGGAACCAATCAGATCAAAGCTTCGTTTCGGGGGGGGGGGGGGCGAATGACATCATTTGCACTGCGTTCCAACCACATGGAGAGATGCCATCTGGAGGGTGCTGACTCAGCAAAACACACACAAGTACAGCAGAGTCCTTCTGTATTGTAGCCAACGATCAAACAGTCCTGCTCTGGACTAAGACACTAAGGTAATTCTAATTCGCTGGTTTAAACCAAGTGGGTTCTTACTTGTGCTAGTGCCGAACTTAAACCTGCATTCTCTCCAACAGCCAGCAGGGGGGAGCTCCACTGGCTCCAAAAACAAGTATGATTTTCTAGAAGTCTAAGGGAAATTACACTGCTTCTCCCTTGATGTATAACCTTAGTAAACAGTTCCTTGCAGAGTTTTTTGGTCTCAATCGCTAGTTTTAGGTCTTCCTCAATACAGCACAATATAAAATAGACGGTAAAATTGGGCATACTTAAGGGTGGGTGGGGCTACCTTATAATTGACAAGTGTCATGCTATGTCAGTCTGTGAGGTGCTGTAGTTGGACCCTGAAGAGCTCTTGCCCAGCTCCATGCTCTTGTCCAAATATGGTCACTTCTCATCACTTCTAGCTCCAAAACAACAAGATAACCACAGTCAAAATGCCAAACTCGAGGCTTCAAAACAGGAGTCCATAAACCAATAGGTGAAGTTACTGTTACAGCCGTTATTTTTATATAGTCTATGGTTTAAACCTACAGTACAGTCACTGGCCACCTGGGGACAGTGGTAAACAGTTGTTTCTTTACAAAACCAGCAGGTACGGAGCAACTAATTTGGAGTCATGTGTCCGTCCACTTAATATATGTTAATCCATTATTCACTTTCTTTAAACTCTGTTTCTGCTTTTTACCATCTCTTGGGGGAAATATCTAGATGTCTGTTTGCCATTTGGTGCTGACCATTGATTGCATATCAAAATGAATGACTATGCAAAAGTGAATATCTCCCTTTGTTAAGTCATTTGGAGCCAGAGTCTGCACAGTAGAGTTGGACAGTAGGTGGGGATACCTCATGGAGCTTTGAAAACACCTGTCACATCTGTCAATAATCACATCATAACTAATTAAAAATAAACTTATCACAAAATGAGAACTTGGACAGTGTGCTAAGAACTATTTAAAATGACACAAAGCATCTTTGGGAAAAATGTATGCGATGTGTACTTTGATTTTTTAGTTTGGTTCATGTCCCATTTGCTAACATTGAAGGGACAGTGATTTATAAACCAATACTGGCCAGCTACCAGGGTAAAATTGAGATGTTTTGGCTACACTTTAGGGAAGCTGTCAAGGCATCCATATTTCTATACATTTAATGGTGCTGAGCAGATCATGTGCAGTGGGCTTTTAAAGCTTTATCTCTCTAAAAACTATCTCTAAAAACAGCTTCTGAAAATGATGCTAGTGGTTAGAGTGAACCAAAACAGTTAAGTTGCGGACTGAGGAGCCAAAGAATGAGCTGGAACTCTCTACAGCTCCCTTTTAAATCCAAGGGGAGCTACAGAGTCAGATGATAAGTCTCTAGGTTCATCACTACAGTAAGAGCAAAACATCTCACATTACAGACTGTCATTTTATACATTGGGATTATTAAAATATGGATTATAGCTGCTTTAAAGAGTCCCAAATTACGGAAATTTCAATGTTCTCACTTAAGTACAAGTTAATAAAGTGTTATCAAGTCATGCACCGGTTCGGTTTTATTTGTCCAGGTTTTGAGATACCATCACTTTGGTGCTCATTTCATTGCAAACATTTAATTAAATGTCTTTTCCATTCTTTTGTATAGAGCAAACAATAGCAGAGCAGGAGTTGCTTCTGTATTAGGCCTTGAGAGAGAGAAGCAAAGATTATAAAGGCATCCATGTGGCAGTCATGAAAGTTCCATGACAGATATTCTCACCATATATCTCTACAATTAATCATAAAATAACAGAAAGAGGGGCCGGGGAAAATATTGCCGTCTTGTTAAACTCGTTGACAGTGAATAAGCTGTACTGTGACCATGTAGCCTTTTGGATCGAGAACCATCCATTCATCACACGCTATCCTGAAATATCTAGCTCGACATATTGATACACACACACACACACACACACACACACACACACACACACACACACACACACTTGTTTCCATCCTGCTGAGACACTTAGACACACATGAACATGATTAACCAGAAAGGTCAGAGGTCAAGAGGAAGTTGGAGGTGCCTTCCTCAAGGAAAGCGAGAGCTAGAGACAGAGAGGAACCAAATGTTAAAACATGGAACACGTGTTCCAGCTATCAGATGAAATTCTTTCTCTCTCTCTCCCTCTCTCTTTCTCTGTCTCTCACTCTCTGGATCAACTTTCAGTCTCCAGACAGCAGCTGTCTGTAGAGAGGAAAAACTTAGACTGAGTGGTCAGACATGGAATGTGTGTGTGTGAGTGTGAAGTACATGGAGACAGTTAGGTACTTAGAGGCGCCGCAATCACTGTAAAACACCAAAGACATTTTCAATCTGTGACTTATGTAATTAAAAGAAAGAATTATTGTCACAGCTCATGTTTGGAGATGCAATTATAATTTATTATGATGACTAACACATGATTGAAATCATTATTGGATGTGTTCAGGGTGGGGCATCCGCACAGAGGGAATCATCCATGTCTGGACAGCAGAGCAGTAGGAGGTTATATCAAGCAGCTGGGGGTCTGCAAACAAAAGTCCTGTTCTTCTTTTGTATATTAAAGATTTGATGACTTTCTTATGTTGAATTTCCAACACTTGGACAGACATGCAACTTCCAAAAACAATAGAACAATCCTGCGTCTATGTTACAGAGGCCAGGTTTATGTTTTGCTGGAGTTACTGTACTTGCAACTTCAGACTTAGACTCTAACGTGTAATTACATCTAGGAAGACATGGACATCTCACACCAGCCAGAGTCTGTCATTCAGAATAATTAAACCCAAATTGAATGGATACAGTATTATAACACATAAACATAAATGAGAGTGTCTCACATATCCAACTCTGCCAACATACAACTGTCCTTAGTTGTTTGACACCATGAACATTTGCAATTTTCAACCATCCTATTTATATGATGTGGATGCAGGATAACAATAGTTTTTTTTGGCAATTTGAATCAATTGAGTTATAAAAAATAGATCAATTGGAATGTTTGTATCATAATAATTGTTATAAACAAAGGGTTTTGAATATGATCAAACTCTCATTTCACAGTTCTGGCTACCATATGGCCAATGAAGCACACGGGGGCCATTGTTTTAGAGCTTTACTGCACCAGACGAACATGATTGAAACATGATTTCTCAAAAGCATGGTGATACAACACATACACGAATAATTAACATTTCAAAGTAGACGTCACAATTGAGTAAACAAACAAAAGCCTCTGCCTCTGCTGACATCAGAAAAAAATATAACATTTTGAAGAAATATTGAGCCTCAAGGAAATGGAGCAGTGGTGCAGCTACTAACTACATTGATGACGAAATGAGATGCATCAGGATGATTCATCTCAGCACACGAGTCATTGATCACACTGCATGTTCGCTTCACTGCAATGAATCACAGCAGCATTTTGCTCTGTCGTTACAAGTTGGGGAAAGTAGAGACAAACAGGCGCAATCAGTCTCAATCAGGTGCTGATGTGTGAGAAGAAAACTCATCCCTGCACTAGGGGTTCAGACAGCAGCCTGAAATTAGTTTGATAATCACCAGTTGGGCGTTTTGACAAGTAGAGTCTGAATCGAGTTCAAGTTTAAAGTGGTAAAGTGGTGGGGTGGGCAGGAAGCTGCAGATGATAAATTTCCTCCTGTCCCTGTAAGAAAGTATTGTTGGGTTTGTATAAATACTGTACTTGCTCTGCGGCAGCCATCAACACTTCAACTTGGATTATCTGAACAGTGCAGGCTGTGTGAACACAAACTTGGCTGCATTTTGTCTTAGCAACAGTGTTTGTATTCTCTAATGAATTTTGGATGAGCATCATAAAAGCACCAAAGACAAAGGAGCAACGAGACTAAATGATCAGATCCTGGATGTAAAGCCCAAAAGATCAGACGATAATTGTACCCTGAACTGAAGAATATTAAGGATTAATGTTTCCACTCTCATTCCCTCTGTTCTATTAATACTCTACAGTAAGCCAGGTTCTGTTTGCTCAATTACAGCTTGACACAAATGTTCCTGCATATGTGTGTGTGTGTGTGTGTGTGTGTGTGTGTGTGTGTGCGTGTGTGTGTGTGCGTGCAGCCTCCTCTAAGGTTGAATGAGCTTTAATTAGTGTTTGGTTCAAAGAATAACGAGAACGGAAGAAAAAAATGACAAAAAAAGTGTCAGAAGAGGATGCACAGACTACTAAATAGATGATAAGACAAAATAAAGGAAAATGTAAAAATGCAGAAAATGAATAAAATATATGACCACACAAAGAAACCTCTTTAAAAAAGAAGAGTGTTGTGAATCAGTCCCAGCTGCTTCATTCATTCTGCCTGCATGGAAACTATGAACAGAACTTTGAAAATGAATGAAATTCAGGGTTTAATACACACACACCACTGCAGTGTGACTCTCCTGCAGAGAGCTACTTGTGGTTTTACTGGAGTGTTTTCCAACTCTCTATGACACACATACACACACACAAACTCACTGAGTCAGGCCAAACCACAGCATACTAAATCTTCATATGTCTGAGAGGTTCAAAGTTTTAGCCTGAGCTGAAGTTAAACGGGACCTATTATGCTTTTCCTTATTTTCAGTCATACATATATAATGTCGCTATGTCAGATGTTCATATTAAACATGGCCCAAGTGTCCCATAATGAGGTAAATGTATGTAGAAGTAATCCCTGTGAGCAAAATGCACCAGCTTCAGACTGCTATGAATGTTTGCTTTCCAACAGTTTTTTTTTCTATTTTCAGCCCAAGCCGACATCAGCTCATGATGGATTTCTTTTTAAGATCATCGGTTCACAGTATATAACAGTATGGCATTTTCCCATTGTTTTGAGAGTAGCTATGACTGTCAGTATTTCAATTACACAGCAGGGCAAAGTAAAATAGTATTTTATCTCTAAGAAGTGTGCTGGTTGTCTGCAGCCTTTCATCAAACATCTTCATCACTGTGGCTGTTTCAGTTTGTACTATTATTTCTAACTGTACAAAACTACGCACATGTCCATATATTGTCGTGTCGACTGTTTTTTAGTGTCATTAATAAAGCTCTGCTGATTCAGTGAGGAACACGTTTCATCTCACTGTAAATTCTTCATTATAAAAGTCATTTAGAAGCAGTAAAGCAGTAAATGTTGGGTTTGCATCGGCAGTAACGTAACAAAACTCTGTAACGTGCTGCCCCTCAGTAGGCTTTCTGAAAGCTGACCATACAAACAGAGTAGGCTCATGAGGATGGGGGCCTTAAAGAGACAGGAGCTAAGACTGCCTGTTAAGAGACAAAAACTGAAATAAGGGGCTGCATCAAGGGCCAGTATAGGATAAAGAAGGAGCTTTTTTGAACTGTGAATCATGCAAAGCTACTCTTGTGGAGTTTCAGTCCCAACCTGTTAAAGTTTTAAGTTACAACTCTCAAGATTTTAATTTGATCAAATCCCATTTTTGATCCTGTTCATGGATGGTATTTTCCCTGTAATTGCCAGCCACTGAGTGTGTTTACATTCAGTAATTACATCGGTACATAGCAGTTTTCATTGTTAGTGGAGAAGTCTGCCATTCCCATGTTGGATTTAAATTGCCTTCACACAGGAAACAATGCATGCTTGTAATCCAGCATCATTTTATCTCACTGATAACAGCCACTCTTCACTCTTCCCTCCCTTAACACTGTCTCAGAGCTGTATTAAGTTACTGTTGAGTTACTGCGAGGATTGGCTTTCATTGTAAAGCAGTCACAGGAAACACAATGTATTTGTCACTGAGGTTAGCGCTAACCGCAACTTTTGGAAGTATGAATATATTATGTAACGTATTAGCTTCAGCTGGAAGTTGTGCGATCACAAAGCCAGTGTCTTGGTTGGACTCATGAGTCACACCACACAGTAACATAACAAAAACATTTTCAACCAAGGAATAAAAATAATCTTCAATGACACAGTGCAAAACCAACATTTTCTTGTTGCTTAATTCTCCTGTCAATCTTTTTACTTTGTTGCAGCTGTCAACGAGAGCCAAGTTTGCACATCGAAAGAGAATGTGTGGCTAAGCTGGTTATACTGGTTATAACTGGTGTTGACAGCTTCAACGGAAAGCTATAAGCAGAGATGTTATTCCATCTGGGTTTTCGGTGAATATATTATCATATTGTGGCATATTTCAACAGTTGCAATGCCCTGGTCTTAAAAGCAGTAGTTAATTGTCCTATGAGCTGCTGTTATGATTATATTATGTATTTCTCACATCTTTAAAATCGTTCTCCAAAATGTACTTTTTTCTTCTTTACTTGGATGTTTGAGCTTCACTGTGCAGATGCAGAGTTTGACACTGGAAGGCTGTTTTCACATTCATCTGCTGAAAGTGGAAAGTTTCTCTGAGCTCATCAAAAAATTGGAGTTTAAGGGGCGGGCCTATGAGTAGGATTTGTGACATTACAACTAGTTCGGAGCCAACTGTGGTCCGATACGCAACTTCCACAACGGTGATGTGGAAACTTGAAGCCTACAGATTATGGACTTTTCAGTGACGTAGGAGACATCTTGTGTTCAGCAGTTAAACCTTTTAACGGCATATATCTGCATATCTAAATCAGTCTAAAACTTGTAAAGAGGAAGAAGCAGATGTCATTTTAAGGATTTTAAAGAGATATTTGAACATTTTTGTGGAAAAATCATATCCGCCAGAAATTATTATTCAAAGTAATAAGCGTGTTTATACATCTTCAAAGATGTCTGTAGTGGATCTTTGAGTATTGTATCAATATCATAGTATTATATCAAAGAGATTAAGGCAGCAGACATTAAAATGATGTTAAATTTGTCATGATTATGCATTCGCCAACAGCAGTCTTCTTTTCCCTTATTTCCATGTCTATTACTGCCTAAAAGAGGCCCTGTGGCACTGCTCTCATGTGGTTTTGTCAGATTTCTCGTCTCTCTTATTATCATAGTGTTGTGTCAGTATAACACAGTGATAGCACAATGATAGTCCTGTTTTGCTGTAATCAACAGCAGGCAAAGCTAGTGCAAAAAGTCAGACATCTAGTACCAAAAGAAAAGCTACAATGATTTAATTGTTTCTCCTCCATTCATCCACAAAAGACAATGAAAATATGTCTGAACCTGTCAGCTCAGGGTTTGATGTCCTGCGTAATAAAACTAGCATTACTGATGAACTGGAAACAGACACACCAGGATCCCCCCCACAAATCCCTAGGATTTGTCAGACACGCAAGTGGAAATTTGACTGTAAATAGTCTGCTGTCCAATGAAAGAACCCTCTGACATTTTTTCAGCTGTCTTACCGAGTTAGATGAGAAAATCAATACTTTCATCAAACTTTCATCTCTGAGTGTTTAGTAGAGGGATATCTCTACGTGTTGCCCATAATTAAAGCAATGTAACTGCAATCACAATTGTATTATTTCTAAATTAGTGTGCACATTGCTACAATACAGTTTTTAGTTTGTGAAAAAGGAATACAGGTGACCATCAAGCTTTTCCAAAATCTCTTCATACCTTTACTAGGAACACATGCTTTTTCAAGACCTCATTTGCTCTCTCTCTCTCCCTCTCCCTCTCCCTCTCTCTCTCAGACACGCATGTAAACACACAGTAGTTTCCTTGTTTACTAAAGAGAAGCCAATAAAGTGTTTTAATAGCTGTGTAGTACAGGATATCAGGCTAATTGCCGTCTGCAGTGAACTAATGAACAGCGCTGATGTTTGGACATGTAGAGAGCAGTAAATCACACCAGACCAAACTGAACTCACATACTATCAAACCGAGGCCATCAGCAGGTCAGAGCACTGGAGGTACGCGTTGAAACCGCCTGATGGTCGGGTATGAGCCATGTGTCACTGCAGAGTTTGTGTTTTCATACAAATATAAAGCTGTTGTGTGGAGATGGATGAAGAGTACTGGTGGATCATTTTACACAGTGATGACACATTAACTGACCTAATAAACATCACTGATACCCTTGTGTTGATGGCCTAAATCCCTATAGTTATATAAAAGTCTGGTTCATGTTAAAGTTTTAATTATTAGCAGCTTCTAGTGGCTTTACTGAAGTCTTAAATATTTCTTTGTTTTTCTGTGCTTATGGAGATGTTCTATTCTAGCTACCTTTTGGTATGGTCAGAGAAAATGTACCAACATTAGTAAATAGACAAAAAGGTACCAATTTACCAAAACTATGAATATGCCCAAATCACCATGGTATGCATATGTAGAGCTGGAATGAAATAAACTGGAAATGTATTTGATTACTTTAATGCCTACGTAAAAGCTGGAACATTCCTTGCCATAGATTCCAGGTTGTATGCTATCACTATAATTTAAATGTGAATAAGCCTTCTGTAATCAATCCACCTTGCACAGATATGCCACATATTTTACTGGGTTTCAGACAAATATCTGTTTGAGGTTATCCTCCCAAGAAAAATGAAAACATTCATCGTTTCATCAAATGACCCAAAAAAAAGCAGTTTACATCCAATGAATGAAGCCCTCTAGCACTCACAGGAATTACGACGAGTCAACAGAAGGCAGTGTCACATTAAGAAGTCCACAGATGTTGGGTGGATTGGTAGGTCAACAAAACATCTGACTTTAACACAAGAGATTGGAGTTTATTTTCTGTTTCCAACCAACAGTCAACATTGTTTTCTTGTAACCATTACCATGACCATTCCCTAGCCATAACCACGTTGTCACTATTGTAACCATCGATGTCAAAGGCCCCCCGCAGAAGTAGTCATTTTAACCAAAACTATAATCTTTCCCTAACCATAGCCAAGTTGTTTTTGCTGAAACCTAATCAAACACTAATCATAGCCTTGTCACATCATAAAACGTTTTTCGTTGGTCTCTAAAAGTCCAAATTGAACAACAAAATCTTTTGGTGGTCCACACATTCTAGAACAACACATAGAAATTGGAAACAAACACCAATCTCCTGATGTTTAGATGACCTGTCTTTCCACCCCTACCTTGTCCTTACGTGGACTTTGTCGCTATATATTCACGTGATCTGATTTTCTCATTTGTTCTCATCATTTTTGGGAAGACAGTCTCCTTGGTCCCTTTCAAACCTCTGGATCTTTCACTGTGTTTATATGTAGTTGCTGTTCTCTGGCCAACATCTGTTTTCTCATCTCAAGGCAGGATTGCAATGAACACTTGCTGTTATTATCAAGTCACGCACAGCCTCTTTTCCCAATCAAATTAATGTCCCAATGAGTATGTCCAATATAAGACACAGGCACCGCACAAATGCCCATCACAGTTTCACAGTGTTGTCACCAGACTGCTTAATGTTTGAATAATTCGGTAAAACACGACAAAAATCCAGTTTGATTTACAATTACATGAATCAGAGAAAAGCCGTGAATCCTCATGTTGGAAAACCAGAAAGCAATAAATTGTCATTTTCTTTCCATCAGCTAGTCAATTAACTGACAAATCGCTTCAGCGGTAAAATATAGCGAACATAAAACCAGTCAATGTGATATTGTTCGGCTTAAAGGGGGCCGAGACAAAGAGATCAATAAGAGATGAAGAAAGCTCAATAAAATGGTGCACAGGTCTGACTGGCTCTCTCTCAGGATTCTTATCTGCTCTCTGACAGTTCAGCCAGCCACAGGGGAGCCATTTCTCTCCCTCTGTATCTCACACACTCTCTCTGACACACACACACACACACACACACACAAATGAGTGGTCTTGAGTAATTACTTAGGGTCAAGCATGCTGGTGATCTCTAAGGAAGCCCTATTAAGAGTGAGTGTGTGTGACTGTGTTTGTGTGTTTTTCTGACAGCCCTGCTCAGGCTTCGATTGGTCGAGGACGGACCACGGGGATGACTGGGTAACGGGGAGAACTCTATTCTGATTGGGCAGTTATCTTGAGCTGAGCCTCTCAGGGGACCTTAAGATGAAATCTGCCGCTTCTCATTATGCACATCTATGAGGGTCATTTGAACTAAAATATGGACCACAACAGACCAATCGGAGCCGAGTCCTGTACAGATCCAGTTATATCTGGAAAGACACCACTAGTGAGGACTATTGCAGATGCTTTATTCAATACAAACACATCAATTAGATCAATTTATTCAAGTGGACTGAAGCAATTTCAAGGAGCCTTGACATTAGTGGTAGTACGGTGGTGGAGGCGTGAAGTAGTACAGTAGCAATGACAGCAAAGGGGCAAAAGGTAGTTTAAATACCAGAATAATCAATCAGAATAATAACTGTCTTTCTACTAAAAGCTTAATTTTTGCAAACATATACCCTCCCTGCACTCACTGAACCAACCAAATACCCAACAATTGCCAGAATCTCTAAATCATTGCTGGAACCGACCTGTTAACATAAAACCTAAAACACATCCAGTATCCATATACAAATACGCTCTCCACGAGTTATAAACAATTCTGACCTGTTTTACTTTCAGTTTTTGCCAATTATGCTGTGTGCAGGGCTCTGGTACACCTGCTTTACATATATTTAAATCAATGATAATGGCCAACTGAAAAGCAGCAAACCAGTCCTATAAAAATATGAAACACTTATTATTATTTCACTGGCAAACATTAAATCTACTTCACAGGATTTGAAAAACAACAAAAACTACACAGCGTCTACACAGACAGCAGATAAAGATTGTGGAAGAGGGGATGGTTTAAAGCCCGAGGTTTGGATGTATCACTTCCTGTCGTCTTTATCGGCTACTGCAGATTTGGGAAAAGAGGATGGAGCCAGATAGTTATTACTGTTATTGTATTGTTCCAACTTTATGAGTCTTTTGGGTTTATGGCGTTTAGTGCATTGTTCAGACAATCCTCAGTGTGGCTGTGAAAACAGGTTTAATCTAATCATTCAGAAGATCTCAGTGGCCCCATGGTTTTTGTAATAATGTCAAAATATTTAAATATCTCTACAAAGACACAGATGATATTACTGATGTTATTTCGACAGAGAAATTGGAGGTTTCCCCACTGACACAGTAGGAACCATTCCTGAAGACACTATCTAGCAATTACAGTTAATGTGGTACTTAATATGCCAAAATTGCGGTCTCATTTTATTTCAGTATTTTGTGTGAAACATCCTTTAATATATTATTAGTATTTATGAATACCACCTAGAATAAAAAAGGATTTTAACCAATTAAAGTTTAATGTTTGAATGTGTGTGTTTTGTTTATAAAGGCAGTGGAAATTACATTTTATCATGTTGTATTCAACTTAATATTTTAATTTTATGTAATTCATTTGCTTAATACTATTATTCTGTCTCCCTTTATATTATAGGTTGTTTGTGAGGTTGGAGAGGGTCACACAGTATGTAATATCAATTGTAAAGCCTTCTGACACAGTCAGTCATTTTAGGCTATAGAAATAAACATTCTTCACTTGCTATAATGCTAAAAAAAACTCAATTAGGAGTAATATTTCAAATAAATTGAATTCTTTATTTCCACTTCATTTAACTGAGGATCTGTGGCTTTTGATGCTCTGTGTTGCTCTGTCAATCAGGATAAAAGCTTTCTGTCTGTCTCACAAACAGACAAAGACAAAAGGCAAACACCTGCCCACTGTTAATAACATCTAAGTCTATTAGCCAGCTCCACTAATCAGTAACACACATACTCACATACATGTCTGTAAAATGTCTTTGTGATCAATGATAGTCAAAACGGATGCTCATTACACTAACACACGCACACACGAACGCACCATATGGCTGCAGCTGTCCAAAGAAAGCTTTTAAGGAGGGAGGAGACAAAAAGAAGGAGAGGAGGAGGAGGAGGAGGAGAAGAGGAAATCCTTTCTTTGTATTTATCTATTTAACGCCCCTTCTCTCCTTCTCTTTTTCTCTCTCTCTCTGGTTTGTCCCCTGGTGGGTAATAAGGGCTAATCCACTTAAGATGCCCTTCTCTCCTTCTCTCTGTTCCTGTCTGTCACCCCAACATACACACACACACACACACACACACACACACACACACACACACACACACACACACACACACACACACACACACACTTCATTCTTCACACCCATCTGCCACTGTTCTTGACACTGGGTGTGTGAGAGACAAAGAGAGCGCGAAAGGGAGGGAAGGAGGGAATCCCTGTCTCTCTCCTCAGCAGCAGCATCTTATTGTTTGTGATGACAGCAGGGGTGAGAGACCCTCTCTGTCTATGTCTCTCTCTATCTCACACACACACACACACACACACACAAACACACACACACACACACACACACACACACACTAACACATTCGTCAATAATAGATGTGTAGCTCCTCCCCCCAAGTATCCTCACCATGACTAAGGACTGAGGCCTCATTTAAAGGAACAGAACACTTCAACAATTTATACTGTAAATTTAGTGCAGCATATTCATAATAACCATAATATGACCTTTGACATGTAATTGAACTGAGGAATAGATGGACAAGAAGATTGATACCACTCTCAGTCTGTTCTACATGAAGCTGGAGCCTGGAGACAGTTAGCTTAGCTTAGCATAAGGACTGGAAGCATGGGGGGGAACATCTAACTCTCTACAAAATTTGAGGTACCACGAATGGATACTGCCACACCGTCCTTCCCTCCTACCCCTCCTGTTTCCCCCTTCTGTAAAACCGCAACGCATCCTGTAGCAAACAAATTTCAGTGGTTGTCATAAATGATGTGGCGTGTTTGACTGTTTCCGTATTCAGTCATATGGCACACAGATTTCATTTGTTCCTCACTTTGTGTAATGTCTCTGTTAGTTACTGGGGACCCATAACACTTCCAAACAATATATCTATTTTTTGATAGATTTTTGAGGCTCTTCCAGCCCTGATTTTGAGTTGTACATCCAGGGGCTAACCAGACTAGTGGTCCAACTGTCCCACTGCCAGAGTTGTCTGTTTGGAACACACTTTAGAATTTATGTTGCTACATGAACAAGATGTGAACCTAACTAGACAGTATTAAAGTAGACATATTATGCTTTAATGTGATATTCTGTTGTTTCTATATTGTTATGATATGGAATGTCAGTCTGTTAAATATGGTCAAACTTTCAAAACTTGAGGTCAGTGTATGTAGAAATTGACCCTGGAAGTCAAAAACCAGGCCTTCAACCTGCTCTGAACACTTCATTTGAGACACTTTTTTCTATCTTGCCAATAATTTTGTATTGCACAATCTCATGTTTCAGATCAGATTCAGGCTTCAACATGTACAGATGCATTTGACTTGACATTTCAAGTAAAGAATGTGACAAAGTAGTGAAATCCTGCTTTGCTACATGATCTGTTTACAGTACATAGCCTCTGGGGCAGTTTCCAGGAGTTGACCAAACAGACCAGAGCTGGCTCAGTGGGAGGGACTTAAAGAGACAGGAGCTAAAACGGCCAGTTTCATACAGAGGCTGAACTAAGAGGCTACATAATGTGTCAATATAAGATAAATAAGGGGTTTTTGAAATGTAAATCACGCTAAGATATTTCAGTAGAGTCCCAGATTAAAAAATATAGACCTGTAAAATGTCCACTTTTGGCTAAGTAGATGTTAGTTTAGTTTGTAAGTTGTACAGAATCAAATTAAGTTTTGTTTGAGGGCTTATCCAGGCTTAGCTGAATAACTGTGACTGAACAAAGTATGACTATCATGGCTACTACTAGTAGTTGTATATAAGAAACTACATTATGCTTCTACTGACAGTATGTTCACCAGACTCAAAACCCCCATGTACATTCTGTTAACTGACAAATCGTACAAGTGTGAGGATTAGCTCCATACCAAAGCTGCTTTGAGAAATTACATTTTAATAACACAATATTCACAGATGGTACTGCTATGTCCCTGCTGTGAACTGCATGCATGACATGATGGTTTACAGTTGACTCCATGGCCTGGATGAATAAAGGCACCAGGAACTGAACGAAAACAATTTGAATGCAGCATGTAATGGAAGTAGCGCTGTATAGATGTAGAAACTTTAGATTGCATACCAGGCTCGTCTTGTTGGAGAACTAGCTTCAGTTACACGAGATTTAGTGACAGCCGACTCAGCACAATGTGATAGATTCTGGGGGTTTTTTATGGTTCACTATTTATAGATGGGAGCTGGAACATCAGCCAAAGAATTCTGTCACATTCAAGTTTTACTTTTGTTATTTTCTGTTATTTGATGGACCGCAGACAGCAAACGCAAACATGTCATGTTCTGGAGAAACAAATAAATAAATAAAATGAATGCACCAACCCTGAAAAAATGCATGTCTGAGGGAATTACAGAAGAACCCAACCAGACCTGATGTTTGTGGGCTCAGTCTGGGGTCCTTCAGATGTTATGTCACCTGATCACCTGATTATCTGTAGGTGATCTCATTCTTATAGCTATTTTGTGACTTTTTTTTTTTTTTTTTTTGCTCAGTGTTGACCAAACTAGCCCCTTACACTAGTAGTCTAAGCTCCATGAGGAGTATACACTGAGAGAGAACTGCATTGCTCTATTCATTTATCATTTATTGATTAATGGATTTTACTTCCCCCACCCTCTAATGGCGAAACGGTGGGACGTTATCAGATCAGTCATTATAGATTTAATTCGCAACAAATAAAGAGTGGGAAATATGAATGATTTAAACTGAGCTTTTGACTCTACTACTAATACTATGTATCTTGTAGAGGTGGTTGTGTCAACAGATACATTTTAATCTAATGGCTGTGTATCTGTGAGAGAGATGAGTGATGGATGTCAAAAACACTTAAATATCCACTTTGGGGATTGCCTTTGATACCCATTTGTTGCTAAAGGCCCAAACACACTCAAAGTGATAACTGACACGCCTCATTTGATGCTCCTTTGGTGCACTGCAGCCTTCAGATTAGAAATGTCAACACCACAGAACCAGCAGAGATTTCCTGTTGTTCCTTGTATTTAACATTACTGCTGCATTGGTTGAATGTAATGAATGAATAAAAAGGAGAAATAAAGAGGAGGAAAATGATACCAAGAGCATATTTTTCTACAGTAAATCATCTGTTGAGTGTCTGGTGGTTATGTATTCCTGCTTGAGAGTAACGTTTTACTTCTGTCAGTCATTGCTTTGTTCTCTCTACCAACCCGTTGCCTCTCTCTCTGTCTTTCTCTTTTTCGGCTGCAGAAAAAACACCTTTGGTTGCTGGGTTGTCATTCATCACTTCAAAATCCAAACAAGGTTGGAGTAGAGGTGTCAAAGCAGCGTGACACACCTCATGATGGTTTTGGTACATTTTTTACCATTTAACGCTACCGTCTAATTTATTGAGTAGCCTATATATTTTGCCCTTTCTACTTTTACTATTCTGGACTATATGCATACATTTACTTGGTTGTTTACTATGTAGTACTTTCTATATCAACCTAATGTTTTCCTTTCACTTGGGATACAACGACATATCTAATCTGACAGTCTGTGTATCCAGTTTTCTTGTTTCTATTTTGTTTTTACAGTACTCTTAGTGTGCCTAACTATTTACGGTATTTCATCTGTTTCTGATTTGCAATCACTGAATTTGTTCTGCATCCAGTAAAAACTCCTGTTTTCAATCCTTGTTGTATATTTAGCTCGCTGCTTAATTGTGCATCTACACACAGAGAGGACAGAAGATCTTGAGTGAATTAAATGTAGTGAATTAAGTCAGTTAATATGTATTCATAGCAGCAAATGATCAGATGTATCAGTGTAAGTGGTGGCAATACTGGTGGATTAGTATTAGTCCGACTGGTGTTACTGAGTGTGATTATTGTGAGTGTGACTCATTAGGCTGTATTTAAACAACAGTCTTTATCATTAGCGTTAATCCGTTTGCATAAACTCAGTCATTTTAATTGACACATCTGATTAGATATTGTCTAACATCATTATTACAATTTATCCAGACTGTATTTCCCTCCCACTGTCTGATTTTGAGTGTTTATATTGCAGGTTAATCTGCTCTAAGCCTGGAGGAAGCAGTGCCTGAATCTGAGTGAATGAATGGATTACAGGTCATTCATCCATGTAATGTGTCTGTTCACAAAGCACTCAAACACACAGTCATACACATAAGCTTAGCCACTTCCATTCACAGGCCAAAATTGCTCTTAGATGTCCTGCCAACACAAACACACGTGCCCATACCCTAACAACTGGGTTTAAAATCCAGCTCAGCTGATTTAAAAAAAATTTAAAATTCTGACGTCAACACCTTGAATTGTTCATTTATTTCGTTCAGAGGAGAAACTAACTTCAGATAGAAGAACTAATGGTGAAATGAGGTCTGTTCTCAGAGTCAAATTATGTATGTTTTTAGGGAAAAAATAGGTTTATTTATGTTACATTTGAGGTCTTATCATGATGAATTAGGGTCCATCAGGGTTAGATGCAGTCTCTTGTGAGAGTGAATTGAGGTTTCTCATAAAATTAGGTCTTGTCAGGGTGAAAAGAAATCCCTCCTCAAGGTGAAATAGGACAAATATGGATATCCAGTATGCTTCAAATTAACTGCTTAGTATGACCTATCATGTCATGCAACCTTGGTGTTTATACATACTCTAAACGGCAAAGACTAAATGAGGGACCAAAAGTTTACCATCATGCAGTTCCTCCTCCTGGCTACATTTCACTGCCTCTGAATTCTTTCCAAGAACTCTGCGGCTTTTGCACATCTTCTGTCTACATGAAAAATCGTGCAAATATGGATAACAATCCATGCTTTTGCACATCTCTCCTCGCAGGCCTTCATGTTGTGTTACCATGTGTTCTGGGTTCAAAATGTTTCAACCTGAGCAAAGAATTTTTGCTTATCCTGGGGCTTTACGAATCTGCTTTATAGACATACAGAGATGAGCAGAAAAGGGAGAGATGACAGAAGGAACTGGGAAACCTGGTGAGTTCTGAGAACAGTCAGAGACTGAGCTGAACACAAACACACAAACATACTCCACGCACACAGTTGTTGCATCTTTTACCAGCTAGCTTACAGCTATCATCTGTACAGTTGATATAATGGTTGTTTGAAGCAAATCAACACAGGCATCATGTCCAGCAGTCACATTCTTGCAAAAAAAGCAAAGTTTTGCCGTGTGTCTTAACACACCGTCAGACAGGAAAGAACACTGTGCATTGTGCAAAAAATGAAAAACCTTGGGACCTTGGGAGAAGTTCAAATTCTGCCTTAAATTCATTGAATGTAACCTCCTCCCAATTCCCCCGTCTGATGCCGTTAGACGACCTGACAGGCACTTCGTTTGAAGCGTACTGAAGCTTTGAGGTTGAAATGAGGTTTCTGCTCAAAGTGAAATCCTCAGGCAGCTCTGTTGATGGGAAATACATCACACTGCAGCTATTTCTATTCCAGTACCAAATCCTGATCCATTCACACGGTAAAGTTAAGACTGCCAGCAACTTTCTACACCCAAAGTGACAACCTTAAACTTACAGGTAGATTCTATGTACCTTACAGCTACAGCTTGCACATGGCAACATCAGATGGCACGCTGACATTTTGCAGTCTGAACTGTGGAATGGCTTCAATCAGTTCGTAGTTCGGTGCAAACCAGAAACCTGCCCTATTATCGCCTGCAGTTCAACTGCAGTCGTCTTGCAGTCTTACTGAAATTGCCAGGTGTAAAAACTTCACCCTGAGCAGAAGCGACGAAGCCACCATCTTATGTCTGTGCTGAAAATTGCCATGGCTACAGACATTACTCATGGCATTCAGCAGATTAGCAGAGAAAATTCACTCTAATCACCTGTTCATGCACACAGCGAGCGCTCGCTTCGCACCTCACTGCTGGAATATGAACACACACTGGGATTCAGTCTCTTGAGATTATGCTGTTAACGCCAGTGACATTGAGAAGCATATGCTCTGGAAAACAAAAACAACAAAAAAAAGACTTATTAACTTTGCATTTCAAGCGACAGGCCTTTTGGAATGGATTGTATGGAGAAGATTCATCAGAGGCAGCATCTAGGAGAAAGCTGGCAGTCCTGGCATTCTGGCACTTTGGCTTCCGCTTCCAGCCATGAAGACACTTGGTGTGAAGGCAGTCTTAATCTCCCAGCATGCCTGGGTGAGGAGTTGCTGTGCTTCACCTGTTACCAACAACACCGACCAGTATGACATCACTAACTTCTATTTGTTAACGCCTGTTATTTCAATAACCAAAAAGGGATGCTTTACAATTATCCCAGTAGCGTAGCAACAACAGCAGTTATTGACAGACAGCTGGCGTCAGTTGCGTGATAAACACTCTAAACAAGATGTTGAACGCTGATTGCATGTGTGTAGGTATGAATGCATGTGTGTCACTTCCTGTTTCTGTCTGATCATTTTGGATCCTATTTATAAACCACTGATTAGCATAACATGGAGCTGCCGTGCCGCCTGCACTTTCCTGTGTGACTATGTTTTCAGACTGCAGCCTGGCAGAGGATGTGCACTAGTATGTATTCTGACTCTTCTTCTGTTCTTTTTTTCATTTCTAGGCTTCTGATTTCTTAAGATGAGAAAAGAGGCTAATTTGCATTTAGTATTTCATCTTCACTCTGTTACTGTCGTTGCCCATAGACACAAAACTCAAGTAGACAACCTTTGCTTTGTCAAGACACACAAAGTGCCTCAGATACATGCAGTAAAAGGGAACATCACCACACAATCTACATTTAATGCAAAATGAATAAAAGTCAATTGGAAGCTTTTCACCTCATTTTGGAAAAAAAGAAAACTGCTTTAATCATCAGTTGTCAGCCTGTTAAAGTGGTGAAACACATTTCAATTGTTAAAATGGTTATAGCTCTGATGAGTTTGAATTTAAAAATGTTGAATTGGGAGTTATTTAGTTATCCAGTTGATCAGGTTTCAGTGCAGAACCACTGCTCAGCTGAAGTTCATTTCACTGTTGTGAACGTCCCTCTCCTCTGTCATTCCCTGTAGAGTTTAGTGTCCTTGTGTCTCCTCTAACATCTTATCCAACTCAAGTGTCCAAAGCCCATTTTTTTCACCTCTTCTGCACAAATCCCAGCATTAACTATCAAGGTACAAGTGTTTTCTTGAGGGAGTTCTGTTTTTGCTTTGATACAGAGACACATGCAAATCATGTAATCGCTGAATGGACTTTATCTAATACTGAACTTCTTGTAATGTATTTATGCTGTAAACATAAACCAACCATCCACAGTACTGTCCTGTCTCTGAACATGCTCTCCTTTCTGACTGTTGGTGAAAGTCTTTCTATGTATTGTGCAGTGTCTAGTCTTTTCCAGATTAAAGTTCAAATTGCTGAATCGTACTAGAAACAGACCATTTATTACCATTAAAAGCAATTAAAGTTATTGTGACATTATATTATGTCATTATGAAGGAAGTCAAGAGTAAGACAATAGAATGCAACATGTGCAACATCAGTTTTGAATCAGTGCTTGAAACCTCCAGTCCCACAAATTTGATTAAACATTTGCAGCAGTGTCATTTAAAGGAATATGACAACGCAACAAAAACCATCAAGAAGAAAAGTCAGCATGGAGTCAAAACATGCACCCTATGTCATTACTAAGTCTGACAGCACTCTGGAGAGACTCAGGTTCGACTTTGCAAGGAGAGCTCCACAAGAGGGAATCTATTAAGGCAGCAATGGTTGAATGTTGATTAAAAAGAAGGATTTTATTTTATGTGAGAAACATGCAAAGTGATGTACGACTGGCTTATTAACAGCTTAGCACGCTATCAAATATGTATCAGTACTGGCAGATGCTCAATACTGTGGAATTGGTTAAAGATATGAAGAAGTGATCCAGAGTCAACCCAGTTTTTCTGTATAAAAGACATTTTATGAGTGCAGGGCGCAACCCCGTTTTGTTCTTTACAGCTCTTTAGAACACTGTACAGCATTGCATCTGTCAACAAAAATAATGACTTTTGCTATTGTATGTGAATAGTTTTCTCTACCTCAAGCAAAACGGCAAAGCAAACACTATTGATTAAGGCACCATGCTGGCAGTGGCTGGTGTCTGAACCCAGACTGTAGGCACAATATTTGTGATACAAAATCAAAAACTCTAGAAAAACTAGTTTTTCCCTTTCTTTTTTCCTGTCACGTTAGAATCGGGGAAGGAGAGGAGGGTATGCTGTGAGAGATCTGAGTTTTAAGTCTCACCACGCACCAAGTGTGGAGACATTATCCTTTCTTTAGACGTGTGATAAAACGTTTTATGGAGCCTCATGTTTCTTTTCAGCACTGTGGTAACAAGCTATTTTGTCAGGAAATCAAACCTCCAAAACAAACAGTACAACACAGGCACTGTGGAAAGGATGAGGTGAATATGATAGCTCTGTGGATTCCAAAGTGTCCAACATCAGTTTGACGAACACTCACTTCTGAATGTCCTTTTTCTCAGTCTATTTGATGGATCATGAATGCACCTTTCTACTACCTTTAAAGCCCAACTGACATCACATTAAATCATGCCTCTTTGCAGTACAAAAACCTGCATCTAACCAGACTGAAGTGCCATTCGTAGGTATGTCATCATGCTGTTTCATGTGCGGCGGCTGAGCAGCTAATGAGGTATCTAGTTAGTTTGGTGGCTCTTTCAACAAGCGACGGTGCAGCACAAGACCTATGTTCATGTTTGTAAGATAGATAAGAAGGACGGTTTAACAGGAAAGCTAATGTGGGTTGTTGTTGTTCAGAGTCTCGTTCGTTGTGTAGCAGGATGCTATCAGGCTTAGTGTGACCGTCTGCTCTGAACATGACATTATTGTTTTGTGCAAGATTTGATTTTCTGTAGGAAATAAGGAGTCCAGCTACCCAAGCAGATGATGGAACATCAATTCAAATAATTTTGGTTTCTGACTTATTTCTCAAAGGAAAACACAAGACTAGTGATGTACAGAGCAGATATGTGCACTCCAGCAGACGAAAAAGACCTGAATTTCCCTTCAGTAGGTCTGTTTCTCAGCCATTGAGAAATACTGTACATCGTCTCACATGACATTATTTCACACACATTATAGATTGAGGAATTGGGACTATTTTTCTCTGTTTGCTTCTGTTGCATAGCACTATTGAAATTCTTCAATACCCATCAGCCTCATTGGATTTTGCTATGGAGAAAGCACCTGGACCAATGATACAAGAGCAACATACTGGACCATACGTGTTGAACTTATCTAAAATCAAAGTCTGGATTGATTCAAAATCCATCAACAGCATGGCAACAGTGTTCAGCTTGATAACTGGTTGTTTCTTCCTTCAGTGCTCTCTGGGACACAGTTATCTTTTTTTCTCACAATTGTTGTACCTTTGGCTTTATGACAATGAATCAGACCTTTTTCAGCACAGCTTCTCATTGTTTGTACTGATGAGTCAACCAGCGGGATTTCCACGTCCATCTGCTGGAAGCGTTCCAGCTGACAGTCATGTAATATTATGGGAAAACTGAAGAGCAGAAGATCACACATGGAACCCCTGTTACTCTATACAATACACGGAGTGTCTCATAGAGTGTTTTTGAGTGTGTGTTTGATTTAATAAACTCCCTTGGCAGGATTGCTCATAATAAAGTTATTGAACGGAATTACACTGACAGAAAGAGTCAGGGTGTGTCCCTCTCCAAGCAATGCTGCATACTGTGTGTGTATGTGTGCGAGAGTGTGTGAATGTGGTCAAACAAACATGTCACCAATATTTCACCAGTTTGCTATATTGATCAAACAAATTTTATTAGTTTTTCTCTCTTTCTCCCTCTCCCTGTCAATCACACACACACACACACACACACACACACACACACACACACGCTCCAATCCGTATAACCTGAGAAAGCCCTAAATCTCTGTATCTATGCTTACAGTATGTCCATTATTTAACCCTAATTTGACAGTATCCAACACACACTGACACACACACTCATACAATTCAGCTATTTAAAAATAGCTGGTGCCAACGCTGGTCAATGAAACTAGAGCTGCAATAATTAGTCAATTAATCAATTAGTTGATCAGCAGATAATTAATCTGCAATCATTTTTAAATGTTTTAGCACATCTTTGAGCAAATTCACAGTTCTTGCAGATGTGAGTATTTTATGGTTTTTACACTAAAATATGATGATAACAGAAATCATAGTTGGCTTTTGGGCTGGCTAGACAAAACAAGACGTTTGAAGACTAATGATGGGCTCTAGAAGCTTGGGGTAGACATCCTTCACAATTTACTGACATTTTCTGGACCACACTGAATCGATTATTCAAGAGAATACTTGCTGGATTGATCAATAATGAAAAAAATTCAAATTAGTTCTTCAGTCAATCAGTATACCCTGGTTTCCGATCCTCCAAAGCAATGCTGCTTGTGTATCTTATAGTACTGTGAGTAAGAAATATTCTTTGGTCATTGGAAAGACTAAAAAAAGCAGTTTGAAGACCCCAATTTGAAGATGAAGACTATCAATCAGTTTATAGATGGATCAATGATGACATAATTGTCAGTTGCAGCCCCAGTTGTGTATGCTTATGTTTTGTATGAAGTGTCAGGCACACACTATCACCCTGACACACCAATATTCTCCATTAATTATTCCTCACTATACGGACCATATCAACTCCATTTACACCATTTTTAGGTCGGTTTTACCACCATGATCAATCACCCTCTGCTTTTTAAAAAAAATCTAAATGAAAAATGGATCAATTTGAGAGACAGTGACACACACACACACACACACACACACACACACACACACACACACACACAGTCTGCAATGCTGATTAAAGCTTGGACAGTACTACATAAAACGTCATTTAGTAGCATATTGAACAGATTTCCAGCAGCTGATTTGATGTGGTTCCCCCGGGATTCTTCTTTCTTTTGTAGCTAGAGACCATCAGCATCAGACACATGAGCTCACACTATTACACACACTCACTCACACACACACACACACACACACACACACACACTATAAATCCATATAAAAAACCATCAAATATTAACACTGAGAGCAGAATTGAACGTTATTTTGAGCTGAATTGTAAGGATCCCTTGTTTGGCTTCCATCTGCCACAGCCTGTGTCATTTCCAGCACATCTCTGCTGATTTTCTGCACATTTCTGCTGATGTTCACTTGGTTTCATGTGCGTGTTCAGACGGCTGTTGGTGACATTGGCCACAGTTATGATGCTTTTTTTTTTTTTTTTTTTTTTGTGCTGATTTTGCAGCCGCTCCTCTCCGTCTTCCTACCTGTTTTGTAGAAGGCATCAGTGTCGGGGTCGCTGGGCGCCTCCTCGGCCGCTTCTGCAGGGTTCATACCGGAATCCGGTTCAATACAATCCAACCGACAAAGAAAGAAAGAGAGAAATAAAGCCCTCCGGTCCGGAAAATCCTCGCGTCTTTATTCCTCACATGTTCTCCGTTTACCTCTCTCTCCCTCCATCCCCCCTCTCTGGCTTTCTTTCTTTCTCTCGCCCCTCTCGGTTTGTTGGTGTTTGGTGTTTCAGGGCTGGCTTCGTTCCTCTCTATTGTTCCCGGTCCAACCTCTCTGCTGCTGTCCGCCAGGGTCTCTCTACCTCCCTCCCTCTCCCCCAGTGCCTCCCCTCCCTCTCTCTCTCTGTCGCTCTCTCTCTCTCTCTCTCTCTCTCTCTCAATTCAATCCATTGACCTTTATTAGCAAGACATTATGTGTCTTGTGATTTTAAAGAATTTATATTATTGTCAAACAGAAATAATAATGAATTAGGTGAATATTCCAATTATAACTTTGTAACTTTCATGCCAATCATGGATCACAGATGATCTTGCGTGCCAGATGATTCGTCCAGATGGTGGCGCTGATGGAGGGAAATTAAATGAGGGTTCATCCTGGCAGGAGCATGAATGTGTTGCCTACCTTTTGTGTCAATCTCCACATTAGCGTGTGATATTTCTTGCTTACATATAAAAATAACCTTGTTTCATAAGTGTTCCTACATTGTGTGTGTTGCCTGTAACTTACTGCTTCATCCTCTCTTGGCATCCCATTTGCTTCTCTTGTGTCTGTGCAGCAGCATGCAGTGGTTAGGCACTGTGGCCTGTAAAAGTTGCCATGTTGTACAAACTGTGAAGCCCTCTGAGATAAATATGCAGTTTTGGGCTCTGTAATTAAATGTTTTTGACGTGACTTGGTGGCGCTCGAGGAAAACTCACCAAAACCATTTTGACTCACCTTATAGGGACGATCAGTGGCCTCATACAGCATTTCTCTGCTGCTGCTCTTCGCTATGTCCTGCTGAGTAAACAGCAACACTGTAGATTTGACAGAAAATATAAATTTGATATATCTGATATCCTCGCCTGCATGGACATTTCAGAAGAAGGGGGGAAAACATTTGGCTTTAGGTGAAGTACAGGTGATGTATTCATGAGTGTGACTGCAAATGACATCACTGTGCAGTTATTTATATTCATAATATAAAAATTAATATAAAAACAGTCACACAAAAATATGCTTTGGAACATTCAGGATGGTAGTAGACCTAATATTGATTATTCCAGTTATTCTGGAGTTGATCAAGGCTTTTAAAGTGATTAATCCACTTTAGCCAAAAAAACAGAAACAATAGTTCTTACTATACACTGTAACCTTGTGGATTCAAAAATACAGTGGGTACAAACTGAAATGTATGTGCTCCATTAAGTTTGTCTGTTTGAAAATCCTCATGCTTAAGAAAGCTTCACTGAGCATTCAATAGAAGCAAAACACTACTGTATGCACTTCAAACCTACAACCACATTTACATGCGGCTCACTCTAAACGCTGGCTTTCCTGGATGTAGGAATTCTTTGCTAACATATTTGCCCAGATACATTTATTAGGCTACATTAGTTGCAAGTCTGTCTGCTTTTGCGCCCACAAAATCTGAATTTTTAAGAGAAACAGCCACAAATGGAGTGTGGTTAAAGTTGAATTAAGTGACTTAAAGTGATTTTGTCTGCTCAAACCATTTCATTGCATTCAGTTTTTCCAGGAAGCTTTACATTAAATCAACTAATAAATAAACTGTTCTGCTCTTTTCTGCAATGAGAGTAAAGTTAAATTCAGAATAAATGACTGTTTTTACTGAGGTGTGGTATGTGTAGTATTTGACTTAAAGCCAACTATGCTCTCCAACTCTGATCTTTACCAGAGGAAGCTGTCTGTATGTTGGCCTTCATCCAGAGATAACCATGTTTAACATAACATGTCCCTTTCACTCCTTACACCGGTCAGCGAGAGCCTCTCCTCCTCTCACTGAAAATATCACCTTATCAGCATGGAAGTCATGTACAAGCTGTGTGTTTATGGTCCCACTGTGTGCTACAGCCATCTAGTGGCCATAGGTGCACATAACACCTGGGTCATTGCATAATGTTGCTGTCATACACATTTTTCTTACACTTGACATTCCCAGGGGACCTTGTTAAAGCTCCCCTCAAGTCAATTCTAACTCACCTTGTTTCCAAATAACAGGCTGCTCGCATGCTTGCTGACTAATTCAGTGACATAATGGGATTTTTTTGTCTTCTCATTCCTTTCCTTCAATCCTAACCCTCCTGTATTAGTTCATTACTTCTGCCTTGTGTAATATTATATTCTTCTTTTTGATGTATTTTTTTTGACAGAATAATTGTATTTTTTCTCCAAAGTGTTTAGCAGGCATGAATCCCAAGGGAGGATTCAAGATGTATTACAAAATGTGAGGAGGTGACATACAGAGACAGTGACATCAGTGTTGAGAAGAAATTATTATCCCCTTCCGTCTGCATAAATGCACGCTCTAGAAGAATGTCATGGATCTTAATGTGTCTCAATCCCAGTTTCATCCTCCCCCCGTCTGTTCCCTACTCCTTTCATTTTTTCACTTAACTCTTTTCTTCCTCCTCCTTCTCAGTCCTCGTCTGTATGTCATGATATACTTAGATTCCTTTCTCTCTCACTGCACCCTGCCTCCTTCCTTTCTCCACTCCCTGACTTGTGCATATTACAAGACAAAAGAAACCACAAAGCAAACTCTCCTAAAGCCTTTACTGAAGATGTGCTGTAATGAGCTGGCATACTCATACAAGAAACCTGTTAATCTGTCAGTGATATTATAAACATGTCATTCAGATCAATGGATAATGATAAAATGCGTGTTTGACTTCCCGTTTATTGGATTTTTTTTTAAATCAATACCTCCTAAACAAAGAATCTGTGAGACCAAAAGTTCTATTAAGAAATGTCCGGATATCATGTGGCAATCCACTTCATATTTTAAGCATTTTACATCTCTGCAGTCAGGATATGAAAGGCAAGAACTGTTTAGAGATTTATAAGAAACAGAATGGAGGCACACTGGACTTACTTTACAATCCCTCTGGATACAAAGGCAGACATTTTTATATAGCATAAACTCAGTTATTTTTTCAGTGGATATGTTGCTTTCTAGGCAAAGAAATACAAGATCTGTACACTGTAGTGACAGGTCCAACAAATTTAATAGAGCAAAATTTTGATCTAACATAAGTCTTCATTAGGCAACGTCAAACAGGTATCACACAGCACACATTCATCATTCAGGTGGTCGTAATCTGCATGATTGAGGGTCAACCTACTCTCAGACTGTACCAATAAGAACACCATTCATCAGGTGTGGTATTCAACTTGTAATTGGTTCCTTCAACTGATCACTGTTACACCTACTAGTGAATTCACCTGTGCACAGATGGAGTTGAAGTAATATGTCAGTTACTGTAGATTAATGTATCAAGTTCAGCTAAACTGATTTTTCTTTTCAGGAGATCCTTGACTGCAGGCCTACAGTTAATAAAATGTTAGAATTCACTTCAGATACTAGTTTATAAATGAAATATGTGAGAAAGAAAAGTCTATTAATATCATTCAGTTTAATTTAATGTCTATCCATTTAGTTTATGTGATCTAGTAGTTATAATGTAGCAAATTGTGTGATTAAAATTCACAAACTTGAATATTTTGTATTAATTAAAAAATGATTTTGAACTAATCTTATCTCTCCTGGACAACATCTTCATAACTTGATTTCTGGGTGACCAAGGCTCAAAATTAAAAAATGTCAAGGATTAATGTTCTGATTCGTTGAATATTCTTACACTTGCTTTTCAATACCACAACACACTTCTTGCAAATGAATTTCTCCCCATAAAGCAGACCATCTCCTCACCATCAAGTTTCCTGAAATCACTTCTTGCAGAGACCACAGAGCAACCAATCATCAGTAAACTGAGCTCCACTGACCCATCTGCAAACTGTACAGAAGTCTAAACTGCCTGCCATCTTATTTATAGATGCACACTGCAAAGAGCCTTGTTTATACTGTGAAGTCATAATGCATGTTATTGCTCCTAAGGGTGTAACAGGACCACCAAAATGATATCCTCCACCACACCTACTTTGTCGTCCTTGAATAACATTTCTTGGGTTTTTTTGTTTTTGCCTGCATTTGCACAACTTCCTGCCTCCTCCTCTGCTAATGGTGCTTCAAGGCTTTTAAACAGATACTTGTCAGCTGGCAGAAAAGCAGGCCTGGCATGGGGAGGAAAGCTATTGATATGAATAATGTTTTGTCTCATGAGTTCAAAAACCTTCAGGCTGCAGGAGGACATGTAGCCTGTAGTCCTCCTTCTTTGAGCTGTAAATCTTTGGCCCCAATCCACAAAAAGCTGCGAGTTAATCCATCCATTTTCAGTAGCTCTGAATACTGCCTGGTCTGGATTTCCACAAATCCAATCACCTTTGACATGCTTCCCTTTAAAAATGACCATAACGGGAGTGGATGTCCCAACAGCATTAAAACCTGCCAATGCAAACATGGTATCGCTTTTCCTGCTCCTGTTATTTCAGAGCAGACTTTTGCCTTTCTCTGCTACCATCTCCTCCACTCTCCAAAAGACATTAACAGATCACACAACCATCCCACAGACCACACACACACACACACACACACACACACACACACACACACACACACACACAGTTCAGGTCATAAGGCAGGAAACAGGACCAAAGTAGCTAACAGCATGTTCACCAGATCTGGATAAAAAATGTACAGTTAGAAACCCTCCACATGATGACCTGAGAAGTCTGACTTGATTTTAGTCAACAAACAGGGCTGAAACATTAGGTTTTAAAGATGGTTCTGTATTGCAATGGGACCCCAGTGAACAATGAATGAACCACTGATTTAAGTACTGGAGTGGTTTCAGTTTTTTTGTTGAAAAAACCTCAAACTCGAAAACTTGTACTGATCGAAAAACACTACTGACCTTTTTTGGTAGTGGATAAAGATGACACATTTCCATGTTCTCTTATATTATGATTACTGAGATATATCAACAATAGAACTTAAAATGTAAAATGAATCCAACAATGAAGTAACACAATGAGTTAAATGGCTGTAAATGGTCTGTGTATTTTGCTGATCTGCACAGTCCAAGAAATATGTGAATTTTCTGGCTTTTACTTTGACGCTTGAGCCTGCACTTCTCCCCCTTGAGTATTGACTCACCAAAACATAATTAGCTAATCAAATAATCACTTAGAACCCCACTAATGGTAGCATACTGGAAGACATAACTGGACCAGTAAATCTAAACAAGGTTTATTTTGAATCAGGTTCACAGGTAGAGAGACCGGTATGACATGTAACAAAGGTTCGTGACCAGGATCAGACAGCAGTGATGTAACACATGTCCAACTAAAGTCACATTTAATCACAACACTTTGCAGACAAAATAATATTAACATGTTTTTATATTTATTGGTAGTAGTTATTTATTAGAATGGTCTTGAAAAATATTAGAAATGCCTGTTTTGTCTCAGCTGACTGGAGTGCTGGATTGACATTAGCAGGCTACCGTACTAATGGAGACAGAGTAAACTAAGTGCTGTAGACGTCATGGACAGGCAGTGTGTCTCAAACACAGATTTTGCAGGGCAATAAACAAGCATCTGAAGTGATTACCTGTCAGAACTGTGTGGGTATATAGAGAATGTGTGTTAATTGACATCTCCGTTACTCTCCTGTTAGGGCATGGTACATTATGTTTCTTTTCAATTCCTCACACTCAGCCCAGAACAATTTAGTGGGTGTTACCAGTAAAAATACTGGTTTAAATGGGAGAGGGGAGATTAGCATGCATGCAGCATTGGCTGTTGAGCTGATCCAACAGACCTTCCTTCTTTAAAAGAACAAACCCACTTTCTAAATCAGTGTATTACCTGAAGTGAACCACAGAGGGAGACTCAGACCACTGATTACAAATGATTATTTACATATATTTAGCCAACAGTTGACGTATATTCATCTGTACCTTGAACTCACCTTAGTACAATGACTGAGTATATGTACTGTACATTGTTTCCGTGTACAGAATAAACAGGTTATATCTGGACACTGATGTAACCATAAGCGCCTGGTGCTTTTCTGCCACCTGATAAAAAAAGGGCTGAGTGTGAAAGGTGGTGCAAGTTCTTCTCTTTGGGAGGACAGAGAAGGCACAAAGCTTCCTCTTGACTAATTACACACAAATCATTGTGCTTCTGGTGTCCACATTGAATACATCATTCAAACATTATTTGTAGGTTGGAAAAAAGTATGTGAACCCCCAGGCTAATGTCAAACATCAATGAAAGCTAATTGGAGCCAGGAGTCCAATCAATGAAATGAGATTGGAGGTGTGTCTAGGCTGGAGCCCATGAGAGTGGATGTCAACCAAAGTGTCTGTACATCAGTCCTTGTCCCACATATTGAGTATGTCCTTCATATCCAACAACTCATAGGTTCCGAGGGGGTCCTCACTGCCCGGGCGCTGTGACCGATTCTTCATACGGCCTCCCCACACCGCATCAAGAACACAAACGATTCATTCAAATCTTGTTAATATTGCCAAATGTTTAAGCACTTCATATCATACTGCAATTAAATATATTAACCTTGAAAGGCCCAGGACACCAGACTATATGACTACCTGTGTGCTAGTCAGTAATGATAATAATAATAATTCACAAACCCACAGACACAGGTATCAGTGTTGTAATATGGTCTCTTCAGAGCATCCATGGAGACTTGGCTGGGGTGGTAGTCCTATGCGATTACAGTTTACAGTTTACCCAAAGTAACATACCTCTGAGAGCCAACAGAAGCAGGGGTCTATATATGTACACGTCTTGCCTGTGGACCAACCAAGCAGTGTTAAAACAGACATTTGTAAGAGTATTTAATCATTCATTGCATTTAATATTTTAATGCATAAGTATTGCATACTATTATGACATCTTAGCTTAGCCTAGTGATTAGTAACTGATGTAAGAGTAGAATGCTGCAACAAGCTTATGCAAAATCTTACAGTGCGCATAGCAGCTGGATTCATTTTTTAAATTGATCAGTCCAGTCTGGTTAATGATCAGCTAAATAATCAACCAGCTGATTGATTAGCTATTTTAACAGTACCCTGTCCTTATGATAGAGTGTGACCTTGTGATTGTAATTACATAATGTATAAATGTGATCAGTCCACATACAGATTTAAGAATTAAATCATTATTTATTCATGCAATATATTGGCACAGTACTTTGTTGTATATAGGCAGAATATAATAGAAAACAGTCAAAGAGTGAGATAATATAATAATTATAATGAAACATTTTATTTGTATAGCATAGTTCATATACGTGCAACTTAAAATGTTTCTCATCAATAAAATCCAAAGGATAAAACACATGAGACAAATGAAAGGCAACGCTTAAAAGAAATCAGATCAAATTAAAAACAGAAACTAAAACACAGTAAAACACAAAGAGCCCATAAACAGTTACGAGTAGAGGACAACAAACTTCATGAAAGCAAGCCTAATTTTTAAGGTTGTATTTGAAGCTATGTGCCATGTATGATGTCCTGACCTCCTCTGGGAGGCTTTTCCAGATGCGTGGGGGTATGACACAAACAGCAGCATCACTGTATCTCTTAGTTCTGGTCTAGGAAACCACAGACTAAGGATCTCAGGGGTCTAGGAGGGGTATACCTCGCCTGCATGTCAGAACTGTAATCTATCATGTGAGTGCTGTTGTGCCTTAGGGCTAGAGTGTATGTGGTTTGGTTAGTTCATGTACAGTAATAGACCCTTTTCATTTTGACTTGTCAGAGCAGGAAAAACAGGCAGAATGAATAATGACAGCTCAGGTCAGCAGGCACAATACCAGGACCCCTGAAACTAAAGCAGCTTTTGAAGGAATTCAGTTATGATCCACAAAAATAACACAAAGAATCATCTCACCCCACTTGTAGTTTTCAAATAAGATATAAAAACTGATATGCCCCAGCAAACAGAATGTTTCTCTGTGGGCCTCTTTGGTGCCTCTTTATTTTCTCTGCGTCTGTGTCCCATGAAAACCACAGTGTGGCCATAACAGGCTCAGAATGATGATTCACTTGTCCCAGGCAGCAGTTCCTTCTCAGAAAGACTCTAATTGGCCGGTCATTATCGAAATATGTCTGCAGTCTCTGCAGCCAACTCAGCCCAATATCTCCACTCTGAACTTTGTATCTATAACTATGTCCTTTAGGCACACTTGGATGCATTGCCTCTTTTTCTTTGTTTGATAAAAATGAGGCTGGATGTGTCTTTGCATAAACATGGAGAGCTTCAGGGGCCCCCCACCCCGCCCCACCCCAACCCCCTCCGCCCACCATCCGACCTCACCCTGGAAATATGCTGCCACGCTCCCACGAGATTCAAAGTGACATTTCCACTGCCTCTTTCTGACG
Source organism: Scomber japonicus (assembly GCF_027409825.1). Lineage (NCBI taxonomy): Eukaryota > Metazoa > Chordata > Actinopteri > Scombriformes > Scombridae > Scomber > Scomber japonicus. The sequence continues at coordinate 25,751,114 of NC_070588.1, forward strand.
TTCGTCTCTAAGCCTTTGTACTCATTTCAGCTATTATTGGCTTCATCTCGCAAAATAATGATGCAAGATCAAATCTCCCATGGCTATATGTCAAATATAAATCCAGAGTTGCTAATAAAAGGATTACACATGCATGTTGAGTTCTTCTCTGCCCTCCCATCCCTCTGCCCTCCTTCATCTGGCTTGATTTTTTTTTCAATAATGTAGCAGAAGTGATGTCACTGAACCTCAAGGCGATAGGATGAGATTAAAACTAGACAGCATTCACAGAAAACAAAGTATCACTTTAGCATCACTGATTCAATGCTCTAATTGAAGGCAGATGATTAATACTGCAACAGAAGAGCTACATTCGGCTCTCATGTTGCAGTTTGTTGAGATTTTTGAGATTAGTGATAAATCAGGGATTCTGTAAATCAGCACACTTTATTAGCAAATCTTTCATGTGTCACTGAAACCCATGTGTTAAAGTTTAGAAACCGTTCAATAAAAAATTTAAATATAAAAATATTAATAATGGTATTTTTGCTGATGGGAAAAATATGGGAGAAAATGTGAATAATTTTGTCACATAGTCATTTCTGAGAAAGAGGGCAAAGATTGTATATAAAATATCTCTACACCTTTAGGGGGCAGCTAAGAATAGAGAGATGACAGGAAGTGAAAGAAGAGATAGGCAATGGCATGTCTCACTCAGACACAAACCAGGGATGCTGCAGTTCATGGCTAGCCCCTTAGCTTCTCAGCCACAAGGGAATCCCCAATTAAAACAAGTGAACAATTTCACACTGTTAAATCAATTAATACCATAAGTAATCTTTAAACAGTTGGTAATACTTTAAATATCTACTAATGGGGACTAAGGGGCTAGAAGTGTTAGAGGTATGACAGTGAGTGCTCGCAACATTTTGACATGTGTCGTCCAGCTCTTCACTCTGAAAGGAAGAAATCTGACAGTTGAGGAAACACAGGACTTTGGGACTCTTGTATCTAGAGGTAAGCAGGATCAGCTGCACCCAGTCTCCGCTTTCATTTTCAATCGTGATTTGACATAAAGGAATCCCCTGTAGCTCATCTTTTGTTGCAATGCAGCAATGAGATGAAGAATCCTGTTTGTGTGGGAGGAGGAAATGTTTACAAGAGTGCAAGACCACATTGAGACTGCTTGTCCTCTCTCACCTACTCATGTTGCCACTGCTCCCCTCTCGCAGCCTTTCGATCACAAAGCATTACAGTCAAGTCTGTAGGCAGTGTCGGCAAAGTCGGGCCCACTCAAACGTAGAGATGCAGGACTGTGTGTAAAATGAAAGTAAAAGGCTCAACAGCTCCAAGCTATTTTCCAAAGAAAACAATGTAGTGAATATAAGGTACTTTGTTTCCTGACAGTTGTCTCCTGTAGTTTTATTTCTTTTGGAACTACAGCAACATGGAAGAAGTTATAACAAAAGTGGCTAAATATACAATATCTATTGTTAGGTGGTATGGGCAGGCAACATGATTGTGAGACACATTTGTCTAAAGATTAAAAGTTAAACCTTTCTGTTAAACACATGAATGAATGCACAGCAGAGCAGGTGAACCCAAAAAAAAGGATCTTTTTCCTCAATGTGCAGGCAAAAACAACAAAAACAAGGACAATGCCGAACAGGTCAGAATGGTCAAGAACAAACCTGACAAGACAACTCAACAAAGACCAAGCACTGAATACACAAAGGATAATTACAGACGAGAGACAGGTGAGTGAAACAAGACACAGGTCAAACACAAGAAGTAAAGATAACAGAAACACTATTTCGAAATAAAATGGGAACACCAACAAACAGATAGTCCTGGCAGGATAGGATACTTTGTCTCTGTGAGCAAGCTCATTAATTTAATTAACTGATTTTGATTCAACACTTTGTTAATGCTGTTATGACAGAGCCAATAGTCTCCTTATGTCAGTGTTAGAATTAAACTACAACCTTACCTATGGCACTGGTATTTTTTTTTTTTTTTTGATGTGGTGAAGTTTCAACATGTTGATCGGATCAGATTATATGCAACATAATCCAGATGTCATATAGAGTGGGGAAAAAAGCTGAGGGACAGACCCGGTAATCGGAAGTATATTTAAAAGGCTTCCAACCAGCTTGGAAAAGTTAACAGCGCTTCTATAGTGGAACTAGCATTGACTTTATTTGATGCACTGCTTTAGGGAATCAGACAGCAGCATACATGACGGTGAATGATTGATTACTAGCTTTAGTTCCAGGAAGTGAACCGACCAGTCTATCATGCTCTCAAATGGCTCTATTACAGTTATTGGGCATTGGGGAGGCATGACCTGATGAGGCTATGCTATCAAGCTTACGTGAGTCTCAGCTACAGCAGTGTTTAGCTACATCTTTTCCCATAGATAACACATGGTACTACAGCCAAAACTTTTGGCCAACAAAATGTCTTGGCTACATTTTTATCAGCACTAAACACAACAGAGGACAATTTCCTCTGAATTGTCTTTTGAGCAGTATTGAGGTATTCTTAAGTTACTGGTAGACTCAGGCCATCAGGGTTTTGAGTGTTTTACCGTCATTGGGGTTATCAAAGGGTCTCAGTCACTACTTAAATGCCCAGCAATGATACTGTCAAACAAAATGCTAATTATCAAGTGCAGGTGTACTTCACCTACAGAAACCAGAGGTGGTAATTTTTTCACACTGAGACTTTAGCTACTGTGTGGAGGAAAAGTGAAGTTAGGAGAAGACTATCAGACAACACACTGCTGAGATTCATGGATCACACAGTGCAGTCTGGATCACTGTGAATGAAAAGTGTTAAGGGTGGATGTAGTATCAAGGGATTGCGTGAAGTTGAAAAAGATGATAATGTATCTATCTGCTGCTTTCAACTATTAAAGAGTAAAACTAAGTGAAGGTTGCGCTGCCAAGTTCTTAATTAACTGTCTTATGTGTGGAAAAAGTGTATAAAAACACCATCAAGTTTGATGACTAGCTGCAACTCTTTACTGTTTCTATTCCTATAATGGAAGTCAGTCACTGAGAGATAATAGACAAAGATTACCTTGTTTCCAACCTCATTGTGAACAATATTAAGCTGATATCTCTGTTGAACAAACATACCTGCAACGAGTAGCAACACATCCCAAATCGACCTACAGCTGATCAGCTAAATCCTGTTGATATGGACAGCCTAGTTTCCAAATGCAAACTTTGATAGATATCTTAGAACAGGATATCACAAGATACTGGCAGGAAAACATGCATTTCTGCATTTCCTGAATGGAATAGTGAATTACTAGCGCCCTCTAGCAGCAGTAAGTGTAAACTGGTGGAAAATGACAGGGTGTTAATCATAAGTCACCAACCCTGCACCTGGAGAGCTATTGCCCTGCACGTTTTAGGTATTTCCCCACTGTAACACAATCATTGCTAAAATGTAGCTTGTTATCAAGCAGCTGAAGCTGGCCAAGGGCTTGATAATGAGTTAATAATTAGAATCAGGTGATTATAAATTGTACTGACATCCCTTTCTGTACTCTCTGTTGACCATCTTCTGGATTGTTCCTTAGTTATTAGCTGGTGCAATGGTTTTGTTTATCAACAGTAATTATGAAGACATCTCAGACTTAATGTGGCAATGATTTATTGATGTTAAAATGCTACATATAGCACCTTTACATGTCAGGGGTCCACAGTAAGGAGTCACTGACAAAGGTTGGAAACCCCTGCTGTTTACTGTCCAAGTGAATACAAAACTGGAGGGCTCAGAGAGGGAAAAACATATAACTGGTCAGAGTTATATGCTTGCAAGATGTTTGTGTTTTTCACTGTGGTCGCAGAATTCCTTTATTTCAAAAGGAAGAAAAGAATACAATTGAAACAAGCAGTCAAAAGACACGGGTCAAATCTGCAACATCTACACCTTATCCTGTTAGCATGTTAAAGTTACTGTGGATAAGCAAAAGACAAAATTAAACTCTCCAACATTATATTTAACAAGTCTCGGTAGTATGGCACCATTTTCAGGCTGTCATAGGGTCCAGTGGTTTTTTTGTGTGTGATGAGAATACTATTTACAATTTTTAAAAAAGAACAAAAAAAAGTAACGTGATGAAAATAGTGCTTGAAACTAGTGACTTGACGTAAAACTATGTACATACCTGTATTTGTCAAAGCTTGTTTGCCTTTTATATACAGTACACATTTTTTTTCACATTGTTAATAAGTCACATCAATCATATTAAATAAAGCAAACATTTCTGCTGTAGAAAAAAAAGGGAAAAGAAACTAGTCAATTTGAATGACATGTAACCACGTGTGTCTCACATTTCAACATAAAACATAGAACAATAATATTAATACCAATAGTAATGACATTATTTGAACAATTAAATTGAAATCTCTTTTCAGCATCTCTCCTTGATGAAATAAGTCTACTCTGTATCATTTTTCCAGTAATTTTACTATATACAAGAAACATTCAGAACTGTATCCATCCAGTAGAGATCTCTTTTTTTAATACTCACATTTGGTTTTTCAGTGATTGCCTTTCTGTAACTGCTCCAAGATCTTGTGTAGACCTGAAATGAATGACCTGATATCATCCTGTTACCTACCACTGGGTCAATGTAATACTTGAAAGTGTGACATTTTGGGGAAATAGGTTATTTTTATTACTTAGATGACAAGTCAGGTGAGAAGATTGATATAATTTTTATTTCTATACATCTAGTATCTGTTTCAATCTTCACTTCTTAACCCCCTTAGGATTTCCCAAAATGTCAGACTTTTCCTTTTTTTTCCTCGGGTTTGATTGTACTGTAATGGGTCTGGATTCACTGATTCCCTCAGGAAAAAAGAGTACAACCACTGCTTAGCGAAAGGATGACAAAGCATTTTCTTTTCTTTTCTTTTTTTTTGTAGGAGAGAATGTCTCACACACCGACTCCAAAAAACAATCAAGAACGCTTACTTGATGTAGGACATGAATAAATACAGAAAATTAAGTGACTTCTAATCAAGTCAGTTAAACGTTTAACACTGCCCCGACCCACCACCCCCTCCAAAAAAAAAAGAAGAAAAAAAAAAACTCCAGAGGTCGAAGATGATCAACATAATCAACAACAAAAATATGAATAATTCAAGTGGAAAAAGATTTTTTAAAATGATGACACTAATAGTTATAGAGAAGTGTTTGTGCTTGTGAGGACATTAACCCATCACCTGAAATGTACCTCAAAATAAGAATTTTTAAAACATGCAACCTGGTCTTTTCTTTTTTTTTGCACCAGTAGTTGCAAAAATAAACAAACAAACAAAACAAAACAGGGTCTGTAGTTTTTATAACCCCAGTATCCCTGACTACAGATCTGCATTAAATGGGTGCTTGAAATAAAGTGCAGGATATTTCTAGCCATAATTTCCATATTCTATACTTTTTTTCAAAAACACATATGGTTTAATCTCATTGTTGATGAGTACAACTGTTCAACAAAGAAATCGCTGACCATTGAAAGATTACATTCTTGTTTCATAACTGAAAACTATTAACGGTGCTGATGTCCCGTTGACTGCCAGTACCAAAAAACCTGTAATCCCGCTAGAGTTGCACTAACGGGGATGGAGTGTGTGTTTGTTCAGAAACATAGTGAATCAAACAGTCCTAACTGTGAAACCAATTTATCTTTTAAAATCAGGAAATATGGGATGAAATGTTAATAAACAAGACTGAGAATTGCATTCGATGCTTGGTCCAAACCCTCTCCCTTCTGCTACATTCATGGAGTGCAGACAACAACTTGTGTTTTCACCTCAATTCGTCTGCAACTCCAACTTTGTTTAGATATCTCTTCCTTATGTCATCTAGCTTTCTCTCTCTTCACAATGTACACAATTAAAGAAAACCTGAATGAAATGACAGAAAACATCTTTGTTGTTTCATATTTAAATACTGAATAACTGGTATTGAAAATGCCCCCCACCCCCCCAAAAAATGGTATTGAACTATCATTAATTGCATTTTATCTGAACACTGATGTATAAAACTTGTGTTAACCTCTCTGTATTCCTTAAAATAAACTCAACAGAGCACTCTTGACTGCATTATTGTAAACAAAGGACTCATATGATAATATGACTTGAAATACAACACAGTGATCCTCCTCCCATAAAAACAAAACAAAACAAACAAAATCACAAAAAGAAAAAAAAAAGAAAGAAAGAAAAACTTATAGGCCTACGTTTATTCAGCTTTGCTTGTTGTCTTATCTAGATGTATAAGGCTGGTCCAGTCATTGTGTGTTTCTGGCCATTAACAGTACATGACTATTCCCGGTCAGCTGGTCAGAGGTAGAAGCCAGTGGCTGGTGGATCGGGGAGGCTGGACAAAGTCTCAGGGCCTGGCATCTGGACTGTAGGGGGTGCTGCTCCATTCCCATTAGGCAGAGCGCAACCACTTGGGTAAGTACTGGTCAGGATGCAGCCGTTCTCCATCTGCACAAGTCAAGATGACATTATGAATACAGAGACCTGGAAATTATGTAACATAGAGGAAAAAGCAGCAAAAATAGACTATATTCCTATTCTTAGGTTTCTATCCTGTTTTGGCAAATCTCCTATATTGGCATATCAGACATATAACAGACTAACAGATGTGTAATCATTATTTTAAATGATGTTCATGGATGTATATATATGGATGTATATATACAGTATGTATGTATATATATACATAGTAATATATAACCTTTGAAATGACTTGTACCTATTTTATGGTATAAAAATATGTCCTGTTTGTGCACAAGCTGTTCATTAGAAAGAGCAAATTAAGTAATTTATGTGCAGAAGCACTCAATAATGTAGTCCCTCATATATCCCAGAGGCTGTACGATTCAAATAAAATCATAATATATGACGCACAGTGATGATGAAGAATGATTATTCTTCAATACCCCATAAGAAAACACCAGTATACATCACAAAAATCTGTCACAATATTATTATTTGTTTTAGAAATGTTTCAAACTCTTACTCAATGAAAGTAATGTAGTCACCAGACTTGTATAGACAATTGAAATTAAGATATTTATAAAAAATATATAAAGAGTCAAAATATCTGTGTGGTACTGAGGTTGCACCTCTGCTTCATTTTATATCAAGTCAATTGAAGGATTCTGTGTTACGTAGCACAACAAGCAATCAAAGCTGTAATTGGAACTGCGTTATGTGCATGCACAGTGGTGTAATACTAGTTTAATTTTTTTTTTTTTGGACAAAATTGGAGCTCTACAGCATATAGGAATATGATATGCCAGACTATAGATGTATGTACAGTACCTGTAAGTAGGACGAGTTCATTGTTGGTTTGGCTCTGAGAGATTGTGATGACAATTAGACATGAGATTTGTTGATAATAAGAAAAATATAGAGAATTGCCTGTGAAGTATGTAAATGTGAACAGTGATGTAAATGAATTGATAATGTATCACAAGAAAGAGGATTATGATAAATCCTGTGGACAAGTGAAAATGATAGATGAGTCCTTCTGTGGGAAATATCAGCACAGTCTGCTCATTTGAACATGAGCTATAGCTAGATTTACCTGATTGGGTCAAAGATGGAAGTGTTCATGTAACCATTAGAGGAAAGATCATGTTGTGACTGAAATTAGAAATCATTGTATGTGTGTGTGCCACAAACACTGACACCAAATTTCACAACAATTGGTCATTCATTTTTGTTGGTTTTTAAATGGAAAGTCTGTAGATCACCCAAGTTATTAAGATTTGTCCTACAGGATCATGACTACCTGTGCTAAATTTCACGACATCTGATTGAAAAGTTATGAAGCTATTTCTCTGTAGACCATAGGGCTGGACTGATAAACTTACGGACCAATGCTACCCTAGTTCTAGTGTGACCAAATATGAGGAATGCCACTAAAAGCATGATCATAATAATGCATGGTGATGTAGTGAAGCTTTTTGAGAAATATTGAGAATTCAGTAACCAAACTACTTTTAGCTAGAAATGATTCAGTGCCTTACCTTACTGTGACTGGGGTCATGAGGGATCTCTGAGGTCATCATGCCATAATGGTCCAGCTGCCGGCAGGGTTTGCCTACTCCTAGGATCTGCTCCAGAGAGGCATTAGGGGGAGGACACTGTGACAGGCTGGAGATAACCTGAGCCAAAGGAACTGGGATCTGCTCCTGCGGCTGTTTGTGGCTCATTCCCTGGAAAGACGAATCTGCGGACTCTGCCCTGTGCTGTTGCCCATTGCTCCCGAACAAACCACTTCCACTAATAGTGTAATCCACATTGTCAATATCAGGCATGCTATAATCCATGCAAGAGTCTAGTGAGGTGTTTGTAAGGGGTTTTTGGCTGTTGTCAAGGCAAGGACCCAGACTCTCACTGAATCCATAGTCCTGCCACTGGGATTTTCCAGCTGGATGCTGTGTGCTGGAAACGCCACATAGTCCATTGAGGTTGGTTGCCTTCTGTTTGGCATGGCACTGCTGTGAGAGCTGGTTCCGCATCCTGGGTTTCTGATGCTGCTGAAGGTAGCTTTGATGGGTTGCCTTGCCATTGAAGACAGTCTGTTGTGAGTTAAAGTGTCCCTGTTGTATCCCTACATTGGTTAGAATGTCTTGGGCTGTCCATTGTCCATTGGAGATAGATTGAGTGTGCCCTAACAGCTCTCCATTAACTGATGTGTTAGCCAAATGGTCACTCTGCTGGCCCCACTCATGCGCGACTTTACCTGTTCGCATGTTGAGGTGCTGTTGCATCTGCTGGGACAGCTGGACAATGGGAGCCTGCCCCACCAGAGGAGGCTTATGGTGAGGAAACTGCATTTGCACATTAGTGTCAGAGGTCGGATTACTATCAGGTAGTGACACTGTTGTGGCTGCCGCTAAGGCATTACTGGGAGGCACCTGTCTTCCGTGATCTGTGGAATCAGTCTTTCCCTCAATTGAGTCATAGATATAAGAAAGAATTTCGTCATTCGTTAGCAGATCATCCAAGGTGGGCACACGCTCAGGGTCTATTTCAACTCTGATCATCCGCTCATCCAGCAGCAGCAGCTCCAGATCCTCAGCACTCAGCCCCAGCCCTTCCAGAGCTCCAAATAACTCACCATTTGAGCAACCCCCTTCTTCCGAATCCACAACCCCATGGCCTTCCAGGGAAAGCGAGTCCAGAGTAGTCAGCAGTGGGTCAAAACTGCCTGACTCTGTAATGGTTGGACCTACCACACCATTGCTTGATGTGTCCCAGTTCCTATGCAGGCTGGAGGGTTCAGAGTCAGAGAAGCTCATCTGGTCCCCAAAGAAGCTGCTATGAAATGACATTTTGGATTCCAGGGCGGGCTGGCAAACATACACTGACTCATCCTGACTCATAAGTGCCCCAAGAAGTGATCCAGGGTCCAGACCATCTCTTATCAGCCTCTCAGTCCGACTCTTTTTTGACTTACTGCCATTTTTCTCATGACTTCCATCTCTAAAGCCTGCAATGGGATGGTTGGACTGGTAGAGCAAGGCCTCACCTGTAGCATAGGTAAAGGGTAGATGCATGGAGCGCTTACGCAAATGTTCTCCTCCCTCTTCATCCCTGCAGAGGCATAAAACATGATCATTATCTGGAAACCTAATGGTGGCAATCAAAATTCCCAGTTTTTGCTTGGTGCATTTTTCATGTGTCAAATAACTGGGGTTTTAGGGTCTGCAATCTATTGATGGTAAATTGCAAAATTCTCTGCATAAACCAGGTTAAACTTAACTTGGTTTATTCACTTAACTTATAACTTCAATTTTGAAATACAGATGTGTAGTATATTTATGTAAGGCACATATATTTTATTGGTTTACAACATAAAAACATACAAAAGAGGCCTCTGGGTGGCAATGATGTAGTCTGGTTTGCCGTTCTTGTACACCAGCCTGGCATTGGCCTGGACCCACTTCCAACGATTCTCCTTGGTAAGGAGCCTGAACACAGTCAGACCACTCTCTCCAGTCTTCATCACTACAAATACAGAATACACACACACAACACAGAAGAATAATTAGCTAACTATTATAGTATATCATATACTATATATACTGTACAGAATAAACTGCAGTGTTTTAAGTCAACAGAACACAAAAAAATCAACATAATACAAAATTCAAAACACGTTCACAAAACAGAAAACCTTTCTCATCATTTGATTTGTTCAATGTTGTGCATCCATTTTGCATCCATTGATTGTATTATGAAGTCTGGTATCTCATGGCCATTGCAAGGCCATGTAGTGTTTGTTTTTTCTCTCGTTCTTGATCTTGCATGTTGCTCTACACTGACCCTTTAATTGCATTGAGCAGAGTATCATATCTGACCTCTGAACTGCTTACCCTCAAACTGTGAGTGCTGTATATGGATCATCTCTCATGCTTTGCTCATACAGTGGATTTGCAGACCCCATCCTCTTCTCTGGCAACTCTATAGCTTTGCTCAATCTGCCCCGTAATCCAACAGGATTACTTGCAAAAGCTGTCTGAACTCTCTGACCAGGTTCAACCAGTCCTTTTTTTGACAGGACTAAATCTAAAATAGCAGATAGCATGTTTCTGGTACTATATTGGCAGGTAAATGTCAAAGATGGATGGATTCATTTGCATAATAGAACAGTTTGAAACTACTCAACAACCATCTATTTTTGCCACTTTAAAACTGTGTGTAACTGTGTAGCTATGCAGCTTGCCTATTTTGCCCGTTACACTCTTAAAATGGAAAAGTATATCAATTATTGAACTGCCACTTGTGAAACAGCTATGTAATCCTTAGAGAGGTTTTCATCATATCACATTTTCTCTATTCTGCACTTAAACAAAATCCTTAGATACATTGATAGAGTCTTTTTTTCTACTGCTGTCCAATAAAGTTTGTCAAATGCCAAAGAAACACAGAATGTGTATAAAGGGAGTCTTACAATGATCCTCAAGAAGCTATTTGGAGCTATCTGTAGTTTGTTTTAAATTAATTGACATGGACCAGTAAACCACGAAATACCAGTATAATCAAACAGATGTGGACCATCGAGAAAAGGGTCTTTCATGACTTCCTTTGTTTTCAAATTGATGTGGGTGAAGGCCAAACTCTACATGATAAATTATGTCCACTTCCACTTGAAAGGCAATCTCATTATCAGCAAGCCTCAGGGCCGATGTGAATTATTTATTAATTGCTATAACATTTACAGCAAAATAACTTTCTGTAAAAAAAAAATAATAATAAATGGAGATTGAACTTACTTCTGACATGGTTCTCTGCACAGTACAACATATCTGCTGCATGGATGAACTGATAACCAGATCCTCGTACCCGCAGTTCAGCCTCTGTGTACCCCAACACTATCTTCCCCCTGTACAAAAAGACAATAATTTCCAAATCAGGACAATTCACAAGGCTCAATAAGACATGTATGGAGTGTGCATGTTGAATGCCAGTTTCATTACTTTGCATCACAGGCTAAGGGCGTGAAGTCCAGCTTGTGTTTGGTTCTGAAAATCATGTTCTTGGTCCTGATCTCCAGGATGGATGGAGGCTGCAGAGGAGTGGCAATGGTGAAAAGGGCAAGCTGCGGCGGCACCTTTCCTCCGTTATCTTGCCGATGGTTCTGTCCGTGCAGAAACTTCAGCCTGCCCTGGATGTTTAAAGCCTGTGGAGTAAGGAAGAGAATTAGTGTTGGGGGATCTCATGGGAAAGGTAGTACAAGATTGTAAAAACAGCTCTACACTGACATCTGCTAACAGGTGAAGTCAAGTCTCATGTCTCCAGCTGTTTTTCTCTCTTTTGTTTAAACATGTAACCTACCAAGAAGCCGGAGGAGTTGTCCAGGAGGCAACGGAAGCGACACACAAAGTTTCTTTCTAGGAAGGATGAGTTCTCAGGGGGAAGCTGTTCAGGGTTGTAGGTGACCAAAGATGAGCTGCTGTCAGGTTCCATCTCTGTGGATAAAAATATGAGCTGATGTCAGGTCATTACAACCAACTCTCCCTGAACAAAGCTAAGTTTAAATCCACAATGTCTGGAATTGAAATGTGATTATAACAGAATCAGAATCAGCTTTATTGGCCAAGTATGTGTACATATACAAGGAATTTTACTTAGTGGCTTTCAATGTGCTTACACACAACAATCTCCAGAAAGATAGACAAGCACAACAAGCATAATAAGATTATTAGAAATAAACAAGCAAGTGGGTGAAAGATTAGATACATAAATATGGAAACAACAAATGGACAGCAGCATACAATTTCTATATACACAGGTGAAACCATTTCTGTAAACAGGATACAAATAGAGCAAAGGTGTGATGAGTGCAAAGAGTGCTGGAATAATATTGAATGATGTTATTTTACATCATACAGTAGTTAGTAATGTGCTGCTCAAATACACAGTAAGGAATGAAATGTATACATGTTGTTGGACATTATGTTTTTATTATGTATTTTTATGATTTTTTTATAGCATAAAACTATTCTGATAAGTAAAATGTTTGCATATCACTGTATACAACGCATCACTAAGCAACTGCAACTTTGTCCAGTTTAGTACAAAACTAGACCTAGGCTAGAAAACACAGTTTTTAAGTTTGTCTTAGGTACTACCTATTTGCAACAGAGTTACATCATTATGATTGTTCTGTGGCGTTTGTGATCTTTCAGCAAGCTTTCTGTTACAAAAAGTGGAGCAGGTAGACCCAAATGCACAAGATTGAAGCCAGGGCTACAGAAAAAGGTTTATTTCCTTAGACTTAAATACAAACCAAACTAATCAAACAACAGAGAACAGGTGGAAGAATACAAGGGCAGGCTGAGAGCTGATTGGCTAGGGAAAACGCAAGGAGCAGAGCAGGGCTAATGAGGAAAGTACAGTGCAGGTGAGAAGAGGAACACACAAGGAAAACACATACAAACTGAAAATCAAAACCCAGGAAACACATTTACAAGACCCAAGTATAAATAGACATGATGTATCATACTATTCTAGTCACTTATGGGGGAAGCTTCAATACAAAAAGCTACCAATTAAGTCAGTGGCACTGATGATTTAGTACATTCAGTTCAACTTGTGGATTCTGTGTTAATGATCTGTGTGTACATGTGGCAACTCTGCAGTCATTGCCTTTTATCTTTAAGCTACACCAAAACAAAGTAGTGTGTCTCAATGTCTGGCAAACCCTTTTTAAACTGCAATGTCTAGATAAAGTCACAAGTGGGAACTCAAGTGAGAACATTGGCCTGGCATCATGCTGCCCTTTGTATTTATTCTTGACCTGCATGTTAATGTTGTCTCATATCATCAGCAGCCCTCCATTGTAGCAAATGCCCTTATGTAATGATGCCCGGAGCAGCTTAACACACCAAATGACAACATTCGTGGCCCTTAAAGGGGGAACTGTCAACAGGAGTGGGTTAGATGTGTCAGAGCTGCGGGTCTTAGCTTTAACACATTGCTCAGAACCAAAGCACACAGACATAAGCATCTTAAAACCCAAATGCAGATCTGGAACCACTTCACCTCATAAGCCACAGTGAAGATTACAGGGTCATGTGACCTGACCTGAGGATGGTCTTATAGCTTAATGCCTAAACTGTGTGTACTTAACTGTCTGATATTGATGTCCAAATGTGTATTCGCACACTGACTGTGGGCTGCAATGTACGGAAGAGTATTAGGGCTACTGTGGAAAAAGAAAAGTGAGTTCCGACTTTTTTCTCAGAATTCTGAGTTTAAAGTCAGAAATTTGACTTTTTTCCTCAGAATTCTGACTTTTTTCTCAGAAATCTGAGATTAAAGCACTTTTTTTCCCCACAGTGGCTCTAATCCTCTTCCGTAGCAATGGAAGTACAGAACAGTACTGATTTTTTTACTTGACATAATAGGACTGTAGTGTCTTCTTAGAATTATTTCTGCTTATTTTGATTTGACTTTTTTTTCCAAAACTGATGTGTAGGAATTATTACACATTCAATCAATATCTAAATTACCTGCAAGTGTTCTACAAAAGATGGTCCAATTTACAGTCTTTTTTTTTTATAAAATCCAATTCAGAAACACTATAAGGAGCCCATGTCAAAATAAACTTAAACCAAACTTCAACTAAACAACTTAAATCTCAACAAACAACATGCTTACAAAAATGGTAATTCCTTGTGTGTGTATTTAGTCCCACCTGGCTCTCACAGTTTTGTTGTCTTAATGAAACTAAACCTTAAGTAGGAAGAGAGAGTGATCACCTTGAGGCGAGTCTTGGCTACCAGCAGATGCAGTGGCAGGAGGAGGATTCAAAGCCCAGTGCAAGTTTCTCCTGAGCTCCTGTTGGTCCTCCGTATGGACCAGTTCATACACACTCTGGTGCATGACATCAGTCTGAAGAAAATAACGACAGGAGATGAAAATATTAGCTTATGCCAACATAGACAACTCCTGCAAGCTAACAGACACATACAGGATGTAGGCAAACATGTGACCCATGTTGCAGAACAATACAGACCAACTAAACAAAAGCCTATATCTCTGGAGGAAGTTAATTGCCAATACTTCACACTAGCTGGTTTGTTAGCCCTTTTTGCTAAGGAATTGCTAGATGGTCTTAGTAGGTAGTTGCTAAGTGATTATTAAGGTGTTTGGTGTGGTTGATAAGAGTTGCTATGGAGTAAATGAGGAGTAATTGCTTGTTGGTTGATACAGTGTTGCTAAGTGGTTGCTATGGTGTCTGAGGTGTTTCTTAAATGTTGTTAAATAGTTGGTACGGCATAACTAGATGGTCTTGGTAGACAGTTGCTGATGGTCTCCAGTGTGGTTGTTGGTGTTATTAAATAGTTGGTAAGGCATTACTAGATAGTCTTGGTAGACAGTTGCTGATGGTGTCCGGTGTGGTTGTAAGTGTTAGTTGGTAAGGCATTACTAGGTGGTTGCTAATGTGTTAGTGGATGTTCATGTACTGTTGTTAGATGGTTACTCAAGGGGTTAAGGGGTTTAGAGTGTTATTTTGTTTGCAGAAGTCAAGTAGATAGTGCCATTAGTAGTGGTTGTGGAGCAGTAGATGTAGCAGCAGTCATCACACAAGACCATTAGTGAGTGTGGCTGTAGCAGTGTGTTTGAAATTGCAGCTGTTATTAGAAAACTCTCTCTATAGTGTGAGTACACCCCTGAAATATTGTGCTCAAAAACAAATTTCACTTTTTTTTAATGCTGCCACAAGTCATAACACAGGTGCAGTCAGTTATCCCTGGAGGTGCAGTGTGTACTCTCAGTTGAGCTGTGATGCAGAGATGCGCTGCCCACCACAGCACACTGCTGTGATTTGTGGTTTCTACAAAAGGCCAAGCTATAAATAGGTCAGGTCTTTCGGGTGCTGTGTCTGTTTCTGAACCTCTGCACCATGCAGGGAATGGACCCATGAATCAACCAAGACCCGAGCTGCTCCCAGCAGATGTTGCACGCAAGCTGTAAAACTAGACTAATTTATCCACCAAAACATAGCTACTGGAAGTTTCATATGATAACATATACGGTATTAAGTTGCTTCATGCACCTGTCCATGTCTCCCTGTGTTCCTGACAATGTAAGCATATCTTTTGAACATACAGTAATCCCTTTTCAAGTGATGGTAATGACATGCATGTTTGGGGACTTGTGGCTGACAAGAGCAGCTAAGCTAGCACTAGTATTATTCTTATACCAGCTTATAGATCCAGGATACTACTAATCTGTTTCTAATCAATATCTGATTATGTTGTCATTGTTGATGAGTATTAAGTTGATTATTAGAGATGATTCAGCTTGTCAGACATATAACAAATGAACAACAACAATACCTGGTGGAAGCCCAAATAGTCCTGAATGGTGTGAGAGGAGTAGAAGATGGTCCCACTGGCAGTGATAACCAAGACAAAACCATTGAGAGCCTGTGGATCAAACACACAAAGGTTTAGGGTTAGAGTTTGGATTAGAGTTAGGGTTACAATGCAGCAAACATTGGCTCGCCAAAGAAAAGTATTTTCAGCAGACTTATACCACCACAAACAGTAATCTATCATCAGATATTTTAATAATGACTTCTTTTTGTGGTCATGACGTGGTAAGCACTAGCATTATCTGATCATTCTTTGGCATTATTTCTACATCGTAGAATGCTGCAATCATGTCGCTGGAAATGTTTCATCATGCTTTGCCCTCAACACACCAAACTGGTATTTCGCACTTCGGCAATGATGAGTCATGTGTGACCAACAGTGCATCTATTTTTGTTTGAGAAGGGAATATTCTTTCATTGTGTGTATTTGCCTTTCCTTTTCATTTCCTGGAGGAAGCAAGATGAAGTAATGTAAATAGGAGAACAGGACAGAAATGAACAGAACTCGGGTAATTGTTTGCTCAAGTTGTCACAGATGTCTGTGCCCATTACAGATAAAGGGGCACAATAACAAACTTAAGTCCAACAGTAAAACACAGAAGCTTATAGTGCAACATTATTAAACATAAAAAAGATATTTCAAATGAATTTTCTTGTTCTTTTCTGTGCTTGTGTCAATTATATTGACCTAATTTCTTCTAATTTTGTAAAGAGGAAAGTTCATCAAGTTCCATATATTTGTTAGTCATACTGTAGATGCAGTTGTTGCAGAGTTAATATTCAGGTTTGTAACGACCATTGAGATCCCAAGAGAAAATAAGAGATAGGGCAGTAAAGGAGGTAGGAAAGTAAAGCTACAACCATTCCTTAATTAATCAATTCATCAATACTCGTTAACACAAATATCCAATCAGCCAATTACATTGCAGCAACTCATGCATTTAGGCATGGTCAAGAAAACCCGCTGAAGTTCGAACTGAGCATCAGAATGGGGAAGAAAGGTGGGTGATTTAAATGACTTTGAACGTGGCATGATTGTTGGTGCCAGACTGGCCGGATTGAGTAATTCAGAAACTGCTAATCTGGGATTTTCATGCGCAACCATCTCTAGGGTTTACAGAGAATGGTACGAAAAAGAGAAAATATCCAGTGCTCAGGACCTTGTTGATGTCAGCGGTCAGCAGAGAATGGCCAGACTGTTACACTGATAGAGAGGTTACAATAACTCAAATAACTACTTGTTATAACCAAGGTATGCAGAAGACCATCTCTGAATACACAACATATTGAACTTTGGGCAGCAGACCACACTGTGTACCATTCCTGTCAGCTAAGAACAGGAAACTGAGGCTACAATTGGCACAGGATCACTAAAATTAAAAGATTGGAAAAACGTTGCCTGGTCTGATGAGTCTCGATTTCTGCTGCAACATGGTAGGGTCAGAAATGGGTAAAATATGAAAGCATGGATCCATCCTGCCTTGTATCAATGGTTCAGGCTGCTGGCGGTGGTGTCATGGTGTGGGTGATATTGTCTTGGCACACTTTGGGCCTCTTAGTATCAACTGAGCATCTTTTATCAGTAAATACCATAACCTACTTGAGTATTGTGGCCGACCATATGATCATCTACCAATCTTCTGATGGCTATTTCCAACAAGATAACGCCTCATGTCACAAGGCTCAAACCATCTCAAACTGGTTTCTTGGACACAACAATGAGTTTACTGGACTCAAATGCCAGATCACAGTCCAATAGGAAGATATGGTATGGTAATTTCACATCATGAAAGTGCAGCCGACAAGTCTGCGTGATGCTATCATGTCAATATGGACCAAAATCTCTGAGGACTGTTTCCAGCACCTTGTTGAATCTATACCATAAGAAATTAGGCTGTCCTGAAGACAAAAAGAGGATCCAATCCGGTGCTAGGAAGGTGTACCTAATAAATTGAATTGTGAGTGTATTTTCTGTCATTTTTCAATCATACAGAATGTTCTCTGGTTTCATCTTTTTCTGCTTTTCTTTGTCATGTAGCAGTAAATTCAAAAGTTTCAGGTTTTGGACTATTGGTCATACAAAACAAACCAACTCAAGATATCACTTTGTACTGAGAAATTGTGAATTGTTTTTTTTTTTACATTTTATAGACCAAACAATTCATCATGAAAATAATTGGCTGATCAATCGATCATGAAAATAATTGTTTATTGCAGCGCTAGAGTAAAGGAAAGGAAAAAAGGAGACAGAAAAAGGGGAAAAGAAGAATCATGTTAAGTTAAATGGAGCGCATTCATTGTTTCTCTTCAAAGGGGAACAGCTGGTCCAACATTTCCACCTCACTAAGCGCACATGTGCCCTCCCCCAGTACGGGAATGTTTCGTTAACAGACACACAACTGTCTACACAAACATTCGTACAAGCACAGTCATCTCTTTCCTAAATCAGCCCACAGGGTTTAGGGGATGAGTAATGCTGCAGACGCCGTGTTATTCTTTTTGATAATACACCCGTGATTCACCACAGTTATCTGCCACACTTCCTCCGGGGTAAACACAAACACCTAAATGTCACATAAACAACAGACAAACTGATGCCAAATTCTGTTTTAAGATGTGAATGTTTCTATTTTTCAGTCACTAAAACTACTCATCTTGAAAAATTAAAGCCTCTTATTTATTTTTTTCAGTTTTTTAAAATGTCAATGTTGCTAGTGAAACTTAATGTGATGTGAACTGCTGCGCAACTGCTATAAATGAGGCCATATCTTTTAATGCCAGATAGTCCACTCGTGTACTCATTAACCTCGCAGCTGCAAACGATTTCATTCAGGCACAAGAATGAGCAAGAGGAATGCGGTGACTTAGAAATTTTGGATTACAAAAATTAAACATTTAAAAAAAGAGGCCAACCTACATTTTGTGAAAACGCTTCTTAATGCATTTACAATGCAAGAGATGGGGGCCAAAATCTACAAGCCTCTTTCTGTGCAAAAATGTGACGTCAATATTAAATAAAGAAGATACTGTATCTCTCAATGTTTTTAAAGGACAAATACCTCCTTTTTTAGTTTATTTGTACTGCAGCTCAACAGAGAAACACCAAGAGGGAATTTAATGCTAAAAAGACTGTTGATGTGGTAGATATCCACTTGATATGACTAACTCAGACTACTGAAGCATCATTCAATATTCACTCACTGAAAGCACATTTGAAGGGAATCTTCAAAACTGTGAACCTGTCCTGTAAGTGACAACAAAAACTGTTGCTGTATATTCAAACATAAAACTCTTCAGTCCATGTTCAGATTCATCCCAGGCACAGTTTCAAGCAGTCGACTTGCTTGACTGAATAGTTCACTCATTTTTCATGCAGGTCACTACAAACAGTGCCAGATGATTTTTTGTCACTGTACATGTTACCCCTTGGATATATCATTGGGTAACACAACATCTCTTTTCACTGTTACACTGTAGATGCACAGTTATACCTCTCATGTAAGCCTCATGAACTAAACAATATAATCATACTGCATTCCTGTTTATCTGATATCAAGGACTGGATGGCAGCTAACATCTTACAATTTAATAGTAACGAAACAGAGGTTTTGATCTTTGGTCCAGAACACAAACTACAGATACAGTATTTGGTTCACTTACTAACAATGTTACATATGTGGCAAAGAACCTCAGGGAAACGTTTGATAGCTATTTATCCTTTGAGCAGAATACCAAGAATTTCATCCAAGTTTGTTTTTTATCAATTTAGAAATATCTCCACATAAGACACATGCTGACACAGAAAAGAGTGATTTGTTCTTTTATATCATCACATACCTGTTTAAACTTCCACTCAGTCTCACAATTGCAGTTTCTCCAGAAATAAACACCCAGATTATTAACTAAATCTCCAAGGTCCTGTCATATCAGTCACATTTTAGCATCACTGCACTGGTCGCCCATTAATTATAAAATACATTTTGAAATTACAATAATGACCTATAAGGTTATCTATGGTCTGGCTCCAGATTATATTAAATAACCCCTTACAGTCCAGCCAAAGCCTCTAAGATCAGCTGATGAAAAACTTTTAGCTGTTCGACCAACCAGAGCACAGCTTTCCCCTCACAGTGAGATCCACTGCAACCTTTAAGCCTTCTTAAACTCACTTTTGCAATATGGCTTAAACTTAATGATTTTCTTTTGTTGTGGTGTTTTGTTTAATTGTATTGTCATTATAATATTAGTTGTGTTTTTTTAGTATCATGGTCTTAGTATTTTAGTATTTTTTTTTTTTCATAGTAATGTTTTCACATATTTTGCACTTTTATGTGTTTTATATTCAATGTCATTTCTTACATTTGTATCTTATTTGTTTATATATGAACTTATTTATTTTACTTTGAGCTCAGTGCTGCTTGACAATTTCTGTATCTCATACAAGGGGGCTTACATTATTATTATTATTATTACCATTATTATTATTATTAGTAGTAGTAGTAGTAGTAGTATCATCAACAGTGTCCTTCAAAATAAAATAGAACAAACATAAAAGAGGTTTGAAACTGAATTTAAAATACTGCTGTTATTACTGTAAACTGTTGATTTACTGACCTGCAGCAAAAGTTCTCCTTCAGGAATCTTTTTGTCGGCCGCTCCTGCTGCTTTGCTGTCATCGTCATTCTCACCGGCTGTAGTCCCTCTGTTCCGATTGCTGAGGGTGACTGTAGAGAGGGGGAGACAGAGAAGTGGAGGGGGGTGGGAGAGGGTGGTATGGGAAGAGGTGGAGGTGGGGGAGAGGCAGACATGGTTTAGTCCTGTAATAATGTTTGCAAAGCACTGCTGTGACTGTCAGATTGCCTTATGCTTAGTACGCTAAAGATGCTGCATGCATGCCTGATCCCAGCTCATTAAACATTCATCACATGCAATCTAAAAGTCTGATTTTCAAATACAGACCTTTTATTTTGTCCAACTTGATTATGGTTGCCATGACATCATCACATCAGTACTGTTGCTGTTTCAGAAACTTTGGAGTCCTACCTTTGGAATACTGTGTGTTATTTGACTACTATGTATTCTTATGATTGACTGGACTCAGTCTTTGACGTCTTCCTCACTACTGTATATTTCCTCTCATTGTAAACAATGAAAAGGATTCAGCAACTATTTTGATAATTGATTAACTATTTAAGCATTTTTAAGCATAAATGCCAAACATGATCTAATATAACTTCTCAACTTTGAGGATTTGCTGATTTTTTAAAAATATTTTTTTGAGAGTAAACTAAATATCTTTGGGATATGGACAAAACTGGCAATTTGAAGAGCTCACTTTGGGGTTTAGGAAAATATGCGGTGCATTTTCTGACATTTATAGACCAAACAATTAATCAATTACTCAAAACATGTCTATTATACATAATATTGTATTATAATCAATACAATATTATGTACATTATTATATTCTATGTAATATGTCCTGCCCATACTGGCTTGCAAAGAGATCCCTTCCTAAAGCAATGTCAATGTTAGTAATGAGGAACAGAACCCACAGCTTTTGATTGTGGCAAAAATGCATTTCTGAGTTGAGCTGAGTTCAGTTATTAAATGATTATATTCATTTTTATGCCAGCAGGAAACTAGTTTGCAGTGCAGGCACAAAATGTAATATATGCAATAAAAACATGCACATTAAGAGCTGCTGCAAGACAGTAACAGAAAGAGGGACATTTGTACTGAAATGACTTTAACTTGGAAGGTTATCCACTTGGCGTGTCTAATTCAGACAGATGAAGCCTTGCATTAGGACTGAATTTTTTGACGTATGCTTCACATGTGTACCAAACACACTAAGAGGGCAGAGCTGCTGGGAGAAGAGCTTTCTGTCTTTCCCAAAGATGCTTTGTCGCCACATTGGGGCGAGATGAGGGGAAAGTTCCTTCAGGCGTCACTATATTTGCACTTTAGTGCTTGCTCTCAATCCCCCTCCCCCTTCCCCTCAACGCTCCTATCTAGCTTTACCCCTCCCCTGATCCCTCCCCCACTTGCTCATTGGCTGGTCGCTCCAGCTGTGGTCATCCTAATAGGATTCTCCTTTTTCCCAGCATGACATCATAACTTTTTTTTTTCTTTCCATATGAAACAGGCTGGGTGGTTAAATAAGTGGAGTGCCTGCTAAAAGAGAGAGATGTTGACCTGGGTTGATCTTACATTTAAAGCATAAATGATCAAACAGACAAGTTTATGTATGTTATATTTGTAGATGAAGCTTTTACTACAATATTCTGTGCAGCCTGAACAAGTGCAAACCTCCACAAACATCACACAGACATCAACAGAACTGAACACAGGGAGATTTGAGCATTTGTGCTATCCATGCATTTTTGACTACTAGTGGTTCTGTAGTGCAAACTACAGACTGCAGAGAGGGCTACCACATATATATATAAGATGTTTAATATTTAGTTGTTATACCAAAGCTTAAAGGTTTAACACATTTTGGCAGAAAGCACCATTGGTTTCTGGCTTCACCTTAATCCTTTTCCAAGAAGCAGGTTTACTCAGGTTATCTGTTAGCAGAGACGACCCGGAACTGTTATATCAGTCCCTGTTCCAGGTTTAAGATTAGAGATAACTTAGAAACTCAGGAACACTGGGATCAAAAAATAAGGCTTTGCAATTGTTCTGTTGTCCAGGAATGTCCCGGTTTCAAGCTGGGTGATTAAGAGATTTGTACATTGTTGTGTTTGTTTTGTTAAAAAAAAAAGAAAGCCGGCAGAGAATGTGTCACAGTTAATCATTTAGACAAACACTTTTATCGTTTGCTGAGGCGCTGTCCGTGGTGTTGAAAGGTACACTAGGTACCCACATATGTGCGCGTGCATGAGTGTGCGGTACTCTTGAGGGTCCCATTTTGAGGCTTTGAAAATATGATCACCTTAGTTGGACCCCAGTGATACACATAACACTATTTGGTAAGAAAGGTGGATTATATAAAAGAAATGTGCTTGTTTACAGCATGAAGATACCCTGAGGAGTTGTCATATGTCACGCCAGAAACAACAAACGTCGAGAGTAGAGCACAAATTGCCGAGGGAACAGGTAGCATGACAACGCAGAGGTTTTTTTTATTATGATCGGCAGCAGTTGTTTACTCCAGATGGTGAGATAAGTCATAATCACTGGATAATCATTTGATACCTTTAAACAATGAACTCATGCAATCATTATGATGAGACAGACTACTATTAACCTGTTAATGCTATGATGAATGTGTTATATAATAATATTTTATGTCATATTTAATTTGTAGCTCTTCTGCTGGTACAGCTGGACAACTGAGTGCAACCATCTACTTGATTCAACTGCATGATCAATTGGAGGCAGCGCAGAGTGGTGCAGCATCATTCTGATAGCCGATTCAGATATTTTGTCCCTGCAAAACATTGCACAGGTGTAACCAATAAACTGATCACTCTGTATGTTTCTTGTAATTGATTTAATTCATTTCTATTCACATCTGAGTTATTTTATGCCTACTCTTGCTGCCTTTTGTGCTCTTGTCTTATTGGATTTTGAAGCACTGACTTGCTGGATGTGTAGACTTTTAAGATGAATGCACATTTTATTGATGACAGTTCTAATAATGCATCATTTAACTCATTTATGTAAAGCAGTTACTTATTTTCTTTGTCTCATTTGACGGTGAATTGGATGCCTGTACAAAAAGCAGTTTGAAAACACGTATTTGAATATTTAATTGCATGTGTGACCATTTCCAAACACTCCAAACACTCAAAAAGTCAATATCTTATGAGATAATCAAAAGATCAATGAATGAATAATAAGTTGGGGCTAATATGATCAGAATCATCACCGTTATTATTGTTATTTCTATAACGTGAGATGATGAGCTCCGGTGATGTCATGAGAAAGAGAGCAGTGGTCAAGCACATTAATCTCTGACCCCTGTGGGAGCATCGTGCTGCGACCCGTGATGGCCTTTGACCCTTGAGGTGATATAGGACATGATTGGGTAACTGGGTTCTGGGTCAAATCTTTTGTTGTCTGCAAAGGGGGGGTTAACAAGGAGTCCATTTGTGGGGCAGGGTGGTGTTGGGAGTGTCAGACCAGACACAGGAGAGCATATGGGCTTTGAGTGGGGAGACCTGACGTAGCTTGTACCTTCACACGAGACAAGGCTTTGGTTGGACACCCCTGACCTTATTCCCAAACAGACATCTTGGATCAACCTCTTAAAGGGTTGCTGAGAACAATATGTGACATAATCCAGCATATTTGTGAGAAAGTGGCGTGAGCATTGCATCGCATATGGGGTGTAGCTTTGTTGTCAGACAATGAAACGTGGGAGCTTGAAGCTGGAAAACATATGAAAAAAGTCTAATGGTGAGGTGATGGCTCTGAAACGAATCGCAAAACAAAGAAAAACCACACAGAGCAGCCTCGGGCCCATCTGATTTGCGTGCCATATCGTAATCATGACGTCCTTGGCTTGATTACTGCCACAGTCCTTTGTTTCATGCTCTCTCTCTCTCTTTGTTTGCTGTCTGCCTCCAATATCAACTATCGAACATAAAAAGGCATTGACCATTTTGACCGTTGTGCTCAAACAATGAAGCAAATCGTTAATCAGCGGTTTGGATAATAGTTCAGATCATTTATCAAGCAAAACATACCACAAATTGGTTCAATCTTCACAAATGTCTTAATTTTTGACTATTTGGACATTAATGGGATTTGTTTAGACTATTTTGCAGCTGCAATGCCAACAAAAGGCAAGACAGTAGTGTTCTACAGTTGCTTTTAAGATTATACATAATGAAGTTAACACTATATACATATTAACAGAATGTCAACATTAGTGCAAACTGTGTGTTTCTTGGTAGTAACACAGTATGTACTATAGTATGAGATGGGACACAGAGTCCAGAGGAAACCCATGACGAGAAATAACTATGTCATAGAGAGTGGTATTAATAAGAAGTATGTTAATAGGTGCTTACATGTGATCACAAGATAATCTCATTAGCTTAATTTAATTAAATACTTTCGTTGTTTATGTGTGCAAACAACTAGGTGTTAAACAAAACAACACAAAATCATATTTTGAGATTATGACATTACATTGGTGTGTGTATGTGTATTTCTATAGGTTATACAGTAAATCAATCTCTGCTAGAAACTCCTCAATGTGTAACTGTTGTGTACAGCAGTCACATGGGTCTATTACTGGCTCATTATATCATTACAGTAACTTATATCTACTGTAAGTGGATTGCTGAAGACAGCTGTAAGCATATTGTTGACTGCCACAGCCTCATTGCACGGCATCATCTGTGTATGTGTGTGTGTGTATGTGTGTGTGTGTACTCTGGTTTTGGTAGTTTACACATCAGAGACCACAGGTACCATATGCAGCAGAGTCAGAAGCATAATCCAGTCAGTAAAAGTGGGCCAACACAAAGCCTCCTGAATGGCCAGAGGAGGACAAAGAGCAGATCTTGTTATCAAGCTTCAGTGGGCAGAAGTGTACATAATGAAAAATTTACATTCCCACTGCCATAACATACATGTGGCATAATAGCGCTCCAGCAGTCACACAGACGTGTTTCCAGTGAATTGGACAGCTTGACTTTCCCAAATTTGCTTATCTTAGCATAAAGGAATTCAGTTTTTGCTTCTTTTTCATTCAATTTGTTCTGCCCAAGATTTCTCTTTTTCTTTCTTTTTTTTCCTATCATCTACTCTACTGTCCTCCATAAAAACATTCCTCCTTCAGGCTCAATCCAAGGCTCATACAATACAAAGCAATAAAGAACATTGCAAAAAATCTCTATTTAGTAAAGTGACACATGAGAAGGACAATATTATGAGTTGATATCAGTGTATATGTTCATAGAGTCTGTAAAACCAATGTTAATTATGAATTATGAATATTGAAGCCTTATTTTTTTCTTAATTCAATTTGTTTTCATTTGTTTCTGGTTAAATTACATGTGATAAAGTAATTGTTACTGTCATTTATCGCTTTGTGCAAAATACTGGGCCTCACAGCATATCTTTGCTCCTACCTGCTTAAAACCAAATTTTGTGGATCTTAGCTAAAAAGAAATAGCTTTCATCTTAAAATCCAATACACATCAAGTTTTATTAAAATAATTATTTTTTTGCAGTATTGTCATCACTTAAATATGTTTTATTATTCTTTCAGGGCAATAGGAATAATCATTTTAATAGCATTATAAATGTACTCCAGAGCAATGTGAAGACTTTATGAACACAGCCAGTCCACCCAATGCTGCACACAGTGTGCTTCTTCCTCTCACAGGGCCCCATGTCGGCCCACAGTAACGTATCCGCTCCAGTATTTGATAAATCAAACCTGACAAATGAGCAGTGACCCTGAAAATCAGACAGTTTGTCATACTTCAGCTGCCTTTGGGAGTGTTTCCTATTGCATGGTGCTGTTTCTAGATGATAGTGATGCAACTGGAACAAAGAGGTTTATTATAATATTGATTTCCACTCATCTTAATCTATCTGAGGTGTAAATCTCTCGAGTCGAGGCTCAGGTGAACAAAATTTTACTGGGCAACTCTTAAGATTGTTTTATCTCCAAGAAAAGGAAATCAGTGTGTTTCTGAAGACAGTGTAACAAGATTAGAAAAGAGCGCCTGTAATTTGTGGCATTTACTTGCTGCTTACCACCTAATATGGCATTTATATTACAGTAATGAATTAAATGAATCAGTGTCCTCCATCCACACATTGTGTGTGGTGTTTTTGTAAGCTGCCCTTTTCAGTTATTTACTTATTTATTATAGTGGTGAGGAAACCTTCACGGAAGCAGTAACACGCTGAGGGGCAAATTCAGATTGTGGTTGCCGACAACACCATGAATTCCACATCATTCGCCCCGTCTAAACATCCGCTTTGAAAAAGATTTTGCACTAATGATATGACGCCGCAAACATGCCCGTACAGTTTTGCAGCTGAGAGCAATTTGCCTTTGTTATGTGTCTGATTGAGTGAGCAGAGTGGTTTTCAGTGTTTCAGGCTTTGCTCCACATTTCAGCACACAGATTAGTTCATAATGAAAACAAAGGGCAGAGGGCACAAAAGCCTTAGATTGCACATATTTAATTAAGAGATGTGTATTTTCATGTATTTTGCTTCTTTTACTTCTCTAGTAGTTCACATCTATAACACAATCTACTGTCAAATATCAGTTAGTAATGTGACTCAGGCAAATCTGAAACAGGTTACATAAATGTCCAAATCTTACAATGATGCTGTTCAGGTGTAACTGAATGTACCCGAATGTACACTGGATTTCGCAGAAACATCAGTACAGATGTTCTGTTTACTGTCCACAGCTGGCTGTATGTCACAGCTGGGTGCAGCATCACAGAGCACCTGGAACGGTAAGGTTGCCTACAAACTGAGAAAGAGGCTGTGTGCATTTATGCAAGAGGCACAGCAGCGGTCACTTCATTAACACCAGATCAGTCAGGACCTGACCGTAATTAATGTTCTGTGTTCACATGTCTGCACAGATCAGCTGTTACACACAGGTTCAGGTTTATGCAGTGAGATTGTTGGTAACAAAGCAGAACTTATGGATGAATCCTGAGCTCCATCAGAGCTGTCAGGACATTATTATTTAAAAGAAGCTAAAAGTCTGAGATAAGCTTATAACCCCCATATTTACTTGACTGAAAGAGAGAGAGAGAGAGAGACAGAGAGAGAGAGAGAGAGAGAGAGAGAGAGAGAGAGAGAGAGAGAGAGAGAGAGAGAGAGAGACAGAGAGAGAGAGAGAGAGATTTTTACTCTAACTGCATGTGACTATTAGCACTGGACTTTGTTAATTGGACTGTTTTTGCAATGAGGCTCATTTGCATAGAAAGGGGCCCAAATTGCACCAAATGTGCACATATGATCTCATTTACATATGCGCAAACAGAGGAGCACCGAGACGCTACTTTGGAATTACTCTTTTTTTTCTTAATTGTCTCAGCTGTTATGAATAAAATAGGTAGAAGCAGGTTTTGTAAGAGCAGTTTTCAAATATGTTTTACTTCTTCACTGATACATTAATATCTACACTTAAGCCAAACGCTGCCAGCCATACTTTAAACTTTATGTGTTCAACATTCCCTCTGACCATAATTTAGGCTGCATTTCTTTTTTCCCTTGGCATCATTTTTGGGAGACAGAATTGCAGAACCACATGGACCAAAGTCCAGTCGTCCACACATTCAGAAGAATCTTTGTGTCCTGGGGCCTGTGACCCAGAGGCCAGCTTGGCTCGGGTCCCGGCCTTCATCAGGCAGCCTCCGGCATAAAGCTTAGTGACACCGCTCCATGCAGAGCCAGACCTGGCTTCTGGTATGCCTGAGGGTTTATCTCACAGAGAGCTTTAGCTTTGCTGGAAGCTGAAACCCAAAAAAAACATTTCACATGCTGCAAATATTTATCAAATATTTAACTGCTTTCAATTTGCCCCATCATGCTATTTACACCAGGATTAGCGGGGATGTTCTATGCCTATGCTGTGCCTGTGCTGCTTTAATATCCTGCCCAATCCCGACATGTCATCCTGGCATCTCCCCAGGTCATCATTACTGGCTGCTATGTAGCTGCAAAAAACGCATGCGACTCAGCCAAAAGAGACTCAGCGTTCGCGTTTCCAACCAATCACAGGAGAAAGTTGAGATAAAAAGTTAAGAGCTGTTGTTAAAAAGGTCAGCTAAGTGACTCTTTCTCTTGTCACTCAGTCTATAGTTATTTTTGGACAGATGTGCACACGTTAGTAAGCTTCACCATAATGACTCATTGGGTTGTGATATATAACCTTAGATGTAGTAATGTTGGTTTTCACTCACTGAGCAGCACATATACAGAAGAAGTAAGAATGAACTTGTTTGGTTTCGCTACATATTGCACATCTCTGCTGTCAGGTCACATCAGATTCCAATAGCACAGGTCTGAATCATGAGCAGTGCTATGTTTGGACAGCATTAACCTAGCATATTAAGTCCGGTGAGGGTAGTGGTGGGGAGGGGGGACACGCCCCATCCACATGGCACCATACTGCTGATTCAGTAGAAGGAGGTGGAAATGCCAAGGTTAATTTTGAGGATGAGTGCCAGGACTGATGAGACTGCGGGCAGCATCACCAGTTAAATACCCTAAATGACAGTGATCTTATCGTCCACCTTATGACTTTCATGTTGACATCTATATGTAAGGTGGCATGGTGTGCAGTGGTTAGCATTGTTGCCTCACAGCAAGAGGGTCGAACCCATCGACTTGCTTGGACCCCTCTTTGTAGAAAGGTACTCCGGATTCCTTCCACAGAACAAGAAATGCAGGTTGGGTTAACTGGTGACTCGAAATCGTGTGAGTGTGAATGGTTGTTTAGCTATGCTATATGTTAGCTCTGTGATGGACTGGTAACCTCTCAATGGTGTACCTGGGTGTTCCTGGGTGTTCCTGGGTGTAGCTGGAACCTATCTCAGCTGAGATTGGCTCCAACTGCAGCCCTCCCACGACCCTCTAGAGCAGGAACGTCCAAACTATTCCAAGAAGGACTATGTGGCTGCAGGCTTTCATTCCAACCAAGCAGGCGCATACCTGGCTTGACTCATGTAATCAACGGATCCCAGTTTTTAGACAGTTGATTGGTCGAATTGTGTGCTCTCGAATGGTTGGAACAAAAAGCTGCAGGTACCCTGCCTTTTATGGAATAATTTGGACATTCCTGCTCTAGAGGATAAACGGTATAGTAAATGGATGAATTAGTCTTTGATGTATCTATCTATATTCATTCTCCTGTTTTTGGTTTTGTCTCTCAAACTACAACATGGCTCGAGCCAAGAATGTACCTGAAAGTAGCTGGATCAGGTGGTCTGTCAGGTAACATTCTTTCCTTTGTGAAACCAGGATAGAAGTAGCACGGCCATTGACAAGTTAGTCATTCCAGCTTCTATTTTCTTCAACAACCCTAACCCTAACCCTTAGCCTAAAACAACACAACTAAGTCAAGAACATGCTACCTGCTACTCTCTCATTGAACCATTCTGACGCAAGGAAAATGTTGTCTTACTTGCAAAGTCTTTTTAATATTGGAGGTAAAATGCACAATCTTCTTGGAATTCAACATCTAACCAACAAATAATCATAAAGAGACTCCACAATTATCATATTTCAGGGCAAAGTATTACACATTCACCCCTTAAGCGTCACTGCCAACAGGAAGTCTCACACACACTCCTTACAGTAGCTTGGTTGTTAATCTCCATAGTAACATTAGCAGCTAATCAGGAAGTGTGGCTTAGGATGTTGATACTAGAGCTGCAAAAGACGTCGTCAGGATCCATTAACAGTGACAGCTAGCTAAGGTGTCTGTGTGTGTGTATGTGTGTGACTCAATTAAAATAGTGCAACTAGAATTCAACTCGTTTGTGGGTTTATTTTACACTTTTGGACATTCATGACAACACGCATTAATCTGCACATAGACACAATCAGCATCTATACCGATATACTGTATATTTACTAAAGATTTGCATTTGTAAAAAACAGTTGCAGACAGCAGCCTTTTTACCTGTTGCACCTGTTGTCATTTACGCAGTTATTCTTAGTAGATCATCCACAAAACACACACTAACTAAACGTGCAATCTATTGTACTGCACACACAATTTAGTACTCTTTATTTGGGATCTTAGTAAATCAGGCTCTATGACTATATGATTATACACTTAAACATGGTCAGCACATCCTAATTACACATCCTTCCTATCCTCATCGTATTTGACTTAATTCTGTATCTGTTATGCTACTGACTTTTAGCCTGTGTGATTTCTTCTGTTTGGTGCTACGTTGACACATGAACACACTTCTGGATTGATAATGTTTCTATTTGGTTTTGTATTGATACAGTTTTCACATTAAAAACTAATATTAGAAAACCATGACACCATCTAAACACAACATTACATAATCAGACAGGATCTTAATCAGCATGTTAAAGTTCTACATGTGAGACAAAACCACAACTATAAAATTCAACCTATGAAGCTTCATTACACCTCTGCACAAACAGTGATCACATCCCGACATTGCCAGCCCGTCTGCTGGGCAGGACGGTGAGTCGGACAGTGAACGTGTGTGTCAGCATGTACAAATGCTCATACTCCCGGTACAATGCATGCATACAGTATGTGTGTGAGTGTGTGTTAATTATTCTAACAGAGTGTGAATGGCAGTGAGTAAATATAGAACGTTTCAACTCCTTCAACCCCCAAACACTGCAGTAAATGAACACGCGATGCACACATACCACCCCCACATCCACTAACATACACATGGATGCACGCAACACACATACACACACATACACATGCACAGGCTGAACATGAACACGCGGTCACTAATGCAGGGGGAAAGCACGCACCCTGTGCTGCTTTCGTGTCTCCCGAGGTTTCTCGATCACATGGTTGCATATTTGCTTATGGGAGGCGATCCAGAGAGGTGGGAGGAGAAAGAGGAGGAGAAGGTGAATAGTGATGGGATTTGGGCAGGGTATGGGTGGGTGAGGGTGGGAGGGGGGTGGGAGGGTCACTGCTGATTACCAGGTTTTCCCTTTGGTGGCCTGCATTCCTCGCAGTACCGTATCGTGATCAGCACAGCTGGGGGATGGGGTTAAGCCCTGTAGGGGAAGGACGGAGGGAAGGACGGGCAGAGGGTGGAGGGGAGGGAGGGAGGGACAGAGGGATGGAGGGAGGATGGGTCGGTCATCATAAAGGGATGACCCACTGCTGATCATGCAACCCATATCACTCTCCCTTTCATGTGCGTCCACATAGATGACCTACAGGAAGGAGGGGGAGGGGGGCCGCTATTTCATAAAAACAAATCATCGTCTTTATTCGGAGCAGTGACGGGTGTCATGACATGTCACAAGACCTTTACAACAACCACACAGCTTACATAACCAATCCCAGAGCAGCAGCAGCAGCAGCAGCGGTGGCAGCGGGTGGCAGGAGATTCTCCACAAAAGTTGCTGAACTACAACTCAGACAGACATTTCCAGCTGTGTGCAAATCCTGTGTGTGTGATCTAATGACATTAATTACATTAAAACGGAGTCATCTGGCCTCATTTTGTTTCAAACGCCAGGCATGTAGCAATATGTTGCTCTGAATTAATTTGGAGCGACTGGCATGAATTCAGCAGTGTTATCTGTGCTTGCCAACACGCTCCTTAGAAAACAGCTGAGTGATGTTTTGAAGTGAGAGAAGAAACGCAAGCTGCTAAATTCACCTAATTTCCATGATATTAGCCTACAGTCAATGTAACTGCATGAGCACAACAATACATCCTATTAGGAAGAGAATAGTCTTTTACATAATTCATTTTCTCGATCCATGGCTTGATCCAGAGGGAGTTGCATAATGTGTGAGCAGTGCAGATCCATGTTTGCCATCTCTCTATTAATGAGAGACATTTTACATTGGTGCTTTTATAACAGATGTATTGATCTACCTCATGGATACTTTTCTCATTTCTTCTTCTTTGCTAATTTCTTCTCTATTGTTGTGTCATTTTTTTTGTTCATTGTGAAGTTTAAAAGCCATGAAATGTTTTACTATCAACATGGTTCATTCTTTTTAATAATAATTGGATTATAAAATTACATTTGCATTTTTTATGATCTATGGGGAACATAGTCAGCAGTCCTGTTTGATTCTCATTTTCTAACTTTTACATAGTGGAAACATTTCCCAAGGTGTCCTCACCTACAAGAAGACACTGTTTAATGTAACCTGTGTGGAAGGGTGTTCTCTGTAAGTCTAAGGGCCTGATTTACTAAAGGTCTGTGTGTGTAAAAACATGTGCAAACTTAACATCACCCACAAAAAAAAGCTGATACTAACACAGCGCACTGAGATTTGCGTCTTTTAAATATGCAAGATAGTACGCTCTCTGCATTTAGTACCTTTGCCATAATGAATATGTAATATGGGGCGTTTTAACCCCAGTGTGCAAAATATAGGGAGGAGAAAATGCAAATATGTTATTTAGCACATGCATTGTAATATATCAAATCCAAAGGTAATTTTTGCGATGATAACTGCGTCTATAAATAATACCTTTGAAGGGCAGGTATTAACCGGCTGAGCACTGCACTAAGATGACTTCTGTTACTGTGGAGAATAAGCACAGGATGGAGTTTTTCCACCCGTGTTAATAGAGCGGAATATTTTTGGTTTTACTAACAGCATTGACTTCGTCACTAATAATCTCTCATATATGGGTTTTTTCTGGTAATATTTGTTTTTGTTATAACTCAATATATTTGTTAACCTCTTCCACTGGATCCTGATCACATTTCATTTTGTGCTTGCAGCTTTCTGCTCATCCAAACTCTCCATTAAGACACAAACCCTCATTTAAATACTGCTGTCTCCACCCTGTTGCACCTGTTTTCATATATGCAGTTATTCTTAGTAGATCACCTGCAAAACACACGCAAATGAAACGCACAATCTATTGCACTGTGCTCGCAATTTAGTACCCTTTATTTGGGATTTTAGTAAATCAGGTCAGGTGTAGAGTCTACAGCTATGCTATCTACCATGCTGATATTCAGCAGATTTAATGTTTGCCATGATAACTTTAGTGTGTTTGCATTCTAACATTTGTTAATTAGCACTAACTAACTAACTAACTAACTAACAAAGTACAGATGACGCTGATGGGAATTTTACAGTTTTCTAGGGTCTTTTAGTTGGAATTTTGACCTGATGATTGAAAAGATCACCAACGTTATTAAAAATCATCCTGAGGTTTTTTATGATATTCTATCCAATAGTTGTGGAGATATTTGAACCTTGATCAAAAGATTGGACGGACATGACAGTGATCTCCTTTGTTGTGGAGGAACTATTCATCCTAAGTCCTATATTTAAAATAGTTGTTTGTTTGTTTGTTTTTAAGTAGAAAAGCATTAGAGGCAAAGTGAACACAAAGCATTTCAGGCATTATGCAGTACAATGACCCCTGTCAGAGTAAGATTATTATATCATGGGATTATTTTTACTGAAGCATTTGAATGTTGAAACTAGGTGGAGACCATTTAAAAAACACGATGTAGCTACATTGAATCTGTAGAAAATGGAAATAGTCAATGCCTCCAATTCATACTTAAGTACAGTAAGTAGGTGTGTGTAAGTGTACATACTATAGTTACATTCCACCTTTGAACTCTGTTGTGATCCAGTGTTATTTCCAGAAGTCTCATTTTGGACAGTAGTGTTTAACACACAGTCAAATACCAACTGCAGTAAAGTGATTCCCACTACAGGGATTATTTCTCCTAATCTCCATCTATATTTACAATAGAGTGCATTCAAATAGCTACGCTTTGCTTTAGCAACAAACTGCTGCTCTGATAAAAAACAAAGAATTAATCACTATTTCATCTCTTGCCCACTACAAGTTAAAATGATGAATCTATGAACTGTAGCTACAGGGTTAGCTGGAGCACTCAGCACAGTAATAACCATCTGACATGCATCTGAAAGAGTAATGGTTATGCAACAGCCGCCTGCCTGTAACACTGCAGGAACCTTTCCAGAAAAACAAGAGAAGAACCACAGGGAATCAGGGGTCGATGGAAGGAGGCCGGGAAGAAGAAAAAAGGGCAATCAAGCCTTTTGGCTATGGACTATATGGCGACTCTTCCAAGAAACCCAGGAGAGCCCTTATTGGCTTAGTTGTGTCATCCACGATCTTGTCAGGTCTTTCTCCACCGTGAAGACACACAAGAGTGAAAAATAAACGCTTTTCAACAGTTTCCCCACAGGACCAATCATCACCATGGAGAATGATTCAATTACTGCCTACCCCCCTCACACGTTTTATGAAGATATATTGAATGCTGTGTGAGATTTATATAATTATGTCATAGTTTCTCATTTTTACTGTCACTTTCAGCTTGTGAGTGACCACATGAAAAAGATGTGACTGTTCACTGTAGTCACATGTGAGAGGCAGATGGGAAGTCTGAAATATAAGAAAGGATGAAATGAGAATGAAAGTTGAGATGAAATAAAAAATGCTGTTTTAAACCTTTTAGATCACATCTACGGTCATCAATCACTGAAGCATTTAGCAGAACAGAACCAAGATTTATTACACAACCACTTTTCAACATTCAAATCAAAATCCTCCCAATGATGTGTCCCGCCTGTCTATCCTGTTTCACTCGGAAATACGTCACGATATGAAGATGCTGTTTCATCAAGAGTTTAAAACACATGGTGAAGTGAACTATGTTCTACTGGAGCAGCTGTAGCAGGAAATGTCTTCTGGGACCCCCCCCCCAAAAAAAAAAAGACACCATTAAAAAACACTTTCGAACACAAAACTTTCGAAACTGTTCTTTTGTCCAATTTCCATACTACATATTACTGGTAAATATGTACTTTTCTAGTCTTTCACACTCCATGTCACATTCACCCATTCACACACACATTCATACACTGATGGAAGGGGCTAACACGCAGGGTGCCATCCCGCTCATCAGGAGGGAACTAACATTCACACACACATTCATACACATATTCACACTCCGTAGGAGCAATCGCAATCTTCCAATTAGTGGACAACCTGCTCTACCACCTGAGCCACAGCCGACCCATAATTACATACAATATACAACATACTTTGCTGATTTATACTAATATGAAGTGATACTATACTTGCGCCAGCATACGTCAATTAAACTTTATATTTCCAGCACCAATTGAACTCTTGACAAATAAGAGCAACATTGTTCCATAAATAATATAGTTTAGACTGTTTGCAGCATTCCTCCCAGGCATTCTGGAGAACATACTTAGAATTCAGGTTTATTTTCATTACTGATATGCATTCTGACAACTTTGAATAAACTTAATTTTGTGACAGAACCTTAACACTGACAAAATGCTAAAACACCCTCAAGTGATTACATTTGCTTATATTGTGCAAAATATGAACATATTCGGATGATTCAGACCTTAGCTGTTGCCAAATTTAGATATACTTGGATACTCTTTTTGCTTATGTAATTTTTAAACCTCCAGATACACAGAGAGAACACAGGCAAGGATGTGAATACTGATGCTGATGTTGCAGCTGCTTGTCTATGTAAACACATTGGTAAAAAGCAAGTATATTATGAACATTACCAGCAATGGAGTCATAAATGTAAGTGTTTTCTAAGTGTGGCATTAAAGGAAATAAAATGTTCATCCTCTACAGAACATGCAAATTCTATATCATTTCTATTTCTGTCAAGATACTTCATGGGATAAAAATATTGGTCAAAGTGAATTTGAGCCAACTAACGTATGACATCCTGACTGACTGGAAAACTTACCCCACACGTAGATAAAAATAGAGCGACAGACTAGTACTAAGAAGTGTATCATTGATTCTCCACACTAGATTATCTGTGACAACACTGACACTACCAGGAAATGCTCCATGTGGCTTCTCACTGCAAAACTCTAACAAACATTTCTGCAGAATATGTTGATATCACAAACTCGTTGACCCTTGTGCATGATTCATTAGCCAAACAAAAAAAAAGAAAAAAGTAAAAGGCATGAGCAGTCCATAATCTGTGCCCCTCAGCCCCTCCAGGGACACGAAATAACACACGCTGCAGCTTTCCTTGCCGGAACGAGGCAACATCATTTCCATATTTCACCCACATCTACTGCCACGGTGCTGCTGTCACACATGAAGCATGAGTGATCCAAAAGGCAGACAACAGCTGTGAAGATACGGCTGAGAACTGCCTTACACCCAGAGTGGGGTGATCCGGGGTGTTATCGGTTTTAAAGAGTTAACGCCCCCCTTTCTTCAGACTGGTCAAGAGGGGACAAGCCCATTGTAGCTCATCTTTGACAATAACAAAGATGGCAGCTGGGGTGGATAATACTGTCAACCAGATTAACCAGGCTCTGTGAGGCTTTGTTCAACTGCTACAACATATTCAATTACGCGCACAGGCATGTGGCCACAACAAACCGTATGATTTTTTTTAAAGAAAGAGCTGCTAAAAATCTACACCACACATAACATTTCAAATCAATTTTAATAGTTTATGATGGTGCGCTGCTCTTAGCGTTAACAGCTCTTCTAAATGTCCAAACAGAGAGAGTGTTGAAGCCATGGCAAGGTTCCCAGAGTGCACTGGAGCTAAGTCATCGCTCCGTAGACCACCCACTTTCGGATGCCTCTGACAAGCAGGATTTGTACTGTTTACATACAACAAATTATGGCTGACCACAGAAGCAGCCTGGAGCGACACGCCCTCGGGGTCCACAGAGCTTTCTCTCTTGGTGGTGCTGCTTCCTTAATGTAAGAGCTCTGAGCTCGTTAATTACTTAGAGACTGTCCAGGAAATAGGTTAATGCAGTTAGACAAGAGGACTTGTCTATAGAGCACTCTGACCAATTGGTACTGAAATCCAAGATCAAAAATGCAGGCTGACAGGTCAAGTAGACAGCCAATGCTTCCGTATGTTATGGAAGGGGAATAATACGCACGTCTTCTATTGATGGTCTGAAGAGTAATATAAAAGAAATGAATCAGAGGCTTCGGTGCGGACTTGATTTTTGTTTCCTCAGGGCATGAGAAGCTTCTGAATGTACACAACATATGAATCAAGCAGCCACTCAACACACATACACACACTAAAAATAGGAAGTGCATTTCTACATCCGCCGTAAGCACAGTCATATCACGGCTGCTGTATCCCGTCCGTCTCACCCCAAACAGCCATTTCAAAAAGGCGCTTGCTGCCTTAAACAAACATTGCTCTGCCTCCATTTCATAAATTCTTTAAACTCTGGGGTTTCTCTAAATTATTCATGCTTCAAGAGCATCTGACGGCCGCATTGCAGCATTCTCTTTAAAAGATCATTGCCTAAAATATCAATGTCTTCACTCCACATAATAGACAGTAGACCGAACACGTTCATCCACTGGCATGCGATGCTTCCCGATGCTTTGGTGTACAGTTTTAATGGACGCCAAGCAGAGATCCATCTCATAATCCTCCAATAACTGATGTGACATATACAGAGAGAGGGAGAGACACATACATGGACATGGCTCTCAATGAAATATTGAGGGATGAAATCATCTGAATAAAGGCGGTGGCTGGTTGCTCTTGGTGGCCTCCATGTCTCTGACTGCTGAGACGAACCGTGAGATGTCAGGAAAAGCATCCAGCGCAGATACACAGCGAGTAACTCAGCTGTTGTGACATTTCAATGATGTTTGGAGGGATAAAAGCATTTAGAAACTGCTGCTTCCTATTCTGCTCTGCCAAAGAGTGGCTCAAGAGCACAATCTGACATTTTGGTAGATCTTTCTTTGTCAGTTCACCCAGAGCAATGATCGACTAGTGCATTTAGTGGTAAGACTGGTCTCAGTCTAGCCTGGCTTAGCACAAAGAATGGAAGGAGGGGTAGTATATTTACACATTGTGTGGAAAG
Source organism: Scomber japonicus (assembly GCF_027409825.1). Taxonomy (NCBI): domain Eukaryota; kingdom Metazoa; phylum Chordata; class Actinopteri; order Scombriformes; family Scombridae; genus Scomber; species Scomber japonicus. The sequence goes on from NC_070588.1 coordinate 25,789,617, forward strand.
TTAACAATCAAACCATTCAAACGAGTTAGAATCAAACCTGGAAACCTCACAGCATTTTTAACTCTCTGGCGATAAAAAAAGATTTAATAAACAATAACTTGTTTTATTTGACGATATATTGTCTTAGAAATAATCGCCATAAACAATATTATTGTCATTTGAAGAACATTTTATACTACTGATATGATATTATAATAGCATAATAATGCAAGGGGGGTGGGATTGCAGAGTGGGCCTACGCTTCTATAAAAACACAGACTGCCATTATGGGCCAGGACAGAGTTATTTACCTTTAATTCCATATAAGCAGCATAGTGTGGGCGGAGTGTGGCAATATTGAGGTCAAAAATATTATTAAGGTCATGTCCATGTATCATATGATAAGTCCATATAAAGACATGATGATGTGGATAGCGTAAATATTGTGACAGGCCTAATGGAAACTGCCACCTTATTCTTACATATAGAGACTTTAATTAGTAAATTTACCATTGAAGAAGTTCTTGGCTCGCAGGTAGCTGACACTCAGGCGCAGTATGGAGAGCTTGTCCAGAGTGGCGGTGACCTCTTCAGGAAAAGGCAGGAGGCTTGCTAACCTCTCCAACTCTCCGTTCAGCCTGTCTCGATGCCTTTTGGACGGGTTGGACTTTGCCCCTTCAGTCGGCGGTTGCTTCACCCTGACGGAAATTGGAAATGGAAAAGCAGGTCACTTCCAGTCAGCAGACACTCAAAGCTATCAGTGATCCAAAGTATGATTATACCTTGGGTTTTTATGTTCATTCTGTTTTATCATTAGTAGGATGGGTTTCTAGGACTATAGCTAGTACATTTTTGAACCTGCTATACTTTATACGTTGGGATTATCACAAATTCTAGGGGCATTTTACACATTTTAGACTGATTTAACAAAATAAGAGAGGGTATTTATAATCCTTTTTTTAACATACTTTTGAGTATGTAGTATATCATAATACTATAGTGGTACTTTGCAAAGTACCACTATAATTTGTAGTATGTATTGCATGTACTTTTTATTTGGGGGATGGTTGGTATTGCTTTTCAACAGCCACCCCACATCAGCTTGAGGCATGCTGACCTTAACATTTGTAGGCCAATCTCTTGAATGTAGGGCACTTTTTAACACAGTGTGAACCCTACAGACCCAGTGATGACCCAGGCATTACCAAACATACTCAATACATTTATAACTGTTTATAAAATGATGCACATGGAGTTTGATTTTGATTAATTCACTCATAATAAGCTGTCACATAGCTTCAGGGCTGCAATAGGGCAGATCCTGTCATTTTAAGCTGTGTTGGAAATAGTTTATTTTATTTAATCAGTGAAGAAAGTCAATAGGAAATTTAAATGTTTTCCATAAGATCATTTTTTGTCTAGGCTGCTCAAGGGGCTCCAAAATACATAACGTTTTTTTATCAGCTGATATTTAGCTTTCACAAATGAATCAGCATCACTAATTCATCAGTATTTGCCCAGCATTGCATGTTTGCCCTGATTCTTGCAGGTGTTTGTTAATATTTGAGATGATGTATTAAGTTCATGTTTCAGGACATAAAAAGAGCCTTCTCATACAGGACACAATCATGCTTAATACAACATTACTATATATATTAACCTGAATAGTTCACTAATGAATAAATACAAAATATTTTGGATCACTTTGTGAAATCACTCAAGTTATGTCTGGCTGAGGGGAAATACATAGCTAAGTATATCTTCTATGGTTTTAACCCCTTACATACTGTTCAGGGTCAAATTTGACCCATTTTTACATTTGAGAGCAGTAAAAACACTAATAATCCATTTCTTTTAACTGGACTTTTCCTAATTTAACCCTGAATATACCCAAAAAAATTAATATTTTTATTTTTGTGCAGCTAATACTCATTTGTGTACATGCAAATGTTCAAATTTGACCTGTTCTTTTTTTTTGTTTTTTTTTAAATCATTGTATTCTATCAAATGTTCTCCTGGACCATAATAGAGTGGTAAATATATTTGTTCCATAGGTAAACACTCTGCTCTCTGACAGCTTCATTAAGGGTTATTCAAACATTTATTAATAGCTGATGAGGAATTCATGAATGTGAATTGGTCTAGAGACTAATTATGAGTCAGGATATCAACACTATGTGAGGGTTAAAGGCTTTGATATAAATCACAACATCTCATTACAAAAATCATATCTTCCAAACAGTATTGATGAAATAAGCTTGCTTTAACATTTTATACCAATAAATAAAAGAACAATGACTAGCCTGAGCCTCAGTTTGAGCTAAACTCAGGTACGCCTGGAACATGTTGAAACATTACATGTCTACCATCTTCAGTTTTGCCCTATGTACACAATATGGTTTTCCCTGATGGTGCACATGAAGCTTCAGGTGTCTCAAAATCCAACAAAAACATTCAAGACAAATTAGTTATGGTGTCATTATAAAATACAGCAGCCCATTAATGCTGCAAACCCTGAACTTTTACTCTGCTCAGCTGAGACTGTCAATGGACTTTCTCTAGTATCTGCGTGATACACTAAATATTCTCTTTAACAAAACAATGACTGATGAGATGCATGTGTTATTTGAACCACGTACAAAGACTATAAATAGAAAGCTGGAAAGAAAACAGTTGACATATTTGTGGGTGTGATGTACGTCATGGAAAAAAATGTGTTTCAGCTTAAAAATGGACCACAGACTTTTATTTCCTGCCTGAATTAAAAAGCCTTTGGCATCATGCATTAAGAGATGCTGAAAGAGAATCCACAGCTGTTAGTTGTAACATCTACAAACAAAAATATGCAAACACAGGAAAGAGCAGATTCGTGAGTCAATTTAACAATGGCTGCTGGGCAAGTACAGTGTCTTGAGTGTGTTGAAGCACTAAAGCTTTTCCAAATGATCTCAATAAAGCATTCAGAGTGTGAAATCTGCTCTGTCATGTCATGTTAAAGGGCATGAGGAAGATACAATTGTAGAGATTGAGGCATTTTTTTTATAATTACTCCCAAAAGGGTCACATGGTTATTAACTAGTTAGGGGGGAAAGGGGAAAAAATAGATTTAAACCCACTTTCCCACCCCTGTTTTAACATTTAATTATGAAATACTGGATAAAAAGGTATTTAAATGACTCTTTTATTATCAATTATACTCATGTACAACCTGTGATGGAAGACATTACTTTACACTCTATACACTCATGTGTTGTGTTATGCAACTCTCATTTTCATTACAGCCAGATGTTGCCACAGTGTGATTGTGCTTCACTTATTTCTGTTATTGTTTCTTTAACTTCATATATTAAAGGTCATATCACTATTCTGACCATATTAAAAACACATAAGCTTACATAATTAAAAGTTGAATACATGGATGAAAAAGAAGCATTTTTTGTGTTTTCCTTATTGTAAATATTGGCATGTTTTAGTTGAGGAAAGACACATAACTAAACATTAACAGCTAAGATTTAATAGTGTAGTATTAGTCCCTGCTGGCTGTTCATTAGTGTGGGACTGACAACAGCATTTTGAGGCCCACCTTTTCATTCACATTAGGATCACAGATTGTGCTTTTATTAATGTTCAGTACCTAGCTGTGCATCCCAAGTTAAACCTGCAGGGTGAAACATATGGTTTCATGCAAATCGAGAACATCAGCAATATTATAGCAATATGAGTGGACAGAATACAGTTCAGCTACAAAAACTATACACACACACACACACTGATGCTGTCACATTTGATCACTGAACATGAATGTGGATGGATGGAGATGTGCTTATAATGCACATCAGTGATGGGAGCAGTACTGTGCTTGACCTGCAGTGCTGCTCTTTCTATCAGTGTGTTTGTTTGTGTGTGTGCAGCTGTAACTATTGTCAGTATCACTCATCTTAATATTTTATTTCTTGATTAAGCACTCTGATATTAAGATGCCTTGAAATGATAATGCTTATTGCAAGTGACCAGAGCACAGTCACAGTGCTTGTTTATCTCTAATCCAAAGTTCTTGATTAATCGGATATCAAAATTGCCACTTATTAATCAATTATATATATCTGTGTGTGTGTGTGTGTGTGTGTGTGTGTAACAAAGTATCTGAGCTACACTTTTAGACTCAGCACCAGCAGGATAACAAACTCATGTCTCATGAGTTCAACATTTACAAACACTCAATCTACTTTTAAGAAATGATTGTGCTGCAGATCAGTTTTTTAAAAAATAAAATAAAATCCTCCCACATTAAATCATATTCACATGCTGCATGTTTCACTCCTTTAAAACAAATGACTGCACAAGTAAAACTCAACGTGACGTCACGTATTGACACATATCTTGGGAGTATAGCAGTCATTTTATACAACAGGCCAATGTGATGATGTTCTCATAGCAGCAGCAGAGAGCGGTCTGTGCACAGTTGGGAGCTTTTCTAAAGTCAGTCACATCTGATCTCATCAAAGAACAAAGAAGATAAAAGAAGTGAGGATTTTACTTGGATGGATTTTTGACATTAAAAAAAAGAACATTGGCAGGGAAATGGCGTCAGGTTGGAGCTGCCATGACTATGATGTCACACCAAAATATATACTGTGTGATGTTCAGATTTTTATTGAAATATATATATAATTCCTCATCTTTAATTTGGGTAAACACTTCATCACTGTTGAGTTTTAAATCAAATGTTGAAGCTGGAAATGAGACGTTTGTAAAGTCGCGTTAAAGCCTGAGAACGGACCAGGATCAGTTAGTAATACACAGTATCTACACAATACTGTAGATTTTTATTATAATTAAAACAAATTACCTTTATGACTGAAGAGCTATTGATTCATAAGTTAACCTATAAACAAGCTAACGTTAATAAAAACAGTGCTTCTGATTCTCTCAAGGGCGTTTTGACAGAAAAATGGCGCAACACCCTGCAGGAGGCTGCTCCACCATCTCTTTTAGGAAGGATGCTACATTTTAAAAAGTAGAATCGTGCGTTACTCTACTTTATTTGTTTAATATTATTTTAAAAAATAGCTCTCATGATTTTTTTTTTTTTAAATGGGAGGAGTTTTGAAGGTTAAAATGGGGCCGCCGCTGCTGCAGGCCTGTAATAATCCGCAGGCATTAAAGCTACACAGCATTTTAAAAGGCACACATTTACGCCCACAGGCCTACCTACACTACTATAACACCTCACCAGCCTGCCTAGAAATACATACACATTTATAGCGACTCATATGTGCATGAAATTATTTAAAGTTGCACAAGAAAACGAAAGATTTAGAATTAAAATGTATTTGTTGCGTTCAGGCTCACTGCAGCCGTGGTGCATTTGGAAACTAACGTGCAGGCGCCTCAGATCGATTTTACACTTTAATGCAACACTGTTTCCAGTCAGATGAGTGAAGATGGAGATAAAAAATGATAAGTGAAATAAAAACTTACGCTCTCTGGACAGGTTTTCTCCTCTTGCGTCCTGCGTACATGACGGCTCCTCTTCTCTATAGAATCCCTCAGAAAACACACTGTGCCTCTTTCTCCGCTACATGTAACCCGCCGACAAATATTCAGCTTTAATCCTCCAAATCAAGACTGTACACACATGTTTAAAATATATATATGAAAAGTAAATACAAATTTAAAATAATAATAATCACGAGTTGATGCCAAACGGAGTAAGTTAGGTAGAACAGAAGCCTCTTTTTTATGGGCCGATCCACTTAGGAATTAAATCCAAAAATCTGCAAACTAGAAGAAGAAAAGAAAAAAAAAAGAAAGAAAAGAAAAAATCCGATCAGCTGAAAAAGGAGGACAAGTTGAAATAATCAGCCCACAGTTGTTGTCCCATCAGCCTCAGAGAGAGATGAACTTGTTCCAACTAAAAAGGCGATGTCGAGTTTTCATCCTCCTGGAGAAAAAAGGATGAGATGATCAGAGAAGATGCGCAGTGTGCACACAAACCCTCCTCATCCTCCTTTCACTTCATTAACACAGTCAAACTAGTTGAAGTAAACACAGTAAGAGCTTCAAGTCTTCACATTTCATAATCTACATCAGTGCTGCTCTCCAATTAGCGCCCCGGACTTGAGCTGCAAAGTGGGGGGATGTAGCGGGTGCGCGCATTCCACTGGCGGGCACGCCCGACACAGATTTCTAACGGGTGCGCGCTCAAGTGGCTTCCACAGCTAAAGAAAAAAAAAAGAAAAAAAAAACAGTGGGCACGCGGGGTGAATGCGCGGGCACGAGGGAGTATCTCCTGGAAACACAGGCCGAGCGCGTCCACGTAGGCGAGTTCCCGAGCGAGGCCCGTCGACCAATCAGCGCGCGGATGAGAGATGGAGGTTTATGTTGAGCCTGCAGTGGCCTGTGCTGAATGTGGGTCAGGGGTTATACTCTTAAATAATGTAACTGAATTCATTTCAACATTTAAAATGACTGTGAGGATCCTCACCTGCACTGATGGAGCAGCTGGAGGTTTGATCTCAGCGGGAAATAAAAAAGAACCTGCAGCCACAAATGAGAAATAGGTTTTTATAAGCAGCAGAATTATTATTTTTTATTTAGGTGGTTAATGTTTCCCAGTTCTGATTATAATAATAATTTAAAAAAATAAGCAGACTTGATCAAATGAGAAAAAGCAACAAAAACTAAAGAAACAAAGCAATTATTTTTAAAGGAACATTCCAACATTTTAGTAAATACTCTTCAATTTCATTTAGCAAATATAGCCAATACATTTGAATGTACTTTGATTACTACTGTATCTGATTTTAACAATACGTGTTTTATATTATGTTATCATCTTTCTCATGAAGCTGCACAAAACCATGAGGACAAATATATATTTTATCTTCATAATATTTCTTTTGTTTTTTCCCTTGGGGAATCTAGTCACATAATGTTACTTTTTTTTTCACCCTTTTTAAATTATTATTATTTATTATTATTTGTACTTATTATTTGTTGTTCTTCTTTATTCTTTCTATTGATGCTCTTTATGTTTTTTGCTCTCCACTGTGGGACTAATAAAGGAATATCTTAGTCGTCATGTTATTTAAATGAATAACAGTTATCAAATTCCATGAAAAAGGTTCAGGCCGGAAATGAAAACTTAAAGTTGCAGTGGACTTAATTAATTAATTAATTAATTAATTAATTAATTTGCTGTTTATAATATCCTGTTTAAACATTCATTTAATTTACTTGCATTACTCCAAACACATTGAGCTCAGTGTAGGTACAGTGACACGCACCTTCAAGAAAGTGTATACATATCCTCACAAAACAATGTCAAGAAAAAAAAAATAACAACATGATGTCAAAACGTGGTTATTGTTAATAATCTTAATATATAGGTTTTTTGGGAGCATTGATTCAGTCTTTTCTCTCTGTAACACACCTGCAGGGCTGCAGTTACTATAGAGGTATAGACTTTTAGTATCATGGGAGGAGTGATATGTTATACACTGATTAAAAATATCAAATCATATGATTAAAAACATAATTCAAAAGCAATTTAAACTTGAACACTTGACTTTTGGGCAAACGAAACCTCAGCACCTAAAGGACTATAACACTGACTATCTGGGACAGTACGATAATTTGGAGAATACAAATATTGATATTTTTAACCTCTTTTTTCATTTAACAAAATATGTCAAACTGCTCAATGCACCAGTGTTTAAAAAGACCTTTGCTGTTGAAAGTTAGAAACATTTATTTTTAATTTAAATGAAGACATATTTGATCAAAGAATGAGTAATTAAACTAAGAATGTGATCAAACATTCAGTAACACCTTCTGATACTGAATCAGTTCTTTATGTTGGTTGATGTTTGTACAGCAGGGGCTATAAAAGCTTGTCGGGGGTGAGTATAATGAACATGTTCTTCATCATGTCAGGTTGTGTAAGGAAACAGCATTGCAGTACTGTAACACTGTTGTGTTTTAACACAGCAGACAACAGCAGATATATGCTCAGCTATGGAAATGCATACATTGGGTCAGACCCCCGTAGGGTGATGAATACCCCACCCACAACTACGTAGGAAGGAAACTAGGCCAACATGGTGATGGCTTGTATTGTAGTTCATTGGGTTTATTTACGGTTCCATTTGTAAAGCAAACATTTCCTCTCTGTCAGCTGTTGATTCAAAAAGACATATTGACCCAGAAGTGTTGGGACAAAGGACAGTGATCTGTTCCTCTGTCAAAGAACATTCACAGCTAACTGTTTACTATGAAATGTGATGTGGATATTCATTATTATTATTATTATTATCATATTATTACCAATGCATGAGCACTTACATTTTGAATTGATATTATATTTATGATTACATTAACATTCTTAATGAAATAATCTTACATTGGGTTATATGTTGTTTTTAACATCAATGCAAATAGAAACCAACTACAATCCTTCGTGGTACAAATAATGTGTTTGCATTATGACTGATTAGATGTAATATGTTATAATGCATAAAATTATGATTCAATAATGACATTAGTGCAAAAAGGACAACACTGACAGCACCTCATGTCTTTAATGGAGCTCTTTTAAACATCCCAGTGTTGAGTTTTTCAAAATAAATCACAGTATGATTTTTAGTACTGTGCAACCAATGAGAAGTGTTGTGTCCTCTTTCAACTTTATAATACTAACAGATGACAAGTTAAAGAAAAACTGGCACAAGCCTGAATGCTTGACCCCTGCAGTGAGGGGACCTGGTGGCTCTGTTATGCTGTGGGGGACATATTGCTGGCATGGTTTGAGTCCACTTCAACCATCATTACCATCATTAAATAGATGTGCATAAAAGCATTTGTCTAAATCAATTGTAAGTACATTAATTAAAGTAGTAGTCTACTTAACTAGTGAATGAGATTCAATGCATTACTGTAGTGGGATTTACAGTAAATGACTATCTTGTAATAAACATTAGGCTACAATGAAATATTTCCCAAAGTACCTTGGTAATCTACAGTAAGACACTGTAGACAGCCTTCACTATAAGATCTCTATATAATATCTTTCATTTTGACTTTGAGTCATTTTGCACATTTGTTAAAGTGTATATTTTTGTTGTCTGTCTGTAGAGTACGCAGCTCTGCAGAATCCTGTAGTCCCTTCATGCCTCCAGGAGCGGGGGGGTTGGAGACGAGAAAGGTTTTGTGTTTTTCAGACACTGGGTGTCCCATGGGACAGAGCACCACTGCAGACATAAATAATATAGAATAGGACAATGTGTCATTTTACCAACAAAGATAACACTTTCACTTTGTGTTACTGTTAAGATGAAATACAAGAAAGATACTTTTAGACTACAGATTTAAGTTCATAGCAAAGAGACAGCACACGTCATACATGACTTCTGCTTTCTAAGCACACAATTATATTTGTATAGCCCAATACCACAAACCACATATTTGCCTCAGGAGGCTTTACAATCTGACGAGAGGGATGAACATATCATAAAAGCTCTCAAAATATTATGAATATTAGAATAAAGACCCAATCAGCTGATGAAATAAGGTTTGGTCAGGACAGCTACTCACATATATTGCCCATTTATTTCAGGCTGGACTGCAAACCACTGCTTTCCCTTTAAACATGAATATCTATAACTGACTGGCTGTGTGACTGAACCTTTTACATACTGTAGTCTGTACAAGACTGGAGAGCCCCTCAATTCCATCTGTGTACATTTCACACAAAATGGTGAGATGTAACACTCCCACCATGAAGGCTGTATAAAAGAGGCTACTGACTGACTGAGTGATGAAAATACACCATCGGTCAGCTTGGAACAGTCAAGTATCCCAGAATGCACTTTGCACCAACCAGCAGTGGTTAAGCCATACTTAAATGGTAAATGGACTGTACTTATATAGCGCCTTTCTAGTCTGTGCGACCACTCAAAGCGCTTTACATGACAAGTCATTCACCCTTTCACACACATTCATACACTGATGGCAGGGGCTACCACGCAGGGTGCCAACCTGCTCATCAGAGGGAATCTAACCATTCATACACATTCATACACCGTTGGCACAGCAACGGGAGCAATTAGGGGTTAAGTGTCTTGCCCAAGGACACATCGACATGTGGACTGGAGGAGCCGGGAATCGAACCACCAATCTTCCAATTGAAGGACGACCGCTCTACCTCCTGAGCCACAGCCGCCCGAAAAGCTGTTGAAATTCTTGCTGTAGGACTGTTAAGTTATCAATTTGATTAAGTCCTGATTTTTTTTCAGGGTGAGAAAGTAAAAGTTTAAAGCATCGAACAACCTTCCACACACAGTCCAGCCACACACTTGGTTTTGACACACTTGGTTTTGACACGCCTTGTTTAAGATGAGATTGACAAAGTATAAAAATGTGTGTAAAATTGTTCTGACAGCAGGAAAAGCAGTGGAAAGGAATCAAGTTGATGCCTTTAAGTACTAATTAGTTCATGTGTATTTTGGATAGAGCTGAGGAGCTAATATCTAACAGATTTCAAATATAACGCCTGCTATTTGAGTTCTTAGAGCTGGAAAGTCAGAAGTAAAACCAAATGAAAGAAAACAGACACTTTAAATCTGTCAATCTTGAATCATATGTTGGTTTTGTGAAGAAACACAGTCCACAGTACTAACTGAACAGAACAGGTAATCAAAGAAACTAGAAAATCCAATCATACATTCATGTGTGTATAATATCATATTTGCACGCAGGCTGCTTGTCTGCAAACACTTTAATGTGACTTTGCACACTGAAGTGCTTGCAGACTACTGAAAAATGCATGAGGTTTGCGGTTTTGTAAGTGATCATTTATATTGTGGCTTAGCGCCCAATTCTTTTTAGGACAAGAAAGGCTTGTCATTTTACACTTCAGGATAATACAAATGAAGAACTTTAGCAAGTTGGCTTATGGAAGCCTCACCATGTTGACCATCATACAAAAGTACAATTACAGACTGATTACAGACTGAGTACACAGGCCACAAAAACACAAGCACTTGACACTAAGGGAAATCAGAGTTGAATGATTGGTGCTTTGTGGCAATATATTGTCCTCTTTGAAATGTCTTTTTAAGTTCTCCAAGTGAATGAAGGATCATGAATTATGAGACAAAAACTAAGTTAACTAACTATAGAAAGAAAATAAAATAAAAGAGATGTACAGTTTGTCCAGTATAACTTATTATTAGTATTACAAACCTTGCACACTGTTATTGGTTGGGGGCTACACACCCACTACCCAATGCTGAAAGTTACTCACCTTAAATCTGAGTTTGACATCACAACTATTGTTTGGGGTCAATATGAAACTTAGAAAAATGTGATGTGAAGATTTGAATCCTCCAGTCCAGAGACATCTTGCATCCAGCACTTTTAGAAATTAATAATATTTAGATATTCATAGATTCTGGATTTTTCAAAATAAGAGATAAGATAATTGAACAGTGCGGAATGGACAAGGACAAACTGGACGAGACTAATCAACAAGGACTGAGCTGAAAACTGGACTTAAACACACCACATGTGTGACACGAGACACAGGTGAAACATATGAGGTTAAACAAAGGCAGGAGAACACAGAAAGTCAAGGTAACAGTATAAGAAGAGCACATTTCAAAATAAAACAGGAACTAAAATTCCAAACTCAAACAAAAACAGTCCTGGCAGGATATGAAAGGAACTTTAACGTGAGGTCCCAAATTTTGCCAGAGGCTTAAACATCTCATGATGTACCTTAGCAGATGGTGTTTGCTCAGTTGCCATGGAGATAAGTCAGAAATAATTCGAAAAACATTATTAATTTTATTGATTATGACCTTTTGCAGGACACATAAAAATATTTTATTCATCTTTAAACTCTTTAGAAAAATAGATTTCTCCCCAGAATTTTGTTTAATGATGGTTATTGAATGATGTCAATACTGTTAAGTCAAACAACAGAAGTGTGTCATGTAGTAAAGCTGCCAAAATGACTTTAATTACCAGAGGGACTGCTGCTTTAACAGTGCTGCTCACTTGCACTGTTCACATAAGACACAGTGGAGGGTGAGAGCAGGGAGAGTGAGCCCTCTGCTGGATATAAACCATCATTACTTGGCTGTGTGTCCAGCTTCCCTCCTCTCCTCTTTCACACGCTCGGTGCTGAGTGTGCATCATGTCTCCACCTCCTCCACTTCCCTCATTTGTATCGCTTCCTCACATTGCAGCTCCTCCCTACAGAGAGAAAAGGAGGTGATGTCAGGACAAATAAGAAATCCTCACATAGTCAGGGTCATCTTCAACACACTTTCTCAAGAGTGCACACTTAGATTAATGATTCAGTCACACGATAAAACAGGAATATTGCCCAAACCTGTCCTCAGTGATGGATCATCTTGTAATTTTCTCATCTGGTCTGATGGTGAAAAATGGTGATGGCGTCAAATTGTTTCTTCATGTGACCAACACTGAAACCACAGTATGGCAGTAATCCATTAGTTTAAATATTGGAGCCCAGTCCTTTTGGCAATCTCATTAGATCAGCTGCAGCAACCACATCACTCAACAGATTTCCATTGAAGGGTTGTTGCTATTTGATAAAAGCCAAGTCTCCTCCCTCCTTTCTCCTCTGAGACACATTTAAAGGATTGGAACATCCTCAGTTGATTTTGGGGGTCATGGGTTTGAGGACACAAAAGATGATCAACAAAATTGAAAGCACCCTTTCTTTGCTTTCCTATCTCTCCCTCAGCATCTCTATGAGCCCACAGACTTCGGATGGAAACCATAGCCATCAGCACATGTAGATCACAGTGATATCAGTTAACATGCACTGTCCAAGCTGTTTTAGTCTCTCTCAGTCATTCTCTACAAATGTTCTTGCTTATAGCCATAGGTCAAGACAAACAGGATGCATGTTGGGAGTCATTAGCAGCCAAACAATGACATTTAAGTTTTAACAGGAGGCTAGACTGCTCTGTAAGTAAACAGTTTGATAACACAATAATTAGGGTATGAATCATATACTTAAATAATGATAGATCAGGTGATGGATGCCAACTCATATATTAATTGATAGAATGTAAAAACAGTTAGTGTGGGTGTAAAATCACAGCCTCATCATGTACTAATACACCCAGCTAGTGTTACTACCCTGTAAATGTGATATAATGAAAACTAGGTAATGCAGCAGCATGTAGCAATATCCAAACACTTATTAAATGATATATAATACACTGTAATGTTAAGTAGATATAAGGACATTTAAAGTGTGAATTAATTTGCCATATTCATCAGCCATTATAAATACTCATATAAAGACATATTTAGTCTTTTTAAAACTGTATTCATATATTGTAATTTATTATGTTTATACACCAGCCTCTACTTATGGGTATCTATAGGAGTTAGATGTTTACAAATATATTCATAAATACTCATATCTGCTTTCACTACATCTATTTGAACTGTTAACTGTTAACAACTAATGCTTATAAATGGTAAATAGTGGGTTTAATAATATAACTTTAATATAACCTCTGTGTTCTGGGAGAAGAGATTCTGATCTGCTTCACAGACTTGTTTCTGAAATGCTCGATATAACTACCAGCTAATAACGTATAATATATATATATATATGATATAATGTAACTGTCAATTAATATTATTGTTAATAATAATGATCTATTAAAGGGCAGGTTTGCAATTTTTCAAATGTGTCAGGCGGCCAAATGCACATTGTAATAAGTTTTTCTTGCTGTAATCATTCCTCCTGTTCACACTGACCGTTAACCTTCATAATGCACTTTCACAGACCTCCTGAGAAAAATGTGCAAAGTTTGCCTGAAGCTAATTTATCCAAATGAGTCAAATCAAGTAGATATCTTTCAACATTTAAGTCTTTTTAGTGTTTTAACTATATTTCCAGCACAGGGAAACACAACAGGGAATTTGATGCTTATGAGACTGTAAATGATGTCAGATATCCACTTCATATGTCTAACTTAAACTGCTGAAGCCTCATATGAACTTCAGATAAACTTTTAAAATGTATGTTTGCACAAAACAAGGACTGTGGATTTTGTACTCTACCTAGTTTTGGTTCCAAGAATCAGCTGATGTTTATCATTGACTTCATGATGAAATAGATAGACAGATGCTTTATTGTCACTGAATATCAAAACATAACAAAACTTAGTTGGGCAGCAGTCCACTCCACTTAACTTAATGTAAAAAAAAAAAGATGTTTAAAATATGTATATAAAATATAATAAATAGGACACACAACAGTTTTAATGATTGCACACATGTATTTATGAAAAAGTTTTAACAGTTGACAAAGGGTGGTTATTTTTTAACATATATATATCATGATGTAGACATTATAAATGCTTGGCTAAATAAAAGTGGATTACATGAAACTGAATAGTTGTGATTTTTTTTGTCCTCTTTCTTTTTTTTCTGTAACAAAGCACAGAATGACGGTAATGGTCAAAGGCACGTTAGCATACACACATCAACACCGCTGTAAATAAAACTTGGCTACAGGTTTTTTCATTGTTGTTTTTTTTTGTTGTTAATATAGTGGCTACAGTCATGACATGTCTGTATCAAAGTCCAACATCACAGGCAGTTTATAGGCTGTCCTTAGCCTCCACAGAGAGAGGGAGAGAGTGAGGTTTCCATCGCTGCTGTTTCCACACAATGAAGAACGATGACCAACCCGGGTCACAGGAGACCATCTTTGCCCTAAAACTTTCAGCTTTTCCTCTTTGTCATTCCACTTCATTTTTTTATTTTTTCTTATCTAAACGTTATGCCAAATGATATTTCCAGATACATACACGATTGCTTCCCAGGGAAAGGGTAAAAATACTGAATGATTTCCCACAGTGCAGGAATACAGTAAAGCTGCCATCTTAATGCTGTTCTTGCTTGCTGCTTGCTTTAATCCAGAATGTTTGTTATTCTTGTAGTGTGGATATTAAAAAAGAAACAAAAAGAAAAAAAAAGAAAAAAAACATCTGGTGAAAATCAAGATAAAATGAAGTTAAAATATTCTGAAGAGGACAAACAGAAAACAGATACATCAAAAGTTCACATGATCTGAAAGTAGATCAAATCTCCACATTCTTGATTTTGTTTTTTTAAATACTCTGCTTTAAAACACGTACATTTTCATTCTGCTCATCCATGAAAGAAACCTCACTATCTCCTTTATAGAAATAAGTCATGACTGAAGTGTTTTCCCTTGTTTCCATTTGTGCAACGGAGAATGGACTTTAAGGAATTCCTGTGTTGAAATGCACTTAGGGATAAAACCTTATTAATTTAAGGGCATTTCCTATATACATGGCTTCCCTTAAATTAGTGCAGCAAAAAAAAAAAAGAAAGTGTTGAGAAAAGTTGTTTTATATGAGAAGGCACAGATATATTTATATGGAGCTGCCTATTCAGCATAATTGTACTGGGTTATACTGTATATGGCTCAGTATGGATGTATCATACAATTTTAACTTTGGGGTTATGGCAATAAGCAGTATATATGTCTTCCTGTGTTGGATCACAAACTGTAAGAGAATGGGACTGATATCTAAAGATCAAATTTGGAGTTAAAAAAAAAATCTGCTGCATCCCAAATTCAAGCCCCTCTCCTCTGTGTCATCATCACATGTTGACGTAAACGTGACTCACAGTCAACTCTTGCTGTCGTTCAAAGGAGGTGACCCAACAAATGGGACACAGCTGTCGTCAGTGTAGTACAGTACTTCTGAGAGAGAGTTAGCATCTCTAAAACCACATCAGTGTCTTTTTTTTTGTCATTGAAGAATTAGGAGATCATGCAGGCTTATTATAACTCATGCAATGCTCCAGTAATTTGGAACGTCTTCAATGCAATCTGAGTGTTTTGTTGAGATGAGTACATGATTTCAATTAGGAAATATGTCAAACACACACACACACACACACACACACACACACACACACACAGAGCGAGGTGGAGACCAGTGTGAGTTTCATTACAAATCTGTTTAAATTAAACAGGTTGCACATTTTTTGGGTGGTGACACATTAATGAAGGCAAATGTTTGGAGGAATGGGGCTTGGTATGTCGAAAAAGACTTCCATGATATTTGATGGGCTGTTTTCTTCATGCTTAACTGCACAGGATTTACAGATAGTTAGTTCAACTGCTTTAAAATGATGCATCTTGAAATAGCCCACAAACACAGGATTTCATTAGCAGCAATGCATTTCAAAAATAAAACCCCCTAACTGCAGCTATGCTTATTTTCTGTATTAGGAAATACTTAACTGAAATTGAAATTATGTGGCTATTTAATCCCTGATAGCAGGCTGAGTAAATCAGACCCTCGGATGGGTCGTTTGATGACAACCAAACCATTTTTCCCTGATAGTGATTTTCTCGGAAAGACTTCTTTTTTTAATGTTTTACATTTTAACTAACTTTTTTTGGTGTTGCTTTAATGCACAAAACACTGCTCTGTAATGGCATGGCAAACTGGCTTTTTCCAGGGCTGCACCGCACTGAGGTTATTTCTGGTTTGGTTAGGGTGTGGTGATGCCAATCCAGTAGAGCACTACAATCATGGTGCCAACGATGAGTTAGTCTCAAAAAAGTCACTGCCCGCCAGGTTGAAAGCTTAACTTTTGGTCCAATTATTTAAAGAGATTGTTTGCAGCATCTGTCATCAACAACAGCTCCTATGACTCTTTACAGCCAACTGAAGGTGGCAGCTATCTGTTCCACCTGTAGTCTCTAATTAGACTATTGAGGAGGAAGCAGAGGTGTTCATACTCAAACTGGTGCAAAAAATGTGTGTGGATACAGTCACATATCAAACTGTAGATGTATTAAAACCTCTCTGCTAATACCTCCCTCAGGACCTTCAGTTTAAACCAGTCCTCTTCAGGTGTGTCCATTCCAAACATTTGGGCAATGACGGTGCATATCAGACTGCAGTGCTACTGGATAAACATTGCCACACCCTCTACTGCTCCTCTCCTCTCACTGTGGTGCACAGCTAGTCACTGAGATACCAAACTGGTGCAGTTGACTTACAGTAACAACCTCATTGCTGCAGAAAAAAAAAAAAAGAGTTTGTCGGTGCAATACTGCGTTTCAAGCCCTGCAACTAACTGGACAGCATTCTCCATAAAAGCACCTTTATACTGCACACAGAGAGACATAATGCATGTTTTACATGTTAACATATACTGTACATATGAGATTTTTGTTGGCCAAAGCAGACCACCTAGTGAAAACAAACAGCAAATTACACATTATATTTATGCACTCACCGCATTTAAGGGTTTGCATTTAAAATATACAGAATATTTGATGTGTAATAATATCAACTGTGTCTTAAGGTAGCTATCACTTTCAGTGATTCTTTACACTGATGTATTTTTAGGTGAAGACAACTTCTTTTAAAGAACAAGTCTCCATTTGGTCAGTATAAAAGTTCTTAGAAAATTGTCATGTTCAGTTTTCTGCTGTATTTAAATTGAGGGAAACAAATGAATGTCCCTCGCTGAAAACAGGGAAGTAACGATGTCTGGTTTCCCTTATAAACACATATTTCTTTGGCTATCTGGATTCACTTGACCAATCCTCGTAGCTGGCTCAAGCTCCATCCTGGTAAACGCACTTGTGGCTTTTATACTTCATTACTATTATTTATAGTGTATCTTCACTAAAAACTGATAAGCTACAGCTTTTAAACATTTCAGATTGGAAAAAAAAGTATGTATGTGACTGATACAAAAAATATGACAATAACATGAATGTAAGCATGAGAGTGGGTGGATAAGCACTGATACAGGCAAACTATACTGAGTTTCGTCCTTCGCCTGCATTTGCTGCAACAACACAGCTCGGCTCTACTCTGCAAGGTACATGGGTACATCACAGGCAGGAGTGGCAAAAATTCCATTGTGTTCAGCTGAGACTCTTTCATCCTGCTGAATAGAGAGAGAGAGGAAATGAAGGTTAAGCACAGAGTTCACTTTGAAAACAAGCACGGCATTTTGGAAAATGTAAAAAAACAGTGTACTAGTGAAAAAGTCAGAGATACATTAGAATATGCAGTATATGATATGCACAAGTCAGTAGGGTGAGTGATCTGTTCGTTTCACCATTTTCATTTAAACTTTTATATTTCAAGTTTTTAATCAACTTTTCGTATTATTTTTGAATTTCTGTTTTTAAAAAAAAAAATCATAACATTTAATTATGAACTGCTCTTCGTTGACAACACAGGAAATACAGTCATCAATTATCAGTTTTCTCTTTCTCTGATGAAATGATCCAGCCCGCAGTGGGAAATGTTTACCTGTGTCTGTCTGTGGCATTCCAGGTAGTGCTGAATGTTGAGTATGTGCTCTGTGGAGGACATGTTGGGCGGAACGGTCAGAGGACTGATGTTGGCGTTCTCCTGGTTGATGGCTGATGTGCCCACCACAGACTCGCTGCGGCTCCACTGGAAGTAGCAGGAACCTTGAGGAGGGCTCTGATCCAGAGGTGTGTCAACCCCCCTCTGGCAAGACGACCCAGAGAAAGTGAAGGTGTTGCCCCCTGCTGGACTGGAAGAAAAATTCTGGTTGAACATGCAGCTGCTGTGAGAAACTGTCTGTCCATGTGCCGGCTGTCCCTGTTGAGTGTGGTTAAGTCCGTTCACAGTCTGAGGCCAATGGCCAGCATGTGGGAATGTTTGGCTTTCTGATGTTTGGCTGTGGCATGCTGGCACTGCCGGATGTCCGTTCTGCATGATGCCAGGGTGATGCAGCTTCTGCTGCTGGCTCTGCGGCCACTGCTGAACCTGGTGGTTGTGTGGTGCAAAAGGTCTGCTTCTTTGTGGACGAGGTGTAGAAAAGGGCATGGTTATATTAGGTGTGTTAGAGGAAGTAAAGTCATTGCAAGGAATCAGTGGTGGCAAAATGTCCAAAACGATGGGTGCTGCATGGTTTGGTTGTTTAACAGAGCTCTGCTGCAGCTGTCCATTTGCTGCTGTTGCAGGGGCTTGTATGTTGTTTTGAGGACACAGAAGACGTTGGCTCGACTGCGTCTGGCCAGGAATCCCCGGTGAGAAGCCCATATTGTTCATGGATGCCTGCCCGCAGGATTGAAATGGGGCACCAGTGGAAGCAACAGGGACGGTGAGCTCAGGAAGCTCTATCGCTGGGCTGAAAATGTCCTGAAGCTGCAGCTGCTGAAGAGGAGGCAGGTTGGTGTCAGCATGAGCAATCAGGGGACCTTGGTGGGAGAGTTTCTGGGTGCTGCTGAATATCTGAGCACACCCTCCTTGGCTTTTCCCTATATTCATGTGCTCATTCATTGTATCCTGCTGGTGAGCATAGACACCATTCATTGGAGAGTAGGTGCTCTCAGGGCTTGGTGTCTGAAGCAGTCCAGTGGGTGAAATCTGACTGAAGAGGTCCATCTGGTTATTATTGACCGCTGTGAGGCAGGTGGAAGGGTTGGCATTCAGACCATCTTCTCCCTTCTCCTTGAACAAAACAGAATCGATGTAGTCAAATATGTCATTGGTGAGGATACTGTCCAGCTCAGATCTCACGTCATTCTGCTGATCACCATCCTGACTTAATCTCTTGAGAGTATTTTCCAACTCCATCAACTCTGTATCACCGACCTCCAGATTTTCCAACGCGGCGCAAAAGTCGCCATTTTGAGCCATTTCTTCCAGCCTGTCAATCACAGCCATTACCGACTGCTTGGCCTCCTCTTTCACAACAACTGGTTCCCCTGTTGTAGCTGCAACGCCACTTTCCTGCCATGCATCACTGGATACGCTGACCAAGGCCCGGCTTTCCCTAAACACCTGATCCACAGGTAAGGGGGGCTCCACTGGCACCTTGTAGACGGAGTCATCCTGTTTAAGGAAGCTGTCCATCATCGAGCCGGGTGTCACGTCCTCGTAAATGTCCTTGTTGTTGAACAATTTATTGAACTGAAGCTCTTGAATGTCGATTGTAGGGCCGGTGTTGTAAAGGATGGCTTCTCCGGTGGTGACGCTGAAGGGGAGCTGCATCCTCCTCTGGCGGAGATACTCCTCACCCTCAGCATTGCTGAAACAGACCAAACAGGGTCCACATTACATTACTGACACCGAAGTCAGAGACTAAATGAGCTTGGTGAGTAAAAGCACCTTGGAGGTGCCTTTGGCAGCTGGTACTTCACACTAACATTCACTAAAAACAAAAACAAGTAGAACAGCAAAGCCACCTTTGTTCAATATCTAGCAACCTGTTATTCATTAATATATTATCATATCTGTTTGTGGTGAAACATTTACCATAATTGGAGATGCTCTCCATGCTATTGGATGGGTTTTTCCTGTCGTTTGCCATCTGATTTCATAATCACAGTGACTAAAAGAGCCACTGATCGTCAAGTTATTAAGGGAGTAAACACTCACACTAAAGCTCGCTGATATGCAATGATGAAGTCCGGTCTTCCTCCTTTGAAGATCAGCTTGGCGTTGGACTTCACCCACACCCAGCTTCCCGACTTACTCAGGAGCCTGAAAACAGTCAGGCCGGTCTCTCCTGTTTTAATCACTGGTAAAAAGACAAAAGGGTTAGAGGTTAATAGTGTAGTAGCAGCAGATATATACTTGAAGGAAACTCTGATGTGTAATTTGTTTGGCTTGTGATGGTTACATACTATACACAATGATACAACAAGGCCAGTGCAAGCTTTTCTTGAAGACAGAAATAAAAGGACATCTGCATTTCAATCTAATACCAAACAGTATTAGAATCTAATGTGAAAGTTTACATTAAATTGCCAACATACTGCGTATGTGGCTGTCAGCGCAGTACATCATATCAGCAGCGTGGATAAACTGGTAGCCGGAGCCTTTCATGCACAGTTCAATCTCTGAATAGCCCAGAACAAGCTTCCCCCTGGAGAAAAGACATTAAAAAAAACAACAGTTCACAAAATGGGCCACAGTGAAGTGTAATTGTAATGACCTGGGGAACATGCGTAATGTTAGGAGATTGTGTTTTGAGATGGAGCATCTGGAATTAGCCACAATAATAAATGAAAAAGACAAGAGTAGAATAATTTGTGTCACCTGTTATCAATGCCCATGGGTGTGAAGTCCAGCTTGTGCTTGGTTTGAAAGAGGAGGATTTTAGTCCGGATCTCCACAATGGATGGAGGCTGGACGGGCATAGCGATGGCAAACAGTGCCAGCTGAGGTTGGGTAGATGTCCCATTTTCCCTCATGAAGCTTTGGCCATGAAGGTACTTCAGTCGTCCGTGGATTTTCAGAGCCTGGTTTCAGAGAAGAAGAATATGTGATTCTCTAAAATGTAAGGTAGGAACATCTTAACAAGACAAAGAAGTCTAATGGGTGCTTGTCTCTTAAATTGGCTTTAAACATCACATTAGTCCCATTTTGGCTCTTTTGTTGACAACTGGACTTAAAATATTGCACTAACCAGAAAGCCAGAGGAGTTGTCCAGAAGGCAGCGAAAGCGACACACAAAAGTCCTCTCCAGGAAGGATGAGTTCTCTGGGGGAAGCTGGTCAGGACTGTACATCATTGTATTAATGGGACCCTGCATGACTGAGACCATAGGAAGAGATAAATCATCACACGTCAGAAGCGTTTACCTAAAACCATGAACCGCTGATTTATGTCAGGCTTGTGTCTCATTCAAACAGAGGAGTACAAGCTGCCTAATGGTTAAAACCTGAATAAATGTGCAGTGTTTTTACCATCTCCTTCTCCACCCACAGGTGAGGGGTTCAGAGCAAAGTGGAGCTGCTCCCTGAACGTAGGGCGGTCATCAGTATGGATGAGTTCATACACACTCTGGTGAATCACATCCGACTGTATGCAGAAAGAGAGAGCCCAACACTTCATCAACATGTGAAACTAAGTATTTGACACTCAAATGATTGTATGTGTATTGTCTCTTTAAGAGGAGCCAGAAGGGTAGAACCCTCACCTGCTGGAAGCCCAGGTACTCTTTGATTGTGGGAGAGGCGTAGAACATCAATCCGTCTGATGTGACCACTATCACAAATCCATTCAGCGCCTGCACAGGGAACACATGGTCACACATTCAGTGAGAATTAACAGAGGTTTCTTAGTTTCTTGTGTGGTTGATTTTTCAACAAAATGACTTTTTGTTCAAATCTATTGATACATATAGTGTTTTATTGTATATTGTTCATAATCATATAACTTTTCATAGCAGGCTGTGAAGGTGCTAGAGCCTCATGGTAAAGTGGGTGTTAACAGGGTAAAATGATTTTCATCTGGATTACATTACAACATGCAATCAAATATTTTAACAGTTTGCAGCAGCAGAGTTTACAGTAAACAGGATCCTTTGGTGCATCCACTAACAGAAAATGAGGAGAAAAAAGGAAAGGAAGAGAGAAACCCTATGTATTCATTCATTCATTCATTATTCAGCACATCAAAGAAGAACTAAAAGCTACAGGTTTGCTAAATGCATTTTTATAATCCAATTTCCAACAGCTTTTAACAGTCAAAAACAGATACGGATTAGAGCATAAAATCAGATTAAGTCTCATTTTGTCCAAATTTAACAGCTTTAAAATAAAAATAAAAAGCTCTGCTGTAAATAGCTGTGAATTTTCAGACTACTTTCCCTTTTTCTAGTATGAGGGATGCTTGGCAGAAGATACTGGGTTGTAAATCCTGGTGGTTGTTTTTTAATACAAAATAGTTGTCACCAGCTGCTGCCTCTCAAAAGCCCTTTTGTATTACATAATCACCGTCTGTTGTGATCATTACGCAGGCCAAACTGTGAAAATGTCCCTGACAGGTGAACATCAATAAAAAGGCAAAGGGCACTTGACAAGAGCGGGTTTTTGTTTAGAATCACAAAGCGTGGCCGGGCTTTGGCAAGAGGCCCCAAGACAAGCAGCCTCACCTGTCATAACTTCCTCCTCAAATGCATAGAGCTGGATTAGCTCTACACAACGCGACTAACGCACAAATAAACAAAGTCTGACTATGGATTTATGCACCTGCTAGCCTCAGGCTGTTCAGCTTACTAATCAATCAGCCCATGTGACTTTCTCTTCAACACAGCATGACAACATTCAATGAAAGTGTTCTAAAGGTGTATTTACATTATTCTTCAGAGTGGCTGGTTTTAATCTGTGTATTATTACAGTTTGTGTTTCTGCTTTGTGTGTGTGAGAGTTTATGCTGCTTCTTTTGGGTTAGCCGTTTAGAGCTGCTTTCAGTGATACAGCTTCATACTGTGATGGCAGTTGACCTGAGTGGGTCAACGCATGCCTTCTGACCTTACTTCATGACCCTGCTCCTGAGCACTGATGAACACAGGCCAGACACTGCTGAG
Organism: Scomber japonicus; assembly: GCF_027409825.1. Taxonomy (NCBI): domain Eukaryota; kingdom Metazoa; phylum Chordata; class Actinopteri; order Scombriformes; family Scombridae; genus Scomber; species Scomber japonicus. Next base: position 25,813,017 of record NC_070588.1, read on the forward strand.
CTTCAAAGAATAGTTGGGAATGAACAGACACTGTCTAAGTAGCTGCTGTCAAACTAGTCTCATAATATCACGAGAAAAAGGGAGACAGAGTGCACAGTGTAGTTCAATTGTTCAGAAGTGTGTATGAATGTACACTTGCAAACTGGTCTGATCTGTGACAGCTGTGTCATATGAACAGATCAAATATGTATTTGCTTTGACCTGTCACACACTGTTCTTGTGTGTGAGAGGATTAATAGTACCTTCGTCTGAATAGTTGGGTACATGGGATTGGCACTTTGTGGTTTTGGCTGTCACTTTGCATGGATCGTGCATATTGTAAGGGTGTAGCACCATGCCTGTTTTATAATGTTACCAGTTTTCAGTGTGAAGTCAGGTGACCTCGATAAGGCAGTAATGCTGCAGTGGTTGAAAGCTTCTCTGCCTCTCCGACTGTGGTGCTGTTGGTTGGAGTTGAAAATAAACTCAAACTAACTACAGATACGACTCGTCAAATTCACTTTGACAATTCTGTTTTCACATGCATCTAAAAGTCCATGTGTTTTCTGCAGGCCAGAGGACACCGACCAGCTTAGTTGACTGTAAACATGGTCCTGTGGTGGTGAGGGCAGTTTAAAATACGCCTCCATTGGTGGAAAGTGAAGAGAAAACAAACTGATTATGCTTCAGGTTGAAAAATAAAAACCAAACAAAGCAAATCCTAAACACTGTAGAACACTGAGGCATCAGACGTAACAAGAAATGGATCACAAAGTAATACAAATAGGACTCTTTCAGACACATGTGTCTGAGTGGACCCCCCCTCCCCGCCCCCTAGAAGTCAACTTAGCCCTGTTATGTACTTGGAGCAGTAGTTCCCCTTCAGAGAAGCCTGTGGTGTCCATGCTGTGCCCGTTCTGCCCGTTGACTCCTGGAAACAACACGGTGCTGCTACTTTTCTTCATGTTGGCTGCAGAAAAGGGAGGAAAAGAAAGTTACATTAAAATAAACCTAAATCTTACCCTGACATATCTACAACAACATTAAAGGTTTTACATAGGGCCCAACATATACTGGATTTTAGGGGCCGATGCTGATACCGATATTAGGGAGCAAAAAAATCCAAAATCTATGTTGTGTCAACTGAGAGAAAAAAAGGAAAAAAGAACCCTATCCCTCCAAACCTGCAGAGGGCGACCCCAGAGCCAAAAAATACCAAAATAATCAGGAACAGGAACAGGAAGTGCACCTGAACACCCATGAGGTTTTAAATGTTTGTCTGCACTTCAGTCAGGCCCTCTCACCTCACACACGACCGCAACTGATGGTTGACCAAAGGACGCAACTGGTAGGGGAAATCAGATCTTAATAGCGGATATGTTGTGAAATTTGTAGGCAAAGTATATTAAGTTGAATTGGTTGTGTTATGATTTAAGTGATTTACTTTATTGCCTATATATTATTTATGGAGTAGTGAAATGATTGAAAATGTACTGAAATACTTTCAGTTAATGTAACAAACAAGACTTAAGTTAATTTGAAAGTTAATTTGAGTTATTACTTATACTTGTACAGTTACATTTATTTAGAAATCTTTTGAAGAAGATGTTGTTGAAACTAATTCACATTTTCTGTTGTTATCATAGATTATCAACCTACTCCACCCTACCCTGATCCATCCATAATCTGTTCTGTTCTGTACCGTCAAAACCAAACCTACCTTCAACGAAAATAAACAATACAACTATGGATTGGAGTTGAGTTGTCCCTTGCATCCCTGCGGTGAACCAAGCAGTTTTTCAAGTTTGGGCAAAGTTGTGGTCAAAGTTCACATAACTTGACAATCTATATATATATATCGGCCGATACTATTTACTATTTTTATACATAAACACACATTTTTTAGCAATGATCCCTCAAATGTGGTTATCAAAGACTTGAGACAAAGATATGTAATGGAGGCCGGGATATTTTACACTGCTGGATCAACTTTTTTTGTGTAAAATGACATCAGCGTACCGAAACAGTAAACTTCACTGAATCATGAAAAATGAACAAGTACACTTAAAATATTGTTTATATAACTTTAAAAAATAAATAATATGGGCACATATTGGACAACATATTCGCAGATACTGATACGTCTGTGATAGGTCAATATCGGCCGATAATATCAGTACTGATATATCGGTCAACCTAGTTTAAATAGGTCATCAGACAGAGACAAAAATATGATACACAGCAAATTATGCACATTTTATCAGAAGGGTGGAAGTTAAGTGTCTTACTGTATATGCAGCAGTGTACAGCGGAATAGTAAATGAATATTTCAGATAAGTTGGCAAAATGTCAAAAACAGAGGTATTAAATCTTACATCCTGCCTGAAACATGCTCATTATTGTCTTTTCTACACACTCCAGATGTATTTAGCTGCGTGCTTATTCATTTTATTCAAGTCAAATAAACTATTTGCTGCCTGAACATGTTTCAGATGCCTTGGCATGTGCAAGCACAAAAGGTTTATTCTCTGAGGGCAATATGCACTCAGCGGATTCTGTTAAGATAATTAGGCCACTATCGAGGGCTGTCTACCAATCGCATCTGTGACTTCACTCTATGACATAAAGAAATTGAAGTAACAGGACACCACTGGACTTCACCTGAGCCGTTTGTGTCAAAAACCTGCCAGTCAGCCAGACAACAAAGCCAGTTTATACAACCATTTCCAGGTAAGGTATTACAAAATACTTGGCAACATCTCTGGTGTGTATTTCATATGAGGGAGAAGTTATCTTTGTAGCGACCAGATAACCAAACTTCCAGCGGCAGAAGTTGCATGACTGTTATTATTACTCAGTCAGTGTTTATCATTGCAACACCGACAGACAGCCTATTTGTTTTAGATTTACCTTGACATCTCAGTGTTGTGTATGAAATGAGCCACTCTGTCCCTACTGAAACCACTCTTATCATTATTCTAAGAAGCCCACAATACCATGTTGTGTTTTAGGCTGCCACTATAATTCAGAAGAATGATGCTATTGTTGGAGGGGGTGATCATAGGCATACTTGTGATTGTTTACGGTTGCAAAATGCTAGTACCACATGTTTTAATGCCTGGAAGACACAAGTTCACCTTGTTAGCACGAGGAAAGCACATATTTATGGCATGTCTGTCGTTCTTCCACATTGGTCCAGATTGAAACATCTCACTTATTAGATGGGTTGCCATTAAATTAACAACAGAGCCTCTAGCAGGGCTGTAGACTCTGTTAGAGTCTACAGCCCTGCTATCTCTGTAGAACAGGTGTAAACAGAATGCAAATGGGATTTGTTGGGGAAAAGAAACATGCATTAAATACATGCTTATATAACACACTGTAACACACTAACAGTGGATGAGGAGTATTCAAATTTGAATTTGAATTTGGCTTTGAACTATAAATGATCTGTACAGGCTACAACTTAACTTTCTTTTCTTCTGTGTTTGGCTCCATTTAACATGAAAGTCTCTATTGCCTGTAATGAAAATAGTGTAGTCATAAAAATGTTATGAGTAATATTTTGAGAGCTAGTCTAACAGCATCCAAATAAAGATGCAGCCACCTCTGCACCTCTGCTCCATGACAGGTCCATTACAGGCGCTCGCTTATCTGAATGGAGTGAATAGCTGTAGCTGTCTGGCAGTCGCCTTACTGTCATTTCTTTTCTGAGACACCTCACAGAAACTGCTGACAACGGCTATGAGCTCTCTGTCACTTGCAGGATGCATCGGGTCCTGGAGCTGACTGTGTCATGAGCTGCTGCCTTAGTGAATCAGGTGCTGAATACATAAATATTATGGCCACTAACTCCATGCAAACTGCAGTTCTTAGTCTTGTTATGTCCCTGTGGTAGTGTATGAGTTAGTGTTTGTAGTTACATTTCACTGCTAGTTATTATAATCTTGAAAAACTGCAGAAAGGTTTAAGTATTATGGTGGAAGTAAAGGGTAAATCTGCATTTAATCACATGCTAAAATGGCAGGAAGTTCTCTATGTGATGCATTTTACTACATAATATATTATCTTTGGTTTGTTTCAATATTCTACCATAGCTTATTATAAGCTTGAACAAGAAACTGAGAGCAACAGTATTGCTTAGGCTGTGCTGAGCTGTGTGTATACAGTGTGTCTTTGGTCGGCAGTCACACAGCTGTTATGGTTTTACACTACACTTCCCAGAGATGAAGACATACAAGAGTGTGGACAAGTCCTATAAATAATCAGAATGTTAGATCAAAAGTGTGTAGCAGGACAAAAAAAAAAAAAAAAAAAAAAGCAAAGTTGGCTATTTTTTTTGGCTTGAGTTGAGCTTCAAGTGTTGCTCTCCCACCAGAAGACAGGTTTTCTCATTGCTGGAACAACTGATCTGGCAGCTCGCGTATCCGCACACGCACGCACACACACACACAGGCACACACACACACACAGGAATAACACACACAAACACACGAGGTCCTCTCACATATGCCCCTGGGGGGGTTTTGTAAGCAATAGCCGACAAGAGTGCTTCCCTTATCTGGATGGCCACTACAGGAAAATCCCAGGATATGGCCTCTCCCAACCCGTCCGTCCAGTCCTGTCACGCAACTTCTTTAAGGAGAGACTGGGCCCCTGAACACTCCCCCACAAACACAGACACACAAGATATTCCCCCGCCCCTCAGCTGGAACTCACACGGCGTTTACACAAACACACAGACCTGCCCAGTCTGACAGTCACACATCCACACACAAAGCTGCAGGCCGTGCACACACAATCCATGCATTCATCTACTATGAGAGAAAAAATGTGACTCATACATGCAGCCAGACAGACAAAAAGTATAAGTATATCAGTAAAAAAACAGACACGCACACACTCACACACACACATACGTAATTCTTTCTTCAGCCTGGCATACACAGACAAATGTAGACCATGCAAGTTCAAGTCCAAATCTGGATAATCCACAAACTCTTTCATGCTGTCTTTTTTCCCCCCTCTATTCAGTGTTTGCGTGAGTAAGTGGGCCTCTTTATGGCTGTCTGTTTGTTTTCATCCTAGTTTTCTTTCCCCAGTGGTGAACTCTGCATCGTGTTCTTCTCCTCTGTTTCTCTTCCGAGCAGCGCTGCCCCTGTGTACTCATGTAGCTGCAGGAGAAATATGACTCAAGATCCCCTCAAGGCAAGTTTTGAATAATAATGTGCGTTTGATATGTTTTTTTCAACAAGAAAAGCTCAGTTATCTTGTCAGAATCCTTGAAATTACACTAGGACTTTCTTCCTCATCATTTCAAAAGTTTAAGCAATGGACACATGTAGAGGTTTCCACATAGGCTTGTGTAATCTGCATATTTACTTGTAGAAATTTGATTTTAATTGAGCAAAGAAAAACTTTTACACTTTCAGCAAATGAATGTGAAAACATCTCTCTAATATTAAACTGCACATATATCATTCTGCAAAAAAATATATTTTTGAGTGGAGGGGGACTTTAATGGAACTTGGCCAGAAATTGGTGGGAAAGACATTCCTGTATATTTGAGGGGGGAGGTGAAACATTGAGGCTTGACTTAAATAGTTGTGGAAATGATCTCCAAGTCATGAGTCAGACCGTCTTACATGTTTTTAACATCTTTCACAATTAAATAACTTATGATTTTAAAGAAAAGCCTCTTGTACTGGGATGGGTTTGCTTGACATCTGACTAGCCACGCTCTTGTGCCCTCCAAGTAGAGCCGATGAACATATATTTTATGTAACTCGCTTACAGCTATGATGAGACATCCGACTTAGCTATGAAAGCTCCACATGTAGACACCTTAAGAGACAAGCATTTGCTCTTGCTCACTTCACAGGGAAGTGTAACACACAAGTGGTTCCCACCCGGGTTCCTCCCGAAGAGGAAGAGCTTTTTAGGCATTCAGACAAACCGCAAAGTCACTTGTGCAACTTCATATGCTAATGTGGACTAATTTGTGTGTTGCAATACACAACAACGCCATATACGCCTATATCTGCAATGGTGGACAAGAGACTGCCTTATCGAGGACTGATGACTGAAAACTAAAAGGGGTGAAAGAAAGACTGTAACATTGATCAATGTACAATTCATGCCATGTTAAAACAGTGGCTACTGTTAACCATACTAAGCAGTGACAATATACTCTCCTACAAAACAAAGCAACCCTAAAAGCTTCTTCCAATGCGTTCAAAGTCTTTTTCAAGCCACGGTGTCATTTGAAACCAAGAGAGGCCCCTTTTCAGCATCAACACTTCCTCTTTTAGAAAGAAAAGTACATTATAGGATTGGTGAAATGCAGAGCACGCTTTTCTTGTAAGACTCATTCCAAGTAAAAAACCATCTCACTCAGGCAATGAGGTCATCTTTGACATCTTTTCATCTTTGGGTAATTAAGTAAAATCCAAAGAACTGTCAGGGTTTGTATTTTTTCTACAAACAGTCTAGTCTGACTATTGAGAAAAAAACAAGTATAAAGTAGCATGAGTATAACTAGCCACTTTCAGCTCCATACACTTCCCAAACATGTTGGATGGTGACAGAAAACATGCAAAAAATAGAACTGAAAGTGAAAAAACCTGAATTCTTTAGACTGAACCTAAATAACCTCTGTGCAGAGTGTCTACTTTAAAGTGTTAGCATGTGGTATGAAGTTGGGACACATTGAAAGTAAGGAGAGAAAAAGGAAATGCAGTCACGGGTTGGAGGTCTGCCAGATGCAGAGAGTATAAAGCATGCCAGCAATGCATAGGGGAATATTATCTTGATTTGAAAACATTTAGTTCCAGTAGATCCTGTACAGAGATCTCTGTTCTCACGCAGATGTTCAGGAAAGGGCAGTGCTAGCAACAAATAGCAGCCAATAAGCTGGGTCATACAGTCCACAGGTTCATCCTCCTGTCAATTTTTTGATTAATGTCCCAGTTTACTTCCATGGCTTTAAGGGAGGAAACGGCCACCTTTTTTTTTTTTCATGATCAGACAAGAGTGTCATCGAGGCATTTCAAGGAAAGGAAGGAAAGCCGTAGATGGAAAACAGAAGTTTTTAGAGCAATTCCAAGGCTTATTATGGATAAGGAGGCACTATTTGTGGACTCTGTTGTGTTGTGTCACTACAAAAGAATGATCCATTTATACTGACATTACAACAGATATTGTTGAAGTTTTAACACCTCTTTTTTTGTCTCAGTCATTTCTATTTTAATCAACTGTAGTTAAAGGTGCAGTGCAATACTTTTGTCTCCCCCTTCTGGCAGTGAGAGTATTTACAAAAATACTGTCAACACATGCTTAAGTTACAGCCTGCTGAGCCTACTCTGTTGCTACTAGTTGTGGTTGTAAAACAGTGGACAGATTGTTTTGAGTCTCACACAACCCTCATGAAATGACTCATTTCACTATCAGGATTTGATCTGATCGGGTTTGATAACATTTGGAAAGCCTGGAAGAGCCTCACGTTTAAATTATTTTATACTTGTTTAGATTAGCAGAGAGTTGACTGGAAGTTATCCGCTCAGCCTGTAGATGTCTCTGGTGTGCATAGGTACGTAGAGATTTACCTGTTAGTGTTAGGCCTAATCAAAAGTGTGTAATGTTCAACTGGCAAGGACTTGAAGGTAACAGACGTCTAAGTTTGATGAGTCGGGGAAGTAGAAGAAGGGTTTTGTTGTCATACCTTGTTTAGACCACCAAAACAACTCGAGCAGGCGCTGCACGTTTGAAAAGGTCTGTGCGCTGATGTACAGAACAAGCTGATCTTGATGAACTGATCCCACATCAAAATAAACAGTGATTATATGCTATTCAAGAAAACAAAGTCTGATTTACTGGTGGTGTTGGTAGTAGAGTCTGGGGGCATCTGTGTTTTTAATCAACACTGTGAGCTATTCTTGGCTGTCTGGAATCTTTTCATCGACTTGAAAAGTAGTGTCATCAGTTTTGAACTGGGCTCATACACAGAGAAAAACACCAAACTAAATGGAATTCAGGTGGCAGCGTTAGGCATGCCCGACACTTATCACATATCATATCGCTTAAAGTGATTCTTATCAGTCTCAAGGCGGTCAGTCAAAGCTCTTGAAATTATCTTCTGCTAGATGTCTAAATTTATCCCTTGCAAGTCAGATAGCAAGTACTTGGATGTTGTAACTTGGGATGGAAATAAACATGTATGAAACACCAACTATATGGACATCATAGTTTACAATAAAAGCACATTTACTTTCCTGGATGAAAATCATTGTTGATATTTGTGCATTCTTTCCATACCCTGACAGATTTGAATCACAGTCCTCAAACAAAGGTAATAATACATCTTCTGTTTCTCTGATCCCCCAACCAATCTTTGAATGGGACAACAGCTGATTCTGGTCCACCGCATAAACAAACTAAAGCATTTTTGGAAGATTCTAAATGTCACAGAAAGCCTTGGTGGGCGAGCTTGGCAGAGAACAGGGAACAAGAAAAAAAACCAAAACGTTTGGGTATAAAGGGAGATGTAGCGCTGTGGTTTAAAGCTGGAGAGACTAAGAAATAACGTTCCACAGAGTGGAAATTGGAAAAAATGAAAACATGATTCAAACTGTCTCCCAGTGGTTGCGCGCATTCTCACGATATACTGAAAGGGGAGTCATGAATTGAAGAGCTAATGGGCAACTGCTGTAAGATGTCCTCTTCTCTCACATATTATGACAGTGGTTCTCAAAGTGGGGTCTGGGGGATCCTCTGGGATCCTTGAGGGTGTTCCAAGGGGGATCGTTTATTTTCATTATAATTCCATCCATAAGTAAGACAATAACAGAATGTATGAATATTTTGGTCATGGGTTTTATACACTTTCTTTAGGAAAACATCTAAAAGTGAAAATCAGAGGGGGGATCCTGGGACAAAATCTTCACTTGAGTAGGTTTAGGGGTCTTTGATGTAAAATGGTTTGAGGATCACTGTATTATTATACTGAGTTGACAGGTGAATTATGCTGAGGTTTTGAGGTCCTGCGTAAGTAAAACACATGTCTTTCAAAATAAAAGAAAGAAAAAAAGAAAAAAAGAAAGAAAGAAAGAAAAATCCTTATTATGAGCCCATCAGGGTTCAATAACAAACAAGACCGGGCTTCCCCACACTGATACTCTCTCTTTCAAAGTTGCAGACGCTGCCAGAAATTAAAATGTTCTTCTTTTCTTATTATTTCTTCTGTTACACTTGTGTCATGTGTATGGGGTTGTGTGGACAATGTTCAGATATCCCAAATACCAAATAATAGCACATGATACCATGTTACCACATCAACTATGATTGCTAACAGGCCCTGGATGTTTTCAATGAACTTGGAAAGCAACTCCACATTTTTCTCAAATTTCTAACAGTGTCACACAAATATGTCAGCAGCAGTGAGCCACAAGCCTTTCAACATATCCAGTACTGCCTCATAAAGTCACGCTATGAGGCGAACAGTCCAGCTTGTTCAGAGAGATCTGCCATTTCACGGCAGCCATAAATAGCTTTCTTCATTATCAGGTCTTTAAATCTCACTTGCACCCCCTAAAAACTGCTTATGTTTGTTCTTGTCTCTACAGCCTTTTCTTTTACCTAACGATTTATGGGATCTTTATCTTAAATTCTAGGCATGTCCACACTTGAGCACCCATCCCAGGCTTATGTTTTGACTGGGATCACCCTTCAGAGACAACCTTGGTGATCTCGTTTAGACACACAGCAAAGCCTCTGTCACTGTTTGCGGGAATCATCTGCCTTAAAGTGGTGCACATTCATCTTTACCAACTTGATGCAACGATTGAAACTAGGGGCTGTGTTTAAGTTATTTAACTCCAAAGGCAGGGTTTAAGTCTAATTTCTTTCATCTTTCAATGTGTGTTTTCACTTGCTCCACTTTTCTTACAAAAAGCTCCAAAAGCATGTATTTTTTTAATACCACTAGTGCTTCTTACGTCACAGCCACAGTGCATTCTCAAACATTCCTCCAAGGTTTTCCTCATCATTTGATCCTGCTTCTGTAGTGTTTGTCTTCATTTCTTCACCTACTTTTTCCTAAAAAAGTAAGCATGTGTGTTTGTTTTAACATCATTGCAACAGCCACAAATCAATGGAACACCAGTGTGAGGCGTTGCAGCTCTATCAGCACTTCCAATACCAACTTAAAAAATCTGTTAAAAGTTGCTCAACTCTGCACTCCTTTTGTATTATGTACTATGTATGTTGTTTTTACTCTGTACTTTTTGTTATTGTGCTGTTTCTTAGCCTAGTGAGGGCCAAGGTCCAAAAATACTGGATCCTACATTTCCCATAGTGTAAATAAAATGTAAAACATGTTTTTTTTTTTTTTAACTAAATGTCACCAGCTTGTAACAAATCTATTCTATTAAATCTGAGATTATTTCCTCATATTTAACATATTCCAGAAAGACCAAAAACATTTCCCCAGGCAGTTTTAGTACTGCTCATGACAAGTAAATTGTAAAAGTTCCCCTTAAGGGCAGTGATGGCAGTAATATTATATGTATGTATATGTATATATATAGAGAGAGAGATATGTTAAGGTGATTATGCACACCCACAGCTAAGACAGATTTTTCATGAAGCAACAACAACTGCTGAATTAAACATACCAAAGATGTTCTGCTAATGACATGGCTTTAACTTGTCTCATCCATTGTTTTCTCATCTTGAATGCTCTCGACACAACAACAAACTTCCTGTTCTACCAGCTAACAGCCTGCTAAAAGAGAAGTGTGTCTCACAAGACAAGGAATATGTTAACAGAAAAGGTCAAAGCTTTGTTTTATTTTTGGACTTGTCAAAACACAGTTAAACCATTACTGCAACATTATTCATGGGTTTGAAATTGAATTTTGTTAGGAAACTGTTGATGTTGTAGCATTAAGGGGAAGGGGAACCTTCAACTTATGACACAGACTCTGTTATCAAGCACTGAAACATAATGTAACAGTATTATAAGCAACAGAGAATAAAGCTGTGCAGTTATTAGCCATAATTGGATTATTATGGGTTATTATGTTACTATATGTACAGAAACCAGTGAGTAATAGAACATTTAATCATGATTGTGTTTCTCAGTAATAACTCTGGTCAAGGATTATTTCTCATTTCCTGCAGAGTCAGAAAAAGGAAATAGTACTATGGAACTGGAACTATGACAAAGCAGCAGCATTTATGAGGTGATGGGTTGCACATGGGAAGTGTAATAAGACATGTGATTTTAATCCTGCTACATACAGGGTGCAGATTGTCTTCACAGTGTACCTGACTGCTGCTAATGTTGAATGAAGTGACAGAGGCTTAAAGAGTCAGGCAGTGTCAATGAGAAAGTGCAAAAGAAATTCTTCTCAGATGGTTGTAACAAACCATCTGGTCCGTCAGGTTGTATGGTAGGTGCTTTAACAACATAACATATGGGCAGATACCACTTGTTATTGCTAAATGTGCAGTTGTTAACATTTTCCACAGTGTAAGAGCTTCATTAAACAGGAAACAGCACTGCATTCTCAACCAAACTTGATTAGTGATGTCAAAGAACTGCACATGAATGCACTAGATTACCCTAACCCTAACCCTATACATACCACCTTGAATAAACAAATCATACTGGATGCAGGGAAATAATTTAGGGTGGGCTGTCTGATACTGGAAACACAGGTAATTGACAGGTAATTGACCCTGTGCAGCAAAGAAAAAATAATAATATCTATGTTCTGTTGATATTTGTAAGTAAGCATGTGTGTTTGTTTTAACATCATTGCAACAGCCACAAATCAATGGAACACCAGTGTGAGGAGCTGCAGCTCTATCAGCACTTCCAATACCAACTTAAAAAGTTAAAAGTTGGTCAACTCTGCACTCCTTTTGTATTATGTACTATGTATGTTGTTTTTACTCTGTACTTTTTGTTATTGTGCTGTTTCTTAGCCTAGTGATACTGGATACTGGAAACATAGGTAATTGACAGGTAATTGACCCTCTGCAGCAAAGAAAAAATAATAATATCTATGTTCTGTTGATATTTGTGTAAGCTTACAGTCTGTCGCTTTGGTGCAGAGATGGTTTTGCAGAGGCAAACCTGACCTTTGGTTAGTATAATACAGGTGAATGTTAGGACAGATGGAAAATAGGCGGTGGTTAGTGGGACTGGATGTTACAACCCCTGCAGATCAGTACTTTACTTGACTGGAGTCGTCCTGATGTTGGGTGGAAGGTTGACCACCAGAGGATGTCATTTTGTTGAGATGCATCTTCAGTTGTGCATATAAATATCCTTGGGTGTTTCGGCATTTCGCCCACAATATACCCTCCTTTGACGCACGCCCACCGAGAGCTGACCAAGGTGTGTGTCTCATAGCTAATTGCTGGCCTCTGTTGATGGTCAACTGTTGGCCCACATGGTGTCCTTCTTGTTCAGCCACAGTCAGTAACTTCTTCACTAAGCAGGCTCGACTGTCTTCCTATTGGTCTGCCCTCCGACGCCCAGCTCCCTGAGGAGCTTTGCTGTAGAGCTAGCCCCCCACATCCCACTTCAACTGGGCAAACCTTGGCGTACCAGCCTCGGTTCTCTGGTTCTGCTGTGAGGTTGGTGTATTGCAGCCTCTTCTGCTTATGCCTGTCCACACTATCCTCCCAAGGAACGGTGAGCTCAATGATGACGACACGTTGCTGAGAGTCTAATCAGAGAACTAGATCTGGTTTCAGGCTGATGCTGATGATTTCCAGAGTAAAGGTGAGTTTCTGGACTAGGTCGACAAGTATTTTCTAGTTCATAGCTACTTCCAGTGAGTCTGACTCTGTCATAAGGAACTTTCTTTTTTCACCTTTCCTTGTAGCTTTTATCCTCAAGTTCAGATGCCAGACACCTTAATACTTGGTTGTGTCACCAGGTGAATCTGCCTTGTGTTAGGCTGGTGTTACAACTGACCAGTATGTGCTTGAAGTTGGCAGGAACTAAAGACAAGGCAAGTTTATTTGCATGACCTATTTCATACACACAGGCAATTCACAGTGCTTTACATAAATAGATAAAAAGGAAATAGCATAGAAATATAAAAAGAAAAGACATACAAAAGGAGAAGTAACAGTGTTCTGAAGTCAATTCTGTGACACACTGGTAACCAAAGCAGAGACCTGACTGGTGTAATATGTCCAGCTTTCTGCTTTTTGTTTTGTGAGAACTCTAGCAGCAGCATTCTCAATGAGCTTTAGCTGCTTAAGTGCTTTATGGGGAAGGCATGAGAGTATTATAGCAGTCTAACCTACTGGAAATAAAAGTGAATTTGTTTTTTTTAGATCTTGTTTCGACATGTATCCTCTAATTCTTGCTACATTTTGAAGATGACAATAGGCCACTGTTGCTGTTTTATGTGAGTTAAAGAAAGGAATGATGAGCCAAAACTTTGAACCTTTCTTCTTTAGCACAAAAGGATTATGATCTCGGTTTTAACTAATTTTAGTTATTAGTAATTTTAGTCCAATGACTGATTTGGTCTATGCATAGATGGAACAAGTATTTGGGAATACAGTGACTTGGTGAGAGAGCTATGTATAATTGAGTGTTGGTAAGCTATTTTGTTCTTTTGCATGATTTGGCCTAGCAGGAGCATGTAGAAGTTGAATTGAATCTGGAGGTACTCCACATATCTATGGAAACAGTCTAATACTTGACAAACAAGTTCCTGCTGTCTTCTTGACATAAGCTGGGTTAGTGGGTCTTTACTTTATTTCTTGTCCCTCACTCCAGATCTGCCATACTTGTAACTGTTTTGCCTGTAACTGTACTTGTGTTTGGGGTGCTGATACTGTATGGACTATAGTGGATATCCTGCCACTGAGCTTTATTTGACTGATTTGACCTGCCTCTTAAAGTACTTTGAGTATCAATGTGAGGCTCCACATGAATGCACTTTCTCCTGCCTTGATCTTAAAACACTGGTCTAAGGTTGCCTTTGTCCAACCACAAATGCATCTTGCAGATTGTCAAGTTCAGTGCTGATCATCTGTCTCATTGTCATTTCCTGTCTGTTGCCATGTGATCTACTGGTGAGTCATCTTGTATCGTCGCTCTAGCTGACCCCTCAGGGTATTCTTTGTCTTGATGTTTTTGTCGCATTTCATGGGTGGCCCAAACACGCTACCCTATGACGGATCATGTTGGCATGAGTAGGTAGCGGGGACTGTACCCTCCAGTACACAGTTGCAGAGTTAAATAAAGAGGGATGTGTGCTGGGAGTGGTGAATTACTTCTAAAAGGATTTAAAGTGGAAAGGAAGCTGTCAAACTCTTCATTGACCTAAAAACAAAAGGATCTGGGGCCACCTGCATAAAACTTTGTCTACACACAAAGTCAGAAAAATACATATCTGTTATTTGGGTCAGATTTATAAAACTATACATTCACATGGTTCCCTTTTACAATGGCATTGCTAGGTGTGTAGACTAGGAAAAAAAATCATACATGCAGTTAAATTGGAATTCAACCTTAAAGAATTACAATATCAGATCCACTCTGTCACCTTATTTTCAGGGGTGCACATCCTCACTGAATAATCCTTTTTATCAATACCTTTTTAAAGGTACTGTGTAGAGTGTCTGACCTCTAGTAGATCTTACAAAGTGTGGCCAATGATTTTGAAAATGTCTGATGAAAAAGGAAATACATTAAATGCTTTTTAATAGACCTACACATACTGTGCTTTGGCGAGTAAATATAATAAACATAGGGCATCTTTGAGACATGCCATGCGCATAGTTTTAGTACTGTATATAATTATCATTTATACATCTTGCCCCAGTTTTCTGATAAATTTGACATACATTTGATATAGCTTCACTGATACTACACTATCTGTCTATACAGTATATAACACAAGAGGACAATCATGAAGAACCTGCCTTGCATGGAAAACTAGTTTTCTTTTATGGCTCAAAACCTTTGTCCTGTCTTGATAAAACACAATGTATATGGACTGAAGTACATCTCAACTACATGTAAGTAATGTTCGCTGGTATCCACCAGCTGCATATTACTTGAGAGGAATGTGTGAGGCAATTGGGACACACCTTTAAAAAAAGAATTTTAAGTGTATTCATCATATCCATCTATCAATAGAACTACAAACTCAGTTAAAGCAGGTTAATACAGCTGGGGGGAGGTGTTTATTATAGGTTGGAAATGTCGAGTGTTAAGAGAAGGCATGCAAAGATTATGTAGACTACAATCTTGAATGATTATATGATTGCACAACTTCAGTACATTTGTCTATCTTGCCAGCATAGCAAAAAAGTAGGCAAAAGGGTGTGAGAACAAGCGGTGAGGGAATGTCACAACTCCTCTTACTTCATGTAACATGTTCATTCATACTGAAACCAGCTCGGCTAATGAGGCCATTACAGTCTGAAGCTGCAAACCCTTCATTATATTTTAGCTGTTGTAGGGTTTGTCTCGTTACGTTTCACTAGGTTAACATTGCTAGCTAAATATTAGGAGCCTATTAGGTAGCAGTAAACTGGGTTTACATAACAGAACTCCGTGTGTGCTGGTCCCACTCTTGCTGACCTTAAACTTCATTCAGACCTGTGCCTCTGGGTTGAACTTTTGCAGCAAAATGCATGCAAGCTATACATGTCAGTTAGTTTACCCCAGACAAGTGTACTTGCTAGCTAGCAAGCTAGTCACTAATCTATCCCATATTCAACTGGCTTTTGTTGACAGAGAGGTGGCGGGAGTGTTGGCACAATTTAGTGCAACATCTCACAGGCTAAACAATGCAAAGAAAATTTACCAGAAAAAAGTCATGGCACAAATGTGAAACAAGTGATGCCAGAGACACAGAGACTGAAAAGTTACCCAGCAACCTATCTGCTGACACCTCCACTGAAAGGTATGAAAAACTATCATCTGTGGGTGTTGGAGATGTTATTGAAGTGACTCACACATAATTAACACATTCACATGACTCATCAGTTTTTCAAAGCCAAGGTGCCTGCAAGTCTAATCAACTTCCATTGAAGATTTGAATATTAAAAAACATTTAGTCATTTTTTTTTTTGCATGACTGTTGTAAGTGTTGCTGACACAGAGAGGGTGGAGTACAGTTACAAGTATTGAGGATGTGTTGTTTCCTAAAACCAGATTCCTGCATGCTTCTCATTCCTGCCTTGGCTGTCAAATGCACTGCCAGTACATTTGCATGCCTGCACTCAAATTTGTTCCAGTTCCAACAGTCCTACAGTAATCATACAGAGTTGTGTGTCCTTGTTTCCCACACATGAAGAGCTCTGTTAGTTTAAGCAATATGTATTCTGTTTAGTAGACCTCTTCTTTGCCAACTGAAAAAAAGCAACTGTGTCCCTTATGAATTGTATTCACATGCTTTACTCTAAATTTGTTATATAAATTAAACCGCTGCATCTTGCAGTCCTGTATTACAGGTATTAAATGTTCACTTTTTCTGACATGGTCACATGAAGAAAATCTTAGTAAACAGTTTTGCAGAAGTGGACCTGGCTGGTATTTGACCCAGATTAGTCCTCACCTTTGAAGTGGCTCTTGGCCCTCAGGTATCCCACGCTGAGGCGAAGAACTGACAGCTTGTCCAGACGAGAGCG
Organism: Scomber japonicus; assembly: GCF_027409825.1. NCBI lineage: Eukaryota > Metazoa > Chordata > Actinopteri > Scombriformes > Scombridae > Scomber > Scomber japonicus. The sequence continues at coordinate 25,829,670 of NC_070588.1, forward strand.
AACATCATCAGGAAAGGGCAGGAGGTCTGTCAGCCGGTCCAGCTCCCCGTTTAGCCGATCCCGGTGGCGCTTTGAAGGGTTTGATTTGACAACTTCATTGCCTTCAGAGACCTTTTTTCTGTGGGGGGGTAGAAAAACAATACAGTTGATTATTGATGTGTGAAAAATGTTGTTTAACAAAGCCTATGATGAAAGCTAAGCAGACTGATTGAGTTTAGGCCTGGCTAACCGGCCCTGCCAGAGCATGGTATCACCTTCAGTATGACACAAACCAATTATATATGAGCCATATTAACTTCTAGCAATGCTTCAAACAGCTTCAAGAGAATGAAGAGGCAGCCATAACTATGAGTAATAAAAACTGAAGTTCAGGTGAGTCGAGCATTTCAAATTAGTATTAGACATAGGAATGCTGTCAAACTCTTATCAGAGCTGTAGCTGTTGAATGCCAACACAATAATCATCACTTTATATTTGATAAGACAAAAAGTACATTACAAGATCCTCATTTAGGTTCATTTGAAACAAAACAACTGTATCACTTTTATATTAGTTCATAAAAACAGAGATAGTGGGACCTAGAGCTTGGCTCTAGATTTTCTGAATGACCTACCCAGCCTGGACTAACACACTGGGAATCAAACCTCATTCGTACAGAGCTGCAATGAATGATTATTCAATCTGTCATTTATTTTCTTGATTAATCGTAGGAATGCACAAAATTGTATTTTTTGTCAATATCCAATGGCAATATTTTCTAACCCTATTAGCCAATTGTCAATGCTGATACCAATAAATGCTTTTTTTCCCACCTGGCTATGGAGACTATTATGCATGCAATCATACATTGTACTAAATATGATCAGGAGAAACAATATATGAAGGAAGAACTTAGAAAGACTGGAGTTCAGTAGCTCAGCATTAAAAGGGTCATTCCGCCGAATGGGTGCCATTTCCGTCCCCAGACATTACATATGTATGTATGATAATTAATTTTAAAATGCATTTTATTATCAAGCAAACTGTCCTGCACACTGGCCTAATTGGCCTAAATTGGAATTACTTAAGTTGTTGACATTTAAGGTCAATTAAACAGTTTTTTACCAACAGGTGACCTATAACCTGGTGTCATCACACATACAAGTGAAGCACATGTTGAAGTCTGTTTCATGCAGAAAAAAAAGGACGTTGGTCTTCTCAGAGTGTTTCGTAGGCAAGCAAGACTAATTTCAAGTTGATTTTAAACCCTGGTAGATAACATAGAGATCTAAGGAACTTATGTAATATCTTCAACTTTTTGTCATTGATGTCTTTCTTGCAGAAAACCCATACTGTGCAGAAGCCTGAAACGCCCACCCATATCATGCTGTAGGGGAAGGAGAGAGACATACCCGTTGCCCCTCAATTTCCCCTCTCTCTATCTGTCCCCCCCTACACACACCCAGAATCACACCACTCCAATATATGGACACGCATTCCTGTTATCCAATGTTCCTGTTACTAAATTGTTGAAGTTAAAGCACATTTTTGTCAGTTATGTTGGGTTGATCATTTATAGGATTGTTTAATTAATTACATGATAAAACATTGATGTATTTGAGGTTTGGGTCTCTTTTAAAAGGAAAGAAATGTCTCTGCATTATAAAAAAAAGTACAACTGGCATGCATATATAGTGATTTCTTAGTCATAAAGATCAATTATTTGAACATGTAACCAATCATTTCTATAAAACAAACACTTTCTTGTGGTTGATATGCTTGTAAATATGCTTTTTACATGACTCATAAGTTTTGGTAACAGGACTGGAAATAAAACAAAAACATCTTCTGCTTAGAAACCTACCAATACACATTTTGAATAGTTAAAACATGTGTATTATTATATTCAGTCCCAACATTTTTTTTAAATGTAAAAAAAAATTGTAGGTGTCACAACAAGCAAATGGCACTGTTTCGGTAGACTGGCCCAAAACTGTGAATTGAACCTGCCAAGTGGGCGGAGCAGTAGAGTTTTCTTTGAGTTCATTACACAGACAGGATTCATGGGTAGCAGTTAATCTCTGGTCCTAACTCCAGAGCATAATACACTGGTTGCCAACACTGTTATACACAAAAAGATCAAGTTTTTTCAAACGGAGGGGTACATCCCGTCATCCTGTCAACTGAGGTGTTTCCTATCTTTGTAGCCAAGCACACAGCAGCTGTTTGTTTCCACTTTAACTTGAAGAAGAAAATAATGTAAATTTGAAGAATATTTAACAAATACAAAGACGACAAACTATGGTAATAAAAACTAATTGTGGGTAAGTCACTTTGGACAATGGAAAAGTTGATATCTGACTGATGACTGCTTGTTACTGCAGCTAGCTGCTAGATAGCAGTGTGAATAGAAGGTCATGCCATTGGTTCGATTGTTTATCTAGATAAAGATTTTCAAACATGAAAACAATACAGAGTGGGGTTTCTTTCTCAAGGAAACAATCTTTGACCAAGTATAAATAGTACAGACACCAGCATGCAAACGATCCAGCGTTACCACAAGTCATTCCATTGGCTACTTATGTAGTTTGTCAAAATGGTAGCTAGTTTTACCATGACAGCAGCTTTATTTGCTCTGCTTGACTTTCACTTAAAAGGGGCAACAAGGTTTGAGACCACCCATACTCAAGTGCAAAATACCAACTCACAAGGCTCGCTGGAGATACATGTCATTACTTACAAATCAGACACACATGCTACACTTGGAGTGAAACCACGTGTCAGTGAATGGGAGAAATGGGGACAACACACACCACCAATGTTATCATTCCTCTGCTACATACCTCCTGAGAAAACACAGACCGGCTTACAACTTTGAGGCCCTAAAGAGCCTTTATGTTCACAAATGATCTTGACTACATTTGATGGTGAAGAATATTTTTGGAGCTTTCAGACCTCATCCAGCTCAAAATATATGGAATATTTGAAGAAAAAATTAAACAATCCAAGTTAATACGTTTAATTATTATAATAATTATGATATAGCAAACTGAAATTATGATTTATATGGTCCTAATGAGTATCGCTTAGTATATAATTACAATTGATACTTTTAAAAAAGGTTCATTTCTGTCATTCTTTTATATAATGACCATTAACTGTATATAAATATGGACGTTAAACAGCTCCCCAAAAGTGAAGCCAAAATATTCTCAATGGCCCCCTAGTGGCTGGCTGCAATATAGGTCATTAGTCCCGCCCCTTCCATGTTAGCGGATGGGACTAACTAAAAACTTGGCTTTACTTTTCTAGCAGTAGTAAGAGGAGACACGTCATCCATATTTATATACAGTCAATAGTGCTGACACGCTTTGCGGTATACACCATGAAAGAGGTCAATATTATGGATATGCTCTAATGCTGCTGATGGAATATGGTTCAAGATACATCACTTGAATTGCTAACTATGTTGTCATCATTTTATAATCGGACCAAACATGTTTCCCCATTACTATGCATGTTAACTTTCACAGTGGACTCTAATCACTGATAAACTGACATGGGAACTTAATATTAGTAATGCAAGGGAGTCTACAACTCTTTTCTGTGACTGAGACCCAGCTGACATCTGCAGGCTGGAGTGTCTTGTCCATTTGCATACATGATGTAGCCCACCGCAGCATCTGACTTTATTTAGTCAAGGTTCAGAGTACTGTCAGGACAAAAAAGCATTTGTCTGGATGAATATGAATGATTATGTTATTGCAATTGCGGTCATACAGTAAGAACAAATATGGAAATCAAAAATTGAGATTTATCAAGAGCACTGCAAAGTAGATGAGGACTTATTACTGTCGATGGCTTGCCAAGCTTTGAGCATAACTTTCTCAGATGTTCTTAAGCCGCTTACTCTGTAAATATTTAGCCAAGGGAACTAATCAGTGATCTGTAGCAGACTGGAAAATTCTAATCACATTAAATCACTTGGTTTCAGTCCTAAATCACCTGATTAGAGTATCTTTAGCATCATCAACTTCTTCAGGTCACTTCCTACCAAAGCATGTATGCAGTTTCAATCTGCAAATTCACTAGTTTTTCCCCGAAATTTCTCTCTTTACCAAAACTGTGGTTAATGATAGGCTATTTAGTTTCCTTCTCCACCATTGAATAGTCTTCAGGGAATGCACCCATAACTCGATTGCTGGCCTCAGACTCGAGCTGTACCTTCTCAGAAATAGAACAAGACTGATCTCACTCTCAAGAAATGCCTAGTGGAGACAAAAGCCAGCATTCAGAACCATTTTTTTCTCCACCTTGATTTGCTATGGATCACGGGGTTGAGCAGCAGACGTAAGGGCCTTCATTGCAGGAAAGAGGGATGTTTCACCTCATCCTTTCATTTCTGTGTGGAGTCCTTATCAAGAGCGAAAGATCTGAACCCAAACACCCCTGTCTCGGAGTCAAGGCGACCCCTGTTGCACTCAGTCTGCTGTAATGACATTGACACACATTTGTCTGCTTAAAGCAGTCTACCAGATTGAACTCAGATGACTCAGTGGCTCGAAATTACAAAAAGAGTGCTTTCTATAGACGGTTGGTTGTTGACAAGCTGACTGAAAATTTAGAAGTGGCATAGATTAGAAAAGCAGGCTCCAGCCTACAAAGAGATTTACAGAGAGAAAAAAAATTTTGGTTTTTCTTTTTTTTTGTGAGTCTTGCAAACCATTGAAACTGCCACAAACTTCTTAGAGGCACCTTTCAAACACTGGCTTCAGGTCAGGTTTGCACCAAACGCTTCTGAGCTCGGGCTTGTTTGGGCTGAAATTTCTGGCCTGTGTAGCACTCTGGGAGACTGCCTCTCCTGTGGTCCAAGAGGGAAGAGAGGGAGGCTCACTGTTTGCTTCTAGCTTATTACAAGGCATGCACAGATTAGAAAATACTCTTCCACAGAACTCAGACAGTGTTTGTGTCTGTAGATAAATCATACTGTCTGTTACAAATAGTTAAGCAACATCAGTAGGACATCCATCTTGAGCTGTTTTTTTTACATTACATGACACAACTGTCTAAAGGATATGTTCTCCTTACCTGTGTCTTGCTCAAGGGCACTTCAACATGCTGACAAAAATAGCCAAGAACCACTCACACTAAATTTACTGACTTACCTTAACTGAGCTACAGCTGAGCTTTTTTAATGTTTCACCCTGCTCGATATACTAACACAACTCTACCATGATGACACAACAAACTATCAGTTATTCTATTGTTGACTGTTGGTTTTATTCATGCACGCATGTTATTTCGGTTTTATTTAAAGTACCATCTTTCATGCAATGTTTGACAATGATAAAAAAAAAGTCTTGAAATGGTCTTTGTGAGGACTTTTTCTTTTTTTACATGAAACAAAGGGCAAAGAACAAAGGGCAACTGTTGCTGTTCACCAGGCGTGTTTTTGGCACAGCGCCACACCTCTTATCAACATATCTGCCTGTGTGTGTATGTGTGTGTGTATTTCTCATAATCTCTTTGGATTACTGTTATCTAAAAATATTTTTACTGTTGATGCATATTATCTCCTCTTATTCAGAAAAAGCAGGCTTGCTCAAATAAACACTTTTATCACTCTATAAAGTAATAACATACAATCCTTTCTCTGTTACTACTGTTACTACTATGCATTATAATTCATCTTCACAGCAACCTGTAGGAATGCTGCTGCAGTGCAGAAAACAATACTGTGCAGCACTAAGCAAGTTTCTAATGATTTTACTGCGGTTTACAAAGTCTGCAGCAGAAGTAATATATTAGATTAAAATCAGTTCTCACTATTTTTTTTATTAATTTGGGCGACTGTAGCCAGGGGGCACAAATATGGGTGTGATTTGTTGTCGCCTTCAAATGTAGCCAAACAAATGTAGCTGTTGCCTGGAAACTAACTAAACAATGGATGCGGCAAGACTGGAAGCTCTCTTTTGATAGATAGGCGCAGGAAGCACACGAACTGTGTATTTTACAAACAGTATATTCAAATGCATGGTAAAGCAGACCGGCCACATGCAGCTGAATGCGTTCGGAGGTCATAAAACAGAGAATTTGGATGGCCAGATCTGCCGTGGAATGCCCCTGTGTAGTGACCACAGCCTTTTACAGTCAGGCTCAATGGTGCCTTTGTGCAGCTGAGCCCAGCTGGCCGTCCAGGAAACCTCAGTCCTCATTGCGCAGTCCCACATCTTCAGAAACGCAGACGTCCACACACAGACCACCTTTTTATTTTGGGATTTACACTGGGAACTGCCTATATGCAATTTACCAGATCAGTCCTAGAAACAGACGTATCTGTATACCAGTGTGGGAATATGCTGCAAGCCTTTTGACCAAACTGTAAAATTCCATTAACTCTAAAAGTGCATTGAAAGTACTGTATGTTATTAAACACTATGTACATAAACAAACTTATAATAACATCATGATTTGGATTTAGGTTGCTGTCTACAGTTAATCCCTCTATTAAAAGAGATGTCAATCTATTTCAAAGTGAAAGCAGGATCCTTTGTTTTGACTTGTGACAGAGGGAGGGGCCGCACTTTGGTTTACAATGGGCCTGAAAAGGTGCTTTTAATTAACAGTAACAATGCACAATGATCAAGTACAATTCTGAGGTCCTGTTAGTTTTACTTTACTGTTTCAGTTTTTGCACATTTACATACTCCAGCAGACAAAGAGCAACATTGGCTTTGTTTCGGAGTCATGTTTCAGTTCGCTGCCATCAGTGCTGGGCAGGTAATGCACAGAGGATTCATAACAACTGTTTTCGCCGAAAAAAACATCTGCCTGCTGCGTCTGGAAACGAGGCTGATGAAAGAGGAGGTGCGGGCCAGAACAAACTATAAGCGAGTCTTCTCACATCACACGTAGTCATTTGATCCCCTCTTTGTATAAACAGACCGTTGAATGCAGCTGTAGGGAATTTAATCAACTCGCAGAGGAGCAAATTGATCTGGTAGCAAGATTACAGCACAAGAGGTTTAATTGGGAATGACACATATGTAGAGATGAAACAGTTAGTTGATTAACTGATTCATGAAGTCACAGTGAAGTCATCAACAACTTTGATGACCGATTAATCATTTAAATCCTCCTTCATTCAAAAATAACCATCATTTGTCTGTCTTTATGATAGAAAACAGACTATCTTTAGGTTTTGGACTGGTTTACAAGATATTTGAACTTCATTTTATGAATTAATCAAGTAATTGGCAAATGAATCAATAATGAAAATAATAATTAACTGCAACTCTAAACTCATAAATCAAACAAAGCAGCTCCAAGCTCCAACACTAAAAGGCAGCTTATATCTTAATGCTTTAACAACCAAACACTGAAAGTAAGTTTAAAGTATATTTTAATGATCGAAGTAAACTTTCCAACAAGGACTTTTTGGCAGGATTTTTTTAATTAGGTGTCTCTTCCTTTTTTAAACTTACTTAAAGTATTATTTTATTTGTTTACATTGTGTTGTAAACTTGTTTTTTTTTTAAAACAACTAAGTAGGCGAAACAAGAAAGCGAAAAGAGACAGAAAGAAGCAGGCGCACACATCATATACAGCCTGCAGTGATCCCAAATCGATGAGGCGCGAGGCCGTATCAGATTACAATAACATACTCGGAGAGCCCGCGAGCCCCCCGCCCTCCTCAGAGCATCGCGTGAGAGCAGCAGCCGACTCTCAAACTTGATTGCGATTAATGCGCGAGGGCAAGATATCCATGCCAGATCCAAGCGAGACACATTCTTAAGGTAGTCCGGAAGAGTGGAAAACAAAGAGAGAGCAGACACGAGAACACAGACTGCCTGTTATTGCTCATAACTTTTCCCAAGAGTTATAGAGGTGTAAGTTTACAGAAAGAAGTTATGATAATAATTTTATTAACAATTTGACTTCATAATTGACCGAATTTAATTATGTTTTTCTATCGCCACCTTTCTATAAGTTGCAGCACTAAAGCAAAACTTAAGGTTATTAGGTTCGACTTATCTACTTTATCTTCAAAACGCGAGTCTAACTTAAAAGTTAAACTAACCTAACGTTAAGCACAAACACTGCTTGTTAAAACATAAGCAGGACTCCTATAGTTGCCAAGCTGTGAGTGTGTGTGTGTGTATGTGTGTGTGTCTGTAGCTCAACATTTTCTTAACTTACTGTTTGAGAACAGGCTTCTTCCTCTTCTTGTTAGCATAAGTCCCAGGGTTTCCCAACATGGTGTCACTTCGTTTTACGGTCACAAACTGGAAATAAAGTTAAATCTTATTCGGCTCATTCACTTCGCTGCTCCAGGGGCTTCATTCATCCATACGGTGACAGCCGGTGGTCCGTCAGGTTTTGTCAGCCAGCGAGTCCCATGTGCTGCTGCCGAGGTCCACTCAGGTTTGGTGCCGCGTTGACAGATCCCGTGGGCGGTCACTGTCGCTGACCTTGGTCGGCGGTGCAGCGAGGGTGAGAATGTGGCAGTGTGTTGAATACTGCTGCTAGGTTTTGGTGAGGGAGGAGGAATGAGAAGTTTAGAAAAGTTTGGCGTGGAGTTCAGCCTGTGTTCAACCCCTCGCATGGGTTAAACAGCGCAGCCGTATTATTATAGCACAGAGTCGCTTGAGTTTTTTTTTTTTTTTTTTTTACCTGTACGGGGCGTTTTCAGGAAATGTGTATGTACAGTCAAGCAGAGTTCTTTTAAGGTGGACTGGAGTATTTGTGACTGTCAAGTTTGCTTCAGCTTTTGCTCTAGTTGCTTTGTGATTTTTGACCTACTTGGGAAATGTTTTGTTTGGTCACATTTGATCACAGCAGGAAATATAACTGCAATGTTTTCCTAATCTTTAATAAAGCTTTCATGTTTAGTTAATGTTTATTCAATCAACCGACTTTTTTGGTTATAATCTGTTACACATATATAGCATCTTGTTTTTATTTGATATGTAAGCAGACTCAAAGATTGCTCACTAGCCCATAACAACCTGTCGTTCACTTCTGTTCACATTACTGTATGCTTTTCTAAATCTATGCATAGACTATATACATATGTAGGCTATCTCCTTTTAATACAATATGGGTATTGGGTATGGGCAGCCACAGCAAGTCAGCTATTTTGAGAGGGCACCCCACTAGATTTTGGAACCTGGCTGTAGGGATTTAGGTGACTCCCACTCCCAGTCACAGGATCATTTGCATTGGCCACTGATGGTTGAGTGATAAGGTCTGACTTACATTTGGCGCTCCAGTTGGTGTTGATGGGGTTAATAAACAGGAAATGGCCTTCCCTAAACTCTTACCACACAGTTGGGAGCACACTATTGTCCATATATTGTATGCTGTTACAAAATAACATGTAATTAACTAATAGGTCTAACCCAACCAACAGCCACAAACCAAAATTACACAAATACCTGCATGTGTGTGCTTATAAACGTATGTCTTAGCAGGTTTTGAGTATATGGTGCAGTCAAACTGCGGTCAAGCTCATTCTGCTTGATATCTGATTCACTTGATTGACATGAATGTACCACAATGCAATGCACAAAGGAAATAAAGGAGCTGCTCACAGCTGCAAAACATTAACGTCTAACTGGAATTAAAGAGTTTTTTTTGTCTGGTGCAGCATACATATGTGCTCTGTAAATCAATTGTCCTGTGTTCTCCTTTAAGAAAAAACAATCAGAAACGAATGTTTTCACGCAGAACTTGTGCATAATAAAGAAGTAATGTGTTAGTAGTGTTCTATCATAGGCAGAGAAGAGGGTCACACTGAGCCTGACAGCATCCTGCTACACAACACAAGAGTCACAGATTCTGAACAACCCACATTAGTTTTCCCACTAAAGTCTCCTTCTATGAGATATTTTGATCTCCTCACTTATTTGAAAATCAGCTTTCTAATGTTTAACATGGATTATTGCAAAGGTGTTTTTTTTTTATCATATCACTTCAGCAAACATCATTGACGGCTAGAGACATGTTGCTGGCAGTTCTCATGGAGACCATTCACACTCAAAGCTTTCTCCATTGTTCCTGTATAAAGAGCAATGTTTATCTTGGACACACTGCACTTCTTCAGAACACCTTTCTGCCATGTTCAAATTCCCTGTATGAAGTTTATCACTGGTTATAATACTAAACTCTGTTTCCTTGATGGTACAACAGAACATTTCTCATGACAGACTGGCTTTGTGGAAAATGCTGACTGCATGCTACACTGGCATTATTTCAACATGTACAACATGTATGTTTCATTTTACTTTCTCATTTTTCCTTTCTTGTCTAAATGTTAGATTTGCTGCATGGTTTTGACAAAAACAGGTTGTTTTTCTTTCGCTTTCTTTCTTCATTTGTGATGGAATGAGACACAAATGCATGGCGACCAATTTCAAGGTGAAAGTAACTCTTTCATCTGACACTTTGGCAGTGTTTTCAGTAAATCTTTGACAGCTGAGAGTTCATTTGATTGAACGGCGCCTGAGGTGAAAGCTTTGTCATGGAAGCTCAGCCATGTCTCTTACTCTGAGAGAGGATACTCTTTTCCCTCGGGTCATGTGTATCAACAATCTACAAAGGACGTATGCAGCGTCACAGTTACATTCTGTTCTCCTTTTATAAACAGTGAGTAAACTTAATTGGCAGTCTGGACAGGATTTTATTTGTTTTTGCAACATGTTTGTTTGTTGGTTAAACTGTGGGCTTGTTTGTTTGTTGGCTAAACTGTGGACATGTTTAATTACTAGTGTTGGACTCTTTTGTTAAGTGTGGAGAGTCCCATATCTCTGACACAGAAGCAGGTGGATTACATTGGACCATGACCGAAATGATATGAAAATACAGCCCAGGTTGTTAAAAACACATTTTTCTCATCATGATTTAATACATTGTTTTTTCACACTCTGTATGCCACTGATCATTAAACATTCACATGGGCATTAATCAGCAGTGTTGTGGCAATGCATTAAAATGTGTCATGTTCTCCTAGTAATCAATGATGTAGTAACCTTAGTGTTAAATCACTATCACTGCACATCACACTACATAATGCTAAGATCAGTTTTGGAGCAGTTTGGATGGTGGAGAAAAAGCATGCAGTAAAATCCCCATCTGTGAGACAAATACTGAACGTTAAGACACCAGTGATGATGACTGTAATACAAAAGTATGCTGATATATTTCCTGAAATGTCTTGTTTACTGACATTTCCACTCTCCTGAGCTATAAAGTTAACCGCTCTACCCACATGCTGTATGTGGTGAGGGAGACCTCCACATGAAGCTGGATAACAAAGCTGCCAAGGGCTGAAGAAGATGGGAAACGGGGAATATGGCAGCTGCCGTACCACAGAATTCGGCATGCGGTCACTGGTGAGCGTTAAGCAATGGTTCCCATGAGTTTAATCCACACTGTGTGCCTGTTTATTTGGCTGTGATGCATTCCTGTGTGACAGCCACCGGTGCATGGCCATCAACACTAGGCTTAATGTCTCTATTTCACACTAACTTTAGAGCAATATTTTTTTCTGCCCAGCAGCGGTTTTCATTTAGCTCACTACCTTTTTTAGTTCTCCACTCACTGCATGACTCCCTTAAAACCTATTACAACAATGCTTTTTGTTTTGTTTTGTTTTTTTTCACTGCTTTGATTTCATCACTTGAACAGTTCAGTCTTGTCCCGGGGTTTGTTGCGTTCAGCGATGAAGTATTTCAAAGCTGAAGCCCTGAAGATTTGAGAGTTGGACGCTCCTTTGTAACATGTGTGATTCACTTTCTTTGTTTGCCTAATGCAAGCCCATTCCCATTAGAAAAAAAAGAAAAACAGGTGAAGAATTAGGGATGGTAAAAATAGAAATTCTCATGTGTTTAAAATATCCATGTCAAAATAATTACATAGTATTTCATAATGATGAATTAGTAAGTTAAATTTATAACTGTGTATTTTAATAATGAGATACTAAAGTGAGTTATTCCACTTACAATGTAATAATTATGATATAAAGTCATAATCAGGGGATAATTTAGTATTTTGACCTACTTGGCAGTAATTATGAGGTATTATCTTATAACCTACCAGGTAATAATTATGAGTTACTATTTTATATTTAGCCTTCATAAATCATGATGAGCATGGAAGCGTGAATGTTAAGCAGGGTGCTGTTAAAACCCTCCTCTTGTGTTCAGGTCAAATTTGACCCATTTTCAGGGTTAGATGTGTGAAACTATATGCTATAATATTTTTTAATGACCTACTGAACACAGTAAAACACATTTTCATCTTTAAAAAAAGCCTATCTGTTGTGTTATGGGTCAAAAGTTGACCTAGTAGTACTTATGGGTTGTCTATGCATCGTAGACTTACCCCAACTGTAACCATAAGCTTAACCTAACCCATAACCACTGACCCCAAAAAAAAAAAAAAAAAAATATATATATATAGCCTATATATATTTATATTCTTTTTTTAGAGCTAGGGACTTTTGGTCTTTAGTCTGAAATTTGTCCCTGAAAGTAGACACACACAGACACACATACACATCACCTGTCCCCCAGCTGTATGGCAGTATAGGCTGGGGCTTTGTCATGCTTCATTTCTGACATCTCCCCACACAGCGTGACCACAGCGTGAACACACGCACACACACACACACAACCACACACACCATGCCAGAGATGACACTTTTGTGTGGTTGTCCAAAATAAACTGCAGCTCATATACAAGACTTTTCACTTTTTTTCATAGGAAACTATATGTTGTCAATTTAGACCTATAACACAACAGACATAACAGTAAATGCTCATTTTAACCTATTTCCTGATGTAACAAACTATCTGGCATGTAAGGTTAGCTCAGAAAACCTGACCTGGATGAATCATACAGAAAAGAAAATCATGTTTTATAATTTAAAGATTCTTTACTTTTCTAAATACTGTAACAGCATAATCCTTGGATATTAAATCTTTATTTTGACTTAAATCAAAACTATGAGAGACTGAGGTTGATTTAAGTCTTAATTCTGCCTTACAATCATGAGAGTTTTTGCTTTCCAAACTTCTTGAGTGCTTTTCTTTTGGTGGCAGAAACAAGCTTTTTGTGAGATTTGATGCTGCTGCTGAAGGCATGGCTGAAAAAGTAGACATCCCTTCATTTCCATGTGACAGTTTGTTGGCCACAGTGCTCTCTGAAATACAGAGTCCTTTTCGAACAGGCAGAGGCTTGACAAGAAGCAGGACTGCTGCCCTCTGGGAAGGGAAGAATCGCGTGTGAAGGACAGGAGGGCAGTTTAAAAGCACAGTGAGATGTAACTGAGCTCTATTACACACTCAACCACAGTGCCATTAAAATGAACATCAGGTTGTACAATGCACCCTGTGAGTACCATGGTTTCTGTTCATTTGCATGTGTGTGGTCATGGAGTTTAAAGTGTGATGTTATTTTCTAGGTATGAAAGTTACTTCTGTATTTAGTGGGCAGCTAGAGGGAAGCCTGTCCTGTCAGAAGAAAAGGAGAGCAGCATCTAAGTAAACAAAAGTAAGGAGCATCAACAGGAGGACATAAAAAGGTTCATGTTGTCCACCTTGGCTGTTAATAACAACATTGTTTTGTCTCTGATATATTTTATGAGACAAAAACCGAAAACTTAAAAGATCCAGTGTGTAGAATTTAGTGGCATCTACCAGAACGGACTTGGTAGAAATGGAATATGTTAATAAATGATCAATAATCCAACAACAATAAGAATAGTTGTGTTTTCGCTACCTTAGAATGAGCCTTTACTATCTATATAGGGAGCGGGTCCTCTTCCACAAAAGGTCGCCATGTTGCACCTACAGTAGCCTAGAATGGACAAACCAAACACTGGCTTTAATGAGGACATTGGTGTTTTCGTGAGTTTCACAGCCACTGTAGGTTCTCCTACATGCTTGGAAAGGGTAGGGGTTTTGGGGTATTCAGTGGGCTGCAATCTGCAACTTAACTGCTAGGTGCTGCTAGGACACATGGATCCTTTACAGTACTACTTTCAGTCAATGGAGGCCAAAATGTTCAACATTTGTGCATTTTAAACTATTGTGATACCTCTTGCTTAGGTCGATGCAACTCAGATCTCAAAATCTGTTGCAAAAACCTTGTAAAAACATACTGGTGAAATGGGTCAATGGAAAATGGTTGCAGACCAGTTATATATTAAAAATCCTACTGCATTTTCCCTGTTCGGTCCATTTTAAAACAGTTTCAACACAAGCTGTTGTAGCAGGATGAACAATGCATTCCTCATTAATATTTTAGTAATAATATTGAAACACTGAAAGTGCACTTTTCTGGTAAGTTAGGATGCAAGAAATACCTTTGACAGGAAATAACACAGTCAATCAAGCCGCAACTTTGCAACACTTGTGCCAATTTTAGAATCGAAATCTCACACTATTATTTTTTTTCAAATGTGAAATACACTACAGATGCAATCCACAGTTTGAAACACTATAGTATGGTGGTAGAACACAGGATGTATCATAAACAAACATCAAGCAGGCAGTGTTGTTAGTGTAAACAATAACAGTAATACATATTTCACAATCACAGAAAGCTCAAGATGAAGCGCATATTGTTCCTATGATTTAAGGCAGGTGTAGAATAAAGCAGGCAAATGTAGGCTACTAGTTTGGTTGCTATGCTTTAGAGTTGTTTTAGTTATAAACAATTGCAGGCAAACCTCCTCCCTGTTGGCGCTGTTAAAGCCAGTCCAAACTGCAGAGAAGAGGAATAAAACCTGCTGTAAAACCAGGGGAAATTTGGCAGAGATAGATTTGCCAAACCCCTCAGCTGGCCTCACAGGGCTTTAGCCGTGAGACCTGAATGTGGAGTATTGTTGTTTTACTGTTGACTAATTACTCGGGTTCCTGTGGGTGTGTGCGTCTTTGTGTGTCAGGATGTGTGTGCGCTGGGAAGTGTGGTCAATGTAACTGTTTGTATGTGTGTTGTGCGTGTGTGTATGTGTGTATGTCTGTGTGCGTTGATTGAATTCACCTCTCATTGTTGACTTCAAAGATTCATTGCTTGCACACATGTTATATCTTTTCAATCTGCTGTGTCATCCATTAAAATGATTTTATTAGCACTGTCTTCATAGTTATAAAGAGATGGTTGGGGTAAATGGTAAAAAAAAGGGCCTGGTGGTGTCCTTTGTGTGGTTAGATGTAGTCTACAGGGAGCCTTTGGTTAAGGTTAGGGAAAGACTGCAGTTTAGATTATATATTAAAAAGTACCAAACCTTTATTAAGAGCTTTGAGTTTCCTAAACACAACATTGAAAAGTCATGATTTAGTTGCCATAAGTGGATATTGTAAGCAAAACAAATGAAATATGATGCCACTGAACATTTAGCAGACTTTGCAGCTCATTCAAGGCATTTTCTTTTTATATTGGTTAAAATTTGAGTTCTAGCAGCATTATGTTTGACTCTAAAATATAATTTTATGTCGCAAATTAATTGTATATAAATGTTTTTAAGAGACAAAGTTGCTGTCCCAACTCTTCCCAATCTCCACCGTTGTATGTTTGGAGGTGTAATGCACATTTCAGCCTCTAGGAGGACTTTAGACCTTTATTCCTAGAAGTACAACTACATTGTGAAAACTATGTATCTAAAATTGTCTAAGATGTCAAAATCTATAATGCATTACAAATCAAATACAGGAAAAGGCTGGAAAGTAGAACACAATGCAGCATCCGAGGTGTGTGTTTGACAAAATTTAGGGAGGAAGAGGCGTTGGAGGAAAAGCTGGGAAACAGGAATAGCTGTAGAAATATAGATAACTTAAGACTGTTTGGTGTTCTGGACACTGTAATTTCATCGAAGCTTAGATCTGCTGGTGTGTTTGTTACATGCTAAGTTGACTGTACACAGCTGAGGTGCTCACACTGACCATGAAATATGAAGTGGTGTAGACGAATGTCAGTTGTGTTTACATTAGTGGTTTCCTAGCCTACAGAGGAAACAGCCAGTGAGTCACGCGTATATGCTTATGAGGTTGAGGTGTTATGTAAAGGATTCAGGTGTGAACATTGCTGACCTAGTAGCTGCGGGAGAAAAAAAGTAAGTGCTGACAACGATGAGCCTAACCATAACAGAAGCTAATTGTATACTTGTGAAGTTATTACTCTCATTACAAATATCAAACTTAGAAAGAGTAAGAGATGATTGCTGAGTCATGTCCGGACTACAAAGGCATGATGGGATGTTAGTCATTGTCCAGACACACATTGTGTAAATTCCTGTCCAGATCGTGAAGATTCCTAACAAAAACATATTTTCACCATGAATCAGAAACATTTATAAAATCAGTGCTTTTTCCCTCTTTGATGAATTACAGGATCCAAAGCTGAAGAAACCAAGAATATTCCTTCAGGCTCCATAGAGGGGGACATGAAGGGTCTTTAAATGTCCCAGATATACAGGTGTGTTTGCATCTGGTATTCACATCACCACATACAAAAACTCCTAAATCTGCACCTGTAAATCTGTGGAGTATTTGAAGCCATTAATGTTGCTTGTATGGCAACATGTAGTAAAATTGCATGTATTTAGTTGTCTCTGCTAACCGGAGATGAAAGAACCTGTCGAAAAAAGGGGCCAATTTGTATTCCAGATTACTTTTTCCACTGCAGTTGGACACATTGCTATGAAAACATAGTTATAAATAGATTCTAGACAAACATTATGTTAATTCCAGTCCAGTCATGAAGATTCCTAACAAAAACATATTTTCATGCTGAATCAGAAACATTTACAAAATTGAACATCTAGGATTTTTCCTTTGATGTATTACTGGGTTCAAGGCTGTGGTCAGAAAAGGAAAAAAACAAATTATTACTCCATGTTCCACAAAGGGGGGAGATGAAGGGGCACTACCTCTCCTCAATACACTGTTTGTATCTGGCAGAGTAATGCACTGTTCACACCGCCACATACAAAAACATGCAATTGCACCTTTAAGTTCAGAAATAATTTTGTCCAAATGTCTGTACAATGTTTGAAGCTATTAATGTGCTTGTAGGAAAACAGAGTAAAATTGCTAATCCCATGTGTTTCATTAACCTTCCAGTCATTGTTGCAGTGTTTAGTTGTTTCCGCTAACAGTAGAGATGAAAGACTCTGTTGAAGCAGGGGCCAATTTGTATTCCTGTCTATTTTCCACTACATTGTAATGAAAACATTTTTTATGAATACATGTCTGGAATTCTCTGACATCAGTGGTGAGAAAGATTTATATAAAGCAACAGAATACTGCCACCTATAGGTGAAAAGCTAGAGACACATCCCAGTAATGGATCTTACAGTCTTGTAGTTGAGGTGGGCCCTCGGACAGATAGAGCAGATTGTATAGCATCAACAGTGAGGGAGAAGTGTGTGATTACAATCAAAGCATTATTATTATGCATTCTTTAACTTTAATAATTTATAGTTAATTGGGGATTGATAATCTCCAAATATCTCTAAAATGTATTGTTTTTTGTTTTTGTTTTGCTTGTTTTCATTGTTTCTGGAAGTATTTGAACATTTCAGAAGCAGTTTAAATTAAAACATGTGTTGAATGTAATTATTTTTTCTTATTTTCACTGTCATTACTATTTTTAATTCTGCAATGTGTTGTTATTATTATTGATAACTTTGTTCAATGTGTGTACTTCATATTATGCCATAGTTAAAATCACATAAAATTACATTACAAGTAATAAAGAAAAATACAAAAATAAGAAAACAACATGTCCCATTGGTTCATGCTGAAAAAAAATGTCTTTGTTCAAACTATAGACTGTTACACATTTTTGTTTTTTGTCATAAAAGAGAAACAATATAATTAAATAAAATGGTTAGTCAACAAACAAAACAAATAAATCAAATTAAAAGATTAACAGTCAGGCAGTAACTAGACACCACCTTACGTAGAATGTATGAGACCACATTAGCTAAAGGCCATACCTCTGACGTCATATAGAGCCGCTAGGTTGCGGCTATTCCTTATTTTTCGGGTCAGGTCGGAGGTATTTTGGAGGACATTTCATCATGGCCCTGAGGGGGATCCGACTGGTCATCCCGACGGGAACAAGTGCTTTCAAAGCGGTCAATGCTGTACAGAAGGTACGGGCAGAACATGTAGAAACACGGCTCTTTATTTCCCCTTCAACTTCACAAGGACAAGCTAACTAGCCGGCTAGCATCAGTGTCTGTCCGACATGATTATCATGTTGTTTATAATGCTGAGAGGACAGATAAGTAAACAGTATATTAGTATTATTGACGCATACATAATGTTCTTACTCAAGATATGTTGCAAATGCAGGTTTAAACTAAAATCCGTCACTTCAGATGTTTAGATGTCGTTGACTCCATTTGTTAACTTATGTGAATGTTTCTGTGTGACTGTCAGTGCAAACATCAGGGGAAAGCATGTTTTTAATCTCTTGTCTGAACCATATATTGCATGTCAGCATATTTTCTTACACGTAAGGGTGTAGATTTGATTAGGAACGTGGTGGGGACATATATTTGGTAGGGGGCCTTGGGGTCCTTCTCTCTCTATGCTGTACAATATATACACGTACAAGTCATGTGTGTGACCCAATACATGTCTTCTTCTCACACTGATGGACATATATATATTTTAAATGATGATGATGATGATAAGTAATAACAAGCAAATGGTAATACTTTCAATGATGCATATATATACATTATAAGTGTACAAGAACCTTATGATATATGAATCATGTTAAAAATGCTTTATACATATTTGAAGCAGGAATACACTCTCAGACAACACCAGAGCTCACAGTTGAGTGTTTACCTGGTCACATAATCTCTCTTTAACACCTGTATGGACAAACACTATGTAATACACTGTCAATGATTAGATTAGAAACTTTATCTTGGACACATCCACAGGTCCATATCAACAGAATAAACATAACTGACCAGTGAGGACACTGCTACGACATTCAGTGTCTCCTCAAACTACTTTTGACAAGCTAACATTTAAATAATTAATTTCAGAAGAATCAAGTGAGAAATGTGAATTTATGTAATAATATAAGAAATAAAAGGACCAGAGGAATATATACTGAATAGAACATTTAATTTAATAGAGTTTAAGGCTTTTAGGTGTTCTGTTGGTGTTTTCAACAGCTGCCTGGACTACAACATCTGCATCGTATTCAGCTAAAAGTCACCAGTTAACAGAGTCATTCTTTAAACTGAAACACCAGAGCAATAATATGTTTGCTGAAATGAACGTCCAATATATATCCAATCCAATATTTTGAATTACAGAGTGTTGCATGTGCAACAAACTTATCATCATTTCACACTCTCGGCTGTCAGTTGATCAGGCCGTCTAGCTGCAATTACATTTGGCAAAATATCAGAAATATCTCATGTCAGAGCACAACAAACTACAGCTTCCAAAACAGCCATGAAGTTGAAAGAGAACCTCGCTACAACAGTTTGTACAAAAATTAAACATTCTAACTCCTTAAAGATGGACTGTTGCATTAGACTGCTTCAATTTTAACTAATTGCATCAAATAAACTTCCCAATGATACACTAGAAATATGTTTTCCCAGAAAGCTCACATATCCTCCACTACCATTGAGTTTAATTGCGCTGACAGTTTTGACAGACAGTGATAAAACTACAAAGTCCATTATTCCATGTGTTCCTTAGTCTTGTCTGTGTTGACACCTGTTTATTTTCATCATCCAGGCCAGTGTTCACACAAGCTCAGTGAGAAGCCTGCGATATGGCTGGTGGGCCTACGCGCTGGGCGAGAGGACGACGCCGCGGTTTCAGCAGTACAGCAAAATCATCTCTGTGGATGGCAACTTGGCCTCAGGGAAAGGAGCGCTGGCCCAGAGTCTGGCTGACAAGCTGGGTAACTATCTGAACGCAGGGAACCTTGTTAGAGTTGGCACTAGGATACACTCAACAGACATGTGATTCCTACAGGTTTATAATCATATAGTATAGGGATGAAAGCATGGCTGGCTAAAATTGCCAATACTGTTATTGTAAAATTCTGGTATTAACTCTCATATCTTGGGGAATATGCTTGTTTGTTGTTGTTTTTCTGGGAGTAAGAACTTGTGTTTCTGTTTCTGCAGGGATGCACTACATGCCCGAGCCTGACACTTTCTACTTGGACAAGATGACCGGAGAGAAGCAACCTCTTGCTGTCGACTTCAACGGGATGTGCAGCCTGGAGAAGTTCTACAAAGACCCCAAGGCTGCCGACGGAAACACCTACAGGCTGCAGCTGTGGATGTACAATATGAGACTGCTCCAGTACGCTGACGCCATCGAACACCTGCTCACCACAGGTATCACAAGACTCCTTCTGGTTTCCCTTGTGCTCGACTAACAAAAGGAATCAGACTTGGAATTAAGATGTGTGCATCACAGTGTGAGATCAGGATGAGTGATGCAAACACATTTTTTACTCATCTTCATCTCAATCTTGTGTGTTTAAGGCCAAGGAGTGATCCTGGAGCGTTCCCCCTTCAGTGACATGGTCTTCCTGGAGGCTATGGCGAAACAGGGCTACATCAGGAAGGAGTGTGAGTATAACTGTCGAAAAAAATGGCGCCAAATGTTCTTAAATGAACCACCCACTAAAAAATAGTACACAATTAATATCCTTTAGGCCTGTGTATCTACATGTGTTTCTCAGGTCATGCTTCTCATTTAGCTTCAGTTAGATAAAATTATAAAATGATGAAAAGAAATGTAAAATTTGGTTATGCTGTGTATAGCAAGTTATTCCCCACATGAGAATAACGTGTTCTCCGCTGTCCTGTGGCTTTCAGGTGTGCAGCACTACAATGAGATCAAACACATCAGCATTTGCGAGTTCCTGCCCCCCCACCTCTCCATTTATGTGGATGTGCCAGCTGAGGAGGTGCAGAAGAGGCTGAAACAGAGCGGCAAGGTATGGGGACCCACGCACACAGCGACGCCAGAGGTTACTGTCGTCTCTGTAGGACACTGTAATTACGGCTCCTTCATTAACTAACTTTGAATGGAGGTCATTAGCATTTTTAATTGGAACAATAGCCTAATCCAAATTAAAAACTGCTGTAATCCAAAATGAAATGTTAATATTGAAAGAGTGGTGTAAAATAGGATGTTTTAATCAGGCTTTAATCATTCATTTAAAATGGAATCTCTTCATTTCCAGTCTTATCTTCAGAACGTACCCCTGATGTATCTGAAGAGCATCGAGGATAGCTACAAGAAGACTTTCCTGCCCAAAATCAGGTGAGCAGGTGAACTTATGACAAATTGGTGAATTAGATCTCTCACTCTTGTCAAATGTCATTAGACTTGTCACGATAACTACTTTTACTGAACGATATATTGTCTCAGAAAGAATCGCGATAAACGATATTATTGTCATTTGAAGATCATTTTATACCACTGATATAATGATAATATAAGAGTTGTTGAGGTCATATCCATGTATCATATATAGACATGATGATGTTGATACTTAAGTTATTGTGTGATCAGTGGATAATAATTGTGACAGGCCTACATGACACATGGTTCATATGTAATTTGACATTAAAATTCTAAACCAAACTTTGCCAGTCTGTGGTTATTTTCAGACATGCCAGCAGTGTTTAAATACTAATTAGCAAAACATGAAACCAGCTTGTTAACGTTGCCATTGTGAGCATGCTATCATTTAGCTCCAATCTAAATGATTTGAGCTCTTAGCGTGGCTTTAGACTCTTGGTGTTATCACAGCTGAAATGCCTCTGTCTTTCTTTCAGCGAAACATCAGAGCTGCTCGCTTACGATGCAACCCAAGCCCAGGATATTGAAAAAGTAAGAGTTTGATCAACAGTTCGTTTTTAATACAAATCATTTTCATCTGATTGTGTAGAAAGCTCACCTATTATGTTGCGTCCACAGGTGGCAGAGGACATCGAGTATTTGAAGTTTGACAAAGGACCATGGCTGGAGCAGGATGACGTCACCTACCACCAAATGAGAATGCTGTGAGTTGCTGATTCCTGTTCTACATTTCCACATTGAAATGCAAATTACACAGAAAGATCTGCAAAAAGTCAAATTTCCACAAAAATATCACAACTGCCTCTGTTTGCCACACTCATTATGGATAAATATGCAAAGTAGCTGAATCACAGAGAACAGAAAGGTAGATTTGTTTTGGAGATTTTCAGCTCTGTTCAGCTCAAACTTTTATTTCCCCACAAGAAAAAACATCAAGACTATTAAAGACATTAAAGTGCTGGTCATATACACACAGGACAGAATCAATAAAAGTGTCATGAAGAATGTTGGATAAGATAAATTGACGTCTGTATTCTTTTCTTTTGTGCTTCATCTCCAGTGGTTAGCTATCTTGCAGGTTTTCAACACCTTGCTCTTAATTTTGATTGATTATTTCTGTCTTTTTACAGCGTGGAAGACAAACACAAGGTGGCGAGCCTGACCCAGATACCCAAGTTCCTGCCAGAGATTACAATCGGTGCCCACGACTTTGATGAAAAATATTACGCCTATAAATCGGTATGCAGACACAACACCTTCATTCTTATTAGGTGCTACTTGGCAGCGACCTTTTTTTTTTAGTTGCCTGTCATTCCTCATCTGTCCCTCTCTCTCTCTCTCTCTACTATGATCCATCTGAGTAGTACTGAAATCGACACAAAGTGAGCCCTGCTGTTTATTTACATGCTCCATTTATTTGAAGTCATAATTTAGTTCTATTAAACAAAGGATAGCAAATTGGGATGTTTTTATAGCGAATGCAAATCCAATGGAAAAAAAGTTGATTTGTCTTAATGATCTTGGAGATCAACTTAGGACATCCCTAATGTTGTTATCTGCACTGTTTCATTAAGCTGCAGGAGATATAGTGTCTTCTATTATTTATTGTGTCGAGCACTTAATGAAACATCTAAATCCTCTCTGTTCCCTTTATAATTACTTTTTATTTTTCTACCCTTTGCCACGCCAAGCCCGCGCAGCACCACCGATGGATCTAATTTCCCTCCACTAAAATATCGAATGACTGCGTAGTTACGAGACGGCAAATGCCAGATGCGGAATATTCTACAAGGCTCGTGGTATCAGTCTTGCAGGGGAAACATTTGGGTCTGACCTTTTCTGTTTATTGACTGGAGACTTTTGTAGCCAATCCCACCCCACACCCCCACACCCCACACCCCCACCCCCCGCTGTTAAAATCCGACTGCATAATGCTACAGGAGGCTGTGACCTGACATTTTGTTCTGAGCCTGGATCTCAGTGGAGAGAATGAAGACTGTGACACATGGTGGCATCATCTCCCTCAGCATGTTTGAGTTTGACAAAGTCGTGGAAGGACATTTGAGATGCTGATGTGTTTGCAGCTTCTGTTGTACAATTTATAGCTGAAATGTGACTTTTACATTCAGTTAATTTGAGAAAAAAAAGAGTGAAAACTTTCCAGCAAGCCAAAACTGTGTTTGTCAGAGGTTATTAAATGCAAGCCTGCTGGTTTGAATGTGCAATCTTTTTCTTTTTGTTTAACTCTGTTTTGTTTTCTCATTTCAGCTCCCTGGGAAGAAGTACGCCGAAGGTTATAATGCAGATGTCGGAGACAAATACATCTGGCTGAAGTAAACTACATGCGGTTAATGAACCTGAATCAACCCTCATCATTGATCAGCTCCCTGGGTGGACTGTGGACTGTTTGTCCATGTTTGTCCCACATGTCCTCTGTTGTACATCCTAAATAATATGTATTAAAAAAAGAATAAAACTTGAATCTATTAAAAGAAAGTCTTGTCTTTTGTTCTGACTCTGCATCCAGACATGATCGTATTTAATACTCACATATCTATTGTACAGACTGAAGCCAATAAACAACTCATTTTGGCTCTATTTTTTTCTTCATTATACATATCTTCATTCACAATGTCCCTTTTTCAAGAGCTGGTGTTTAATTCATGTTCTCTCAGCAAACTCAACAACCTCTTTGTTTTGTCAGGTCTCATATCTGTGAGAGACTCAGCCAAAACTCCCCTCTTTGAGAGCGGTGATTAGTTAGTGTCTCTTTGCTGCAGGAGGCTCTTGTTCTAATTAAAAACTGATACAACAATACACTTGGCTCAATTGCAGAGTGGGCCGAAGAAATGAGAAGAAGTCCCCTGTGACCTGCTTCCTGCTGCCAGGTTGTAGCAAAGCTCTCAAACTACACCTTCGACTTTAAACGCCAGCATCCTGGTCCAGTGCCCAGACTACACAATCAAGTCTGGTTGTATCAGATTGCTAGCCACGGTTTGGAGAGAGCAGTGAACAGGTGATACATCTATGACCTCACATATTAACGGTCTTGGAGAGCAGGAGGTGTGAGAAAGTGTGTAGCCCTGAGGCTGAAGGATGAGCAGAGTATGAGGGGTAAGAACACCTACAGTACCAGTCCAAACTTTTTTACTGTATGTTCTGGTTCAATGGCAGACAGGATCTCACCCTATCACCACCTTTGAATTATAATGCTATATTCAACATGGATGTGAGGGAGAACTAACATTTACCATCCTTTGAGTTCAGCAGTTGTCCATCAAAGCACCCATTACTGGCCGAGACTAGGACCGGGTACCAGTATTCGATATCTTTAAGGTATCAACCGAAATAAATCGATAAAGTAGTATCAAAATGTCTCCTTGTTATGACTGGTCATTTTGTTTTAGTCTGTTCGTGTGCCCTGTGTTTCTTTAGATTTTTCTTGACAGGCAAATATGATTGGCAGCAGCTGGGAGGCACCAGCTATAAAACAGCCAAGATGGCGGCAGTCTGGTGGCAGCAGGCAATTCCCAGTCCTCCTCTCCCAACTGGCCACACTTTTGTTCTGTCTTGGTTTTTGGAAGTAGATATAGTTTTGATAGTTTATGTTGAGTAGTAAGGGTAGACTGCCAGTTTTGGTTAATCTTGTTCTCTCCTGTTTATTTAGTCAGGGAGTTAAGTTCTTGTCATTTGTTTTCTTAAAGTAAGTATTATTATTTTCTAGATAGGATTGTTTTATTTGTTATTTTGGCCTTGGTCCACTCTGAAGTTTCGGTTTTGTATTTTATTTATGTCTATTAAATGTATTTATTACTTTGTGTAAATAAATTTTCCTTATACACAACTAAGTTCGCCTGTGGCTACTTGGGAATTGGGGAAGATGGGGCCTAATCAGGTTATGCCCTAGGCACCCCTAGACTGGGGCATAACAGTCAAACGATACCTGCAATCGATCCTTTTTGCACCCAGAGCTAGAAAATATGACTATTTGTATGGACTTGCTCACAGCCAATAACCCCAAGTGTTCTTTGATTAAATGCGATATATTGGCCCACTGCCAATCATATGCCAAGAAGCTACAACCCGTCTGTGTTGGTGAAGTCGGGGTGAATTTGAGTTAGTACACTTAGCAGTTCAGCAGCCAACATGCCACCTAAACGCTCTAAAGTGTGGCTACACTATACTACACACCATCAAAACAGATCTAACTGCAAAGGTAGCAAATATAATATAACAGAAAATCTACCAAATTGCAAAGATTTGCTGCTCATTAAAACAACCAGATGAAAACTAGAGAAAGAAAGACAGTCAGCCCACTCCTAGAAACCGCAGAAAAACAAATCCATTACCTATTTGCATACATACTCACTCTCTCTTTGTCACACGCACACACACACACACACACACACACACACACACACACACACACACTCCTGTCATGAGTCATGCCAAAGAAGAGAACAGACGCAGCAAAATTTGAGCACGGTCATAATAATGCTGCTGCGAAAGCACTTTGCATACTGCATTAATGAGCGTTAGATAGAATAGAGCTCCATATGTGAGCAAAAGGTCAGACGTGCATGACCTTGATCCTCAAAGCATTTTGAGGGACGGGACCGAGCTGTTTCTGTTTGGATCCAGAACCCCTGATTTTCTCAAGCACGGCCACCTGGGAGTTAAAGAGAAGGCGATGTAGAGGTTGCACAAAGATGTGTGAGGAAATGAAACAGTACTAAAGACAAATCATTTAAAAAAAAGACATTAAAAAAGGCATTATGGACACAATGAGCCATCTCCTTAAAAGTTTAAAACAGTTGGATGAAGCAACCCTTTATTCCTAATTGTTGTATGACCCATGGACAGGACCTGCTGACCAGAATGCCACTCTGACACAATTCTATCTAATATCTCAGCATAAATAATGCTTCAACATAAAGAAATAGGGATATGCTAAGTGTAATTAAAGTCATAAGCCTATAAATATTCAAAGAGCAGTCATGAACTTTGAAAAGAAGAAGTGGTGATTAACTTCAACCCCGTCATTACTCAGTCATATAGATGACTGGCTTCTAATTATCACAGTAAGCCTCCAACCCGTCACTGTGCTCCCAGCACAAAACGCAGTGCTCAGAGCTCTGGGCTTGACATGCTGGATGACACACGCAGTTAAATCAAGCTTCACAAGTTCTCAAAAGCTCCGTCTTTTAGGACAGAGACAGAGAGAGAGAGAGTTAGACGTAGCTGCGAGCCAGGACAGAGCTCTGTGAAGGAGTCCGGGCCCAGATAGAAGCTTTCCCTCCCTGAGGACAGAGAGCCGGTTCAGCCTCTCTAAACTTTGGAAGTTGATGAAAGCTCTGTCAGGCGCAGAAATGATGTTATTCTCTTTCCAACTCTTCATGTCCCAAAAGAACCCAAGGGAGGTTTTGACAGAAGGTCCCTGGACAGATCCAAATACTTGGTGTTGAAGGGGGTGGGGGGGGGGGGGGGGGGAGTTTTTGAGAGCAGTGGAGACATTTTTTATCTGAGCAGCTGCTATATTTCAGGTACAGGAGACAGTTGTATACCTTATAACAAGCACTAACTGCCCTAGGTAGTGTAGAGGCGAAAATGGATAGTCGAGAGGGGAAAAAGTGTATTATAATGTCTCCTCTGCCTTTTATACTGTCAGTTAACATACACAATACTGCATTTTAAAAAGCTACAGGGATTTCGAAATGACTATACATCCAATGCAAGTTGAATGATTTCATCAACAAAACAGTCATCTGCCTGCACTCCTACTGCCAGAGTGTCAGAGCAGACAAAGGATGTGTGAATAATTGACAGCACGGCAGCCAGGTGCAGTCACAGCCAACTAATGGAGGGTGGAAAACATGAACTCTGTGTGGACTGGAGGTGGGGGGTGGGGGGGTGTTGGCACAGCATCCTGTCCATACAATATAACACTGAGCTTTTATCAATGGTGAGACTTTAGGCAAGGGAAAAGGTGGACATGTTTTTTGCAGAATGGAGTTGTAACTGTAGAGACATTTTCGATGAGTGGCTGGACAGATGTGGAAGCAGAAGTAACTTTATTGGTTGAGTGAAGCCCATAGACTAGGGTGGGGTGGGGGGATTAAATGCAGCACTGAGCAAATCATTTGTGAGTTTGTGAGGGGATGTTTTCACCGCCTGGAGTTTTGGGTTCACAGGCTTGCTGCCATGTTTGTCAGTTACTGCTGCCAGAATAGCCTAATTTTGGACAGTATGAGAAGGGAAGAAATCATCCTCCATTTGTCTCCTCATACTGAAACTATGAGACTTCTTGAGGGGCAGTTACTCTTTTATTGTTTTTTAAAAGGCACCCCCACACCTAATGTACTGTGTCCTGCCTCTTCCTGATGTTGGCACACTATATAAAATTGTGAACGCAAAGATAAAAACATACATAGACGTTTTGGTGCGCTAGGGTGAAAGGGTTAGAGTTAGCACAACAGCAACTTTTAGGTTTCCCAGAGTCATTGCAAAGACAATGTTTTATTTTAATGTGGTAAAACAGTTAGATGTGATGTTTTTTGTAATACCTCTGCTGCTGTAGAGGTATAAATACATTCAGCACACACTACTACTACTACAGTCTACAGTTAGCTGAGCTAGCCGCCGAGCTAGCAGCCGAGTTAGCCGCCGAGCTAGCAGCTTAGCAGCAGAAAGCTCTCAAACGTAGCGTCCATGTTTCGGGTAGGGGTAGAGGCAGAGACATTATAATAAGAGGAGACATATCACTCCCATTGAAATGCATAGGGAAACTACGTAACGCCAAGATGGCCGCTGTTTGCACATGTCCCGCCTCTTCTGGTGCCGTTGCTCCAATCATTTTGCTGGTCCAACGCGGTCACGTTTTTGCGACACTTGGAAGTCATTTTCAACAGCGACATTTTAAAACACATGATCAGCAGTTTATACTACTTTGTGTACATATATTTTGTAATGCTTTATCCAAAATTGTGGCATGATCTGGGAAAGTTGACTGTGAGCAAACTCCTGTCTCTGCTGTGAGCGTAAGATGACGTCTTGCTGTCAGTGCCTGCCGTAAATGAAGACTGTCGTGAAGTATTGCGCATGCGCAGTCCAAGATGCCTGTAAGGAAAAAGGCTTTTAAAACGTTAATTTGAGACCAAACCATCAAACCCTTTCAGCGATTATAGTTTGATTTTCATCGTGATTTCAAAACATATGTTTTTTATGTCCCTTAGACCTCGGAAAATGGAGATACAGCTCTCTCCCTATTCATTTAGATAGCCGGTTGGTCTTCCTATGGCCAAATAGCTGCCCGGAGGCGTGGCCAATTTTGCCGCCGAGTGAGATGACTTGCCTTAGAAGGACTTTGGTAGAGGTGGTGACTTTGATTGACAGGTGACACTTGGTAGGGGGTGGGGTTTCAGCGGACTCGGCGGGAACTCCTACAGCGTTTGATAACAGAGAAAAAGGCTGAGGCTATGAGTTTTACACAACTTTGAAGCCTAATTTCATATATTTGGCGATTTTTTTAATCATTCAAATTTGGCAGGGTGGTTAACAACACACTTTTCTGTGGTATGTCAAACTCAGAACACATATTTATTCTTACTTTACACAGACTAAAATAGTATTAAAGTTACTGGCAATATCTTGGAAGCTGGTGACAACAGCAGTAAAAGACTAATGTGTTTTAGTTCACAAAGATTTTACAGCTATATTTGGTAATTTAACTATTACTGGTAGATGTAACAGCAGATTGGTGTGTAAAAGTTGAATGTTATTCTTTGTTTTATTGAGAAAGGATGAATGGTGGAGTTTAAGTGAAGACTATTGTGAAAAGAAACTTGTGGTTTAATTTAAAGAGAGAAGAGAAATGAAGTCTGTTTGAATAAAGACAGAGAACAGCCTCTAAGTCATGCCTGAGACCTGTAACACACTTGAATACAAGTCAAACAAACTGGTGTGTGTGAAGAATTTGTTCTTGGTTTGATGAATGAACAGCAGTTGTCTTTTAGGTATCCCAGTCGTGAAGAATTGCTGCTTTTGCTACTGGACCATTTTCCCAGCAGATATTTTGTCTTGTCAAAGCAGGAAAAATGCAGGTGTAAATAATAACATTCACTCTGGCTCCATTCTATTAACATTAATTCTACCTCTGGGGTACCTGCAGACCCCAGAGGTATACTTGCGCTTTATTCTATCATTCCAATTTTACATGACTTAGTCAACCAATTTGTTCCTAATGACTTCATGTCATTGTTTTCTGTTTCTGGTTTAATTAGTGCTTTTTTTTCAAGATTTATTTTTGGGCTTTCTTCCTTTATTTACATAGTAACTGGCAGAGATGCTGACAGGAAGTAGGGAGAGAGAGAGAGAGAGGGAGAGAGGGGAATGACCTGCAGCATAGGTCCCTGGCCGGATTTAAACCAGGAACACCACTCGACCACTAGGGCGCTCCTAATTAGTGCTTTTTAAAACCAAAAAAAGCCACTGTATAGGGGTCCTTGGAGACCGCAGTCAAAACCATCCAATTTTACCCATGTAGTTTTAATTGATGGAACTATTTATTGAGTTCATGTTTGCTATGGTTCCTAATTGAAAGTAGGGGGTAAGGGCACATTTTGAAGGTTTTGTGGAAAAACTGTGCATGATAAAAGCTGAAATATGCATGAAAGAAAAGTTAATATTTTCATTTTACACAATTAATTTACACAGTAGATTAAATGAACTGTCACTTTCACAAAATAATAAAAACCTGTTTTTCCAGATTATATTGATTATATAACTAATAGCATTTTGCTTTGATGGTTGATTTTTTTATGGTAGTTTATTCAGCACCCTAGTCAGTGGTCCTTGTATGATTAAATGTTGGCAGGATGAAGGTTAATATATATAACATATTATCCTTGCGGCCCTGCTAATAAAACTGCTACTACAGCATTACTTCCAGCTGTTAACACTGCTGCTCCTGAGATCTCTGCTGTCACTGCTACTATGACAGCTCTTGTAATTGCTCACAGATTCAATCCAGTTGAATTTGTATGTATTTATTGTTAATGGTACACAGAAAATGGAATTACTACATGGAATCATTCTTCAACATGTATAGAGCAACAGCCGTTTGCTCAGAGTGTGTCTGGCGCTGGTGACTTACTTGTAAAGTAAAGTGTGGACCACCTACCATCACAAGGTCATCCGGGCTGCTGAATCTGGAGTTGCCTCTGTGATTTTGGGGCGGGAAGCCAGTCACAGCCTTATGCTCATCAGCCATCTAAATCAATAGAGATTCTGTTACTTTTTCAATAACAATATCCTTTTGGAACAATATCTGCAGGACAGGTTTTCATACCTTAAGCCTCCATGCTGGCTTTGTGGAGTCCTGGTTCAGGCTGAAATAGAGCAGCATGTGGGTGCCACCATTTAGAATCTGCTCCTCTGGCTCACCCAGTGTCTGTACCATAGTTTTCATCTGGACAAAGAATATATACAATCACTTCTACCAGCAAGATACACCATGTTTCTGTTTGTGTTTCGATATGGAGCTTCACAATTAAATGTAGGTGTATTAGATTACACACCAGGTGATACTTGGCAGCGCTAAGGGAACGGCAAGCTGCCAAGGTACAGGGTTGTCAGAACTGCACCCAAAGACCACATATCTGCAAACTTTGAGATGAAAGGACCCAGAATCACTTCAGGAGACCTGAAAGAGGAAGGAGAGAAGCACATTTTAGAAGATGTTAAAAACAATTGCTGCACAGATTGAGCCGTTAGATGTAATCATGTTTGTGCTGTTAACTCAACTTAATGAGAAAATATTAAAATAATGCTAAGTAACATGAGTGTGATTGTTCAGTCATACAGCATTTACAGTCTTATTCTAAGGGAATACAGAACATCTATTTAGAGAAAGCAGATGGTAAAACCTTTAATGCTTTGATAGTATACTTTTTTTTGCTGCAATGTAAACACTTGTCCTTTTTATTTAACCCAGCATTGCTTTTGAGGTCTTTTAAACCAAACCAATATAATATAACACAACAATAGCTTTTCTGTGATAGCTTCTCATGTATGAAAGCAACCAGAACACGCTAACAGAGGGTCTATCTATGCTAAGAAACAGGAGAAAACAGTGATTAGACTAAGAAGGAAATGGATGGAAGTTCTTGCTGGCATGAGTCTTCCATTACTGTGGACCGTAAGAAAGAAAGAACTCCCATAGCTTTCAGTAGCATGAACAGCACCTTGGAGAGCGCCAAGGCACACAGTCCTGACAAAATACAAATTGATACACCAACCAAAACCATGACATTACTCTCTGTTGACTTTTATAGGTTCCATAATCCTAATGATAAATACTTCAAAGTAAGACTAAATTTGTTTCAAGGTGAAATGATTATTTGTCTGATAAGAAAATGGGATTTAATGACATGGACCAATACAATATAAAGTGAAAGGTGCTTCAGGAGTGAAGTTGCTGAAATATTAACATGAATTAACTCTGTTGATACTGTTCATTAACTTCAGACAGATCAGGTGGATGTTGAGTGATGGAAATAAAGAAAGCAGAACAGGTGAGGAGTTTATGAGTCACCTATCATCAAGCCGAGAAAATATATATGTCTTTTTGCAAGTCAAGGTACATATAGTATAAAAATAGATGAAAGGTCTGTGTCGTATAGATGACTTTTGTCACAGAAAAAAAATGTCACCCCAAGCTCCATCTACATGAAACAATGCTGATGATAATGACAAGGACATTAAAGGGGTGTTAACAAGCTCTCAAGATCATGCTTCATCACAGGTAATCCTTTGTGGCACAGTTACACAATGAGAGCAAGCAAAGCAAACACATGAATGTAAAACAGCTTGATATCAACAGCTGCTGCATATTGAAGAAGTAATGTAGATGTTTGTTGAGTGACAGAGTAAATAGCCATGAAATTACATTACCATTACATATTGTTGTTGGTATGAAAGCATACAATTAAAAGCAGACATTAATGTTGCAGTTTTACATAAAACCCCCCACAAGAGCATATGTCACGCTCCATCCTCATTCAACATATCATGAGGATATGCAGGGAAGCAAAATGATAAAGGATGCTGCATCATTTAAATCTTTATCATTATAGGGAATGCAATTGTACATTTTTCCATAATATAAAAACTTTGTGCAACTACTGCAAGAAGAGCTATCAAAACCACAAGACATATTTGAAAGAACAAGGATTAACAATATTAAGCTAATCCTTATATATTAAGAATTAAAAAAAAACCCTGAACAAACTAGACAATAGAAAGGAAATTGAGAGAAAGTAGGACAGATAAGAAGTTCATTAGGGAGAAAGGATTAAACTCATCTTCTGTTAAGTAGTCTTTGTTTATTTAGCCCCTAAAATAACACGTATTGTTTTAATGACCCTCAGCTGACTTCACTGTGGAAAAAAAAGGGGGACACAAAAGTGGTTGTTTCTGTGTTGCCCTCACAAATAAGAAGGCACAGCTTTACAATCCATCACAGAGTCCCTTAGACCACACCAGTAGCTTACAGGCAAGAGATGAGTTCTAATAATAGAACACAACCAGTGCTCATAAAACCCCCCAAAAAAGGATGTTAGAGTTAAAAAGACTTGCAGTTAATTGTAATTCTCAACATAATTCATTATTTTTACAGATGGGTACAAATTCGTCCACACTTAAATATTGACCTGTTTTGTGTACACTTGGGAGCCACACACACACCTACCCAGTAATGATGCTGTTTAATCAGTGACTTCATGTGCCACACCTGTCAGGTAGATGGATTAACCTGGCAAAGCAGAAGTGATCACGAACACAAATTTAAACATACTTAACAAAATTAAAGAGGAATAAGGCTTTTATATATTTTATTTCAACTAGTGAAAAATGGGATTTTAAAGTGTTGTTTAAAGCATCCTAAAAACACCTGCACTCCTTGGCTTTTTCTTGATGTTATAACTTTAGTTGCATTTTTAATTCACTAAAAAAAATCACTTTCACTAAATAACTTTCTCACTACTGTTTTGAAAAGTGTAGTGTGAATTATACTCATACACAAATAGGTGACCAATTAAAGGAAAAAGAAGAACAGAAGTGACTGTGGAAACATACTAAATGCAGATGTTTCCATGCAGGGAACAAGGTGACTGTGTGAGAGTATAAAAAAGATGAGAATCACACACTGTGGCCTTCACAATCACCAGATGTCAACCATCTTACAGCAGACAGCACTCACCAACACCATCATCAAACCCCTAATCAGGGATAACTTTTCTGTCACAAGTTATTCCCTCAAACTTTTTCATCTGGGACCCAAAACTTCCAATGAAGTTCAGGAGACCTCAGCTCATGAATGTATGATTAGACCAAAATCACTCACTGCACAGCTGAGGAGGGACCTTGAGGAATCATCAGTCTGGCACCAGTTAGAGCGACAGGCCCATTATGAATGCGGTGAGGGGGAAAGAACTTGTAGCTGCCACCATAAGCACATACCAATGTGAGCCATGATGGCAGCATTTAGAACTATGTCCTTGCAGTCTATGATGTAGTTTTCATCAGGACCAGTACTTCAGGATGGACTGTTCTCAAAGAATGGTGAATGCTTTTTTCCATCTGTTATTTTAGTATCAATGCCAATGAGCTCCTAAAGCTTTCCTGTCAAACTATGGTGGTCCAACACTTTACTAAGTCCTTACTAAGACACTTAATGTGTTGTGCTTATATGTATGTATAATAAGTTCATACATTATTCTCACACAGTGAATACTTCAAAATGAGGAGAATCTGCAATGGCAAAAACTGCGATGTGGACATAAAATGGAAATGAGTTGTGCAACACCTAGTTCAGCAGGATGGCAGTAACTGTGGTTACTCATCATCATTTTCCTAATGATCTGCACCAATTCAGCATGTAGGATTGTTTTCAATTCCCATATTTGGGGGAGTTGGATAGTTACCCAAATATACACACATATTGTGTCATTGTTTTGTATTGTATTGTGTCTTTCCA
This sequence comes from Scomber japonicus, assembly GCF_027409825.1. Taxonomy (NCBI): domain Eukaryota; kingdom Metazoa; phylum Chordata; class Actinopteri; order Scombriformes; family Scombridae; genus Scomber; species Scomber japonicus. The sequence goes on from NC_070588.1 coordinate 25,864,059, forward strand.
GAAACACCCAAAATGGCCTTCGTGACCACACAAAAAGCACATGAACATAAGGCCTTGGCTCTGGAGATACTGCAAGCCTCAGGTGTATGATTATTATTTTTTTATTATACTGTGATATTGTACTCAAGACATATATATATATATATATATATAGACAACAGAAAACGAGTGCAGAGTGAGATGAGAAATGACATGCAGGAAGGTCTCCAGCTGGAATCATATCAAGGATTTTCTTTTCAACCCTTTGCCACGCTCCTGAGGCATTCCTGTTTTACTCTTCTGAATGCAGTCATGATGTAATCGAGGAAAACCATTCAACAAAAGGTTGGTGCAATAAGGAAGGCCACTACTGTGATGACAGTAAAACATTACCTTCTCTTTCCTCTGGAGATTGCATAAACAGATGATTAAGACAACCTTGTATTTCCTGGAATTCACATTTGTACTGTACTGTTATGCAGTATGTGAATGCACAAATCCCATTAAAAACACATTTATCACCACACTTGAACTTTAGAGATGTGTAAAGATGATAAATGATGATAGCCACACTGAGTATTTGAAAGAAAAACATATTAAGGTTAATATATTTCCTAATGGTGTCGGTGCACAGGTAGTGTTGTTGAAATGTTTTATTATTACTATTTCAGGCTCCACCTGAGCCATGGTATGCATCCTCTTGTGTGGGCAGTAAGCTTACCCTGCTTTCAGTTCATGCAGGTTCACAAATAGACACAGACAGAAACTAAATCAAAATACATCAGGGATGAGGGTTATCCTTCATATTGCATCACTGTACCTATGAAAAGTTTGTCATTCTCACCACTCTCATACTCAGACTTTTACAGATTCAGTGTGACAGCTGTTGCCAGTGGTTCCATACTGAGTGCCTGCAGACGGACCCAGCACTGCTTCAAAATGCAAAGGCTGTTGACTAGTATTGCTGTCTGTGTGAGAAATCATTTCACAAATAATACATACAGTATGCATATAAGTAGAGTGTAAGTCATGTTTTTCTATGTCACACGTTGGTGTGTGATGCAGGTGGTGGAATAAGATGTTTTGCTCTTCATAATGTGTTATTTTGATTTCCCTTTTTCTCACATATTTGTACTAACAAATCACACACTGTGACTGATCCCGAATCCTGCTGACAGATGTTGATCAGTGCAAGAATAAAGGGAGGTTTTGCTTTATTACAGGAAGCACTTTCCCCCCCTGCTTTTTCCAAAATGGGTCATTAAAGTCTGCCTAAACCAATTAAAATTGTGTTCTGAGTTTGTCATACCACAGAAAATGTGTTATTAACCACCCAGCCAAATTTTAATGATTAAAAAAATCACCATGTATCTAAAATTGGGTTTCAAAATCATGGAAAAATGCTGCTCTTAAGTGCTGGGGCTGTGTCAGCTGAAGGCACTGAAAGCAAGGTCCAACTGAACTGTCTCTGTACAAAAATACACAGAAATAGTGAAGTGCTACCCGACAAATACTGTCTGGAGACCTCCCAGCAACACTGCCAATGCTAAAGCCAAAGCCACTTGTTTTATTGATCACTTATTTACTCAGGTCTCTCTGGAAAATTAGATCTCGATCTCAATGGCACTTAACTCATTAAATAAAGGAATGCTTATAGGTTAAACATACACACATAGTAAAAATACTTCATTTTGGGTCGGGTGTGTAGTCAGGCTAAAAAAACATTATTTTGGAGCAATGTGTTTTTAAAGTTTCAATCATAAAGTCATTTCAAGGCACGTATGACCCTTTAACTTTCTCTAACTTCAGAATTCTTGCTATTGATACAGTCAGACCACTTGATTTTGGACTTATCAAACAATGTGTTCTTACAGCACCTTAAGTTTAAGAAAGGGAGCCATTTGAAGGTACTAATGTGGGACCTATGTGTGGGACTTTAACTTTGAAATTCTCTAAAATGATACAGTCTGCAGTCAGGGTAATCCTGAACTCTAATATACCATATCATTTTTAGGAATTTTATTTTTGTTCTTGTAACCCAAAATCAAAGAATAATGTCCCTCACAAATTAGTAGAATGTTTTAATTATTAAAGGTTACATATGCTTTATGACTCCTTCCATATATGTTTTTTGCCTCTGTTAACACCTTATTTTGAACACTGGATGTATAAGTGTATTCTTGCACTAAGTACAACATAATTTGACAAATAGCTATAGCCTCTTATAAGAGTATTCAGCATCCCTAATCCACGTTAGCATGCTAGCTACCTTGTCACCCCTGAGTCTCTAATTTGCTTAATTTACTTACTTTTTTACTACTTTTATTACTTTACTTATTTAATTACTTTACTTATATTGTTTTACCATATTATATTCCTCACTTTAACATTTATATTTGCCAGTTATTCAACTTGTGCTCCAAATGATCTGCTTCTTTAGCTCCTTTCATTGAAGCTAATTATGCTACCTCTGACTTTAGCGGTTAAAACAATACTTCCAGTAAAAGTATTACTGCAAATATTTGATATACTCAACACATGCAATTAGCTTCACTTAACCAAATAATTACAACCTGTCAGCCATGATTTAATTAATACTTACTATATATATTCTCCAACCAAGTTCAGTTCAATACAACTTTATTTCTCTTTATTAAGAGTTGGCCTTAATTTAATTTAATCTCAAAGCATCTCCCCCTGGATCAAGAGATACAGTAATATACAGTTAATGTTTTAAATGAAGACTAGAATTAGGGAGTTTTAAAAAATTAATCTTACTTGCCAGTAATTAGAGTTTGTACCAAGACGCTGAATAGGTTTTGGAGGCAAATGATGGCTGCAGTATCTTTGTCACGCATTACAAATTTGGGAATTAACATCCCTGCAATGCCTTTTGCTAAAAGATGACTTTCATCTAAAGCTTCAAGGATTAAAACTAATTTAACACTATACAAATTTTATCCCATAGAAAATGCCTGGCAGTGAGATTAAACTGAGAGAAGATTGATGCTGGGGTTCATTACTCAGTCACAGTCAGCTGTGGCTGCTGCTCAGCACCATGGGAGCCTAGCAAAGAAAAACAGAGCAGGAGGGGTGAGGACAGGGTTGCTACTATAATCAACAAGGCTAATTATCATTCATTTAGCATCTTAACATAACTGCCCAATAAAATATTGTGTTCATATCGTATTCAGGGTGAAGTTTGATATGTGCAAGGCTAAAAAGGCAGCTGGTCTGATGGCATCCCATCAGGCTTCAGTCTGGTGGCAGCAGATGGCAGTGTTGCTATCTGGATACAAGAAATCTGAAGGCAGTGTCAAGTAGAGGGATTTGTTTTGACAGTATGTAGCTCTGGGCATATGTGCTTCTGAAGAACACCACTTAATGGCAAAATACACACTGAGATGCTTTTCTTTCCTCACCTTAGCTGTTATTTTCAAGATAGAGTTAACAAGGTGTGTACTAATGCAACTGTAAAGTGAAAGACATATATTTTGTATTTTTACCAACTGCAAAGTTTCTTTTAATGATGTCTAAGTTCTCCAGAACAAAGTCAGGAAGAATGGCTGCGCTCCATAGTTACACAAAAACAAACAAATCCCCTCATGTATTGGTCTTGTAGAGGAATTCATTTATAATCAAAGGTCTGATTCATCTGCTGATGTGTCTCTGCATTCAGCCATCCCTAGAGCATGTGTGACAGCAGTGAGCTCCCTCTTTATAAAGGACACATCATGTGATCACCAATCAACAGAGAACAGTTACAGCTGTACACTACTTCCACCACCACCCACAAACAAAACCCAACACTCACAACCACTAGTTCTCCATTGATAGCAATATCAATAAGAACTGAAGCAGGTTTACAGGAGAGTGGTTCATTTTAATTGATCGATCCAGAACATGACGTTTTGGGAGGGTTACACTATGTATTAATGGAACCTGTTCAAAGCCAACAAACCATCAAATTGAAGGCGGGCCATGATTTGCTTCCTTACAGTGTTTGGCTATTGCACAGTCTGTGTTTTTAGTTCTGATTGCTTTAGTTTTCTTTTCCTTTGGCCACCATACATATTTGAACAAAGGCAGTACAGCATGTTGATGGAGTGACTGTTTTTTAATTTCTTTCCACTTTTGACCTGTCAGAGGATGCTTGTATTTATAATCTGTTGTTACTGTGGCACCGGGAACTCTTGCCACTCCTGAAGTTGACTTTGAGTGACAGTTTGTGAACTAACGATAAAAGATTTGCACACATAATTTATAATGTGTGAGAGCATAATCAAGATTCACACAAAAAAGGCTCACGGTTACACATTAAGTTTGCAGCTAAATATCTGTCTGTTTGGAGGTGAAAAAAAAAAAATCACACAGAACTCAACTGTATGCGTGAATCCCAGGTTTACAGCTCCAAATAAAACCCTCAGGCAGAAAGACTTTTGTCCCATATTTGAAGCTTCCTGCTGAAAAACCAGCGGGGATGCTCAGATTAACATATGATTTGATTATCCGATCAGGAATATCATTTCACTAGCCAATCACAGAGCCAGAGGGGTGAGCCTGTCTAGTAGTCTATTTTTCCTGCAGTCTGCCAAGGGGTAGATCACCACTGATGTGCAAAGCAGTTCTTTTCTGTGTACTGAATAACTAGAATTAGTTCATAGAAAAAAAGTGACCAAGTGTCAAAGAAACAAACAAAAAATAAGCAATGCAAATACAGGAAACTAGAAGTCGTCAAATATAGAATACTGCCAGCATTATAGTGTTAATCAAAAGCAATTTTTGACACACCTGCATCTGGTAAAAGACTTCACACTTCAGCTTGTCATCCTAGGGAACAAGGTTAATTTTAAGTCTTCACAATAAAGTTAACACAGAGTGTGAATGGAACAACACAAGTCATTAGCATGAATCTCTAACCATTAAAGAAATAACAACAAATGATGTTTTCTGGATGTTGTGATGTGACAGGGTTCTGTGTCATACGCAATGACAACTAATATAATAGGGTTATTGATAATCTGTCACCTCTGCTATGTGTTGCTGTGGTTCAAGTGTGATATTGAAGTGAAAACACCTCCATGGATGTTTCCCGCCGGCATTCGACTACATGGTTCATTGATGCTGTGCTCCATTGATCTGAACTGTTATTTTCACCCTGTCTGAGTCGCAGGAGTGTTACAGATATTTTTTTCTCCAGTATATGTGCCTGAAGGGCTCTATAGGCTTGGTTTTGATATTTAAAAACAGGGCTACTGTAGCTGCTAGGCAACATTACTTAAACGAAAATAGTACAGTGTACCTTAGTGTTAAACACATAAGGACTGATTAGGGACAACAAGACCAACGTGCAGAGAAACAACAGCTTCAGGTTTCTAGCAGCTTTAATAACACTTCAGAATATAGCCCACGTTGTAGAGTGTACTTTTATGGAGACAAACCTGGGCCATTAGGTTTCTACATTTAAAAAAGGCATTTGAAACTGAAAGTCCACGTTTTGATATGGAATTTTGAAAATGAATTACTTTATTTTGAATAAATTATTCATTTTCGTTTCAAATCTCATCTTTTTTTTTTTACCTTCAGGTCAAATTTCTTTTGGCTTGATATTACTTTGTGGGCATGGTATGAAGTGAAGGGGTATGAAACAGGGGCAATTCTAGGATCAGACCTTTAGGGGGGCTCAGCTCTTACATTTTACATATAATGCCCTGCAAGTGCTAAACTACTCATTTCAGTGGATAACGTAAATTACAACAAGAAATATTCATACATAGTAGAGTGGTCTACTATAATGTATGATAATAATGGTTCAGAATAAACAATCACAGATTTCTACAGAGAGGAGCCTAACATAGTTAATGAACCCTGAGGGAAACACAATATTAATGACAGAACTATCCAAAGTACATTAGACCTGTTAAAATAAAACCATTTGAACCTGTAGCATAAGTGTTTGTCCCATCTCTAACAGACAGGCTCATTATATAATTAAAGCCATATAAAATATTTTTTAGGGGAATTATTTATTTTTAGGGGTGCTTGAATACCCATGAAAAGGGTCTAAAATCACCACTGGTATGAAATAATGATCGAAAGCATAACAATGAAGGAGGGCCCTTCTCTATCACATTCAGGTTACAAACTAAAAGTAAGCAACTTGGTGTAGCAACTGTGAAAAGAAAAAGATTTGGATGACAATGAATAATTTAGTCAAAATAAAATAATAATAATGATTAAAGAAAAAAACGTATTTTTCAAATTCAATATCGAAACTTGCACATTCAGTTTCAAATCTCTTTTTTGAATGTAGGAAAATAATGACCCAGATTTGGCTTCCCATATAATTTCCCAGAAAATACAGTGCAACTTCCTCATGTGAATCCTTATATATTAAATACTCACATAGGGTGACAATATATTCAAACCCTGAAACCGGGACCCTTTAGTGTACCGTACGTTCATGCATGCACACATGTATGCATTAATGCATGTACCATAGGTGTTTTCATCAGGGTGAAGGACAGTTATGTCAGTGCTTAGCACACCTACTGAGCACACCTTTCAGCACAATGGACAGCACCTCAGCAGATGATGAAATATGTATTGTCTCCCAAAATCCACCAAGGTATTTGTCAGTGTAGAAGCACAGGCTGCCGACTAAATGACCGACTGACACATTCTCTGCCAAGACAGGAAAGTATGTTTAAATTGTAAATGGAACCAACCAACAGAAATGTTTTTTTAATTTACTTGTTACTTTTAAATTTAAACATACTTTTATGTTTTGCTCTTGTTTTTATACTATGATTAATCATTTTATATAACATTTGGATTTTGATTGCCATGAAAATGTGTAGACCCTTATTTCATTAGTCAACATAGTATATTAGTTTAGAGGTATAGAGTTAGTAGATATGTTTGTTGCTTCAGTTTATTTATACAATTATATATATTGGATGTTATAAATAATTATATTATCATTTATCAAGTTGTTAGTTGCTGTCTATTGTTAATGACATGTTACATGGTGCTTGTAACCCCAACAAACCTCTATATTGGTTCCCCCATTTAGCATCTGATGAGCACAGGTCCTGCAGGGTTAGACAGTGTTTAATGTGATCATTTATTTTAGTAATTATACAGTAATAACTGGAGAACATTACATATCATTAATTATTAATAATTAACTATCATGTAATTAAAGCTACATGTGTATATTATTACAGTACTGTATTGTTATTATTTGAATCCTCAGATGATAATACCTTCCACAGCTACACACTTGAGAGCGGTATGTTTGTTTTCTCCTCCAGTTTGACTGTTATTATGTGCTGCACTGGTGGACCAACATATCAGCTAGCAGCCAATATCAAAAGTATAGACCCATTTCTCAACTTGTTCTTATTCAAATTCATACAGTGAAGTAGAAGACATAAACATAATAAATCCCTGGAGTGTGGGTGAAGCTTGCCTGCCAAACTCACATGCATAAAGTCAATTGTCACAACTTGCATGAGCAAAGGGCAAAAGCATTTGTTTTTATTGCACTTCATCCATATAGGCATATACTGATTCATATGAGGACGTTACACTGTAAATCCAGGGAAATTACACAGTAAATGTCAGCAAGTTACATTCTTAATCCTCAACTTTTACTCCCTTGTTTCTTAATGACTTGCTTTCCTCTGCTGTGCCTATATTTAAGAACCAGTAGAGACCAGTAGGCATTTTATATGTCCTGATTCATTAGAAGAAGTTACACTGTAAGTCGCAGGAAATGACACAGTGAATGATGAGAAGTTACACTCTAAAATGCGGGCTGGATTGTAAAGTGTTAACTCAGCTTTCTTTGTGACTCGATTTAAAGAAAAAATGGAATTGCTGCATACTGTATTCTCTCAAAATTGATCATATTTTGTAAACCTTTCAATCTATTTTGCCACAAATCAGTGTTTTCTCCTGTGGGCATCTACTGCCAGTTCCTGAGTGTTTCAACACTTTTCTTTTCTTTCTCCCTGTCTGTTGTCTTCTTGCCTGCTGTTGTAACAGTGGACATGTGCTGGCAGGATATGCAGTACAGTAGAGGAACAATGGGATACATTGTCTTTGTGCAAATCTCCACCCTGCATGCCAGTTTCAAACTGGGATTAAATGTCCTCAGACAGTAGAGTGGTTAGTGCATGATGTGATACTTCATTTGACACACTTTCAAAAGATATATCGTCACTGTGTCATCTGGCCATTTTTAAAGAACATTAGGCTCCAGTGAAGACTTCCCCTTCTTTATCGGCTTTGATTCTTCTTTTCAGAAGTGGTGAGAGTGGAATTAGAGAAAATGTGATTGCATTAGTTGTACAGCATGTATCTGACAAATGGTCTTACACATACTCCATGAATCTTCGGCTAATTAATATGCGTGATATAGGCATGCGGGATACATTTGCAATAGACCCTTGATAAGTCTGCAGAGGACAATGTGAATAGAAATTTCCATCCTTATCTCATGAACGATACAAATGGTTGTGTAGCAAATGTAATTTCTAAGCTATTTCCTTATCTTTTCTTGTGGAGCACCAAGATCATGCCATGAATGACAATTATCCCTTTGTTTCATCTCACAATTGCATTTTTTTTTCTTCATCCTCAATTCTTTCTCTTGGAGCACTTCAACAAGGGTATTCTAAAGGAGTTGCAAGTGATGGACATGACTAGGTGCCCTTTGCATCAGATCAAAGAACAAAGCACTGGAAAAGAGCAGTGAGCTGCCTGATTGACAAGCTACAGCTTGTTGTTAATCTTCCCATGTGAGTGCTGGTATTATCTCAATGGACCTTTAACTAACAATAGAAAAAAGTCAAGTTTGGGAATTAGGGAGCACAAGGACATACTTTATTGTGTTCAAGCTACTCAAAATTTTAGGTGAAGTCTCATCTGTATAAATGACAAAGTTTTCTCAATTTACCTACAAACCCAAATTGAATACATTTAAAGGTGCAGTGTATAGAACTTAGTGGCATCTAGCAGAACATATTCAGTAGATATGGAACATAATATTCATAACTATGTTTGAAGTTTGTGTATCAACCCATAAAACCCTACTTAAAACACCTTAAAATGAGCTCTCTATATCTACATAGGGAGCAGGTCCCCTTCCATGGAGCCTGCCATGTTTCTACAGTAGCCCAGAATGGACAAACATTGAGGTTTTCTGCAAGACTATTTCTTGACAATTCTTGACAATAAATGTGTCGTGACTTTTCAATGGAAGTGATATAAATACCATAGATCTTCTCATCTAACTCTCACAAGAAAGCAGATTCCTAAAATGGTCCTTGATATTTCAGAGCAGAGAAGTACTATCATTTTCTGAACTATCATGTGCCTTTACCTGCTCGGTCACCATACCCACCTCATTAATAATTATAATTACATTTTGTTATGACAGCACCAGTCATGTTTGATTAATAACTGTCAATATTGATCTCATCTGGGTCCTATTTCTGAAATGTAATTGGGTCTTGCGTCCACTTATGTCATGATCACAAGAAAACAGTGTGATGGTATTTGGAGTTCAAATAATGATTCAATGGTCATAAGAACCAGTTTGACAGCTTGTTGTGTTGGTCACAGAATAATTAGAAATAAAAACTAGAAACAGAATTGTCTGTGACTGACTGAGTGATGTAGTTAGACCATTGGTTGGACCTAGGGTTGGGATGGGTATAGAGAACTGGTATTAACTTGGTACTGGTTCCTGACAGATCAGTACCGAAATATCAATCAAACTCCAAGACAAACAGTGCTTCAGTATTTATGTAACATTAATTCATTCTAACATAACTAGTGTAGGTAGCAGTAATGCATTTTAATGGTTTCCAGCAGCCATAAAATGTAAAAAAAATAAGATGATGAGGCTGAGGAGACAGTCACCTACTAGGGGGAGTCTGAGGAGGAGGCAGGAACAGGAGAGCTGGCTAGAGGAATAGAGGCCTTGCCCAAGCTTGTCAGGCTGTGTGATAACGTTATCTTCTGCCTTCTGCTTAGAAGTGGTGAATTTACAGCTCACAGCATTTAGTCTCTGGCTTTGGTTAGATATCTAATGTCAGCACTACGCTCTTTACTTAGGACACTAGCCCTAATCATTATAAAATAAAAGTATAGTTATCAACTCAGGACTCAGCACTAGATTTAAGCTAATTAATTTAACTATGTTCATTGAATCTTTTCACATTTTTTCATATCACGTCTTTATTTTTTGCACCAATTATAGAGCAGTAACAATAAGAGTATTGATCAAGAGTATGTATTGATAAAATCCTAATGATACCCGTCTCTTGTTTGACAGCTTAGTGTTTGAGTTTCCCCATTGGCTGTTTCTCTTTCAAGATGATTCAGCGCAAACAGTTTTCAATTATGTCATCAGGGGGTGTTTACAACGCTTTCACAGTCATGTCTGCAGGCACTCCGCCTTCTCAGTGGGACTGAGCCCAGCCCCAAGCACAGAGGCCCTGTGTGCCGTTCACTCTCTGCAAGAATGAGAGTGAGCGCAACCCTGAAATGAGTTTTAAAAACACACCTTTACCAATCGAAGCATCTCACATGGAGGCTCTGACACTGAGAGCACCAAGTCGCGTTTCACATGTTTGCACTACTTAACTGGGTGCTGTTGTAGACATCTGGAGCTTGCTAATTCAGAACTCCAGGAGAAATGGATGACTTGATGAATGAAGACTTATTGACAACCACAAACCTGATCAATCAAGTGGACAACAGTTACATATCAAGGTGCCAGTGAAATGCCACATCAAGTCTGAAGGAGTTGGCTGCATGCCTTGGTAAACCCCTCGCCCCTTTTGATTAAGATTCCTGTGTAGCAGACAGCCTTGGCCCAAGTCACAACATGCGCAACCCTTGCCAAATTTTAACACCCGCTCCCCTTGGCAACGGCCTTGTGGAGACACTGAGAGAAGTACAATTTGACCCAAGAAAGGACAGCTGTGTGCCTTTTTTCTGTCTGTTTAATTTTCTAAATCCTATGTATGAAAATGCCTTCAAAAAGGAGGTAATCCTTTTTGATAAAAAGATCAGCAAAAATTAACTACCATACTATTCAGAGTTGGAGTAACATACACATCTAATTAGAGACATTAAGGTGTTTTCTTAACTCACTAAATCAAAACAGAAGCAGACCATGGAAATAAAATCAAACATCTCAATTCACTAGTTTTACTCTGAGAATAGCCAATAATGGCTTAAATAACTCACACAAATCAATTATATGGCAGTTAATGATCAATCAAAATAACCACATAGAAAAATGTATGTTCAGATATAAGACTGAAAAGTACTTAATGATTCCACTGATTGGAATATGTAGTGATCATATGAAATAAGCGAAAAAAATATATATTCAAAGACTGATTGTAATAGATAGAAGTGTGTGTTTATGTGGGTCTTTATACGTCACAAAGACCCACATAAAAAAGATTTTTAAACATGCTATCTGGTGGAACCCAATCTTCAGATCCTGAGAGATCATCATAAATCAGCTCCAAATCACTATCAACCATGCTTACCAATCTGCTGAGTGGCTTGAATAGTAGAAGTGGTGCTCTTCAGGCGCATAGTATTTTCTGGCTCCTGGGGTTTGTCTATGAACCAAAACAGTGGTGTCACTATCAGCCTGGTGATTACAAAGAGTGCACATAAATTGACTCCGAGGCTACAACCCAGTGGGGTAGTGTGTAGCCTCCCCATATTGCCCAAATGTCAAACTATTTTCTCCAAAGTAAAGAGTGTAGCTGGCTCTGCTCTCAGCTCTGCTGACCAATTGGATCATTCTGTGGGAAACAATCATGGGTTATTTCCCACTTTCTAGTTTGGATGTTTTGTTCTGGGTTATTTCTGTAAAATGCAATCCTCTGGACTCACATCTATGGAGACACACATCAATAGTTGCTGCACCATTGTATTCAAATGTGAGGCTAATTACTGTGACCCCAGTTCTGCCATGATGATTAGTTTTAATATGAGACAGGTAAAAATCTTTCAATGTGTATCGACCCCTCTGTCTTCCACTTACTCTACAAATCTCCTCTGAATTGGCAAAGAAACGTATCTGTCACAAGTTTCACGCACCACTGGTAAACAGTCTCAAGTAGCGTTGATGGAAGTTTCATCATCTGTGGCTCTGACCCATGTGCACTAACATTTTAGAGACAGGAGAAATTGGAGATGCAGATGGTGAGGTAGTGAATTGAAGCCAGATTGTTTAATGATTCCTCTCACACATTTAATTTCACTTCATATCAAATGTTAATTATAGATCCACGTTATCATAAACATTCAAACCAGCAGTGTTATCTATACTTGTGCTTGTAGTGAGCCTTAACTATTCTATAAGCACAGTTCAATTTGAAAAGATATAAGCCAAATCTTAAATCAGTGTCTGCTCAACATTTCATCAGTGGTGTCTCACCCGGAGCGGAGAGGAGAGGCTCAGTTGGGGAGCGGCACAGCTGCTGCTGCTGCTGCTGAAATGAATGGTGTCGGGATGTAGCAGGTGGCAGGATTCAGCTGTTCCCCAATATTAAGCGTGAATATACTGATTCCTTTTCACCTCAACTATGTCAACTAACCGGTGAAATTATCATCATTGGTTGTAGAAATCCAAGATGACTTAAAACAACTGCAAGGCTGTGTGCTGATATATATTCTATAACAATGTGCATATGATTTTAGCTTTCATAAAATGATGTGTTCAAAGTTACTGCAGTGAATACAACTGTGCTGTCAGGCACACAGAGCATGCTGGAGACACTGTGGTGGCTGCCACAAACACTCTGCCCTCTACAGTCACCTCACCATCACATCTTCACCACCTGTTCTATAGACTGTGTAAATTAGATAAACACTTGTGTGCTGGACTTGTAAATATAAATGAATAAAGTTTTTATTGTATTTTGAGTGTGTTGTTTAAAAACTGCTTAAACTGGTTAAGTGGGAGTTGGCCCACTGCAGGTTGTCCGGAAATAACTTAACCAGAGATGAAATCAAACTAGCCACCAGTCAAATGCCAGTGTCTTGACCAATTAGAGTGGTTCAGGTCACTGATTGCAAATTTGATTGAATGTGAAATTCACAATCACATGTGTGTTTCTGCCACAACACAAGTTCAAGAGGAATAATAATAATAATAATGATAATAATAGTTCCGACAGGAAGCGCAACACACTGTCTATGTATCTAAAGTGGTAGGGAGTGCCACACGCAGTCACTGTTTCATTACTGTTGCTGTAAAAGTATAAGTATAAATGTATATATACATTATATATATATATATATATATATATATATATATATATATATATATATATATATATATATATATATATATATATATATATATATATATATATACACACACACATACAGGCACAAAAGCCAGCACAGCATCATGGGACACATGAGGTTGTTTTTAAATGTGCTTTGCAAATAAATCTTGACTTGACATCTTCAGCAATGAACTTTTTTTTTGCTTTTCTCCTGACCCAGCACCAGTTTGTTTTCTCTGTATTATCTGGGAGAATTCGCTTCACTTCCAGTGGTCTGTGTCTGGGTCAGAAAAGGCTTCAATCATGTCACTGAAGCAATTTGAATGGTGGATAGTAATGATTTGTGCTATAGTTATGTGTTCCGGTGTTGCAGGCTTATGAATCAGTGTGTCATCATGATCAAATTCAAATTCAGCATCTGGTTGTTGGCGAAATATAACTTCAGGGTCAGGAATTAACAAATTAATATTTGTGGTTGAAAATTGTACACTGAGATCTCTGGAAAGTCTATGTTGACTGTGTGGTTTGAAGCTGCTGAACTATCTGTGGTTCCTGGGTGAGGAAGAATGACCTGGTCCTGGGTTTGGTCTTGAGCTGAGTTAGACAGGGTCAGGCGGTTTGGAACATCAATAACTTCATCCTGGTCCTCACCAATAAGATCATCATCTAATTGTGGTTTATGCTGAGTGGCAACATAGAAACACAGCCGGGCTAGTTTGACCATGTCAAATATTGCACCAATTGAGACATCATGTGAAGTCTGATTCCCGGGCTTACTTGAAACGCTGTTTGAGAAAAAAAGATTCTTCCCCTCTTTCAGGATGTCATCATATCCACCACTGATGTCCATCACAACCTTTCGAGTGCCCCCTCCTTGTTTTGTTCCAACCTGTTTAGCTTCACTACCTTCTTTATGTATCCAACCTATTTCTACACTCCGTTTAGCTGTCTTTCGTCCTGGTCTGAATACTTTATGCACCTTCTGACTGACTTGGGTTTCCTCTTCACTATTGCAGGCTTGCTCTTCTCCTTCTTTGGATTCCCTCTTTAGTTCCATTTTCTCCCTGAGCTTCTCAAATAGAGGAATTAAGAGTACTACAAACAAATTTAACCCATGGCTTCAAAGAGACAGAGAGTACTCTTGTCCAAAGCGTAGGGGCTGTCTCGTTTTGTTTACCCTTCACTTTCTTTCTTTGTTAGTGACTCCATAGCTAACAACGTTAATAAATCATTCCTTGATTTCATTTGGAAAAACTAAACTTACAAACTTAAGAAAACGGTACTATCTAATAGCAGAGCTGAAGGAGGTCTCGACATGTTAAATTTGATTAATACTGTTAATTTATTTTTTAATTAACTGGATTTTGCCTAACAAACCCAAACTCTGTATGTTCTTCATCCCAAACAATTGGTGGCCTCTCTTTTGTCTTAACATGTAACTACTCACTTAACAGACTTTCTGTTTCATTGTCAAGTTTCATCATCAGTCTCTCCTAGCCTGGAAGCTTCGTCCACAACTTTTCTCCTCACAGAACTTTCTTATGGAATAATGATAATATAACTGTTAGAAATAAATCTTTGTTTTATCCTAAGCAGTTCCAAAACATTTGTGTAAGCATTTTGTCTGTATTTGATTAACACGGTTCGATAATGTCATATGACAGTTTCATGACAAAGCACAGCTTTCCCATACCATTCAAAGAATATAATACGGTTATTAAACCATTCCTAAGGGGCGTTCACACCAAAAGCGTCTGACGCGAATTGAGCAGCAAGTCTACATAGAAAATCAATGTAAATGGCGCGATAACACGTGATTTCATATCAGGCGGCGCGAATGAAGCGTCTAGCGCGACGCGAATGAAGCGAATGAAGCGTCTGGAGCGGTGCGAATAAAGTTGGAAAAATTGAACTTTTCGGGCGACATCGCGCCGCGACATCCAATCAGCGGCGAGTTTCTCCCAACGTCACATCCGTGACGTAAGCACGTAAGCTTGTCCACAAAGAAGAGAAGAGAAGAGAAGAGAAGATGGAGGAGAAATTAATTGTCGCGGTTTGTGGGCTCCCCGTATTATATGATACGGCTGCCTGTTTTTATCGTGACCGGAACAAAAAGGAGGAGGCCTGGGCACGGGTTAGTGTTGAGGTGGGACTCTCTGGTAAGTTCTGAGACTATCTGTGGCTTGTTTTACCACCTTACTGACTGTGTTTCTCTATGAATGAAACGTTAGTATTGGTTAGCACTAGTAACGTCTGAATATTTAATTTAGTTAGATGCTAATTATACAAAGTGTATGTCTGTGTATGTGTTTGCAGCTGAGGTGTGTCGTAAAAAATGGAAGGGGCTGAGGGATACATATCTCAAAAAAAAAAGGGAAGGAGAAAGGAGGAGCGGGTCGGCAGGAGGGCCACTAAAAAAGTGGCGTTTCTCTGCGGTCCTATCCTTCCTCGATCCCTTCACCACTCCTAGGGAGACCAGTGGCAACATGGGTGGGGGGATCGAGGAAGACTGGACCGCAGAGAATACATCTGTAAGCATAGATGGTGAGGCAGAAGCAGGGCCATCAGGAGAAGCAGGGACATCAGCAGTTGATGACGGTTGGTTAAGTTAATGACAGTTGGTTAAGTTAATGACAGTTGGTTAAGTGAAGACAGACACATATGCAGTATCAATGCCATTTATTTCTGTATTGTTTCAGTTACATTTGTTTCAATTACATTTCAAATTATTTTAATTTTGGATCATAAAATAATTTCTCTTTTATAGATCTATCCTCTACTGAAGGTGAGGACACAGCTCCTGCTCCTGCTGCTGCTCCTGCTTCTCCTGCTGCCCCTCCTGCTGCCCCTGCTCCTTCTTCTTCTTCTTCCATTGGTATGTACTGTACAAAAGTTGAATTGTGTTTATTTGTAGGGCTCAAGTCCAAATAGAAAATTAACCTTTACAATCTATATCACTGACTGAATGTTGTGATTTTGATTTCATACAGTTGCACGGACAGGGAAGAGGAAGAGAGGGCAGGAGGACAGAGAGCGCCTCATTGAGGACCTACTTCTGCAAAATCTGCAGAGGGCTCCCCTGCCACCACCACCACCACCTGCCTGGAGAGAGGAGGAACAATTTTTGATCAGCCTGGCTCCTTCCCTCCATAGGCTGCCACCCCTGCAAAGAGATTTCGTGAAATTTCAAATTCACAAATTAATTTATGAATCATCAACGATCACTTTAAATTTGGACCTTATTGAGTAGGGGGTGGTAACCTATGGAGGGAATGAGCCAGGCTGCTTTGTCTTTTCTATTATAATTTAACTGTACATACATTTTGCATAATCACTTATATTTTTTTATAACTTATACATTTTTGGATCATCTCTTATATAATTTAACTGTACATACATTTTTGGATCATCTCTTATATAATTTAACTGTACATACATTTTTGGATCATCACTTATATAATTTAACTGTACATATATTTTTGGATCATCACTTATATAATTTAACTGTACATACATTTTTGGATCATCTCTTATATAATTTACCTGTACATACATTTTTGGATCATCTCTTATATAATTTAACTGTACATATATTTTTGGATCATCACTTATATACTGCTTTTTCTATTCTATTATATATATTTTTTACTTGTGTATTTACTTGTATATTTTTATATAAACAAATATATTTATTGACTTTCTTCTCATGTCATTCTTTCACATATATTCTTTCAAGTGCAATGAGAGATTGAAGTGTAGACTGCTAAATAAAGGTTAAAGTAAAGAAAAGAAAGTTTAATGGTATAATAGTAGTATTATACCATTATAGTTATAGTAATAATAATCAGATGTATCAGTATGGTAGTAATGGAGTATTGCTCAATAGTTGTATTTGGGTGGCTCTTAAAAGAGCCGTTTTTGGGGTGCCTGTGCACTAGATGTTATGTTGCCATGGGACCACTCCCTCTGCAGAGAAGAAGGCTGTGAAGGTCTCCCGAACCCTGATGGCCTCTCTCGCAGAGTTGTTCGCGCCAACTCTCCCCAGACCTGGCAGTGTCTCCACCTCACTCCCTGCGATGCTCCCCCCAACTCCAGGTGTCTGGGCTGTCGGGGCTGTCATCCGCAGGAAGTTATGAAGAAGACAGGTCGCCTTCACACACTTCTCTGCCACTTCCGGGTGGACCTCAAGGACGCGGTGGTACATCCTCCACTGAGACGCGAGGATGCCAAAGGCATTTTCAACCACCAACCTGGCCCGGGACAGATGGTAGTTGAAAATCCTCTTGTCTCTGGGGAGGATGCGTCCAGGGAATGGCCTCATGAGGTTTTTCCTGAGTGGAAAGGCCTCATCGGCAACAAAACAGTGAGGCTGAGGTCCTCTGTGCTCAGCTGCTGGTAGAGGCTGGTCAGCAGGCAAGTGGAGGGTTCCAGCATGAAGTGCCTGTCCAAAGGCAGAGTTGGCCAGGATGCCTCCATCGCTGGTTCTCCCGTACCCCCCAACATCAATCACTCGGAAGCAGTAGTTGGCATCAACAACTGCCAAGAGAACAATTGAAAATGTTCCCTTGTAGTTGAAGAACTGCGATCCAGAGTTGGGGGGGGCCTTCAGCACAACATGCTTGCCATCCAGAGCTCCGCAGCAGAGAGGAAAATTCCACCTCTGCTGAAATAGCTCCGAGATGGACCTCCACTCGTCTGTGGTGGGCACGGCCATGAACTCCTCCACCAGGCAGTCCCAAATCGCACCCACCACAGCAGGCACGATGGCAGATACAGTAGAAATGCCCACACGGAAGCTGTTGGCAATGCTTCTGTAGGAATCTCCTGTAGCCAGAAACCTGCAACAACATAGGATAGATGAAGGGTCAGGCTTAAGTTCTTCGAACTTTTATCTATTCTACATTTAAACTTAAATTAGAAATTGCAAGCTTTGTGATAAAAATATGTCCATGTATATTATGTTTCAAATTCTCTGCAATCACATTATGAAATAATAACCATATTATTTCCTAATATCTGGCAAGAAAGGTGAACAATGTATTTTTCTCTCCCCTTTCAGACTAAATACTATCATTTGACTGAAGAAAAAAAATGAGTTTATAGCTTAATGTGCACCGTGTACGTATCTGTACAGTCAGTTAAGTTAGCAGTTAAGTTAGGTACAGTCAGTTAAGTCAGTTAAGTTAGCAGTATGAGGTTACCTATGCTATATATTTTTACATATTCATTTTGCAGCAGGCTAATTAGTAGACGAATTATGAAAAGGCAACTCACCTCAGACAGATGGACAGGCGCTCCGCAGCTGGGATGGAGCGCCTGTAGTTGGTGTCCAGACGGGAGATCCTGGCACCGACCCGAGCCAACAGGTCCTCAAACTGGGCACCAGTCAGCCTGAGGTACCGCTGGAACCGGTTGTCATCCAGCCGGAGCTCCTGGAGGAGACGGTGAAATTCCCCCAGCTCCGTGCGTCTCCGGAGGATGTCATGCACCCAAACACTACGGCGGGTGGTCTTCCGGCGCTTCTCCTTTTTGTACAACAAGTACAAGGTAGCGATAGTGTTTATATCCGCCATGATCCAAACACTCTACAAACACTCTGAAAGCCGTTTATTTCCGTTTTTTTTTTCAAGCAACAAGCGCGATTGAAGCGAATGGAGCGAATGAAGCGAATGGAGCGATGATCCAAAAATTTAAAGCGGCGCGATAGACGCGATTCAAGCGATTAATTCGCGTCAGACGCTTTTGGTGTGAACGCCCCTTCACAATGTCAATGATATGTTTACTGTTAAAGATATGTTACTATGACAACAGAAACAATAAGTTGCTGTATTCTTTATCCATAAACATAAGTTCTTAGGTTCTCAGGCCTCATTTCCCCCTTTTTTCTGTAGAAATTAATTCAATTGTCAAATCACTTTCCTTGATAAACAACATGAAAAGTAATAGATTTATAGAACATTATACAAATATATGTTGAACTCCGTTGAAAATAGAACTTACCCCTTTTCTGTACTGTAAATTGTTGTATAATGTATTGTAATGTATATAAAATGTATTATTTTTCTCTATTTTGTTTTCATCCTTTGTTAGTTTGTTTATTTAGTTATATTTATTCATGTGCATAATGTTTTTTCTATTGTATTATACATTTATATAATACATTGTGTCATTGTTTGAGTATTTTGTTAAATAAAGTTTTTAAAAGTGACATCAGAACTGTATGATGTCAAAAGTCAAAAAAGTCAAAAATGACATCACAATGAAAGAAGATGGAATTGTTATCACTCATATAAAGGCACCTGTGTGAATTCTACTCATTGTACTTGTAGCAGTTGAACAGACAACACTCAAATCAACAAGCAAGTAACAAACCAAAGAAACACACAAAAGTCAAACCAATCAACCACTGTGACAAAGGTAAATCACCATCTTTCTCTTTGATATAGCAACATTTCTGAAAAGGACAGAAATGTCCAATGTTAAGATGTGTTTAGTCATTTAAAGGTGTTTAGTCTACATTGAACAGTGAAGTGAGCCGTAGTTAAGCTAACATTTAACAATCAGACAGACAGGTGAACACTGAAATATGTAATGTGAGTTAGGAACATGTTCATCTATGTTAAGACCCAAAGCAGTGGTTTTACATGTTCTTCAAAGGAAAGAAAACATAAAAACTAGGGCTGTCACTTTTTATTCGATACTCGAACACTCATTCAAACTATAATTAACTCATTCGGCTTTTAAAATGTCACCCGTAGCGCTTTGTTATATATGGCTATAGTATGCGCCCTCTTGACCCATCTGTAAATTAAGCAAATTATACGTTTTGTTTGAAAATTGAAATGGAGATATACAGATCAGCCGCAGAGCGGATAATTATGACCCCCAGTCATCTGAAAATCAGTGTGTGGAAATATTATGGGTTCTAGCCGTGGATGGTAAGGTCACAGTTAAAGATAAGGCTGTCTGTGTGTGTAAAATAATGGTAATTCGGCTGAGGCACGAAGATATTCGAAATATATTCCAACGCATTGCGTGACATTTGGTATTCGTTCAAACTTGATTTTTGACAAAAGTGACAGCCCTAATAGAAACTACACACAAGCTGTAGTTGAAACAATTAAAACACTGTTGTGGTCCTTTAAAGTGAATGAAAGCAACTTCTCCAATCTCTTTTCAGCTTTCCGAGAAAAAGAAAAATGGCGTTCAGGAACCGTGTGAGAACCACAGTCTCACTCCCCAGACAATATCAGTACATGACGGTTCTGGGAGAGGGCGCCTATGGAATGGTGATAAAGTGTGTCAAGAAAGACACTAAAGATGTTGTAGCAGTGAAGATCCCCAGACGCTTCGATCACAACACCAGCTTGGAGGTAAGTCTCAGATCATTGTTAAAGTACTTTTTTTACTTTGTACAGTTAGACTAGTATTAAGTTATATTTGGTACAATATTTGTAAAAAGGCAATTATTAGGGAATAATGTACTTGGTAAAGATATAGTGAATAATAATACAACTATCTGTAGTGAGACTGAATCACCACAGCTCTGCCTTTCTGTATTGTCCCATCAGTCTAACAGTGTAACTGACTTTCAACAAGTTAACATATGAACCATCTATAAATAACTAATCTTGTCAAACTTGTCTCCAGGTTGCCATGTTGGAGAATTTAATGTCCCACAAATTGGATCAGCGCAACATTGTCAAGTTTTTGGAGTCGTTTGAAACCAGTCACGGCACAGCACTGGTCTTTGAGCCGTTGGATATCAGCCTGCACAGTTACATCAACTCCAAACCCCCGTTACGTCTGAATGACATCAAACTTATCACACAGCAGGTATGAATACACTACCACTAGATAACAGTGTCACTGTGAAACTGCTACATGTCTCTTATGTTCTATTACTGACCTTATTACTGACCTTTCATTTATAGGTGGCCACAGCATTGGATGCACTGAAGAGCATCCAAATTATTCATTGTGATGTCAAACCAGACAACATTATGATAGTGGATCGTGAGATACAGCCCCTCAAAGTCAAGCTTATCGACTTCGGCTTGGCCATCCCCAAATCAAAGATGAGGGAGGGCATGACACGTCAGACGCTTCACTACAGGTGAGTTCTTTAGAGATATTGATCATTGTTATACTGGAGTGTGTTTGTATTATAAGTAACTGTTTAGTCCATCCCTGTGCTAGATTTTATTTGTAATATTTAAAATATGACAGTGTTCCTCATTCTGTGTACTGCTTTTCTTTCACCCTCAGGTCTCCAGAAGTGATTTTGGGCCTCCCCTTTTCTGAGGCCATTGATATGTGGGCACTAGGATGCATACTGGCCGAGATGATCCTTCCCTATAGACTGTTTCCAGGATGCGATGAATATGAATCAGTAAGCCATTATTATACTATAATGGACTGTCCACTTGCTATTCACTCTGTTTATAATTGATCAAGTAGTGTTACATACTGAGGATATAAATTTGCTGTCTAAAGAATGACTGGGTGGGGGTCTTAAAAGCAAAATTGTCTTTAGTTTTGTAAAACTTAAAGTGGTCTTTGAATACTGTCAGTACCACAGTAGTAAGGTGCTGTGATCAAGGTTATACATTAGTGAGCAGTTTTAGCAATAGCACTTAGACAAAAACAGATAAGAAGCATGCCTGTTTCATAACTTATTGTAATGTTGTGTTTTATTTCCAGCTGAGATACATGGTTCAACTACTGGGCAATCCGGCAGCTCGTCTTATTAAAAAGAGTCCAAGGAATCTGTCCTATTTCAACAAGGTGTTCTTCACAAGCTGGAGGCTCAAGGTACCACAATAAGTCATATTTACTAATCTCTTCTCTGATTAAGATGATGTTTCATCCTTCCAACATTTAACAGTTAAGCAGTTAGACTCATTGCTATATATTGAACCTTCTTTTAGACGCCTTGGGAGTTCTATGGAAAACCGATGGAAGACCGCAGGAAGTACAAGCTTTCATCCCTGGATTCCCTGAAACATGTCAGTATTAATTGGGCGGTAGCTGTCATTGCCATTATCAGTTGATGCATTTTAATGAATTACGAAGTTTTGTGCTGGATTTGACCATTGTTTTCTTTATTAGGTACGTTTGTTGGACAAAGACACAGACATGTATCAACAGGAGCAGATGATCGAGCTGTTGAAGGCCATGCTCCACATGAGCTGGACTGAGAGGATTAAACCAAGTGAGGTCCTACGTCATCCATTCTTTGGGGATGGCAACTACAACTCTAGGTAAGTGTGTGTGTGTGTGTGTGTGTGTGTGCTGAGAAGTAAATATAATGGTAGTGATCAATGTGATGGTGAGGATGGAAAATTCACTCATCACTGTAGACAACAAGCTAATAGTTAACAACTCACTGACTATCTTTAGCAATAATAAGTTTAGCATTAAGTTGGACAGTACTCACACTGTACTAATATTAAAATGCTAATGTTAATTACAAACATTTCTATCCCAGAGGAAGCACAGTAAGATTTTCCCAGTAGTACTTACTAAATGCATGTTTTCATTCTGTAGAACAATTGAAAGCCTCAGTTCAGAGTATAAGACTCCCATCATGTCTTGGCCTTCATCATCCACTGACAGCCTGGAAATGGACAGCGGAGTTGAGAGTGATATCAGGTAAGATTATTTTTACTGGTCTTCATCATCATCATCATCATCATTCCTCAGATAGAGGAGAAATATATCCTAACTGTGTGTGTGTGTGTGTGTGTGTGTGTTTGTTTTCAGCTCGATTACATCCTATGGTGAGGTCTCCCATTCTGAAGCTGAGGACCAGGACACGGACACGCACCACGAAATGGACCAGGACCAGGACCAGGACCTGGACACGGAGCAGGACCAGGACACAAACCAGAAAACGGAACAAGACCAGAAAACGGACCAGGACACGGACTACGAAACGGACCAGGACACAGACCAGGACCAGGAAACGGACCATGACACGGACACCATGGACATCAAAGAAGACACCCACGGTCCACCTCCAACAACACCAAGGTTAGAACTGAACTGGTTGATGGCTGTGTGCCCTGACCAGTTGGGTTAGGAATATGTGAACCTTATTTAGTTGTAATTTATCTTTATGTAATATTCTTATGAACTCAATGCATGCTTAGTATGTTTTAGTAGGTTGTGGAAGTGCACTACAACATATATAATTTGATTTCATTGATCTCATTTGTTACATTCAGTTTTGTATTGTTTCTAGTGTTGAATTACACATAATGTTTAAGGATGTTTTCATGACAATAACAGGAATGTGTGTGTTTAGTTGTCAGGCTGAGATGAAGACGACGTCAGAGTCACTCCAAGACACAGAGAGCGACTCTACGACGTCTGAGGACTTCCCCGTAAACGCTGAGACCAACACTCCGAGGGGTGAGGACGTGTATCAGCTGTTCACGGTGAAGGAACAACAGCCACGGCCACAGCCACATGAGAGGCAGGAGAAGAAGAAGAACTGTTTCAGGCGCTTCGTCTCATGGATGAGGAAGAAATGCTCCCGTAAGATCGGTGTGGAGGTGGTGTAGGAAGGTTCAGGGGCAGCACGGAGGCTCAGTGGTTAGCACTGTGTCCTCACAGCAGAAGGTCCTGGTTTTGAATCTCTCTTCCTGTCTGTGTGGAGTTTGCATGTTCTCCCCGTGTGTTTGAGTGGGTTTCCTCCGGGTTCTCCGGTTTCCTCCCACACTCCAAAGACATGCAGCTCAGGTTAATTGGACATTCTAAATTGTCACCAAACTTTTATTATTTTTATTCTATAATTACTATTATTTTTTTATTTATCTATTATTTATATGAAATATTCACACACACACACACACACTAATCTGTCATCCATTCACAGTATTGTAAATATTGTAAATAAAACTTTAAAAAATATTCAGCTATATTTGAATCTTCGTTGTGTTCTTCAAAATCATTTAGTTGAAATTGTTTTTATTTCCAACACATAACATGCCCACACACACACACACACACACACACACAGATCTATCATACATTCACAGTACTGTAAATACTGTCTGTATTGTAAATATTTGTATATTTTATGTATTGTAAATAAAACTTTAAAACATATTCAGGTTTATTTGAATCTTTGTTTTAATGGAAGTCTGAAAAACAGTCAAAGCCACTCTTCCTCAATATCTTTCAAATAATTCATGATTTGAAAGATGACTCATGAATTCAACATTTTCATATTATTCAGACTTTCTACACACCATAGCACTGATTTCATGAAATGTATGTCTATATGTAATGTGAAAGGAGTCACTTGTGAGAATTATCCTCAGTTCCTCAGAGATTTACCATCTTATAAAGATCACAAACATCAACTAGCATGAAACGCTCCGACGCAGAAGGTTCCCACGGGGTCTTAAAAACTCTTAAAAGCATTGAATTTATGAATTTGGAAATAATACCTTAAAAAGACTTGAAAAAGTCTTGAATTTTGATATCTGGGTCTTAAAATTTGAACAGTATATAACTTCTCCGTGCAAGAAAGAATCATTTTGTCACTGGTTAAAACCAGTGGACAATAATGTAAATGAGGTTTTTTGCACAGTGTGCAAAAAGAGGATTCAGCTTGGTACCATGGGCGTGAAGGCTTTGGAGTCTCACACCAAGTCGTCCAAGCACATGAATAACATGAAAGCGAAGGATCAAACTCCTTCCATTGCTGGGGTGTTTCAACCGGCCAACGCTAGCCAGTTAGCGGTTAATGTATCTGAGCTAGCAGATAACGTCAACCAGCCAACTGCTAGCGCTTCAGCCCCTCCAGTTACGACCGTCACCACAACTAGAGAAGATCTGCGAACAGCTTTTGGGTCCACACCAACCATGAAAGCTGAGGTGTTGTGGACCCTTAACACAATCGCCAAACACCATTCACATAATGGAAACGAGGGTATTTCATATATATAGGCATTCATAGGCATTGACTGTGATCTTAATTTTATTTATTATTAATATGTTTTTAGTTGATTTTCATTGTTTATAGTTCTCTCTACTCCCCATATTCCCAGCAGGAATGGAATAGCTAGCTAACATAACCAATGTTAAAAAACAACTTAACTGTGTCAGTTAAACTTTTTTGTGGTCTGCTGAAATTTTCTTTGACTTTTCACACCTCTGTTTGGCTTGTTGCCTGTGGTGTTGTAGCGTATAATACTACTATGCTGCAATGTTTCATCAATGCTTTACACAGTCCACACTTCCATTTGTTTGAGAAATAAATGAACAAATTAAAAAAAAAGTTTTTCTTTGTCGGTAGGTCTGTGAAATAGGCCGTGAAATAGGTATTAATTTTTTCATAAATGGTCTTAAAAAGGTCTTAAAAACACTTAAATTTGACTTGAAGAAACCTGTAGGAACCCTGCTTTTGCCAACTAAGTGAGCAACTGGCATCCATTTAATAATATTCAAGAAGGTAAAAAAAGCTGGTGGTAAAGCTGAGTGTAAAGGGGAAAATAGCTGACATAGCTGCTAACGGAAACACAGAATCTGATCCTGAACCAGGAGGAGAGACTCCTGCAGGAGTTCACACATTAAGAATGTGGCTGCACGTTTCTGAACAGTGAGTCAGCTTTTTTCAACAGTTTTACACTCCTGGATGTGAGCGTCACTACAGTAGTTAACATGTAGCTAGGTAGCTAATGCTAACGTTAACTTTCTACATTCCGTCAACGTGGTCAGTAATTATCTAGTGATGTGCAGTTGAGCACTGCAGTAGTTTCATGTTGTAATTTATAAGATATTATGATTGATGTAGACAATTTATTATTTTGTGTTTGCATTATGAACAGAGATGCTTACAGCATCCTTTATGTAGCTTTAGCCTTCTTTTTAAAATTATAACTGGTATAAGGGTCAATGACATGATATGTATATTTTTGTGTCCGAGTCTATTTAAAAATTTAATAAATTTTTTTTTTTAAATATATATAGTTTTGCCAACTCAGTTAGCAACTAGCATCCATTTAATAATATTCAAGAAGGTAAAAAAAGCTGGTGGCAAAGCTGAGTGTAAAGGGGAAAATAGCTGACATAGCTGTTAACGGAAACACAGAATCTGATCCTGAACCAGGAGGAGAGACTCCTGCAGGAGTTCACACATTAAGAATGTGGCTGCACGTTTCTGAACAGTGAGTCAGCTTTTTTCAACAGTTTTACACTCCTGGGTGTGAGCGTCGCTACAGTAGCTAACATGTAGCTAGGTAGCTAATGCTAACGTTAACTTTCTACACGTATACACATATATGTATATATATATACACACATACATACATACACACACACATATATATATATATACATATATATATATATATATATACACACACATATATATATATACACATATATATATATATATACATACACATATATATATACATACACATATACATACACATATATATATACATACACATATATATATATATATATATATACATACACACACACACACACATATATATATATACATACACACACACACACACAGGATATATCAATAAAGTTTATATTTAAAAAAAATAATTAACACTGCGCATGCGTGACTCACATTGGCTGTTTGGTCGGATTCAGATCGGGTAGCAATCATCCAACTGCGGAAACGTCTTTGAAATACATCTATCCAACATATAACAGTAGTTTGTCCAAGTGGTTTGCCGTAAGTAGCTGTCCAAGATGGCGGACGCTACTGCGCATGTCAGACTCAAATCGGGTAGCAACTCACATCGGGTAGCGACAGATCTCTGTCAAATACTGATAAAAATAACTACTGTTAACCAGGCGGGGAGTTCCTGTCCTCTGAAAAGAAGCCAATGCGGAAGTAACTTAGAGCTGCATTCTATCAAAAGGCCACCAGGGGTCGATCGTTTTGTGTTCAAAAAGACTTCCGGCTCTATACAAGTCAATGGAGAATTCACCAACTTCTCATTTGATTTCTAACCTCAGTAAACGTTTTCAAAATGTGTTTATGGTCTCAATCGCTAGTTTAAAGCCTTCTTCAATGCAGTCTGATGTTCATTTGTGAAATGTTAGCCTCCCTGATTTTATATTTGACGATAAAGCAGGCTACGTGGCTACGTTGTGATTGACAGGTTGATTGACCAATAGCCCTCGCAACCAATCACAGCCTCCCCGCTCCGCCGTTGGTCACGCCCATACTTCCGTCCATGACTCCGCCTCATGCCCATATAAGTAGAATCCGTGTTCTTTTTTTCCCAGCATGCACCTGAAATTTTCAAGATGGCGCTGCCTAGATTCGATACTATTGGCTTCCGAGCAGCAGTCCACAAACCAATGGGTGACGTCACGGATGTTACGTCCATTTCTTATATACAGTCTATGCTTTTAACTCATATGTAGGCTGGCACGCTTTCCATGTCAGGTGGTACAACCAGTGTGAAACTAGAAAAATCTTATTTTATCATATTTTTCCCATACCATTCAAAGAATATAATACGGTTATTAAACCATTCCTAGAGGAAAGTATTTTGGAACTCACAATTGGATGAGACTGGAAAAAACCTTGGTTTTTACCTCATGAATTTTGTATTTCTAGTAAGGTCAAATTCATTTCAAAATTCTACACAAAATCTATCGTGTAAACTATTATATCTAGATATGCAGATGTTGATGGCTCGTATTCTTTTTGTAGAAAAGCTGACGAAACACTCATACCCCTTTTCCACCAAAGCAGTGCTAGTGCTGGTGCTGGTTCACAGTTGGTTCACAGTTGAGAACCAATTTGCTTTTCCACGGCTCGAGGTGGGTAAGGAGTCATGTCATTATGTCACTGTATACGTCAGTTACGTCGCTGCTTTCCCATTAAGAGTTGCGCCAACTTCAAAGCAACAACAATACAAAGAAGAAGAAGCAACAACAATGATGGCACACTACATGTTTATACAGCTGTTGCTCCTGGCTCACATCCAAACACAACAACGGAATTGTGCTGTTCGACAGGATTGAGATGGTTGTTAGCCTTTGTTGTAAGCTAACGTTAGCCGGCAGAGCATAGCAAACTCACAACGCAAATGTGTATGAATTTCACCAACTGCTGGTGGAAAAGGAGTATCATTCATATTTTCTTTCATTGTTTCATAACATGGTCTGATTTCAATAATTTCATTTTCAATTCACACAGTGTCACTGATATTTTTACTATTCAAGATATGTTACTACTATGACAACAGAAAAACTATGTTGCTGTATTCTTTATCCATAAACAGAAGTTCTTAGGTTCTCAGGCCTCATTTCCCCCTTTTTACTGTAGAAATTAATTCAATTATCAAATCACTTTCCTTGATAAATAACATGAAAAGTAATAGATTTATAGAACATTATAAAAATATGGGTGGTTGACAAATAACGCAATTCTGACTGTCCGTGTGTCACATACTGATAAAAAATTATATTTTTTAAGAATATATATTTAAATGTTGTTCCTCTGACGATATATAGTACAATAATACCAAATATGTTGTGGGTGTATTAAGATTTATACTTACAGTTTTGATCCAAACATCAAAAGTGTCATATGGTGTGACTGTCCGGCATATCTGTGCCCTCAGAAATAAGAGCATATTTCCAAATAAATTATAAATATTTATTAGTTCTACAGTGCATACAAAATAATAATGTGTTATCAACAGCCACATAAAGTGTTGATGTCTATGCATAATGTCAAAACAAGTTCTGACCAAATACATTTTGTCCGCAAAATGGTCGTCATATGGTCTGACACCATAATGTATATTTTCAACGGGCAATAATTTGGACATTTTAATGATGAAGAGGACGACACCCAACCAGGAAGTTACAGTAACATCTCTGGAGTGACTTGCAAAGTCATGAGGTGAGTGGTGCTTTTTTATTTTTAGTTAAAAAGCTATGAATCTGACATCACCAGTAGTGGTTGATGTTTTGTGTCTTATGGTGTGACATTATTTGCATAAAAAAATAAATATTTCTCACAGATTTTACTTCATTATCAATTCTTAAAAATCATTCCTGCCATGTGGCTAATTACATGGTAACTATCAGCTAGCTGATTTTAGTTTGCTAATAAATTAGCTTAACTGATCAGAATGTCATACGGTGTGACACTGTCATATTGTGTGACTGGTTTTCCAAGTCACACCATGTGACACATCTATCACACCATATGACATTCACTTTATTTTACATGAATATTTATATATTTAAAAAGTTTGATAGAAAAAAAATATTATCTATATGATAAATAATCCACTTTCCAATTTTATATTTCATGCGACCATATTTTACAGTTTGCCATACTGTACATATTAAAAGATCTTTGTCCTGCATTTCAGGAGACTGATACTCCACATCCTAAGTGATGGTCCTGCAACCCAGTATCGGAATCGTACAAACTGCTTCCTTCTCAGCACCGTTCCATACACTTTGGGTTTTAAAAAGATAACCTGGAATTTTTCCGCGAGGTCACATGGAAAGGGGGCTCCTGATGGAGTGGGTGGAGCGCTCAAGAGCGTTGCTGACAAATATGTCCATGGAGGTGGAGATCTTCAGTCACCCAAAGATCTGTTCAATTACCTTTGCAGCAACACAGACAAGGTCATCATCAGATGGGTTGAAGAAGATGAGATCACTGATATCGACGGCTTGCTTCCTCCAACAGTGTGCCCCGTGGTTGGAATAAGTAACACACGCCAAGTGCTCTCCTTTTCACCTGACGAAATCCTGTACAAATGTCTTAGCTGCTTTTGCCAGTACCAAGACATGTGCCCCTGCTTTCAGCCAAAGAAATTACAGGTCACTGCGTTTAAAGCTTTTGTGGAACAACAAAGTGCCACTCACCAAGATTCAACTGGTGATCAACCAACTGACCAAGAACCAGCCCACTTTGTTGAAGCAGAAGCAGACACCAGTTCTGATGATGACACCAGCTACACTGTGGGAAAGTTTGCCATTGTCAAATATGATAACAGGCCATATGTGGGCCAGGTCACTAAGACATGTTACAGTGAAGTAGAAAATAATTGCATGAAACAAGTTGGTGACAAGAATATCTTCATTTGGCCAGATAAATCAGACTGCATATTTTACAGCTGCAATCAAATAGTATGCACAATATCTGAGGCAGCCAGCCAACTCTCAAACATTGACTGGATGAAGTTTAATATGGTGTGGAAGAATTTTTGCTTTTCACAGTTTCTAGTTCTAAACACGTGAACTACAAAACAAATAACAAATGTCATGATTGATTGGAATACTAATGTATGAATTGTACATTGTAATCTTAACTGTTATGTTAAAATACTGATTCTATGAATGTCTGTGAATCTCCTTAATGCAGTTTAGAACATTAATCTGTTAGCTACAAAGGTGCTACTGTTATAACTCATTCACACACTAATTTTTACAATGTTCATTCATGATAACATTCATGCTGACACACTTTTCAGTTTCTTCACAGTGAATGTTGTTATTATTCTATATTTGAAATTCATGTGTAACCTGTTTCCTCAATTGTGTTGTTTGTGTTAAATACATATAAAACACTTTTTGCATTGACATATTGTGGTGTGGTGCAGTTTATCATATGGTGTGACACTCATGTCATTTGGTGTGATGTTCACAATTGTGACCAAAAACAGCTTTGTTAGTGGTAATTCATGAACATATCAATAGAACACAAGGAAATTAGTATCAGCAAGAGTCTCAAGCAATTTCTTACAGTTGTTACAAGGTTTAAGAGAATTAATCTAAAATATCTCGAAAGATTTTTTGTATGATTATTTAGAATAATGAACAGAAATATAGCAAATTTTCACAAGGAAATGTTAAATATCGAAGCAGTCATAATTAAAATGTTTGATGAAGAGAGTTAGAAAAACAAAAGTACACCATTTTCACTTCACATGAAAAAGCTTTCATGTCACACCAAATAACAATTTAAGGCACTGATGCAGCAAATTGATGAAAAAATGCATATTTCGACACAAAATCTAAAAGAACACATATATATTTGGAAGGTTATGAGTCATAACAACACAAACAAATAATTTTGAGGGATAATAATGAAGTTTAAAAAAAAAAAAAAAACTTTTTCCGGTCTATATGTCAACCATGTTGAACTCCCTTGAAAATAGAACTTTTCTGTAATGTAAATTGTTGTATAATTTATTGTAATGTATATAAAATGTATTATTCTTCTCTATTTTGTTTTCATCCTTTATTAGTTTGTTTATTTAGTTATATTTATTCATGTGCATAATGTTTTTTCTATTGTATTATACATTTATATAATACATTGTGTCATTGTTTGTGTATTTTGTTAAATAAAGTTTTTTTTAAAGTGACATCAGAACTGTATGATGTCAGAAGTCAAAAAAGTCAAAAATGACATCACAATGAAAGAAGATGGAATTGTTATCACTCATATAAAGGCACCTGTGTGAATTCTACTCATTGTACTTGTAGCAGTTGAACAGACAACACTCAAATCAACAAGCAAGTAACAAACCAAAGAAACACACAAAAGTCAAACCAATCAACCACTGTGACAAAGGTAAATCACCATCTTTCTCTTTGATATAGCAACATTTCTGAAAAGGACAGAAATGTCCAATGTTAAGATGTGTTTAGTCATTTAAAGGTGTTTAGTCTACATTGAACAGTGAAGTGAGCCGTAGTTAAGCTAACATTTAACAATCAGACAGACAGGTGAACACTGAAATATGTAATGTGAGTTAGGAACATGTTCATCTATGTTAAGACCCAAAGCAGTGGTTTTACATGTTCTTCAAAGGAAAGAAAACATAAAAACTAGGGCTGTCACTTTTTATTCGATACTCGAACACTCATTCAAACTATAATTAACTCATTCGGCTTTTAAAATGTCACCCGTAGCGCTTTGTTATATATGGCTATAGTATGCGCCCTCTTGACCCATCTGTAAATTAAGCAAATTATACGTTTTGTTTGAAAATTGAAATGGAGATATACAGATCAGCCGCAGAGCGGATAATTATGACCCCCAGTCATCTGAAAATCAGTGTGTGGAAATATTATGGGTTCTAGCCGTGGATGGTAAGGTCACAGTTAAAGATAAGGCTGTCTGTGTGTGTAAAATAATGGTAATTCGGCTGAGGCACGAAGATATTCGAAATATATTCCAACGCATTGCGTGACATTTGGTATTCGTTCAAACTTGATTTTTGACAAAAGTGACAGCCCTAATAGAAACTACACACAAGCTGTAGTTGAAACAATTAAAACACTGTTGTGGTCCTTTAAAGTGAATGAAAGCAACTTCTCCAATCTCTTTTCAGCTTTCCGAGAAAAAGAAAAATGGCGTTCAGGAACCGTGTGAGAACCACAGTCTCACTCCCCAGACAATATCAGTACATGACGGTTCTGGGAGAGGGCGCCTATGGAATGGTGATGAAGTGTGTCAAGAAAGACACTAAAGATGTTGTAGCAGTGAAGATCCCCAGACGCTTCGATCACAACACCAGCTTGGAGGTAAGTCTCAGATCATTGTTAAAGTACTTTTTTTACTTTGTACAGTTAGACTAGTATTAAGTTATATTTGGTACAATATTTGTAAAAAGGCAATTATTAGGGAATAATGTACTTGGTAAAGATATAGTGAATAATAATACAACTATCTGTAGTGAGACTGAATCACCACAGCTCTGCCTTTCTGTATTGTCCCATCAGTCTAACAGTGTAACTGACTTTCAACAAGTTAACATATGAACCATCTATAAATAACTAATCTTGTCAAACTTGTCTCCAGGTTGCCATGTTGGAGAATTTAATGTCCCACAAATTGGATCAGCGCAACATTGTCAAGTTTTTGGAGTCGTTTGAAACCAGTCACGGCACAGCACTGGTCTTTGAGCCGTTGGATATCAGCCTGCACAGTTACATCAACTCCAAACCCCCGTTACGTCTGAATGACATCAAACTTATCACACAGCAGGTATGAATACACTACCACTAGATAACAGTGTCACTGTGAAACTGCTACATGTCTCTTATGTTCTATTACTGACCTTATTACTGACCTTTCATTTATAGGTGGCCACAGCATTGGATGCACTGAAGAGCATCCAAATTATTCATTGTGATGTCAAACCAGACAACATTATGATAGTGGATCGTGAGATACAGCCCCTCAAAGTCAAGCTTATCGACTTCGGCTTGGCCATCCCCAAATCAAAGATGAGGGAGGGCATGACACGTCAGACGCTTCACTACAGGTGAGTTCTTTAGAGATATTGATCATTGTTATACTGGAGTGTGTTTGTATTATAAGTAACGGTGTGCTTCCTGTCCATATTTGCTATTGGTTTAGTCCGTCCCTGTGCTAGATTTTATTTGTAATATTTAAAATATGACAGTGTTCCTCATTCTGTGTACTGCTTTTCTTTCACCCTCAGGTCTCCAGAAGTGATTTTGGGCCTCCCCTTTTCTGAGGCCATTGATATGTGGGCACTAGGATGCATACTGGCCGAGATGATCCTTCCCTATAGACTGTTTCCAGGATGCGATGAATATGAATCAGTAAGCCATTATTATACTATAATGGACTGTCCACTTGCTATTCACTCTGTTTATAATTGATCAAGTAATGTTACATGTACTCCTCCTGAGGGCATACGTTTGCTGTCTAAAGAATGACTGGGTGGGGGTCTTAAAAGCAAAATTGTCTTTAGTTTTGTAAAACTTAAAAGTGGTCTTTGAATACTGTCAGTACCACAGTAGTAAGGTGCTGTGATCAAGGTTATACATTAGTGAGCAGTTTTAGCAATAGCACTTAGACAAAAACAGATAAGAAGCATGCCTGTTTCATAACTTATTGTAATGTTGTGTTTTATTTCCAGCTGAGATACATGGTTCAACTACTGGGCAATCCGGCAGCTCGTCTTATTAAAAAGAGTCCAAGGAATCTGTCCTATTTCAACAAGGTGTTCTTCACAAGCTGGAGACTCAAGGTACCACAATAAGTCATATTTACTAATCTCTTTTCTGATTAAGATGATGTTTCATCCTTCCAACATTTAACAGTTAAGCAGTTAGACTCATTGCTATATCTTGAACCTTCTTTTAGACGCCTTGGGAGTTCTATGGAAAACCGATGGAAGACCGCAGGAAGTATAAGCTTTCATCCCTGGATTCCCTGAAACATGTCAGTATTAATTAGGCGGTAGCTGTCATTGCCATTATCAGTTGATGCATTTTAATGAATTATGAGAACTTATGAAGTTTTGTGCTTGATTTGACCATTGTTTCCTTTACTAGGTACGTTTGTTGGACAAAGACACAGACATGTACCAACAGGAGCAGATGATCGAGCTGTTGAAGGCCATGCTCCATATGAGCTGGACTGAGAGGATTACACCAAGTGAGGTCCTACGTCATCCATTCTTTGGGGATGGCTACCACAACTCTAGGTAAGTGTGTGTGTGTGTGTGTGTGTGTGTGTGTGTGCTGAGAAGTAAATATAATGGTAGTGATCAATGCGATGGTGAGGATGGAAAATCCACTCATCACTGTAGACAACAAGCTAATAGTTAACAACTCACTGACTATCTTTAGCAATAATAAGTTTAGCATTAAGTTGGACAGTACTCACACTGTACTAATATTAAAATGCTAATGTTAATTACAAACATTTCTATCCCAGAGGAAGCACAGTAAGATTTTCCCAGTAGCACTTACTAAATGCATGTTTTCATTCTGCAGAACAATTGAAAGCCTCAGTTCAGAGTATAAGACTCCCATCATGTCTTGGCCTTCATCATCCACTGACAGCCTGGAAATGGACAGCGGAGTTGAGAGTGATATCAGGTAAGATTATTTTTACTGGTCTTCATCATCATCATCATTCCTCAGATAGAGGAGAAATATATCCTAACTGTGTGTGTGTGTGTGTGTGTGTGTGTTTTTAGCTCGATTACATCGCATGGTGAGGTCTCCATCTCTGAAGATGACCCAGACCTCCAAAATCCAACACCTATGAGGCCGGGTGCAGTCATGATCAAAGTCTGTCCGGCCAATACCGAAAATTCTGAGGCTGTCGTCGATGATGTGACGGACCAGGACCAGGACCAAGACCAAGACCAGGAAACGGACCGGGACCAGGACATGGACCAGGATCAGGACCAGGACACAGACCAGGACCAGGAAACGGACCAGGACACGGACACCATGGACATCAAAGAAGACACCCACAGTCCACCTCCAACAACACCAAGGTTAGAACTGAACTGGTAGATGGCTGTGTGTCCTGACCAGTTGGGTTAGGAATATGTGAACCTTATTTAGTTGTAATTTATCTTTATGTAATATTCTTATGAACTCAATGCATGCTTAGTATGTTTTAGTAGGTTGTGGAAGTGCACTACAACATATATAATTTGATTTCATTGATCTCATTTGTTACATTCAGTTTTGTATTGTTTCTAGTGTTGAATTACACGTAATGTTTAAGGATGTTTTCATGACAATAACAGGAATGTGTGTGTTTAGTTGTCAGGCTGAGATGAAGACGACGTCAGAGTCACTCCAAGACACAGAGAGCGACTCAACAGCTACGTCGTCTGAGGACTTCCCCGTAAAAGCTAAGACCAACACTCCGAGGGGTGAGGATGTGTATCAGCTGTTCACGGTGAAGGAACAACAGCCACAGCCACAGCCACAGCCACATGAGAGGCAGGAGAAGAAGAAGAACTGTTTCAGGCGCTTCGTCTCATGGATGAGGAAGAAATGCTCCCGTAAGATCGGTGTCGAGGTGGTGTAGGACGGTTCAGGGGCAGCACGGAGGCTCAGTGGTTAGCACTGTGTCCTCACAGCAGAAGGTCCTGGTTTTGAATCTCTCTTCCTGTCTGTGTGGAGTTTGCATGTTCTCCCCGTGTGTTTGAGTGGGTTTCCTCCGGGTTCTCCGGTTTCCTCCCACACTCCAAAGACATGCAGCTCAGGTTAATTGGACATTCTAAATTGTCACCAAACTTTTATTATTTTTATTCTATAATTACTATCATTTTTTTATTTATCTATTATTTATATGGAATCTATGTCTAGTCAATATTCACACACACACACACACACACACACACACACACACACACACACTAACCTCTCATCCATTCACAGTATTGTAAATATTGTAAATAAAACTTTAAAAAATATTCAGCTTTATTTGAATCTTAGTTGTGTTCTTCAAAATCTTTCATCATTTATTTGAAATTGTTTTTATTTCCAACATAACATGCACACACACACACACACACACACACACACACACACACACACACACTAATCTATCATACATTCACAGTACTGTAAATACTGTCTATATTGTAAATATTTGTATATTGTATGTATTGTAAATATTGTAAATAAAACTTTAAAACATATTCAGGTTTATTTGAATTTTTGTTTTAATGGAAGTCTGAAAAAACAGTGAAAGCCACTCTTCTTCAATATCTTTCAAATCATTCATGATTTGAAAGATGACTCTCTCATGAATTCAACATTTTCATATTATTCAGACTTTCTACACAATCACAGCACTGATTTCATGAAATGTATGTCTATATGTAATGTGAAAGGTGTCACTTGTGAGAATTATCCTCAGAGATCTATCATCTTATAAAGTTCACAAACATCAACTAGCATGAAACCTTGTATTTGCTACAGAGCTGTCTAAATAACACACCACAGTGATGCTGTCAAAAGTGAAGATTTAGAAAAATGTAAATATTAAAATCCTGACATTTCCTTTGTTAATGCTTTGGTAGAATAGGCAGAGTGTCATGTGATATAACATTTGGTTAAGTTTACTATGGTTAAATAGATCTAAAGGGGAAGCATTGACACTTGAGAGCTGCAGTTTATCACACACAAGAGGTCAGTCTGAGTTAAGCCTGATTTATGCTTCTGTGTCGGACCGACAGCGTAGCTACGAGTAACCCTCTGCGTCGACGTGGACTCCTATGCTGTAGCCTGACGTGCACCTCCAAAAAATCCTAAATACACGTCACGGCAACATGGACCGCAAGGGTTGTGAT
Organism: Scomber japonicus; assembly: GCF_027409825.1. Lineage (NCBI taxonomy): Eukaryota > Metazoa > Chordata > Actinopteri > Scombriformes > Scombridae > Scomber > Scomber japonicus. The sequence continues at coordinate 25,901,488 of NC_070588.1, forward strand.
TGGTCCGGTCAAAACGTCAGTTCCTCTGGCAGTTTCTTTATTTATTAATAATGAACAAAAGGTATATGTTTTCTGTTATTAGCGCACATAGCGCAATGCTACATGCTACTGTGACCGGAAGATAAACAAGGATACAGATAGAGACTCCTCTGAAACCACACACACACACACACACATACACACACACAGTCAACGCAGAACTTCAAAAGGTCAATGACGGCGTAGCAACGGCGTCGCTCCGACGCAGAAGCATAAATCAGGCTTTAGCCGACTAAGTTAGCAACTAGCATCGATTTAATAATATTCAAGAAGGTAAAAAAAGCTGGTGGCAAAGCTGAGTGTAAAGGGGAAAATAGCTGACATAGCTGCTAACGGAAACAGAATCTGATCCTGAACCAGGAGGAGAGACTCCTGCAGGAGTTCACACATTAAGAATGTGGCTGCACGTTTCTGAACAGTGAGTCAGCTTTTTTCAACAGTTTTACACTCCTGGATGTGAGCGTCACTACAGCAGTTAACATGTAGCTAGGTAGCTAATGCTAACGTTAACTTTCTACATTCCGTCAACGTGGTCAGTAATTATCTAGTGATGTGCAGTTGAGCACTGCAGTAGTTTCATGTTGTAATTTATAAGATATTATGATTGATGTAGACAATTTATTATTAATACAGCATCCTTTATGTAGCTTTAGCCTTCTTTTTTAAATTATAACTGGTATAAGGGTCAATGACATGATATGAATAGTTTTGTGTCCGAGTCCATTTAAAAAAAAAATAATAATAATCTACTCATGACATCTATCACTTTATTCTATAAAACCTTTTTGTTCTCCATACATTTTTCAGTTAATTCAAATTATTATATTCTATGTTTTGGCTTCTCACAACCCTAAAATGTCAGGTGGTGCAACTGTCCAAGCAAGTGAGCAGGCTAAGAAAACTATAAAAAATGTTATTTTAATAATGATTAATTCAAAATAATGTACTCTGGCATTGTTTTATGTTTGAAGTCTTTTGGATAATGCTTTTTTTCTTATATTAATAGTTTTAAAGCTGTTAAAATCACTGCAAAACTTTTGTCTAGCAATTTACTTTTCCTAAATATCAGGGTGGCGCAACCATAACCATTGGACTTTTATTTTGAAGTTAAGAGACAATAGCTGTAAACAGGATGTTGCATCAGCCAGAGGACCCCAAGTGACCCTTGGGACTAAGCTAAAAGGTTTGTAGATCTTGTCACTACCCTAAGTGAGTCGCTACCATAGACTGTATATAAGAAATGGACGTAACATCCGTGACGTCACCCCTTGGTTTGTGGACTGCTGCTCGGAAGCCAATAGTATCGAATCTAGGCAGCGCCATCTTGAAAATTTCAGGTGGATTCTGGGAAAAAATGAACACGGATTCTACTTATATGGGCATGAGGCGGAGTCATGAACGGACGTATGGGCGGGACCAACGGTGGAGCGGGGAGGCTGCGATTGGTTGCGAGGGCTGGATCTCAAGGACATTGGTCAATCAACCTGTCAATCACAACGTAGCCACGTAGCTTGCTTTATCGTCAAATATAAAATCAGGGAGGCCAAAATTTGACAAATGAACATCAGACTGCATTGAAGAAGGCTTTAAACTAGCGATTGAGACCATAAATACATTTTGAAAACGTTTACTATATATATATTTAAAATACAAAATAAACTAAAACCATAGACATGTAAAAAGCACTCAAAAGTTCATATTTCTCACGAATCGCGATTGAGTCGGGTAAATATTGTGTTTTTTCACAGTACAGGAAACGGTTTGGAGAAATAGAAGAGGAAGGGAGTGGAGGGGCTGGGACAGAACTAGAAAGGGTGATACCTGTGTCTTTAAAAAAGTATAAAAGAGTGCACATCAAACATCAGATAAATCTTGGCCTCTTTTTCATGAACAAAACTGTTCCAAAAATAAAGCTCTATGAATGTAAAATCGATGTAATGTGATGTTAAAAACTTCTGTTAGTTTATACCATTCTTAATAGAAAAAATATAAAATATATATTGTGCATATACATATACACACATATATATGTGTGTAAATCTATCAATCTATATACTATATTATTATTAAAATGATAATATAATATACATATATACATAAAAAAGATAGATAGTGGATAGATATAATTATTACTATTATTTTGTATTATTTTATTTCCATGTCTGATTTCCAGATATTTCCATGATATATATACTTACTCTTAACCTCTGACAACTATTTATAACTAAACTATTTATATTTATTCCTATTTATATATTTATACGATTGATTTATTTTATTTATACAATTGATTTATATCGCGTATCGCGTTTTGAGTCTGGCAGAGTTTTTTCAAGTGGAGTTGCCGTACATACATAACCGTCCAAGATGGCGGACGCTACTGCGCATGTCAGACTCAAATCGGGTAGCGACCAGGCGGGGAGTTCCTGTCCTCTGAAAAGAAGCCAATGCGGAAGCAACTTAGAGCTGCATTCTATCAAAAGGCCACCAGGGGGCGATCGTTTTGTGTTCAAAAAGACTTCCGGCTCTATACAAGTCAATGGAGAATTCACCAACTTCTCATTTGATTTCTAACCTCAGTAAACGTTTTCAAAATGTGTTTATGGTCTCAATCGCTAGTTTAAAGCCTTCTTCAATGCAGTCTGATGTTCATTTGTGAAATGTTAGCCTCCCTGATTTTATATTTGACGATAAAGCAGGCTACGTGGCTACGTTGTGATTGACAGGTTGACTGACCAATATCCTCGAGATCCAGCCTTCGCAACCAATCGCAGCCTCCCCGCTCAGCTGTTGGTCCCGCCCATACTTCCGTCCATGACTCCGCCTCATGCCCATATAAGTAGAATCCGTGTTCTTTTTTTCCCAGCATGCACCTGAAATTTTCAAGATGGCGCTGCCTAGATTCGATACTATTGGCTTCCGAGCAGCAGTCCACAAACCAATGGGTGACGTCACGGATGTTACGTCCATTTCTTACATACAGTCTATGGTTTGTACAGCTGTTGCTCCTGGCTCACATCCAAACACAGCAGACACAACGGAATTGTGCTGCTCGACAGGATTGAGATGGTTGTTAGCCTTTGCTGTAAGCTAACGTTAGCCGGCAGAGCACAGCAAACTCACAACGCAAATGTGTATGAATTTCACCATCAGTCAAATGTTCAAGGGATAATTCACTCTTTATCTATTCACCACTATGCAGTCTTTTTTGTTGAGGTTGGTCTCAATAACCTCGACCCCTGCTCCCTAACATAAGCGGTTCTTTCTTCTGGTCCAGCAAATAACTGGTGCCACTGTGGAACCAGTTTTTCTGGCCGGGAGCCGGTTCTTTATCTGTTGAAGCTGGAAAACCAGTTCCAAATTAAGCAACTGGCCCAGAACCAGCACTGGAACTGCTTTGGTGGAAAAGGAGTATCATTCATATTTTCTTTCATTGTGAAATAACAAAAACGTTTTGGCCTAATTTAAATAATTTCATTTTCAATTCACACAATGTCACTGATATTTTTACTCTTAAAGATATGTTACTATGACAACAGAAACAATAAGTTGCTGTATTCTTTATCCATAAACATAAGTTCTTAGGTTCTCAGGCCTCATGTCCTCCTTTTTCTGTAGAAATTAATTCAATTGTCAAATCACTTTCCTTGATAAACAACATGAAAAGTAATAGATTTATAGAACATTATACAAATATATGTTGAACTCTGTTGAAAATAAAACTTACCCCTTTTCTGTACTGTAAATTGTTGTATAATTTATTGTAATGTATATAAAATGTATTATTCTTCTCTATTTTGTTTTCATCCATTGTTAGTTAGTTTATTTAGTTATATTTATTCATGTGCATATATGTTTTTTCTATTGTATTATACATTTATATAATACATTGTGTCATTGTTTGTGTATTTTGTTAAATAAAGTTTTTTTTAAAGTGACATCAGAACTGTATGATGTCAGAAGTCAAAAAAGTCAAAAATGACATCACAATGAAAGAAGATGGAATTGTTATCACTCATATAAAGGCACCTGTGTGAATTCTACTCATTGTACTTGTAGCAGTTGAACAGACAACACTCAAATCAACAAGCAAGTAACAAACCAAAGAAACACACAAAAGTCAAACCAATCAACCACTGTGACAAAGGTAAATCACCATCTTTCTCTTTGATATAGCAACATTTCTGAAAAGGACAGAAATGTCCAATGTTAAGATGTGTTTAGTCATTTAAAGGTGTTTAGTCTACATTGAACAGTGAAGTGAGCCGTAGTTAAGCTAACATTTAACAATCAGACAGACAGGTGAACACTGAAATATGTAATGTGAGTTAGGAACATGTTCATCTATGTTAAGACCCAAAGCAGTGGTTTTACATGTTCTTCAAAGGAAAGAAAACATAAAAACTAGGGCTGTCACTTTTTATTCGATACTCGAACACTCATTCAAACTATAATTAACTCATTCGGCTTTTAAAATGTCACCCGTAGCGCTTTGTTATATATGGCTATAGTATGCGCCCTCTTGACCCATCTGTAAATTAAGCAAATTATACGTTTTGTTTGAAAATTGAAATGGAGATATACAGATCAGCCGCAGAGCGGATAATTATGACCCCCAGTCATCTGAAAATCAGTGTGTGGAAATATTATGGGTTCTAGCCGTGGATGGTAAGGTCACAGTTAAAGATAAGGCTGTCTATGTGTGTAAAATAATGGTAATTCGGCTGAGGCACGAAGATATTCGAAATATATTCCAACGCATTGCGTGACATTTGGTATTCGTTCAAACTTGATTTTTGACAAAAGTGACAGCCCTAATAGAAACTATACACAAGCTGTAGTTGAAACAATTAAAACACTGTTGTGGTCCTTTAAAGTGAATGAAAGCAACTTCTCCAATCTCTTTTCAGCTTTCCGAGAAAAAGAAAAATGGCTTTCAGGAACCGTGTGAGAACCACAGTCTCACTCCCCAGACAATATCAGTACATGACGGTTCTGGGAGAGGGCGCCTATGGAATGGTGATGAAGTGTGTCAAGAAAGACACTAAAGATGTTGTAGCAGTGAAGATCCCCAGACGCTTCGATCACAACACCAGCTTGGAGGTAAGTCTCAGATCATTGTTAAAGTACTTTTTTTACTTTGTACAGTTAGACTAGTATTAAGTTATATTTGGTACAATATTTGTAAAAAGGCAATTATTAGGGAATAATGTACTTGGTAAAGATATAGTGAATAATAATACAACTATCTGTAGTGAGACTGAATCACCACAGCTCTGCCTTTCTGTATTGTCCCATCAGTCTAACAGTGTAACTGACTTTCAACAAGTTAACATATGAACCATCTATAAATAACTAATCTTGTCAAACTTGTCTCCAGGTTGCCATGTTGGAGAATTTAATGTCCCACAAATTGGATCAGCGCAACATTGTCAAGTTTTTGGAGTCGTTTGAAACCAGTCACGGCACAGCACTGGTCTTTGAGCCGCTGGATATCAGCCTGCACAGTTACATCAACTCCAAACCCCCGTTACGTCTGAATGACATCAGACTTATCACACAGCAGGTATGAATACACTACCACTAGATAACAGTGTCACTGTGAAACTGCTACATGTCTCTTATGTTCTATTACTGACCTTATTACTGACCATGCACTTGTAGGTGGCCACAGCATTGGATGCACTGAAGAGCATCCAAATTATTCATTGTGATGTCAAACCAGACAACATTATGATAGTGGATCGTGAGATACAGCCCCTCAAAGTCAAGCTTATCGACTTCGGCTTGGCCATCCCCAAATCAAAGATGAGGGAGGGCATGACACGTCAGACGCTTCACTACAGGTGAGTTCTTTAGAGATATTGATTATTGTTATACTGGAGTGTGTTTGTATTATAAGTAACTGTGTGCTTCCTGTCCATATTTGCTATTGGTTTAGTCTGTCCCTGTGCTAGATTTTATTTAATATTTAAAATATGACAGTGTTCCTCATTCTGTGTACTGCTTTTCTTTCACCCTCAGGTCTCCAGAAGTGATTTTGGGCCTCCCCTTTTCTGAGGCCATTGATATGTGGGCACTAGGATGCATACTGGCCGAGATGATCCTTCCCTATAGACTGTTTCCAGGATGCGATGAATATGAATCAGTAAGCCATTATTATACTATAATGGACTGTCCACTTGCTATTCACTCTGTTTATAATTGATCAAGTAATGTTACATGTACTCCTCCTGAGGGCATAAGTCTGCTGTCTAAAGAATGACTGGGTGGGGGTTTTAAAAGCAAAATTGTCTTTAGTTTTGTAAAACTTAAAGTGGTCTTTGAATACTGTCAGTACCACAGTAGTAAGGTGCTGTGATCAAGGTTATACATTAGTGAGCAGTTTTAGCAATAGCACTTAGACAAAAACAGATAAGAAGCATGCCTGTTTCATAACTTATTGTAATGTTGTGTTTTATTTCCAGCTGAGATACATGGTTCAACTACTGGGCAATCCGGCAGCTCGTCTTATTAAAAAGAGTCCAAGGAATCTGTCCTATTTCAACAAGGTGTTCTTCACAAGCTGGAGACTCAAGGTACCACAATAAGTCATATTTACTAATCTCTTTTCTGATTAAGATGATGTTTCATCCTTCCAACATTTAACAGTTAAGCAGTTAGACTCATTGCTATATATTGAACCTTCTTTTAGACGCCTTGGGAGTTCTATGGAAAACCGATGGAAGACCGCAGGAAGTACAAGCTTTCATCCCTGGATTCCCTGAAACATGTCAGTATTAATTGGGGGCGGTAGCTGTCATTGCCATTATCAGTTGATGCATTTTAATGAATTATGAGGACTTATGAAGTTTTGTGCTGGATTTGACCATTGTTTCCTTTACTAGGTACGTTTGTTGGACAAAGACACAGACATGTATCAACAGGAGCAGATGATCGAGCTGTTGAAGGCCATGCTCCACATGAGCTGGACTGAGAGGATTACACCAAGTGAGGTCCTACGTCATCCATTCTTTGGGGATTGCAACTACAACTCTAGGTAAGTGTGTGTGTGTGTGTGTGTGTGTGTGTGTGTGTGTGTGTGTGTGTGTGTGTGTGTGTGTGTGCTGAGAAGTAAATATAATGGTAGTGATCAATGTGATGGTGAGGATGGAAAATCCACTCATCACTGTAGACAACAAGCTAATAGTTAACAACTCACTGACTATCTTTAGCAATAATAAGTTTAGCATTAAGTTGGACAGTACTCACACTGTACTAATATTAAAATGCTAATGTTAATTACAAACATTTCTATCCCAGAGGAAGCACAGTAAGATTTTCCCAGTAGTACTTACTAAATGCATGTTTTCATTCTGTAGAACAATTGAAAGCCTCAGTTCAGAGTATAAGACTCCCATCATGTCTTGGCCTTCATCATCCACTGACAGCCTGGAAATGGACAGCGGAGTTGAGAGTGATATCAGGTAAGATTATTTTTACTGGTCTTCATCATCATCATCAACATTCCTCAGATAGAGGAGAAATATATCCTAACTGTGTGTGTGTGTGTGTGTGTGTGTGTGTGTTTTTAGCTCGATTACATCGCATGGTGAGGTCTCCGATTCTGAAGATGACCCAGACCTCCAAAATCCAGTTTCTGAAACGGACCAGGACCAGCACACAAACCAGGAAACGGACCAGGACCTGGACATGCACCACGAAACGGACCAGGACCTGGACATGCACCACGAAACGGACCAGGACCAGGACACGGACACGGAGCAGGACCAGCACACAAACCAGGAAACGGAACAGGACCAGGAAACGGACCAGGACACGGACAAGCACCACGAAACGGACCAGGACCAGGACACAGACCAGGACCAGGAAACGGACCATGACATGGACACCATGGACATCAAAAAAGACACCCACAGTCCACCTCCAACAACACCAAGGTTAGAACTGAACTGGTTGATGGCTGTGTGCCCTGACCAGTTGGGTTAGGAATATGTGAACCTTATTTAGTTGTAATTTATCTTTATGTAATATTCTTATGAACTCAATGCATGCTTAGTATGTTTTAGTAGGTTGTGGAAGTGCACTACAACATATATAATTTGATTTCATTGATCTCATTTGTTACATTCAGTTTTGTATTGTTTCTAGTGTTGAATTACACGTAATGTTTAAGGATGTTTTCATGACAATAACAGGAATGTGTGTGTTTAGTTGTCAGGCTGAGATGAAGACGACGTCAGAGTCACTCCAAGACACAGAGAGCGACTCTACGGCTACGTCGTCTGAGGACTTCCCCGTAAACCATAAGACCAACACTCCGAGGGGTGAGGACGTGTATCAGCTGTTCACGGTGAAGGAACAACAGCCACGGCCACAGCCACATGAGAGGCAGGAGAAGAAGAAGAACTGTTTCAGGCGCTTCGTCTCATGGATGAGGAAGAAATGCTCCCGTAAGATCGGTGTCGAGGTGGTGTAGGACGGTTCAGGGGCAGCACGGAGGCTCAGTGGTTAGCACTGTGTCCTCACAGCAGAAGGTCCTGGTTTTGAATCTAGGCTCTCTTCCTGTCTGTGTGGAGTTTGCATGTTCTCCCCGTGTGTTTGAGTGGGTTTCCTCCGGGTTCTCCGGTTTCCTCCCACACTCCAAAGACATGCAGCTCAGGTTAATTGGACATTCTAAATTGTCAAACTTTTATTATTTTTATTCTATAATTACTATTATTTTTTGTATTCATCTATTATGTATATGGAATCTATATCTAGTCAATATTCCTTCCACATTTTATTGAAATTGTTTTTATTCACAACATACAACACACACACATCATAAATCTGTCAGAAATTCACAGTATTGTGAATATTGTAAATAAAACGTAAAAATTATTCAGCTTTATTTGAATCTTAGTTGTGTTCTTCAAAATCGTTCATCATTCATTTGAACTTTAAATGGGTAATTGGACTTTCTCTCATTAATTCATCTTTCAACCATTCAGCTTTCTACACAATCACAGCACTAATTTCATGAAGTGTTCAGGTCTTCTCAGATTTTAATAGCAGTGTGTGTTGTGTTATATCTTCAGACCCTCAGTGAGTGATGTCACTCGTGACATCAACACACGTCTTCATCACTCTCTCCTCTTCAAAATAGAAGTGTTTATATCATCAGGGCTTACAACATGTTTTAAATGTCTATTTTAAAGGGTTATTCCACTCAAATGTTTTATATTTAATCAAAGACTGCTTTGACAGAATAGAGTCTTGTGTGATATAACATTATGTTACATTTACAGTTGAGAAATAGATCTATGAGGGAAGCAGCTCTCTGACACTTGAAGCTGCAGTTTATCACACCGATTTTTAAGAGCTCAGTCTGATTTAGCCAACAAAGTTAGAAATTAGCATGCATCCAATAATATCCAAGGAGGTAAAAAAGTTTCATTCTTGGTTTGGTTGCAGGCATCACTTGAAATGGGGAAATAAAACAGTAAAAGTCTATTCATGGATGTTGGTCCTTTGCAGTGCAAGTGACGCATTAGTCCCATATTATTTTTGGCTTCTGTGCACATACTTAGTTAGTGTGGGTCCTACACACTGTTTTATAAATGAGACCCCTGGTACACCCACTAACAGTGCCTGGCATGGGCCCATGTGGGTCTCTGCCTGCCTTTTGCTGTTGTCAGAAAAACCTACAGAAGAGACTGGGAGAGATTTGTTTAATACATGACCATCACCCCATTTTGGTAGTCTATTCCACCCTTTTCTGTGATGGTGCTTTGATCAGGATTTTTGGGGCCAATCACCAATCGCTGGAAGCAGTATTGGCTCATACCGATGCCGAGTCTATTCGAAGCCTTCTATTTATCATGTGGCATTATTTGTTTTTCAGCTATTCTTAACAACACTGTATATTATATGAATTGACAACTGTTCATGTATTGTCTTTGAGGGACACAAGTTAAACCATAAGCCACAGCCAGTGTTGTGAGCAGGTTAGGGATAAACAAATATAGCTTTCATGTGGGGTTAAATAAATAAAAATTATGTAAAATATAAAATCAGAATAGAAGCTAGATGTGCACAACACACCAAGTTGGAACAATAAATTGTGTATACCGTGGCAACAAAAATCAATTCCAATAGATGCAACAAAACACAGGGTCTTCACTCAGCTTTAGAGACTATAAAACTGCTACAAAAAAAGAAGCTATAATATTGTTTCAATTGAGTCAGCCCTAAATTTGTTTCTGCGTTTAGAAGATAACAGACAAAAGGCAATACAGTGCACGGCAAGAAACAAGAAAAAAAACTTGTACCTCTGTCTGTTGTCTATCTATATCTCTAACTTCATCTGACTTCTATGGACAGGTGTAGGAAGCCAGGCCCATTGCACGTTGTGGCTTTGGTCGTTTATCGTGTTGTAGGGCTGTGTGAGTGTCTCTCCATCCATCTATGTTCATATCTTTGGGGATGTCAAGAAAAACACTCTGACGCCCTAATAACAGGACCACTGCTGCACTGTCATGACAGCTTTTTCATCACGGGTCGATGAAATCTGGAGTAGCTGCGTTTTGTTTTGGGAAACTGAGGCAGTTTCCGTGGCCTTTTAGAGGAGTAGAGAGAAGAGAGAAAGAGAGGGCGAGATAGAGAAGGAGAGAGAGGGGGAGAGGATGAATCCGTATGATTCATATCTCCTGAGGCTTACTTCCTAAGCATCAATGGCACATTTTTCATTATAAATATAAGAATCTCTGCATTTTTGGCAGACAGCAAGGTCCTCTTCTCATCTACAATATTCCCTGCTGTGCTGAAAAGTCACTCACTATCTACACTTGTGCACAGTGCACTGAAGTAGGCTCGTGCTGCTTGTGTGAGAGCGGAAAAGCAGATTTTATTGTCCTACCAAAAAACACCAAGCGGCTGTCCGCATTGGGATAACTGGCTCTGATACGTAAAAGGTGCTGATGTCGCTGCCACCATGTTCCCCATCTTCACCCAACACACATTGCCTGCTACTGTATACAGTATATGCATCATACATTGCATACACAGCATGCACGAAGCCAGCGCACTATTACTTTGTGTACTCTTCATAGTAGCCTAAATTTACTCTACTCTCAGTCAGTTTAAAAATCTGTTTACTTTTCTCATAGGTAGACAAACTTCATATTTTCTCAAACTAATAAATAGTATTGGCAAATGACAAGTGAAAGTATTCTGTGTTTTAATCCAAAATGTAACTATGTCTATGGACTACATACAAAAAACAAAAATGAAAAGAAGGTTCCGAAGACTGTTTTTTTTATACCCAAGACAGATCTTTAGGATTTGTACCTGCTGTAGCTGGAACAGGGCTCTGAACACATCATCACTAAGTGGAACTGGACTTCAAAAGCATACACGATTACATTTAAATGTATCTCTTTATCAAGGCTCGAGGGGAATCTTCACCTCTTGCCGAACAGAGCTTCCTTTTAAACACACTTCAGTTCTTGGTCAGAAATGGACTCTCAGGAGGTCTGTTCAGTCTCCATTTCGTCACAGTGTTTAACTTTGGGGTAGTATCCTGCTAACAGATACCCACTTGGCAAAGAGGTCAGTTCAGGATCCAGGCTCTCTCCACATCTCTGTGGAATTCACTCAACAAACTCAATTTGAGATTAAAGAAAGGCTATATTATCCCTGGAATTAAGGAAAGGTTGTAGTGTCCTGTTGGGTAAATCCACATCCCTGATGGCCTTTTCTATGTTCTTGGCATTATCCATGAGAATGATGTGTACTTTTTCCTTCGGGATTCCCCATGCTCAGAGCACGTTGCTGAATGTGGCAGCAGCAGGTTCTGTGGTGTGTGATCCTAAGAACTCTTGAGAATGAAGATCAACTTTTTGTAGTTGGGCTCAACATGGACAGAGGACAAGGACGAGTTGTCCAAACTATTCATCTTCTACCACAGACGGTGGATGGTAATCAAGGCTTATGATAGTCCCGCTCTGCCTGCTTTAGTGCTAACTAGCTTAAAAAAAGTATACTCATATGTCTTGACGTGATCTTCAAATGTCTTATAAGGCTTGCCGTGCTGAAAAATGTCTCTATGAGGGACTAGGCATGGGATGATAACCGTGTTCAAGGTATACCGCGATTTGAAAAACCACAATAACTGAAACCGCCAAATTTTCATGTCATACCGTTCCTAAGGTATGAGCTGTTTTTTGTCTGGTCAAAGACAGGAAGTGCTGGTCAGAAATCCCTCAGGTGGTGCAGCTGCAGCATACGAGTATCACAACACCTCACACTGTCATTACAGTGTATATTCATATTAAATTAACATGTCTGTCTTTATTTTTCTTACTTTTAGCAATATTTTATAGGTGTAATCATAATACCGCCATACCGTGAAACCGTGATATTTTTTCTTATGGTTATCATACCGCCAGAATCTCATACCGGCCCATGCCTATGAGGGACTTCCTTGGAAACATTTGGCCAAGTGATTGGAGCAGCCATACCTTTCTGTTAAGTATTAGTTTGGTTACTTAACATACTCATTCTGGTATTCAACAGTCCAAAGCAGAGTGGTTCTGTGGGGATTCTGAAAACGGGGTTCACCTTACATGAGGATGGGTTCAATACTGTACCATCTACTGTACCCTTCTAGAAAAGAAAGGCCTAGGAGAAGTGAGGAGGGGCAGAAAGCAGACGGAGGGCAAAGCAGAGGGCTGGGGATGAGAGTATGTGACTGCAGAGAGAGACTGAGGAGCAGATAGTGACTGGATCATGATAAGATTGTTGTGGAAATGTTGCAATACAATGCTGCCAAAGAGGAACGAGACAAATATCTCCTCACAATACTGTCATACTTTACTTTGAGAACAGCTCAGGCTCAGATCAAGTTTAAAATTTAAAATTTTCATTTTAGTAATGTCTTAGTCATTGTTTTGGGCAATTCCTCTTTTATAGGATAGTGAAATCCTAGCTCTGTTATAAGACTGAGTTATCGTTGCCTCAAAGGCTGTCGCTGTTTATTGCCTAAAAATTGTATTCTCTCCTTTTATCCATACTTTGCTGCACTATCCTCTCTTCTAGTTTACTGATCCGTCATTTAGAAATCATTTAGAAGTAAACCGAAATAAAACAAAAAGTAAGATTTGAAGTTTAAAAAGTACAAGTCTAATGCAATTTACAAAAGGAATGCAAATTGAATAGAAAAATCAAATTTATGTTGGGATTTTTAGAATAATTTAAAAGGATAAATTTAAAATTTGAAGTCATTAAAATTTACAGATTATTATCTTTCAATTAATGATTCCTTTTCAAAATCCTAATCCTTCCAAAAACAACCTAAATGGGGAGGGAAAACAAAACCATCACTGGAAGAAGTTTTACTCCTTTAATAAACTATCCAATACCATATGAGGAGACTTATTACAGTGCTATTTTTTATCTATTTTGAGCAAATTTCTCTTATTTTGTGTCATGTGTGGGCCCATGAACAGCATGTACCAGCACATGGAGGACAGACTGAGGAAAGACACAGAACTAAATGTTCACAAATTGGATTTTAAGGGTCATGAGGGTAAATTAACATGCCACTGAGGAAGAGGAAATGTAAGCTTGTTTGTCTGCAGAATCAGCCAATGCATTTCCACATCACAGGATCACAGGATTGTAACTCTATCTTTGGCTAGAATCCACACTCTATTAAGGGCATACAGTTCAGATACTTGTGCTGAGATACCATTACGCAAAGCTGGTCTTGCAAATGTGCTCATCTCAATAATAGCGAGGCATTATGCTCATTTTCTTCATCAATCAGAAGGACAGTGGCTGAATTTAAGTTGGAGGAGCACATTGGGCTGTGGCAGCCTACAAAACTGAGTCCATAGCACTCTAAATCCATTGCCTGCAGTAGTATGCCATCCCCAAAAATGAGAGCATCTCTTTCTTAGTCTTGGGGGGAGATATGTGGTTAAAAAATGTTCACTCTCTGGCAAGAGGGAGTGATGTCCATTCTTTAGAACATGTCCCAAATATGTTTGTTCAGGCACAGAAAACTGCAGCTTAGTCAAAGTGGCTCTGTGACTGACCACTCTCAGCCCAAACTGACCCAAAATACAGGACACAGGCTCACAGACACAAGTGGTTTAGAAAAAGGGTTTACTGCAAAATAGCTTGGTTCAATATCACCACAGTCCAATGTAGGATCAGGCAGAGAGAGGCAGACGGAGCAGGTGAGCGGTACTGGATTGTTTGAGCAGGTTGGAGGATGGGTGAAGCTGGTTATGGCAGGCAACTGTGGCAGACTAGAGTGTACATGTGGAGCACAGGGAGACTAATACAAAGAACAACTGAAGTGGCCTTGATATGTATACAGCATGGTAGAATGAATGATCTAGCACAGTCCTGATGGATGAGACAGGGTTTTATGCTGCAGTGGTCTGTTGAGTTGAGTAGGTGATCAGCTGCAGGAGCATCAGTTGAACAGTGGGGAGAGGGAAACCAGGAGGCCACACCCACAATACACACACACACACTCCTAAATTGCATCCATGTTTCCCCCACTTGCATCTTCTCCTTGCATCTTATTCCCTCCAACTGTGCATAATATGTTTTTAGAGAAATGAGACGTCCTTCCCTCTGAAGTGTCATGTGAAGCAACGTCTGTTTCTTATGACAGCCACAGCTGATCACAGCTGGATCAGCTGTCAGGCCGCTTTAACAGCTGTTGCAACTTTTGATGGAGTTTGTGCCTGCACACATGCGTGCTGTGCTAATACTAATATAGGCTTGCAGTTATCACTGCCAGAGCAGCAGTGTTTTCTCTCTGCAGCCTGTTACCTGTTTGACAAACACCTGCACATGAATAAAAACACACATTCGGTGTTTTTACGGTCTACGCTGTCCTGCTTAGAGGCACAGGAACCATTTCTACAGGTAGAAATACAATATTTGAGTCTGTATTTTTTGATATTCAGATTTTAAATTCAATATTTAATATAACCCAGAATATGATTAGAGTCTCTTTTGAATAGTGGAAGTTTATTAGGTTAAATGTTTCAGGAAATACTGAAGTAATGTAACTCATATCAAGATGCACAGAACAGACTTTTTCCACAGCTGCTGAAAACCAGAGGTGTTAATAATACGATGAATAATATTCTTAACACTTTTTTGTTGTTTTTCCTGCTATGACAAGTCATAATGTAGGGAAACTGGAACAAAAGGCCAAAAAAAGAAAAGTGAAACACTCCATCGAGCTGAGGCTGCACAGTAAGATGATAATTATATGAGGTTCGAAATTCCGCATGATCTCTCTTACACAAAGTCATTTTACCCCATTGTTAATAGAAGAATAAAAATATGAATGACGAACCAATGATTATGTTGTGAAAGCCAGTGTGAGTACAGGTGAGGTTATTTTAGTTCAGCCTAGGTTCACATTGGTAGGTGATATTTGGGGTGTCTAGTAGCTCCTACAGTTCTTTCAAATGAACTGTATTGTTATTCTAGTCTGTCCTGCTCTGTGCCTTTGTTTGAGTTTTTCAATTTCTAACCCTTACTTGAGAGCAAGCTGTTGGTTAATTGGATTTTTTTTTTGCCTTGACCAGCAAGAGGAGACATGCAAGCTCATAAGAAAGGTAGGGCACACACACACACACACACACACACACACACACGAAATGCATTGCAGTTCCATTATTATTTTGCCTTGAGAATATGCTAATTATCATTGCAGTCCACTCTGTATTTGTAATTACCACCATTATGGTAATGGGCTTGATGCAGGTTAGAGAAAGCTGAATATTAACATCATTCACTTCATCATTTACTGTAAATGCTTTCAGCAGATAAGCAGTCATCTCAAGAATATACAGTGCTACCTTTCACTGCAATACATGTGTGCATATTAACATAAACATTAATTAATCAATGCATCACGCTGATGCAACCTGTTCTCATTCCCACGTAATTAAATAGCGATGCTCTGTCACTCCTCTGTGTTTCTCATGCAGACACACAAGGTGCCCTTTGGCTTCTGTGTAGAGATGCACCAGGCTTTCAACTAAATCCATGTATGTAAAGCATCTTTGGGTCTGTGAAAGGCCCTATATAAATTAAAACGTATTATTTATTATTATTACACCCCCATCCACGGTAATATTACACTAACAGTTAATTCTCCAGCCTTCCATTGACTCCAATATTAACCTGACTGTGATGCTATATTCTGTGAGTGTCAGTCCTATTAAAGAACCATCATCCAGAAGTATTTTCATCACTGTCAGTACCCTTGTTAAGAGTTTCTTTTAATGATAACCTTTGTTTGTTTGCTTGTTTGACTAACCACCTGACCACTTATTCCCTCTCTTTATCTCTCCTCTCATCATCCTAACCTCCGTCTTCTTCACCAGTTCTCCATCTTTTTCTCCAAGGTGTTGCTACCCTCATCTGTCAAGTCAAAACCTGATGTAATTTCACACTACAGTCTCTGAATTCAAAATCATCCACCTCTGGGCCCCGGAGAGCCTTCCGAGTTCTTACATCTGGTGGATTTTTCAGCTGTGATTGGCTGGATGTTACTACGTACATTACAGTATGAAAAACAATGTTTTCCCGAAGTTTGCTGGACATTTTAAAAGAACAGAATCAAAGAAAAATGAGTCCAGCAAAAACAAAGCGGGGGGCTGCAAAGAATTGCGACAATGAGGATGGTGATGCTGATGGTGACGAAGGAGCGGTGCCAGAACAGATATACAACAAACTCATGGGGGAAAAAAAAAAACAGAAAACACAAGCACAGTGCTGCAACAGATGAATACATTAAAAGGAAAGTGAGATAGTTCCTTTTCATCCATACTCAGTCTAACAATGGCATAAAGAAAACACCCATTTACTTGGTATCCTCATGGGCGATTTGTCATATTATAATAATGTCATACTGAGTTGCTTAAGCATTGTTATTTTTTTCAACCTCAACCTAGATATGCTTATTTGGAAATAAAAAATGTCATGGAGCTATGGGACTTAAAGGCTGTAACAAATAACTTAAAGGAGCTGAGGGACACAATGCAACAAAAAGCATGGTGACTTTAGTGCATACATTATTACAGATTTAAGATAACCCAGTGCTATTGGTAGCATTTAAAGGGTTTATGTATAATTTTGAATGGCAAAAGGGTTGAACAATCTCAGTAGTTTACATAGGAAGATGGAAGGGTAATGCAAAATATATATATATATATATCAAAACAGAAAGCATGAAAAAAAACTCAAGTTAAAGAATTCACTGGGGAATCTCAATAAGGACTATTCTGATATGAACCCTCTCAACTTGCTGAAACTGAATTAAAATTACATCTTATTTTTGGAAGCGTTGCAAGTGTCTTATCTATTTATATGTGTTTTTCTTATTTCCATGTGTTCTAGATACATATAGGGCAGGGAATTTGGATCCGACAAGACAGTGTGGAGGAGAATTTGTGGCAGCCAGAAACGCTCCATATTTGTAAAAGAGCTGGCAGTTGCTGTTTGGGGCACTGCCACTGTAAAAAAAATTTTTAAAAAGACCTTCCATAATGGGAAAGGAGTGCCCCACAAAAAAGAGAGAGCCACAATCACCTTTAAACATCTTTAAAATCAAAGCTGTCAGTTAAGGTTAAAGTAAGATATACATTAAAATCCAGTTGTTCGGATTTAGGTGATTGCATGGATTTACATTTATTGATGTATTACTTATTGTAGATGTCTGTTACTTATTGTAGATCCCTCCCAATGGTGGCTCCCGGAGCAGAATTTCAAGGCAGGCGATCTAATAAAGAATATTATATTAAACAAACAGTGATGTACATTAGAAAAGAAAGGGAACTGAATCAGGCAGCACTTAAGCAAGTAGACTAAACTATGAAATAACACATATTCCTCAAAGTAGCCACCTTTTACTTTGATGGCAGCTTTGCACACTATTGGTGAAGTCTCAACCAGCCTCATTATAGGAAAAAAAAATAAAGAAAAAGTCTTGAATGAGTGGGTGTGTTCAAACTTTGGACTGGTACTGTAATTATCAGTACTGTTCCTCACAGCTTTACAGTTGCTTCCAATAAAAGACGAAACTCCTGTCTTTCACCTCCTTTTATCGAGGTGTGTACAAAACACTAGCACTTACGGCTAGAGTGTTATTAGACATGTCAGTTGCAGCTTAGTATTTTAATTAGATGCAGCTCCAGTCTGTGTCATTGTGAGCTGAAAGAACAACAAAAAAAAAAAATCCGTACGTGTGGAAGTAGCAGCTGCATTTGGATTGACAGCTCAATGGATCTGCCCACAGGCAGCCGAGTGTAGGAGCTGTCGGAGGTTCTCGTGGCCTTGCAGCACTGCCTCCTCAGGAAGCAAATCATGAGTGGAAGTCTGCAGACAGACTGTTAAAAAGTACTGAAGTTCCTGCTCCTGTTACTTTGGCTAGACTCAGTTCCAACAGTATCTGTAATTCAGAGGGTTTCTTTTACTGAAAACCTAAAATAATGTTCCCTAGGGGTTTCTTCCATGTCTGTGACTATTACTTGACATTCTAAGGGTCTTAAATAAGACTGAATTAGTTCTACTGGCTGTTGCAGATTCAGAGTATATTGTAATTGGTTTCAAAAAGCCTGCAAGCTCAATATCTGCAGGCTGTCAGCTGACAAAGAATATGTACCTGGAGTAACTGTTGAACACCAGAAATCTCTGAGCTACTTGCATGCCTGTAGAAGTCTCAAATTTCTCCATGAAGCGGCACATATACAGTGCAGCTACAATTTTTATATATATGTGTATTGGATCATGCTGTGAGAATATGACAGCAGTTATAGCAGTATGCAGCTGTTAATACACTTCTTTTCCATTTGGATCTTCTAATGATTTAGTTTGCAAACTCAAGTCAAGTTGCTCGAACAGGAAGTGAGCTTTCAGGAGCATCCTGAACACCGCAGCTCATTAACTCATAAGTTTAGTGCGGAGGAGCTTTGTCTGCAACTTTTCTTAATGCTAAAAAGAAGTACCTGTGCTCCCAGGAGTTTGTGTAGGCGTCCCTTAAGTCAGAACAGAAAGTACCCCATCCACTGAATAAGCAAAAGCGCTGATTCTAACTGATTCATCTCACGTTCATTAGACAATGGTTGTTAGTGTATGTGTGTGTGTTTTTTGCGGAGAGAGAAATTCAAATACACGGGGAGCAACAGTGAATGGGATACATGTGAATCCGTAGGGAATGATTTCAAATACTGGCTGTGATGTCGTTACCAACATGGAGTCATTATCTTTTCTTCATCTGACAGAGGTTCAGTAATCACAGCTTCTGTTTGGTACTGCATATTTTCTGCCTAAATTAGCATGATAGTCACAGTAAGTCATGGTAGAAACACAAATAGAGCCTTTTCATAGAGCTCTATATAAAGTCGGCACCGAAAATACAAGGATAGGCCAATCACAGGGCCTCTGACACACACAGGGTCAAAGCTGAATGGATAACAAGTCTTTTTTTTTTTTTTTTAATGTTCACTAAGTGACAAAAAAGTGATAAAAAAATCATTGTTTCTGTCCTCTTATCACTTGATGATAATTCTGTTTCCATTGGTGAAAGAAGTACTCAGATCATTTACTTCTAGTCCAGTACACCTTGTTAAATTCAGCTAGCCAGGTGTCCGTTCTGTGCTCCAGTGTTTATACACAGCACTGGCTCTGGCCATGCAACACTACCCCAGCCAATCAGCAGCAGGGGGCGTCATCAGAGCTGTCTGTATGAGGACATGACAGTCTCCTACCTCTATTACATGTTGAATGGTGGGGGAAGGCTGGAGAACTGCAGAGTGGGAGACCAAATTCACATAGAAAGAGTTTTCTAATGAAGCAGGTACGCTTCCATTTTATTTACTGTATCACTCCATGCTGAATCTGAGACCTGGGGGTCTCTCATGGAGACCCCCACCATATTTTAAACTGCAGGCCTGTTTCTGTCACATTTAGTGAAGCATAATTTGAGCAGGCAGTGGTTTAAATCACACAAATACCCCACTGAATGTGTTTTCAACCTATTAACCATATTAATTAATCAATAAATACAAACACTGTTGATTTCTTCCCGTGGAGCTGACATGCAAACTACTTTGTACATTTCTAGTCTAGCTAGTTTAGTCCAGTGGTTTCCAACCTAGGGGTCAGGCTCCTCCAATGGTTCAGCAGGTAAATGTGAAGCTTGGTGAGATGATTAATGGGAGAGGAAAGAAGAAAAAACAAAGTTCTGATACACAAATCTGTTCTCAGTTTTTGGACTTTTTCCTCTAATCTCTGATTCCTGCTAAAATATTGTGTTATTTATAAATGAAACCAAGTGAGAAGTTCAGAGGGACATATCACCAGTGGACCACTTTGGTGGAGCTGTTAATAACTCATAGACATCTGAAATGTGACCCTGATTACACACTGCTCTTTGTGTGACATCAAAATCCAAAAAGTTGGAAACCACTGGTTTAATCTTTAATGTGTTGTATTTAAAATCTTGTTATATGATCCACTGTGTCAAATCACAATCTGTTCAAATACCGTTGTCATTCTCAAAGATGCCTAATGTTGTCCCTGGCAGTCAATCTTTAAATATGAATGCTTATTTAGAACTAACATGTGAGCACACTTTTCACAGGCTTTACTGGACATAAAGTTGAGTCCCAGTGACATACTGTACTTTCCAGTAAGTATGGTGTCCTACATGTTGTGGTCATCCTACATGACAGCTGTGCAGTGATATTACTCAATCAGATAAAAATTGGCATCAGGGCATCACGATGATGCCAGTCTCTTCACACTTTCTGAAATGGTACTGACTGACTGACTGACTGACTGACTAATCACTGGACACAGAATTTGCGGGCACACGGTTGGATCTGCCAGCACTTTACTGAGCTGTGCAGCACAAGGAAAACAGGTTTATCACTAGAAGAGAAACTGTTCCCTGACAAGTAGTCAGACTATCAGCACTTCTGCAGTGCTGCAGGTGAAAAGCAGCGTGAGGTCAGAGAGAGAGAAACACCACACTGCAAGTCTCACACATCCACATGCAACCAGCCTGTTGGCACAAAGCTCTTACAGAGGCAATTTAAAATGTATGAATGTTATAGTTTCACATTCACATGGGTTTCAATGTTGTTACCATAGCAACTTAATAACATCTACATGTACATCGCTAACGGGATTGAATCTAGCAGAATTTACAAAATGGCACAACATTATGTCTTCTTTTCTAGAACATTTATACAAAAACATTTTCTACAACTGTAGAAACTCATAATGTAATAATAACTGAGCAGTATGTAACAAGCTTGCTGCAAGTTGTTATATAGTTCAGTGGCCTAAACTTTTAAAATAAAAATGTAATAATGTGCATATTCTAATGTAAAATGTAATGCTTTAATCTGATGTGATGTTTGAGTTGGATGTAATGAATGATTAAAGAAGAAATACACAAGAGGAAAAGAAGGCTCCAAAACATGTCTTATTATAGATGATCTGCTGAGTGGTTGAAGGTTATTTAACCACCATGGAGCTATCAGCAAATAAACCAATCCAACCACTACTCCCTCTTGCTTTTTCTTTTGCATATGATGTCATGCTCTTTTTTAAGTAATGGTCACACCACAGAATTAGATTCACTAGTCTTGTGTGACTTGTGGGTGAACTGCTGAGGGTGGTGAGCTCGTCAGTAACAAAAGCTCCCGAGCTTCTCTCTCTTCTCTGCACTGGCCTGTTTAGACTTGAGGGCAAAAAGCTGAGAAGACTTGATCTCAGATCAAATCTTGTGTGTATTTTTCCTTTTGTAGCACTGCCAAACTGGCATGAATATTTGATATCATAATGGGAATGCCTTTAATGTTTAATGCATAGTGCAATGTTTCCGTAATGTTTCACATAATTGACTTGTAATAATAAGTTTTCTCATGTTACAACACATTTTAGCTAATGCACCCAAATGTGATTAGGTCCCTCATGTGCACTCAGAAAGCTATAAGCTAATTAATGTGGTAAAGGAGTAACTTTCTAACTACTATAAACCCTGTTGGGTAATAAAATGCTTTTTATTATTAGCAGCAGGTGTACTAGATATTTTAAATGTGTACTGTGCAGTTGTAAACAAACAAAAGTTATATTTATATTCAGTGTTACTAACCAAAACATACTGTGTGTAACCTTGAGGTCTAATAAACATGTCAAATATATTTTCGTCTGTGCAGATTTTTCTTTAAAGTTCTAGTCCTGCATTGTTTCCATCCATGTTTACTACATTGCAGTCTTCTTCTTCCCTTCTCTTTTTTGGGACATTAGCACCATCTGTATATCAGAATACTGTCAAGCCATTGGCAGGAATGTGGCACAAATGTCCATACCTGCGTGTACATGACTTCAATAGGGGGTGCTGATGATTGCAGCCCTCTGCAGGATGAATCCTCAGCTCCATCAGAGCAGTCAGGACATTTTTATTTCAAGCTGAAGTCTAAACTCTGTTTCCTCTGGAGAGTTTCCTCTGTCCAGTAAAGGTTGTTATTACACTTTTAAATTCAGTGATCCACAGTAGTTGCTGTTGTGACATTATTGCATGCATATAAATACTTCCAATTCCTCAGATACAACCTCTCCATTTAAAGGGTCAGTTTACCCATTCAAGAGATGCTTTCTCTCTTAAGATCTTAAAAGATAGGTTTGGGTTTTAAAAGTCTGTCTGACGTGCCATTATGTAATAGGAAATGGGTCTTGGTCGATGTAACAATTCCTACTCTGCATACTGACCCTGAAGCTATTTTCTCTGAACATGACTATACTGTGGGAAATGGGGCCAAATCCAGAGCCCTTCTGTGGAAAATGCAACCCAAAGTTCAGCTGATGCTGATCTGATGCTTCAACAGTCTCAATTAGTTAAACTGAGTTGTTATATTTGAAAGTTACACCCTGTTTTGTATGAAATTCACTGTTTTTGTTTCCACAGACTGAAGTTCCTCATGGATCTGTGACAGAGGGATGCTACTCAAGACCAGTGTTTTGTTTTTTTGGCAGATTTGATAGAGGATGAATTTTTGCAGTCTGTGTTTGGACACTGTGTTTGCAAGCTCAATGAAGAGAAACAGTATTGAAGCAAAACACTGACACAATAAACAACATTTATCATACTACTAAAACTTACTATGTACTGCTAATCATTTCCTCTATCTTGAGTCACAACCTGCTTTAATTAGCAGTGATGAGATGAGTAGATGCATAGCAGCAGCCTGTGACTTGATATAGACGATGAGTGTAAATTAAACAATGTGTTTAGCAGTCTAATTATGCAACAGTTAGTTCTGACCAAATAATTTGATTGGACAAGACATATTCCATGAGTGCTGATAAAGAGTACATCAGGGACTGAGACTTTTAACTATACATGTATCACTGAGCGTTACAAGTGTCTAGCTTGGATTGTAACTTGTATAAAATAAATGGCATTAGAGCTATATGAATAGTTGTCAGAAGAGAATGAAGGAAAGGAAGGAAGACTGGATACTATAGTGCAAAGCTCCAGATGTGCTCATATAACATCAGCTGACACACAAGTTAGAGAGGAGCAAAACTGAAGCTAACACTGAAAGGCAAACAACGTGGGCTTTGAGCTGCTTCCAGACTTGGCTAGATATGAAAAAAATATAAACATGTACACATAATATAACTTAAGGGTAGTTTTACCGCATCAGCAGCTACCTCTAACTTTGGGCTGATTTAAATTGTTATAGCAACAAGTGTCTGGAATTTAATGCAGGGTGCAGAATTCATATTAGCTAATTATGTTTTCAAAGGTGTTAGAAAAGAGATTAGAAGGGCAAGGAGAGACAGAACAACACACTACCCCTCCATTTCACCTAAAGACCAGCGCATCTTAAAATACTCTGCAACACTAAGTCTAGACAATCCATTAGGTTTATTAAACAAGGTCTGGTACAATATTCAGTTTTGCTGTAGATGCAGGGGGAAAAAGGGGGGAATCAAGATCTTAAACCTGACTCATGCATTATACACTCGCTAAAAGGTTGTAGGAGTCCATCCATGTAAAGCAGGAAGCATAAGAGCAACGTACTGTCTCATTAAACTGTTAACTAACCAGAATCACACATGTCACCAAACTGACTGTCAACACACTCTTATTTCACTGGTGCATAATAAACTGAAACATATGTAAATGATACAAAACAGCTGGCCTGTGGTAAAGTGTAGACTTTAACAAAGTAGCAAGTTAGTGTGCAGTAAAATGTTTGTGTTGCTCGGCAACAGTCCAGTTGCAAAACTGTTTGGGTTGGTGGAGTTACTAATAATGCAATAACAGGTACAACAGCGTGTACCTGTGACTGGCCATGCTTATCTGTGTAACAAAAATAATATAGTATCAGCTATACTTTAAACCCAATTATGAATTACAAATACATGATGTGCCTGCACTTAACAGCACTGTACCTATTCACTCACTTTAAATCCAACTAATAATTTTGTTTTTTAATTATATTCCTTTTTAAAACTCAAAAACACCTTCTTGAAATGTAAATAGGACACACAGAATAACTCAATAACTAAATGCAAATAATGCATTTAGTTAACATAAACACAAATATCTAAACCAACTATAAAAATATGAGACTAATACAAACTATTGAGTAAAACTTATGAGTTTCCTTTTGACTTACTTTTAACTACTCTTCAAAGTTAGGACTTTTCCCTCTTATTTGCCCAATTATAAAGCTCTTAACTAAAGACACCACACTCACTGCAACCAAAATAATTAATATCATTAAAACAAAAAAAAACAACAACATTGCAGTCTAATGCAAGCTACCAAATCAATTAGCACTGGTGCACTGGTTAGTGGTTACTCACAGTTGAAGCACGGGTGAAAGGTGAGGGATGAGTGAGGTTACAGTCTGGCGGCAACAGTCTGGATGAAGTGAAGCTGAGCAAGACCTCTACTCTTCATACACTCCAAGCAGTGTTTCCCACTCCTCAGTCTAATACATGTGCATGACAATTGTTCTCAGTCACTTCTTTACTTCTTACGTCGAGTTCATTTTGCGCTTTAGTTGACAATATGAATGCATACTAGCAGCACACAGTAACATTAGCTGCTACATCAGTGTAATCCGCTAATATAACTAGCACGCTAATGAGCTACTCACAATTAGCCTCTTCCCTATTTCACACAATACATAGTAACTACACATACAAAGATATACACGTAGAGGTATTTACCTTCTGCACGTTGCAGTATGTCTGTTACCCGTTGGGAAGACTGTCCATCCACCAAAGTAATGAACAAAACCACTTGCAACAGTTCACACAACTTCCATACAGCTCCTTTGTTTGTAGCCATGGTAGCCCGGTCATTCACTCTACTGGGGTCACCTGTACATCCCGCCCCTCTACCTTTCCGATTGGCCGGCAATATGAAGGTAACAACAAAGCTGGACAACCATAGGCTACACCCTGTAAAACACACTAGTTGAATAGCGTGACCATGAACTTCATCAACACAATGACAAAGATTGGTTCATCTGCCTGTAGTGGTTTCAATTCTTCATGAACTGTCAGCTATGAAACGTTCTAGTTTTCAATAGAATACCTTTTAAGACATTTAAGATTATTTATTAGTTTAAAGTAAAACATTTTTAGACTGGGCTACACTTGTTAATGTTATAATAAATGGTGCATGCAGAACTGCTGTATAAAAGCAGTATCACGCTCAAAATCGTGCTGTTGTAGGCCTACTGACTACCAGCACAGTTAAGATCATTTTTAGCACTTGGTCTGCGGCCTTATACCTATAACTGAATGACAGCCGTGTTTATATTCAGTACAACAGCACGACCTCTTGTGCTATATTGTTTAATTATGTCAAGAGCAGCCAATCTGGTCAATTCTATGTATAGTTGTAGTCAGTTCCAATGAAGTAAATTCACACTGAAAAGAAATGATGGATGGAAATGACATAGCACATGAGAAAAAAACTGTTTTTACTTGAATCCGTTCACACTCCCTCACTTCTTTCTCCTCTGACTCCCACACTTCTCAGAGGTCAGGAAAAGTAAGTGCTTCATCTGAGTTGAGAGATAACCATTAGGAATTATGGAATCATATAAATGTGCCCAGTTGCTGTGGTGCACACCAGCTTCTTGATATAGCAAGATGAGCTTGAGTTTGTTTACTGACTTAAAATGCAAATTGAATTTACTGACATCAGCCCTGCAATGCATAAGAATGCATCTCATTGCGACTCAGAGCCAAGCCACAGTCTGATAACAAGGGAGAAAACATGCTGCATCTTTACTTAGCCAGTGAAAACACAATAATGACTTGAATGTGGCTTTATCACCGCATTAAGATGCATTGTTTTATGAAAGTAGGTCAAAACATAAAACTCTTTCTGTATCGATTCAACAGAGCTTTTGGAGCTGTTTTAAACTGTATTTTATTAGATATTAAAGACAATCATACTTGTTCATGTGTATATTCTTGCACATCATATTCCTAATCAATATTATTTTAACTCCATGGATCCAGAACATTAGATACAGTAGTTTCAGATAGAGTTTTCTTTACTAAACTGTGATGATACTCTGTAAAATGGTTTGGACAGTAAACTCCAAGACTTTGCTTTGTTGTTGGAATTACATCAAAACAGCATAAAGTTATGTGTGGAAAAGGAAAGCAGATTTGTATACAGCGTTGTCAGAACCTTAACAGACAGAATAAAGCCAAGGTTTAGACACCAGACTGGCATCATTAATTATGGATACCATTTTATGCATCAATATTAGCACATTGGACATCCCGACATAATTCAAAGCGATCATTTGTTTGCATCAACTCAGGTAATTAGCAAAGCATGACCTACTTCCTAACCTAAGAAGCCAGAGACTTGACATCTAACAGCTTAAAAATAGGCCCGCATATAAAGAAAGAGTGAAGCTGTTAATTGCAAGAAGGAAAAAAAAGAAGAAAATGTGACATTTATTTGCTTTTGTTTGTGCAGGCACTGAGAGGCATACAAAACATAAAACGGAGGCTTGGAGCTGCAAATACTCCATCATATACCAAATGCTTTTCTTTTTAAATATCTCCACAGGCAGTTTGGAATAGATAATGAGTGAAAAATTAATTTACATAGGCTACAAAGTGTGCCTGATTTAGATTGCCACACGCTTTTCAAAGTCCCTCCATAGTTTACATCCCTGAAATCCAGAAGAGCGAAGCTACAGCACGTATACACAAAAATCAGCCTCTATAAGCCACTGAACATGTCAAGCAATTAGAGTAGTTGTAGTAACTATGACGACTGCTGGGAAAATGGGACCCTCACTATTAGAGGCACTTAATACTTTACATGATCATTATAAATGATGTGTATAATTGCCTTCATTTCCTCACTTCTTTCTCTATAGGAGTAATAGAATCATAGTGTGGCCAGCTGCTGCAGCACACAACAGCCTCTTGATATGTGCTGCTGAATTTACTGACCTCAGCCATGGATTTATTAATTAATATATCTACCGGTATCTTTTAACCAAATTTGTGCAGTATTCTTTAAAATTAGCACGATACATACTAGAATGATCTGAAAATAACACACTTGTTTTATGATATTCTGTAATGTTTTCCTGTTCATATATGTCAAAGGCAGGCAGTACAGGC
Organism: Scomber japonicus; assembly: GCF_027409825.1. Lineage (NCBI taxonomy): Eukaryota > Metazoa > Chordata > Actinopteri > Scombriformes > Scombridae > Scomber > Scomber japonicus. The sequence continues at coordinate 25,929,247 of NC_070588.1, forward strand.
ATGGAGTATTTGACATTTAGCAAAATTTGATGGCATTTTGCTGTTTACGTGATCCATTTAATTGCTCACATCAGTTTTCAAGACTCTGACTCATCAATATTTGCCCAATTGATGCCCATTGTAATGCAGATCTAACCTTTTTGAACAATAACTCCTTAATGACATACAATAACACTGTGAAAAGTCAAGTCTTCAAAGTGGAGCAGCCGTATTTTTCAAGATATTTCAAGCAACTAGGCCTGGAACAATAATTATTGACTTCATTTACAATAACATACTTATCAACATCATCATGTCTATATATGGACTTATCATATGATATGGACATGACCTTGATCATTTTTTGACCTCAGTATTGCCACACTTCACATTAGCAGCTAAGAGGCTATTCATGTTACATTGGCTAAGCTAGTATAGTGTCCTCCATTCATCACTGTGTACGTCCTGAGTGGAGACTGTAGAAGAATTCAAGGTAAGTAACTCTGTCCCCAACCATAATGGTAGTCAGTGTTTCTACAGAGGTGTAGTGCCCACTCTCCAATCCCAACCCCGCTCCCCTTGCATTATTTTGCTATTATATTATCATTATATCAGTGGTTTAAAAATATCTTCAAATGACAATAATATCGTTTATCACGATTATTTCTGAGACAATATATCGTCCGACAAAAGTAGTTATCGTGACAGGCCTATCTGTGTATTATGGCTGATCACTATGGTAACATACTAGGAGTGGGAATCTTTGGGAATCTCACTATTTGATTTGATTCTGATTTATGGCGTCCCATTTGATTCAGAACTGAAACCAATTCTCAATTGAATCATTTCATGATTATTCGTGAATTATCGTTTATCGCGATTATTTCTGGGACAATATATCGTCCAACAAAAGTAGTTATCGTGACACACCTAAAAGCAACAAATCTTCTTTTCACCTGCTAGCAACAACCTCCACTGGAATGACCCAACTGGGCAGATTCATGCTATTCCCCTGCTTAGTTTCAGATCATTACAGTTTAAAAACAAGTCCTTCATTGTTAAAGGTCATCAAATCATACCATTTTACAACAGAGGATTAACAATATATTCACTTTTATTATTAAAATTTACATCTATACAATATATCCTTAATAAAACTGCAACTATACAAATCATTAAGAAGTAACCACGTGATATTACTCATTGCAATATAACCAAAACACTCTCGAGAGGCATGTATTCGTTCACTGATGCTTGAGATCAGCACACTATCACATCTTGAGACGTACTTCTAAAACAAGGACATGCACAGATAGGGTTCACAGGATCAAGCACCTATCTCTTGACCATGCCGCTGTTCCTGTGTCACTTTCACTCAAATGTTGTTTTAGCCCAGGTAGGGGTAGGGCTCCAAGAACGACGGTGTTGTTAGTCCATCAGTCTGTCCGTTCCATCAGTCCATCAGTCTCAACACTTTGAATCATAGTGAAAATATCTCCACAACTGTTTTGGATTGGATGGATTTCATCAATTTAGAGGAGACGTTCCCAAAGGATGTATAATGACGACTTTGGTGATCTGCTGACTTCTCATTCAGCTCTACTAGCATGGTAAATAGGGGACTTGTCCATCTGTCTTCCATCTGTCCAGCTTTTTTTTTTTTTCTCCTCTCCTTTTTTTTGGGGGGGGGTGTAAGTCATATGTTAAAAGCACAGCTGAGCTTGAGTAGCTGAGGCCAATGGGTAATGAGCCGAGAGGGATAATGTAGAGCTGAGCCCGACGAGCAGATCCGAAGAAACAACAAACTGATCGGCTCGATGCTAAGATTGTTCCGTTACTACTGCAGTCTCAAATGCTCGACGCAACTTGCATGCCGCAAGCTCACATGCTGCCCTCGACACACACATCCTGTACATGCTTTACTGCTAACCGTATGCCAAAAAACAAACAAGGTCTTGTGGCTCACCAGATTTGTTCATGTATCGGCATCAAACAGTAAATGCAGTGCTTGTTAGCCTGAGGATACGACTGCAGTTGGGTGGATAATTAGACCCCCTCATTGTGTGCACTGTGTGAATAATTATGCATATGTATTTAAATACTATAATCCTCTTTATTGATTTCTTATTTTGGCTCTCATGATACAATATACACAAGTGTTTCTGGATTCCTTTTTTTATGTACTGGAGAAATAATACACAAGGAGAATGAGCACAGTTTTCAAAGGAAAAACAATTTTATAAGTTTCAGCTAAAAATATTGCCTACGACTGAATATTAGAGACCCGCAACATCTTTACCGAGGGACAACTTAAAAACACTCCAAAGCGTTGAGGTACGGTTCTGGCACGTACAAGGTCAGCAAAAGATATGAGCATCCCATATTTAGTAGGTTATTTAGGCTTTTTAATTTTCATGCATTTTCAAACAGTGTAGTGGAAAACAACTCAATGAAAAAGACATTACAGAGAGTTGTGTATTACTGAGCTAAAGATTTCCTCTGATTCTTGTGTGTGGAGAGGGTTTCAAGAACTGAATGGCAATAAGAACTGAATGACAATAAGCTCCTCTCTATGTAAATGCGAGCGCCTTTTGTGCAAATCACTCCAATAAATTCTAAAATGTTAAAATAAAAACTCGTATTTAAATTAGGCACTCATACAGTATAGGCAGTATTGGCCCCCCTCCTTTTTCTTCTTCTACAACATTCACCACCACTGAAAAAACAAAGACAGCAGCGAATGTACGCGTTTATCTTACAGAACCTGGCCTACTTTTTCCTGACTTGCAAGTACAATTTAGTGTGTCCCACTGAAATGTGGGAAAAATTCAGCATTTTGAAAAGGTTTCAAACAAAATGTTTTTTAATAATTTGTGCGCATTCAGGATGGGCAGCAGCTTTTTTTTTTTTTTTTTTTTTTCTCCGCTCACTGCACTTAGGCTGTCCCTCCGTCCGCTCCCCGCTAAAACATTCATCTTTTGCTTTATACACATTTTGCAGCGACAGAAACCACAGCAGCTTGATTCTGACAGTTTCACCAACATCACATGACACAAACAGCTGTAAAGACCCAGCCACTTGTTTGCACTGGAGCGTTTAAGAAAGTGGACTACCGGCTACAGGCTTCTGGAGTGTTCCTGGGAGACTTCCAGGGCACAAGACATGTTTGTTGTAAGGAACGCCGCAGCAGCACGCCCACCTGCTAGTCCTTTATACGAGAGAGAGAGAGAGGTAAGTTTGTGGCTTAGGCCCGTTGAGTTCACTGTGATCAGATGTAGTATTCCTTCATGTTGTCCCTGACTGAGTTGTGGAGGTGTATCTCTGTCCTGTAGTCTGTGTACATGGTGTGTCTGTGCTCCTCCTTGATGCTGTTGCTCCTCTGGGCCTGTCGCCGCTGGTAGAGGAGGCGGGTCATCACAGCCAGGGCGCAAACAGCGATGAAGACCACCGCTGTGACCACTCCTGAAGAACAGCAGGGGAGATGCATTAGTACTGAAGGCACCAAGTGGACACTGTCAACTAGAGCTGTCCTCATAATCTGTCAAAGTGCTCCGTTTATTACAGCCTCAGATCAGCACAGTATTCAGAAAAATCAGGCAACCACCACGTCATGCATACTGTGTGTTGTTCCACTGTTGTTCTACTTTCATATGTAAGTCAATATGTTATATCTTTCATTTCATCATATGTATAACTGATTTCAGAGCTCTATAGACTGTATGTGTCGCATGGTGTTTGCCTGATTATGAATTCCATTGTTTTATTTAATAAAAAAACAACCCAAAAAATAATAAGCATCTAAACACTGCTACTATGATTACTCAGAGATTTATTATGTCATATTTTTGACCTCTGATTTCTGACCTCTATAGACTCTCTATAGAGCTCAGAAATGAGTTACACATGAGGAAATTAGAATGATGACATACTAAATTATATATGAAACTAATAAGAACATAATTAAAATAAATAAGGTAAAAAAGAGGGACAGGGGGTTTTTATATATATATTTTAGTCAGAGTCAGAGGTTTATTTTAATTAGAGGTTTCAGGAAACAGGATTTCATAATGGTTAAGTAATTTATTGCTTTTTTATTTATTTTTTATTGTTCACAACCTTGAGTGAATTAAAAAAGGAGGTCAGGTGCAATTTTAGGGAATTTCTGTTAATGAATAAAAATTTGGGTACAAGAATGACAGAATGAGTCAAATATTCTGCAGAATTATTCTCTGAGTTTCAGTGGCAGTGTTTGGATGCTCCTCACTGGACACAGAGATCATTAAATCATGTAAAACATGTGCCTGCAAACATGTGTGGTTACTTTGGCTACGATGCCCAACTGAGAAGCATAATTGGCAGTCATCTCACCACTGATGTACTGACTTTCAGGTAATAGTGTTTTTGTTTATATGCCAACGATGCAATTACAGGGCCCTTGATTATTTGTGTTTACACCATCACTGTATTTATGTTTTATATTTAAGATGATTACAGTAAACTTTAAATTAACATGTCATTTTGGTGGAAAACACCACTGATGCAAAAATGCAATTGTTACTTGTATAATAATTATACTAATACTACATAATTTAAAGTGGCATCTGTGATTAACACACTGTTTACAATATTCTGAAGTTCAAGTGATGAGAGCCCAAAATTAGGACAAAGTAGGATACTTAAAATTATTTGCAAATTCATACAAATGAATATTAATGTGACAAAGTTAAGCCAACTTATTTCGATTTGTGGTGCTCTATTCATTTCATAACATAAAACAAGATCACAGTATGTTTCTATTTGAAAAACTCCTAAAACAAAATACTATACTCCTTATTTTGGCCTTAAAAACTCCACATACTGTAGCATGCTAAATGTAAATACCTGTATTAATAATAGCAATGCAAATAATGTATAATTTATGCAACAGTCAGTATTTGATATAGTACTGAGTATGGAAACTTTGATTGCATTTGTTGTATGGAAATGTACAACCAGGCAAAGCTATCATTATAAATGTCCTTTACTGCATCTGTTTACTGTCTATGTATGAAAAGAGCACAGTAGAAAATAGAAAGCCTTTATTGTCTTTGTACACACAACAGAATTAAGAGTGCTACTCCTGGTTGGTGTATTCAAAACTCAGTAATTTCTCAGTATTAAAATAAATAAATAAGTAATAATAATTATTATTATTATAATAATGCATTGTATTTAAAGGCGCCTTTCAAAGCACTTACAAGGCACATATAACACAACAACAGTACATCAAACAATATAAATCAGGTGACATTTAGTGCAAATATATATATATATATATATATATATATATATATATATATATATACATATATATCAATGAAAATAGGTGTAGTATACACTGGAGTTCTACTTGATCCTTTTGCATTTCTTTATCTTTTTTAGAAGCGAGGGTTTAAACTATAAAGCTGAAGGCAGGTTAGTGCACTACTGTTTTAAAAACCATGCTCAGCCATTCATGAAACCAGACATTTGTAACAGAGTAGTAAAATTATCTTATCTCACTGAAAATACTATTTTAGGACTCAAAAAATGTCAATCATGACTAGGCCTGTCATAATTATCGACTCATCTTATGACACATGGACATGACATTGATCATTTTATTGACCTCAGTATTGTCACACTTCACATTAGCAGCTAAGAGGCTATTCATGTCACATTGGCTAAGCTAGTAGTGTCCTCCATTCCTCACTGTGTACGTCCTGAGTGGAGACTGTAGAAGAATTCAAGGTAAATAACTCTGTCCCCAACCATAATGACAGTCTGTGTTTTTACAGAAGAGTAGCTCACTCCTCATTAACCCTCCCTTACATTATTATGCCATTATATTATCATTATATCAGTAGTATAAAATTATCTTCAAATGACAGTAATATCGTTTATCACGATAATTTCTGTGACAATATATCGTCCAACGACGACTATTAACAATACCAGCAAAGTTTAACCTCAAAAACGAATGATCCTTTTTGTGTATAATGGCAAACTGTGCATGTGTAATCTCTGATGATATTTAAGTAAAATGCAGACACAAGACGTTTTACTGTTCAGGGAGCACTTAACCATCCTTTACCATTATCATCCCCACCTTAAGTTTAAATTCCAAACATAACTGTGTAAGTGGTAATGAGCTTGAGTGAAGGTGACGTCGAGAGACCAGATACAAAGAGAATCAAGGTAGAAACATTGAACAAATGACAAGTAAGCAGCTGGCACTCATTTTCACTTTCTGCTTCTCAAGGACTCACAACACAGTACAAAACGCTACCTTTCATTTTTCAAATCCCAATAGGTGCTTCATCAACATACCTCTGGCTCAGGTGTGTGTCATGAGTGTGTCTACCATCACAGGATCAGAGCACATCCCCATGTCACACTCAATAAATTGATGAACATTTTGAGCATTCTACATTGCTGTGTGTCCTTGGTAATCAGAAATCACTGTACGTTTTTTTTTATATTCTGCACCTTGACAACAAAGATGTGTTTTTCACACATGGATTACTCATTTTCAATTAAGCAAAGGGAGATAAACCTGCACAGAAGAGATGAAAAACAGACCTGCTATTACAGCCAAATCCTTTTGTGAATCATGGCCAAGGGGCTCCTTCTCTTTATTTGGTGTCACACCTTGATCTGGAGAAACAGACACCAGAGATACATTCAGAGAGAGACACATTTCTAAATCCCTTTCATTACATTAGACACATGTATGACATTAATACCCCATTTACAGCTGACAGTAAAATGTGATCTCTACCTTTGGAAGATTTACAATACATAAAGGAAAATATCAAATAGAAATAAAACACACATGGTCAGTTTCCCTCCCCACTAGTCTGACAGTCTGTTACAGTTCATGCAAAACAAATACACAATCATGTTCTTATATGCATACAAAATATAGGTTTTCTAAATGCATTGGGCAGGTGTTGAAAAATCCAGTGGTAAAAACAGAGCAGCATCTGTTCTGTCAGACAGAAGACTGTAAAGAAGCAGCTGAAGGGACAGTTTAGACAGTCTGCAAATAGCTAAATTCACAAGTCTCTAGCTGCTATTGAAAACTTTTAGCAGACAGCCAATTAGACTGGTTGTCTTGTCTTGAATTAATTGGTTCACTTGCACACAGGGTCTGCATTAGTGGGTTAGGAGCTGTAAGTTTAATTCAGGTTTTCCAGTTGAACTAAACTAGATTCATTCTTACTGTGCTGGTTTTCAACAACAACAACCTGCTAAAGGGCAGGATTAGTTAAGAGGATGAAATAGTGCACCATTTTCTAAGATAATTGGATAGGGTTAGGGTCATTTCTTCTTTAAAGAGCCTTACATGGACAAACATTATCTGCAGTTACTGTAATAACCACTAATAGCTGTTTCCAAGAAAACTAAAAAAAAAAAAAAATTCTACAGCTTATTTATTGAAATACAAAGTCAGATAATGTTTTTACCAGAATTAAGGTAAACAAATCAACTGTTACAGTGGTCTTGGTAAACCACACCTGTGGGTAACATCCAGTTACATCCAGTCGATGACCTATTTTTTCCACAATGAAAACATGGCAAAAATGTAATGTAAAGTAACATATTGCATTTCTTTCAACACAGAATGACTGTCTCTGTCAGTAATGTAATCTGATGTTATTAGCTATCTTTCCTGCTGCTATCAGAATGAATGAGTAGACTTCAGGATTGATGTTGACCATCAATCGTTCTCTAGATGTTCTCTACTAAAATATCGCTTATCGGTTATCTAACAAGTGAGAGAATCCAGCTTCAGAGTGATCACACTGCACTGGAGAACACAGGTAGCTGATGTAATTGCTACTGTTGGTGAGCAACTGTCAGTATGACAGCAGAGCAGAGTGAAATGGAAAATATGTGCACGTAAAACATGTAAACCATAAGCTCACAACAGATGACTATGGTAACTGTACACAACAAACACAGCTGTCTAAACGCTTAGAAGACGTGAAATTGACACATTTTAAATCAATATCAGGTATGAAAACAAGGTAAAAAATCCAAGATGGCTTGTCTCTGTTTCTAGTCTGTGGTTTAAAACACACACACACACACACACACACACACACACACACACACACACACACACACATTCAAAGTTCTGTGTATTAAAGAATTTGCAGCTTGTGTGATTCACAGCAATTCTTGTTTAGCATTTAGCTAAACATGGAAATAAGTGTTAAGTGTCAGTGTGTGATTGAGTTACCTTGCAAAGTGTGTGAGGAGGAGTCTGCCAGAGCTCCACAATTTGATTGGACCAATGGACCACGGATGGTGACCAGTGAGCTTCCTCGGTTGGTCAGCGCCGCTTTCAGCAGTGCAACGTGGTTGAACTGGACCGAGGAGAGGCAGCCGATAAAACCTTTGGAA